>NC_137136.1:16021958-17221958 GCF_949319135.1 Squalius cephalus | reverse complement strand
TACACACATACTAGAGGGGTTAAAATGAGCATATATGGATTATTTTCATTGCATTAATAATGATTTTACTGGTTTTATTACTGTATACACATACACACATGCACTAACACACACATATTTAAAGAGACATTAAAGGTAAAGACTTACATTATTACAAAAGATTTGTTTCAAATAGATTTTTTGCATCCTGAAAATAATTGTTTGCATAAATGTTATGCTTTCCATACAAATATTTAGCAGAACAACTGTTTTCATAATTGAAAATAATAAGAAATGTTTTGTTGAGCACAAAACCAGTATATTAGAATGATTTCTGAAGGATCATGTGACACTGAAGACCAGAGGTGGGTAGAGTATCCAAAAACTGTACTCAAGTAAAAGTACAAGTACTTATAGAAATATTTACTCAAAGTAAAAGTAAAAGTAATAATCTTAATAGTTACTTGAGTAAGAGTAAAAAAGTATCCAATGAAAAAACTACTCAAGTAGCGAGTAACTAGTTACTTCATATCATTCTTCGGATCATATAGGCCTATATATATGAAGACTTCATGATGCAAAAGCCTCTGAGTGCCATCTGAAATTTTCTTCTAAAACAATCATTTTTATCAAGCTTGTATATTTAAGTTCAGTAATTTCACTTTAATGACAATTAATAGGTAGGCTACTTTTCATTGCCATTTAAGTGTGAACATAAACATACAAGCTTGATAAAAATGCTCTTTTAGAAGAAAATTTCAGATGGTACTTAGAGGCTTTTGCCTCTGAAGTCGTCATATATATATAAAATGATATTATTTAGATTTTGTTTATTTAAATGACTATTATTATCAGCTATCTTTGCAACAAAAAACAGAAGAGAGACGTAAGCATTATTTCTGCCATCTGTATAGCTCGAAAATCATTGCCTGTCCTCTGGTTTGTATAATAGTAACTTATACAACTACATTAGATTATTAGACAATGTCGAAATAAAGTGAATCTGCAGTGTTGCATTCAAAGGCATGTATTGACAGAGAAGAGTTAAAAACTCTTCACATGTGCTCGCGTTCATGACTGCTGAACATCTGAACACACACACACAAAAAAAAGTACATCGACGGATCTTCTTCTGACTGTTCTCCAAAATATAATCAAATGTATATTTCTGCAAGCATGTTTAAACTGGTTAACTGTCTACGGCAGGCAAAGGCATTCGTTTTCAAGTCGAGTTTGCACGCCACTGCGCAACAAATGATGTTTTATTAACAAGGTTCGGGAGGAACACGTTCAGATAATTAACACAAGTGGAGAGCACTCAGCAATCAATGGTAAGAGGTGTGTATATAATATACTCAGCAGTCTCACCTCATTCCATTGACAGTTTTGCAGCATCCCTCCACCACCCCTTCTCCACGCTTCTAATCCTAAACACTTACATACGGGGGGAGTACTCTGGGTTCGGGCCGAACTCCGAGCTCGGAGCCCTCCCTCCGGACAGCACGCCAAATACGCATTAAACTTTACCCCTTCAAATTATATGTAAGTGTGAACTCGTGAATACACACAATACCGCGGGATGGCGGGTGTTCATAAACTGTGAACAATGGTAGCTTTATTTAATGTAAATTAATGTATATGTCCAAAAAACGGGTAATGTCATACTTTCTAGTATCTGGTGTAATAATCTGTTTGGTTGTAAAATGTATTACCTGAGTGAAATGAAATCGAATATATCGTCCTGACTCCTGTATTCATTTACAGACAGCTTACGAAGATGTTCAACTAATAAAGATCTTCATCGCTGGCAAAAATATGATGCATTTGAAGATTTGCTCTCACTTGACTGTACTGTAGGTCCACTGCCACTTCATCTAACGCTCTTGATGTGCTTAAATCTTCCTGTTACGACTCCGAGTCTATGTGTGAATTGAAATCGCTACAGATGATTCAGTGCGTGCAGGGAACTGAACAGAATCAGGAACTGAATCATTCAAACTGATTCGCGAACCGACTTAGACAGATCTGCCAACTTGTTTGATGAAGTCTTTGAACAGAATCGACTCAAAAGAGTGATTCATTTGTGAATTGAGCATCGCTCAAGTCCAGAAAAAAGATACAGCGCGCTTGGAAAAAACTACGCATTTAACAACACATATTGCATTAAAATAAAGTAACGAGAGGAACGTCGCCCAATGTAACGAAGTAAAAGTACAGTTTTTTCATTAGAAATGTACTCGAGTTAAAGTAAAAAGTACCCACATTCAAATCTACTCTTAAAAGTACAATTTTTCTAAAAAAAAGTACTCAAGTAGGCTAATGTAACGAAGTAAATGTACTTCGTTACTACCCACCTCTGCTGAAGACTGGAGTAATGATGCTGAAAAGCAGATGAAATATACTTGAAACATAGTACTTAATTAAAACTATACAACAAACTTACCACACATTCAGTTCCATAAATGAAATAATTTCTCTCTGGAAAAAAAAAAATTGAAATATTCATACGCTGAAACAACATGCCTGGAGAATTTAAACCTTTATCCACTTTTAGCACTCTCTGTTTCCACACATATACGCCTGTAACACGCCTGAGGTCCATTTCCGCACAGAGTCGAGAAAAAGTGTATGTGAGCTTGAGTAGAGATGGGGGTGTTGGAGCTTAAGGCAGAGTGAGGATTTTTTCAGTGGAAAAATTCCTCGACTCGCTTTAAAGATAAATAATAAAAGTTCCACGGAATGAATTAAGTGGTAAATATGGATGAACCAAAGCTTGACTGTTTATGTATGAAGCATACTAATGAAGCAGCCAGTGTGTGTGTCAATAAGTCATGCCAGCTACAAAACATTGCATAATCCCAAACACAAAGACTGCTCTCTGATCTGTGGGCACATCAAAACATATTTACACCTACAATACAGCTCAAGTTCCCACAATTGCACATGATGATTAAACCAGTGCAGTATGGAGCCGAAAACAAGAGCATTTTTACGTCTAAGAGCTCTCTGAGCTCAGATTTCTTGTCTCTAGAGTCAGATCATGGCAGTGTTTGTCCACCTGTGCATCCATTAAACTGTGCTTGTCCGTGTGTGTTAGCTGGTTTATCGGGGCCCCATCTGTGTGCAGTGAGTGCCTGTTTCAGTGCCAAACCCCAGTGATGTCACCTCCCCTGAGTGGCCTCCTCCTTTGAGGGGACCCCCAGACTAACCCAAACCAGCGCACACACAAACTTCTGCTCTTTATCGACCCAACCACTGCACTAATCCTTGCCCATCGCCTAGTTTTCTTCTCACAATCTTATTTTCTTCCACATTTCCTTAACCTAATCTCCTTCCATGTTCCGCCTCATTCCATTTATCCTTGTTTCTGCTTCCTCGGTCGCTCAAAAAGCCCTTTCTTTATAATTCCATATCTGTTCGTCTCACTCTCACCCTCTATTACTCATGATGATGGTCATTATCTTATTAGCCGCCAATGACGGTGCATTCAGGAAAGAGAACCTATGACACACGCTCCGGCACAATGACGGAGCGCTGGCACCAATGCCAGTTTTATGCTGAGATCGAAGAGAGAGAGCTGGAAATCCCAGCCTAAAGCAGTCAGTGCAAGCAAGCTCCTTACCGCCATGATTTAGCACTGTGATCTCTGCTGCCAAGCTCCCAGCATACCCGCTCATCAGGGCGAGTGTGGCAGGGCAGCGGAATGGCCATGTGCTCCTTTAATCAAATTACTAGATGATTCACTCACGTCTGCTGGCGGAAATAGATTGCAGAGATCTGCAAAAACATGACATTATTCAGGTTAAAAGGAAACTCAGCCGTTTTCACAAGCCAAGGGCAGCGTAATGTACTGTACGCTCAATGCAGTAATTTTTTGAAAAGGGTTGAGGCTTCATTTACTGCTTAGGCACGGGAGCATAAATCAATAGGAATCATAATCAATACTCAGCATATGGTGAGGCGCAGCATCCCACGGGAGAGAGTGTGTGATTGTGAGTGTGTTCTTCAGGCTCGGTTGGCTTGAGCTGCTTCTGTCCCTTTGATCAAGCAAGCGGGTCTCTGTCAGCCCCCCTGCAAAAACTCACACTCACTCAGTCTCTCTCTCTCTCTCTCACTCACACACACATTTCAAACGCTTTATTTGGATTTACAGTTATAAAGCATTAAGGGATGATGGTGGATGACGAATTATTAAAAGTTAATGCGCATGGTGCTAATGCAGCCACAATGTGAAGCAAAGTCACAGCTTGGGTGTGCATTAATTATCAATAATTCAACAGCCGATTATTCTGCTTACACCGTAGTAAGCACATAAACACATCTTGTGGGGAGAACTTCTCTCTTACATCATTGATTTAGCATCTTGTTTAGAAACAGCCCGAAATCTTGTTATCAGAGTGGTGCTTTATTTAAAATTATTATTTTTTTATTTATAAATTCATTTTGAAATAAATAGAAATAATCCTACTGATTATCATATTTATTTGTAAGGAAATAACAAATAATTCAATTCAGTCAAGATCTGGAAGTACTTCATATGGCCATGCTAGTAATAATTAACACCTTAAAACATCTGTCAGACAATCAGACTCAATCATTCAACAGAGGCATATCATGTTAGATCATCATGACAGGATCCATTATACAGATAGAGAATCTGTTAATACTGAGCATATCGACAGGTCAATAGTAAAATGTCTATTTGTACAAGAGTTCACTGAGGATAAACAAGATATCTGACAATATAGTCCTCCTTTTTTCCTAATCCAGCAATCTGAAGTTTTTGTATATATAGTTCAACATGTCAAAGATACCAATTATTAAAATAACCAGATGTTACTTTCAAGTAAGGATGGTACTTACTAGGGTAGTAGTAAAACTCCACGATATACAGATCAAAACAACAGCTAATGCCCAGGGTAATAACTGTTTTGTTTTGGGGGTTTTTTTCTTTCATTTCAGCATTATCAGTAGAATAGCAACAAATTATTTCTTGCATCTGTGATGTACATCTGAGTGAAACAACTATTTAAAAAATTGCAGGGCAGGACTTGGTTCTATCCATCGGTTATCCATTTGCTAGAGGCAGACCTGAATAAGTCACTAGACCAAGTTTAGCGTTTCACCTGAAAATCAAGTAAAGGGTGCCTTTATAAAGTAGATTTTAATTTCATGGTGACTTTAAATGATAAAAAAAGAAAAGTAAGGGGGCATTATAAACAAATAATATAACCAAGATGTTTTTTGGGGTTTTTTTAAAGAAAGAAAGCACAGGGAATGAGGGAAATTTTAAAAAGAAGTTTGTTACCATTTAAATGAATTCAAATAAAACAATAGATACTTTTCAAACCTGAAATAAATTCCGGACACTTTCTGTTAACATTGCAATATGTTTTATAGATGTGATGATATACATGCATGGACACCTGTGTATACGTGAGAGGAGCTGAATCACCTTGGGATCAGATAATTAAAAGTAACAGCAAAAATCACTCAGAAAGAAGTTCTAAGAAAATTTCTGTTAAGTCTGCCTTAAGTGTCCAAATACTTTTTTGGGCAACTGTAGGCCTATATTAATGATGTTAATGGTGGTAATGGTGTTTCTGAAATGGTGCAGTTCTTCAACACTATGCATAGTACATAATGTATACACATACATACACACACACACACTTCAACACTTCATCTCTTCACAATGACTCACGTTCTTACACCCTCAACTTCAACATCTCTCTAACATTATACACAATAGATCAATTATTCTGTCATAGAGAACGCTGCTCACCACTTCCTGGTGGAATAATGCTGCTTAATACTCTAAGTTATGAGTAATCTGACTCAGCATCTCTCACTCTTCCCGACAGTGATGACTTCACACTGCAGTCAACAGAACGAGCGCTACCACTGGCAGGAATATAAAAGAAAGGGGGAAAATGCAAGAACAATCGATTGGTTTATAAGTGGAAATAATAGATTTTCTCTGAGTGCCTTTTAAAAGCGTACAAACAAATGCACTTTTTCTCTTTCTTTGCTCAGTTCTCTCACCCTTTCTTCTCTTTTACTCCACCACATAATCCCTCGTTCCCTCCTCCTGTCTGTTTGCGCCTTTTCCCCCACATCGGGCTGATCCACTCTTCATCAGCATGCAAAGCGGTTGGGTTCCAGCTGTGAACAAGGGATTGAAATGGAAATAAAGGAGAGCAGAAGAGCAGATTACACTCCTCCAGCACACGTTCTGCCTCTTGGTTGGAGAAATTGGGGAGAAGGGTCAGAAGAAAAGGTGGAAGGAAAGAAAGGGTATTTAATTCAGGTCAGAACTGGACTACTTAGGCTGTACAATGCAGGATAGAAGGGCACTAACAAGGGCAATATTTGTGTACTTAAGCTGCTAAGAGCACAGGGTGAAAATTAAAGAATGAATGGCATTAAAATGAAGTTCAAATGGTAGTTTGAAGGCAACTGTAAGGTCTTGAAGGAGTATTAAATCTAATAGAGGTAAGGAACAAGTGTACATATTCTGTTGCCTTAAGAAACCAATCATACAGTTGTATATGCCGAACAGCCAAAGAAACTCATTCTGCAATAAAGTCAGGGCTGGAAATGACACAATGGGTCAACAAACGGAATAAAACATGCTATTGGATCTTTTTTTTTTTTTTTTAAATCAGGAAGCAAGAGCAGAGTGACAGTCATGCTTGCAGGTTGCAGGCCACTTTAATGGGCAAGAGTCTTTGTACTCACCCAACCATTACTCCCATAGGGCAAGGAATAGTAGCAGTGCATTGTTATTCATGAAATGCTGTGTGTGCTGTGCTACAGATTTAAAACACAGCCAGACATGAGACACAGCTGTAACAGAAGCACCATGGTCGTGATGAAAAATGAAAAAGAGGGTCATTCATATATCAAAAGAGAGGGAAGCACGACTCCCCATTACTGTAGAGGAGAAGAGCCTCAGGCAAACGCATAATGTAACACTAAATGTCTGTCTGTTACATTTGCGCAGCCTTAAAGCAGGTTCAGGACTTTCATCTGCTTCTGAGTATGCAGATGACTTTCTGAATGAGAAAAAGTGAGATGAAAAGTTATAATCGCTAACACAGTTTCGCAGAAATTATTCAAGTACTTTTAACCCACATATTTCCATTTCTGCTCTGTTAGTCATTTTCCTAATTAACCTGTAGTGTAGCAGACACCTCACTTTCATTTCACAAGTTTCAAAGTCTCTTCTGTCCCTTTGAAAAGACGACGATAGGGAATGCAATACAGCCTGGCATGCTAATGGATCTCAGAGCAATGACACAATGTCTCCTTTCTGGAACACTGTCCCAAAATTTCACTGTCCTGACTTTGACTGTAGCATTAGCATTCCATGTGAGCTCTCTCCTGAGCTTTCTCCTTCAAAGGCAAGGGGACAGTCAGTGTTCTGTAGACAGTGGTCTCAATGTCTCCCAGTGGCTCCGCACTACCTGATGGACAAGCTCTAAGACTGGAAGATAAAAGATCTCAGACCTGGTAACTCTCTCTCCAGCTCACCAGTTCTCTCTCCCAGTTCTGATACAGCTCAACTGCACGAACATGCAGACTGTAAGAAATAACAGGAAAAAGATTGAGAAATGGAATGATGGAGAAAAATTCATTGAAAAGACTATCACTGAGACTTGCCATATACCATTCAAAGGTTTGGGTTCAGCAAGATGTTTTATGTTGTTGTTTTTGAAAATAGTCTTTTATTCTCAACAAGGCTGCATTTATTTGACCAAAAATACAGTAAAAATTTTAAATGTAATTATAATTAAAATAACTTTTCTATTTTAATATGTTTTAAAATGTCATTTATTCCTGTGATGGTAAAGCTGAATTTTCAGCATCATTACTCCAGTCTCTAGTGTAACTTGATCCTTCAGAAATACTAATTTGGTACTCAAGATTATTAATGTTGAATACTGTTGAGCTGCTCAGTATTTTTGAGGAAACCAAATAGATTTTTCAGGATTTGTTGATGTATAGACAGTTTTATTTTCTTCAGAATCATACCAGTGTAAAGGTCTTTATACTGTAAATCTTTATTTACTACTTTACTTTATATTCATAATGAAAGCTATACCTGATTAATCAGCGAAACAGCAAGCCAGACAGCAAGTATGAATATGACTGGAGGTAGGAGTAGCAATGAGCCTTTGGTGTAGGGATCACTCGGGTTGCAGTCTCCCCTACTATCCTATCCCACGGTTTAACAGACAAGGTTTAACCTAGTCCCGGACTAAAATGATATGTTTGAGCTTTTTTAACTGAAAGCAACTTGCATGCTTATAAAAGCTACTTAAATGCCCTTATTGAGCTAAGGTTCAAGCCTAATCCTGGCTTAGTCTAAGATCTGTCTGTGAAACCGGCCTATGTTTCCCAAATTCATGCATAATCTGGCAAGAGAAATACACTCTGTCACACACACATTTCACTATTGCATCCACCCAATTATCAGGCACTATTTACACACAGCATGCCAGAACTCTGAAAGGAATGAGGGTATAGAGAAAAGTGGGAGAACTTTGCCCAAAGTAAAATCTATATATTATTCTGTTCAACACATCCCTAAAACTGGAGAAGAATTATCATACCATCAGCACTGACCAGCCATAAATAATCCATTCCTGTCTTTCTAGAGAGTTCAGCCACTCTAATAACCCTACTCATACGTGTCTGTTCGGGCTGCTCTAACCAACTGCAGGGATCTGGACTGTTACACGAGACTTAATAAATAACTGCAGGTATGTGCATGGCTTATGTTCACATTCCTCTGGACACTGTCCGAAGTAAATATTTAATACCAAGGTGTTGCAAAATTCATATTCCTGCACGGAGGAGTGGGATGGTGGATGTGCATTGTCTGCATAAGTGAATGGGAGAGGAATGGGATGATAGGAGTAACCGCGAGCAGGACTCTGGGTCAGAAGCTGTTAAGATAAGACCACACATACTTAGGGGGATCAGAACAGCTGAGAGCTTATAGTGAACAGTGCATTGAGTTGAAAGAGAGGTGAAGTGATGGTAGCCACTGAGGGGGGTGGCACAGGTGAGAGAAATACAACAGAAATAGGAGAGTTTTCTGGTTATCTTTTTTTGTGATTAGATAAGAAGGACTTGTTTAAGAGCAAAGACAGAGACAACACAACCCCTTACAAAACCCAAACAAGCTTGTATGTGACTGTTGGCTATTTGGATGGGTGGGAACAGATTATCCTTCAGAATGTAGATGTTTCTGATAATATCATGTTTCAAGAACACATACTAAGTGTCATTTCACACTTTACTATATAATTCACTTTGGATTAGACGGATCTTCTGGATTTACCAGATGTTTACTCATAGATACATAGATGTCTCATTAGTGGCTGTTTCTATGGGCCACTATACATAAGCCGTCTGCCATATTGGAGCGCCAAAGCTGGTCAAATGTCTGTGAACATTCGGAAGCAAGTTGACTGAGCGTCTGCAACTGTATTAGACGCATATGAATATCTATATCTGCAATAGACTTCAGCAGATGATTTTGCTAAACTAACACAATACAAACAAGACAAAGGCGTCAGCTAACACAACATTTAAAAGTTACCATAGTAAAAGTAAAAACATTCAAAAGTACCATGGTAAAAACCTGTAATATTAAGTTAAAATAGACACTGAAGCTGTGACTGAAATCGGTGAATTGTTAAAAAAATAATAATAATTAACATGGTGAATGGGACATAGTACACTACATAGGGGATTCAGACATTGTAAAAATACTTTCCTTTGGGGCGAATGGAGTCTGGTTTAACGTTAGTGTCACGTGAACCGCCGCAGCGCACACAGTCCGTTCCAGAGATACGATAGCACGGAGCGGATCATTTGTGCCAGTCGGCGCATACCAGAAAACGTATCGGACCCATTTGAAGTCTGCACAGATATTTTACAGTGATAGAGGAGTTTAGGAGGAGAAACAGTTAGAGATTAGGAGAAAACTGCGGCTTTACCGAGCTCAACAGCTCTAGCCGAGCTGTAATATAAACAAAACACCATTGGCTATTTTAAAAAAGGGAGGTGAGCTGATGTCCTGCCCTGTCTTCCTGTTTCCGTGGAAGACACATTGAATAATGCTGCACATTTAATCTCGGCGGTTTCACAACCAGAAGCTGCGCAATGTTGTGTCATCATCGATTCTTACTGTGAGTGATGACACGCTGAACCTTCTAAGATGGCGGGCGCGCCAACGTGTCTGAAGAGGTCAAATGTGGCATCTATACATATTTTTGTACACAGCCTACTTATCTTAGTCAATCTCACCTTAATGAATGTGTGTCTGTTTTCTTTCTCAGGAGATTTAAAACCTGAAGACCCTCGAATATTACAATCTCTTTGCAATGGACCCCCTTGCTGAAACAAAGTAAGGTGTAGGCTATATTTATGTTCCATGTGTGAGACAAAAAGTGTGATATCAAAAGCAACAGTATATGCAAAATTAAATGGATTTTCAGTTTATATTAAATATGATGAATATATATCTGTATATAATAAAAAAATTAACATTACCTGTAAAATATTCACTGTCATTTTAGATGTACACACCTGAAAAGAAACATTTTCAATTCAATTTTATTTGTTTAGCTTTATATATAGCTCTCTCTCTATATATATATATATATATATATATATATATATATATATATATATATTTGTTCCAAAACAGAGAATAGTGCCTTAAAACCCTAGCTCTAGCAAACTCAAGCAAACAAACAAACCACAATCCAAACATTTTCACCTGAATATGATACAACAGGGAAGAAAAGATTATCCGAACTTCCGTAATTGCAGCTAAATGTTAAAAGTAGTGATGGGAGAAACAAAGCTTTCCTAAACATTGAATCAATTAACGAATCATAGCATTAAAAATGAAGTGTCTGTAATGTGTTATTTTTTTATTGTGGGGCTTGTTTTATAGAGAGCTTGGTTAATCAGGCCAACAAGAGACTATTAACTAAAACTCTTCCTTTTTATTAGCCTATACAAATGTGTCCACCACTGAACCATCGAAAAGTTATGACGTAACAAAGCCTCGTTTTTTGAAATCGTGTGGTTCGAAACAAATGATTTCACAAAGGTTTCGAAGCTTCACAAAGCATGTTTCTGAATCACCCATCACGACAGCTCATCATCTAAATCCTTGCTGCATATGCGCTAACAGAATGTCTGCTGTCTGTAATGTGTTGTGTTGATTGGAGGATTTCTGGGCCGTGCGCTGCTTCCTCAAAAATAACTGTATTATCAGTGAAGTCTCAAAGCCACTCAACACCCTTCTTCTGTTTTTCTGCAAGGATAAATTTGTGACAGCGGGTCAGGATGACAGGGTGGGTAAACGCATGGATAGAATCCATAAAAATATTAAGATATAATCGAATGTTCCTGTTAAACAAAGCTTTTGTTTGGTTGTGTTTGAACTGTTCTCCATTTATACAGAGCTCTTTCATTTCACTGTTGAAGTGTGGGTAAATAATATTTTTCCTCTGTCCTGGCCATGGCTAATCTAATCTTACCGTCCACTAGCTGAAGTAAACAGCCATTGTTATTGGTGTTGAATGTCTTTCTGAAAAAAAGAAAAGCAAACCGATTTGTGTAGGAACACTCACAAAACATATTATGTAAAAGTAAAACACTTGCAGTGGGTAGTTTCCACTGGGGTCTATTGAAATGCCAGTGAAAATGAGTCGAGCAATGTTAAATATATTGGCGCCTTTACAGGAAGCACAACTTTCTGTTGAGATTCAGCATTCTTTTCCATTCGACAGCGTGGCATCTCACTTTTTAAACGAGCGCGTCCTTTGTGAATGGTCCCTGAGACTGTCTTTCTCTCCGACTGTCGCTGACACTCAGCTTCTGCGTGGCGTCTTTGTTAATCTACCCATCATGCTCTGTATGTGTTTGGGGCAGGTGGTGTAGTAAGTCCTGGTGCTTTTGTGTATTAATCTTCTGTGTGGCTGTGTGATGTCTCCCTGTGTGTGTGGCACAGCCTCAGGCCAGACAAGCCTGTGTTGTCTTTACTCAACAGGCACATGGCATGGCCTGCTCCCTTGGACATAACACCTGTTTTGAGGGCAAAAGGCAAGCTAACAGATGCGGGTTAGAAACACTGTGTTTGAGTGTGTCTGTTTGGCACTTGATCTGGGTTCGTATTGCTAGACATAGTCAAACACCTGTCAAAGGATGGACCAAAGCAGAGTCAAGTTTAAAGGAAGAAAAACTATTAGGAAGATACAAATTAGGGCTGGTAATTTAACATGCCAATTTGGTATGATTAGTCAAAAAATACAAATATTAACATATTAATATTAATTTGTACTCATATACATAGACATATTGCGTTGATACTTTTATTAAAGTTATCATTTCATTGCAATTTGACATATTTAATACCCATATTTATATTTAATAATAAGGCATTTTCCAACCATCAGAGCAATTGAAGCTTGAAGTACCAATTTCACAGTAGTACTCTTTTGTTTTGTTAGAAATAATCGATTGATTATTCTACTTTCAGCCCTAGTAATAAAAACAACTCTTCATAGTTTTTTGAAAGAATTTTTATTTATTTAATAAGTGTTTATCTAGCCTATCCTTTCTTTCTTAAATGATTTGAAGAATATTACGTTCACACAGCAGCAGAATATGGTTGTCAGTTCTGCTATCTGAATCCTTAATGGCTTATGAAAGGAAGACTTGCACTGAAAAATGGGGGCAGGCACTGTTGCACTCTATGGGGCCGTTCACACAGAAAGAGTTTTTGCATTCCATTGTTTTTCAATGTAAACACAAATAGATGGACGTCTTTAACCATTGCGCTCAGATCTCACGTCTTCAGCAGCGTCTTGCGCATGCGTTCAAGTTAAAAGTTCAACTTTTAAAAAACGCATAGACCTTGAGCTTTTTTTCATTCCACTGACCTGCATCTTGCATTTTAAACAGCAAAAACGCGCTCTGTGTGAACCGGCCCTATTGCTGCAATCCAGCGCTATCTCACGACCAATTCGTACGAGTAAGTAAAATGTGACTAATTCGTATGAATTCGTACGACCTCACTCGTACAAATTCGTACGATTTGTCTAAACCCTAGTGACAGTTAGGTTTAGGGGCGGGGTCTACGAATTCATATGAATTGGGCAACTCAAAATATGTACAATTTAGCAAAAAACGAACAAATTCGTATGAGTGAGGTTGTAGGCTATGAATTCGTACAAATTAGCCATCTCGTAAAATTCATAAGAATTGCCATGAGATGGGGTTGTGCAATCTCATAAGATTGTCAGATTGTCCCGCCCTCAGGCCAGTAAACACGTCATCTGAGATGTCAAAGGGAGGGGGAATTATTTTGATTAAAAATTACGAGGGCACATGAATAAAAAAAATATTTAAAAAAAAGATTATTATGTGCACAGATAAATCATTTATAATAAATACAATATTCCATAAAAAATCTAATTGTCCATTTTGATTCTATGGTGACTTTAAACAGGCGTGCATGAGCACAATAACTTAATTATCTAATGTTGTAATTTTAAATGTAGTAATTACTGTTTTAATCTCCTCTATACACACCCACAGACTCCATTATGAAAACAATGCCCTGCGAGATAATAGACGTGATGGCTGCAGGGCTCGGAGTTGTCGGCGGCGGCGGCATCGTTGGAGGCCAAGCCGCACTCAGACAGTAGCAAGTGAACAAACAGCAACACCTTCTAAACCAGCATTCTTGACATTCTCCTCTATCACTCAAAGACATGTTTATCTTTCTCTCTTGCTTCCAAATTACAGGGTAGAGACAGAGAGAGGAGTGGTTCAGGTGCTCCCAAACAGCTGGCGAGTTGAGTGGGGGATATGAAAATGTTATGAAATGAGTCAGGCTATCTCTTGAGAGATGAAGGACAAACGCAGAAACGCCAATTATGTTGATGACTGATTTTGTAAAAAAGAGATTCTGTAGGCCTATTTACACGACCATTGATAAACTGAGGCGGAGCAGTGGACACAGAGAATGAAACATCTTCCCAGGGAACATCTGAACAAACATTGTGTCAAGCAAACACAGAACAGTAAACAACACAAATCGGCACTCAAACACAAATCACCCGGGACATTTCAACTGTCTGCAGTGACACCGACGTGAACAAAATGTGTTGATATAATCGTAGCCTACGTTTTGACGGTAGCCTATGTTATTTATTATGTAAGAAACTATTTTCTACTTCTTTCATGTTTTTCCTTAACGAAAGTAAATGGTGCATCTGCATCATGAGTAGATTTTATTTTGATGCAGCTCAGCTTCGCGCTCCATACAAATCTTGATATTTGCTGCCCTCTGGCGTTCATTAACCGTAATTAGCCTAAAACTATAGTCCAACCCATGTTTTTGCCACTGGTGAATTTATATTTGCCGTTCTTATCCAGCCATGAGCCACTAACTGTACAATATTACTTTATTGGCGATATGTTGTCCCCATCAAAGAGTCTTTTCCGCTACATATGTCGTTAGCTTAATTCAAAATAGCATAACTGCTTTAGCAGAGACGCACACATAATTGTCATCTAGCCAGGCTAGTACGATTAAAAAAAAACAAAGGTCGCTGGGTTAGAACAGCAATTTGTTTACAATAGCCTACATTAAGCCAGGGGTGCCCAATCCTGCTCCTGCCGATCGACTGTCCTGCACAGTTCATCTCCAACCCTAATCAAACACACCTGAAGCAACCAATTAAGGTCTTCAGGATCACTTGAAAATTAAAGGCAGGTGTGTTTGATTGGGGTTGGAGATGAACTGTGGAGGACAGTGGATCGGCAGGAGCAGGATAGCTGCTCGATCCAGTTACAAAATGCAGGGTTCACAACTCTCACGCATGTGGCGTGAGACACGCGCTTTCAGGTTCTGCCCAAGTAAATCTCACGCCAAGTTGCCAACCCTGCTTTTGGTATGAAACAAAGTCTCAGCTTTCAAATTTTGTACGTTTTGATACGAAATTCAAACAATAAATACCGTTTTGGCACACTTAATGTGGCATGACAGATCGCTGTAGCGCCTCAGTTGAAGCCAGAGCCATTGAAAAAAACATGCTCTGATCTCGCCGGCGTCGTCGACACACGGTCACGTGGTTCATGGAGCTCTCATTAGTTCCAAACAAACCAGCGCTGTAAATACATTTTAATGGCTTTAAGCAGGATACAGGTATATGCAGCAATTTTTGGTAAACATTGCATCATAGTGTGCATTGATTATTACGTCGAAGACATTTACAGTAGACCTATCACTTTATTCTGGAGAGTGATGGAGAAGCAACATTAATGTTAATGTTTTTCTTGTATATAACCCTCAGGTATTCCTTCCTTATTGATCACACTCATAGGTGGTCAAATGTGACCATACACTTTTTTTATTTTTTTATTAAATGTTCTATATTTTAGTTAAATAATATTTCATATTTTGAGATCTTTTGGTAGGCTACTAAATTCAATTTGTGCAATAATTATGGCCCATTAATGACAGCTTAAAATAATATTTTTTTTATTACTTCGATTACAATAGAGTAGTATTTAAGGTTAAAATGGAGAAAAGGATTTTAAATTCCAATGCAGAGGATTTTGTGGCCAGAAAAATCATTTTCATTTGTAATGCCATGGTTTACACAGTAGGTGCCTGTATCTTTAATAAATATACATGTATCTACTAGTCTAGTTGCTCAAGAGTATCACAGGTCATAACTGCTTACTTATTTTTAGGTTTTGCATGTAGACATGATCAAACACTAAATATTTCAGATATTATACTTAAAAGTTTAACAATACTCTTCTAGGCACACACAAGTGCATATTAATAAATGCAAGAAATACTGAATTTAACTCAAGTAAAAAATAGCGCTAAAAAGGCAAACTGCATTCAACAAAATAGTCTTTATATGTACAGTAGGCTATATACACACGTGAATTGATATTGAATCAAGAATAAATAATGAAATAAATTTGGGTTCACGGCTTAAAGACTATATAAGCGAATGTAGGTCCCATGGCCAAACCCGTTGAGAACCATTGTGTTAGATAACCTAAACAAACAAACTTAAAAGGGATAGTTCACCCAAGTTCAACCCTCAAGTTGTTCCAAACCTGTATGAATTTCTTTCTTCTGCTGAACACAAGATATTATGAAGAATGTCAGTAATCAAACAGTTGATGGACCCCATTGACTTCCATCATTTTTTTTCTCTCCATATTATGGAAGTCAATAATTTGAGATTTTCTTGATTGGTGAAATTAAAGATCATTGGTTTAATATTCAAAGAACGAGTTCATACAACAGGTTTCATCATTTGAAAAATGGAAACAAAACATGATCCAGGTAGTGGAGAGAACTCTGGCTGCCAACACAAACCAAATGGACTTCATATCATACAAGCCCACATGATGGCACTGTAACCATACAGCAACCACACAGTTCAGCTCAACACACAGCGGTTCCACTGCCATGCATTTATCCATTAACTGCTCCAAATTCCTCTGCCAAAACCAGCAGAAGGGAAATAAAGACACTCGTCTTAATGAGTAAATCAATCAGCATCCATGCCAAGTTACACAAATCCAGCCTTACTGTTCATCAGACTCTAGGAAGATGATGCAATCAATTTGCCTGAAGCACCTGAGACTGAATTAATGCAAAATATGACAAAAACAGAAAGCAAAAAGAACATCAAGTTAACCAATGGATGGAGGGGAGGAATGATTTTTTTACACAACATTAAGACAATGTCTTTATTACATTTTTCAGCTTTTGTCCCTTAAGGAAAAACAAAACAAGACACTAGACACAGTGTTTGGTTTCTCAAAAAAGTTTATTTTACACTTCAAGATTTCTTGCTTGCAGTAGCAACCTGCAACAGATAAAGAAGAAAGAGATCAAGATTAAGAGACATCGTCACATCAGTCTGGTTATTTCCTGCACCGTCGAACCAAAATCCGTGAGAAACAAATCAACAGTGGAGAAAGATTTAGGAGCCATTCAGGTTCTGGTTGCCAGGAGATTAAGAAAAACATTGGGATCTATACTGACATTGTTTTTGCTCATAACACCAATGAGAAGCCAAGCATATCAACAGTGCCCTGGAAAGAGTCAGAGTGCAGAAAACACAGCCAAGGCAAGCACAACACAAGAAAATCACGTTAACTCATCTGAATTCAGCTCATTAAGGGGATCAGGCAGAATAAAATGCAGCCATACGGCAGCCCAGCGAGCATGAAATTCAATCGGCTTGTTTACTTCCTCCAGCATCGGATTGGCGCACAGCGGTAGCTCGCAGGGAAAGCGGAGGACCAACAGAGTGGTGAAACGCAAGCGAAGGCTTTGGAGGGGATGTGCATGCATTTCCTTTCTGAAGATAGTACTGTGTCCACATTAAATCAAAGCTACTGCAGTCAAAACTTAATTGTAAGGCCTTTTAAGTGAAAATAGGTTAATCTGTACCTGTAACATTTTAATTTTTAAATTTAAAAGTAACATTTTTTAATTCCTTTAATTCATGTGAATTCTGAGAACCACCATCTGTTGTACAGTATCTAACTAATTTCAGAAGCCTGACTTGACTAAATCAATAGTGATTTTAGAATTTTTTATTTTTATTTTTTTAACAAATGTTCAAGTTGACAAATACAGTAATACAATAAGCAGCTTCTTACCTGCCCAGCAATTCTGTCCAGGTCTCTGGTCCCCTGAGGGGTCAGTCTACGCCCACTGGGAAATGGAAACAATTGAGAATTAGTTGGAAAAACCACAATATAACCATGGATTTTTATCACAGTAACAACATAGATCAGGGGTGTCAGAACATTCTTTGAGGGCCACTGTGCCTCAGTTTGGGTCCAATTTGCCTCAACACACCTGCCTAGAAGTTTCTAGTATGCCTAGTAATGATTAGCTGGTACAGATGTTTAATTGGGGTTGGAGCCAAACTCTGCAGGACAGTGGCACTCAAGGAGCAGGACTGGACACCACTGATATACAATATACTCCATTGCCCCGTTAGGAAAATTTGGCTTGGGCTTAGTGTACATATAGATCATATATAATCAAAGGCAAGTCTGCAGTCTACTCACCCATTGGGGTCTTTCTCCACCATCTTAAGGCCCTCAAGGGCCTGGAGCACTTTACGGGCCACGTTCTTAGAACCCACGCTGAAGTGAGAGGGGCACACGCCATTCCTCTTACGCCCACCGTAGATCTTGGTCATAGAGCCCACGCCAACACCTCCACGAAGGTACAGGTGACGCACTGTAGAGGCTGAGAGAGGACAGAGGGTCAGGAGAGATTTCTTCAGGGCAGTGAAGGACAATAGAAGGCAACATGCCAAGAAACCACCAAATGCAAGTCAATTCAAACTCACAGCAAAAATGCAGCGCTGCACAGCATAAAATCTCTAATATCAGTACCTAACAACTCAAACTCAGCTCTTAAATATACACAGCGAGTCAAGTGGGATCTTTGCTTGTTTCAGAAAGTCTAATCAGTTTCTCAGCACACACCAGAAACTGCTGACACATTAACAGGACAAGGTCATTAATAATAGAGCCCAATCCTGACACAATTGCTTGCTTTTACCATCCATTGTTTTCCACCAGATTCTCAGAGTAGACATTAAAAAGCCACTAAACTTTGTCATCATTTGAAAAACATGACACTTGTGCTTACAGCACAAAGCATTCAAATGGATCATCGACCACAAAACAGCAAAACAAAGTTAACCACACTAAAGACGAACGTACACGGTGTGAGTTCAGATACTCGGGAGGTCGTGAGCTTAACATTAGTCGCGTCAAAGCAGCTAGAACACAGTACGACTGTACTGCACAGCGAATCTTTATAAACGTTTGAAAATTATCAGTACTCTGATAATAACGTACTCTGCTCACAATTCCTCTCACACAATGCAAGCCATAACAGCATAAATGATTTCCATGCAAATTCTCTAGATAAACAATTAAAAAAAAAAAAAAAAAGTGTTCTGTTACTGCTAAAATTTGCATACCGAAAAGCTGGACAAGCAGTTCAATGCCTTCATTGCTCAAAACACACATCTTAACATATAAATGTAAACCTGCAACTTATGTGCCGAGTAGCATTAATGCTGTGAAAATATTTATATAATACAATATTAGTCTGATTAAACCACAAACCTTTATTTGATATGAAGGCAAGCATTTGATTATATTTTACAACAGTTTTTATAATCTTTGGCAAAACGTGATTGAAGTTTAAACTGCACAATTCTTGCGGTCATCTCAAATAATTGCAATTGGATCGAATAAGCACAATCAGATGATTAACCAATCACGACAGACCTATATTTCTATCTGTCTGTCTGGTTTTATACACACCACTGCTTGCCATTTATTTCTGAACCATTCACATCACACCAAGAACTTGAAACAATGTATAGGCTAGTTTAGAAACACTTTCCACTGTATTTAAGCAATTGGTTCATATTTAACATTTCTAAGGCTACGTACACACTTGTCAGTCCAAATCCGATTGGAATCTGATGTAAAATTATTGATGTCCACACTGTGTATCACAACTGTTCAGATCCGATTTGTGTGTCCATGCAGCTTTCGTTTTACAGGATATATGCATTGGTTTCTATTGCAACGACATTGCGTTGCTAGGAATACGGCAAATACAACAACATGGAGGGGTTTGCAAAAGAGATGTCTTTATTTAAATTTTACAACATGACAATGTGTAGCCACATCGCTAATCTACTATGTCGTATGATGCAGCGGCAGAAATGTAGGCTGGTATGCAACGGCTTTTTTCCCGGACTGTAGTCTCCGTCGGTTTACAAACATGCCTCCCTTATATTGTCATTTTCTGCTCATCTGGCACTTTGGAATACAGACTAGTTTCAGCAGCGACTTTCAGCTTGTTCCTATAACAACGTCTGACATTTACGTTTTATGTGGTGTGAGGGTCACAAAAACCATGCGAAATCAGACAGAAACAGATTTCCAGAAATGCGATTTGAATAGGATTTCAAACCACATATGAATGTAGCTTGGAACGGATTTAATTTGATTTTTTTGCTGTTCACACTGCTAAATCTGATCGGATATGAACAAAAATCGGATTTGGACAGTCTGAACGGAGCCCAAGTATTCAATAGCATATTAAAATGATAAACATTGAACTTTATTGGTATTGACAACACATGCATACCAATCATATGTCTATTGGCAATAATGATACTTGGTACAGAATAACTGAATATAAAAGCTAAAATTACACTGACTTGACAAATGAAGATACTTACATGACTTTTAATAAAAAATATATATTGAAGAAAGGTTAAGTGTGGTACATGGCTGAAGTTAACAAAGGCAAAGCCAACATACTTGTTCTCCAGTATCTGAGTCTTTTTAAATTTTATGCATGTCCAAGAGCTCTTGTAAAAGAAATGGCACACTCACCAGCTCTGACGTAGAACCAGTTCTCATCGCAGGGAGCTAGCTCTTTATGCTTGGCCAGCTTAACAATATCAACCCAGTCTGGCACCTTCAGCTTCCCCGACCTGTCAAAACAATAGGCTACAAAATAAACTACAGTATAACTTACACAACCCCAAAAGGGAGTCTCGAACAAAAACGTATGGACATGACTAACGTTACAATCAACACTGAACACAAACAGTTAAACTGACTTCTTGAGGAAGGCTGCCAGCGCACGGACAAACTCCTGCTGGTTGACGTCTTTCACTGTTACACCACCGCCTGGCATCTGAAAATCATAATCAATACTAAATTTAAGTCACATATAGGCCTTATTTACAGTTTCCTTTAACAAGAGCAAGTCACATGTAAAACGATTAGCTAGCTATTAGCTAACGCTAATATGAGCTACACATGTAAGAAAGTCTACGGATAGTGGGGTCTATTGCAGAGAGAGAACACTACTCATTATTAATAATAGCTTAAATATAATTGTAAGCTTAATTGTTCGGTTTTGAGTGTAGTTGGGTGTTTGAAACGGCGTTAGCAATACGGCTAACGACCACGTTAACACCGAAGAGGGAAAAAAATGTACACAAACAAGCTCTATTGACTAGCAAATAAATTATACGACCAGTGTTTTAGACCATGTAACGACTATGCTTTTATTACTATTAACCCACGGTATTTTTCACGCAGTTAAGTACAGTAATGCACACCGAGTAGACCAGGCCTCAATACGACTGCATGGGCGCAGCCATTGGAACACCGGGGATTCTTAGCATGCGATCTAATTTCAATTTTTTTTTAAACTACGAGTCTCGTTTCAGCGTCATTTTATTGAGATTCGGTGTTAATATGATTACTGCTACATTACAAGTTGGATATAGGGTCAAACTAGTGACACAAATGGGTAAAAGTCACTTTATAACCTAGAAAGATACGGAGTATGAGTTACCTTGCTTGTGGACAGCAAAACGAAGAGGGACGTGCAGGGTTTCCTAGGCGTGTTAACAGGGGCTGGTCGCGTTTGTTGTCGCGAGATTTGAACATGGTGCAGTGAGAGAGTCAGTCAGGGCCTGTGCAAATTTTGGGGTCTAGTAAGAATGTTTTGTAAACAAACAAAAAAACGTATATTTAAGTATAACATTTTAGTGCAATATAGTATAATAGGCTATGTGTTCAGTGGGCACACATACAGAAACATAAGTGTTTAAAAGCTTTTGGTTTCCATTTACAAAGTACACTTAAATTTGAGAAAAACATTTTGTCAAAACATTTAATAAAAAATCGACATAAATGTTCTATAACAGAGAGAGTCACATTGGGATGGCAAGTATTATATTAGTCAAGGGGGGAAAACAGTAGAGGCCTGTCAGTAACCGTTGAAGCAGGACCCACAGAATCATTTTTAGGGATAACTTATCAGGGCTGCGTTTCCCAAAAGCATCATAAGCCTAAGTTGGTTGAAGAGACCACTGGTGGCAATTGTTTTACGATCAACTTAGGCTTACGATGCTTTTGAGAAACCCTGGTCATTTTGCTTAAAAAAACACCTATTTATTTCTATAAGGTCAGTCATGCAGTCAGAAAATTCATCTCAACTTTCCCTTATTAAAACCTTCAAGGAAAGAAAAAAATACATAGACCGTTTTTCACCATCTTAAACTTATGAAGTGATGAAATTCGCTACTGTCCACAAATTTGATCCAAATTTGAATTTATTTTTATTTCTGTTCTTTATGAATCCATCATTGTGCTAAATCTATCTTAATACTCAGCCACATTCAAAAATGCTTGATACGTGTGTAGTGATTATGACCAAAGCAAATTAACAAATGTGACTTTTTAGCTATTTTTTTAACAAACTAACATGAGTTGAAGTGTATCAGGTATAAGCAATCCGTTTTTATTATTAAAATACATGTGAATGCATAGGTTATTTGTCTTTTTCAGCTGTTTATAAACAAACTGACTTTCTTTGACATTTCGGTAGTGAGAGCTGAACATAGCATAACATAACTTTGATTTTCAACAGACCAGTTAAAGTTTTTTTTTTACACATTTCATGCAGTGAAATAGAAGCTAACAATGCTCATTCAAAAAGGGGTTTTCACAGCAATGCCATATATAGAACAGAGGTGTAAAGAGTAGCTGAAAACCATATTTCATTAAAAGTACTGATACCTTACAAGGAAAATGACTTTATGACAACTCATAAGTTACCAATTCCAATACGATTTAAGTAAAAGTCTTTGTGATTCTGATTTGAACAGTATACTTAAGTATTTTGCTGAATGTATATTCAAAGATGCACTAGTCCCCAACACCTAAGAGACATGCCAGTGAAGAACTGAAGAAACAGTTGATTTGTGAGGAGCGCAACCATGTTTATTTTCAAAAAAAAAAAAAAAAATGAACACCTGAAAATTGCAATAAATCAAGGTTGACACAACAAAATCTTAAATGTCTACAAATGCTCAAGTGCTCAAAAAGGGTGTAAAAGAACCATTTATTATTTATTTTTTGTGATTTTTTTTTTCTTCTTCTTTTTTCAGGTCATTAGATTGTTTGGAGCATAAGAAACTGAATAAAGACATTTTTGAAAAAAAATATTTTATTCCTATGTTATGCTATGTCCTCTGTGGAGGACACCATCAGGATCCATTTATTAAGAAAATGAAACGACATGAACAGGCAAAAACAGTGTGTTTATTTTTTTCTTTATTCACCAATCAATTTTTAGGTTTCAAGCTTTTTTTTGATCCAAACTTTGAATAAAGATGATTCACAACCATGTTATGAAATACATAATGAATTATTTGATTTACCATTTAACTTTATGCTATCTGCGTGTAAACATGGCCAACATGGTCATAAATGCCATTCCCATTCTATGCAATGCATCAATACACTGTAACTAATTTGCATATTAATGTATTCTTGGGGCAACATGTTATGGAAAAAGGTGTGTAATAATGGGAGTAATAATTGGGAATATTTTCACAAGAATATTGATTTATAATTTATTTCCCTATTTTCTTGTTGTGTCTCTAAAATGCCTGATATGCCATGATGGCCATGTTTACAAGCATATAGCATAAAGTTAAATGGTAAATCAAATAATTCATTATGTATTTCATAACATGGTTGTGAATCATCTTTATTCCAAGTTTGGATCAAAAAAAGATTGAAACCTAAAAATTGATTTGTGAATAAAGAAAAAATAAACAATCCTTAACTATGACAGGAGTCATAATGATTCATGCATGAATAACACCAGCCTTAAACATGTTATACATGTGTGATAGTTAATGCATTTATTAACGTTTAGGGGTAAACTAAATAAATCAGGCTCCATAAGAATGAATACGAAATATTTTGACTTTGAAATACATTTAAACTATCAGCAGCTTCATAAACATTACTGAAAGGCACAGGATTAGTTTGTCATTAACTTCATTGATCCTCCTTATCAAACATAGAAAATACTAAAGACACTAATAATTTATCTTAAAAGGCCATAATCGGTTTTGTGATATTCTTTCCTATCAAACTAACCCTGTGATTTACAACAGTTCCTGAGGAAAAGGTTATCAAAAAGAATAGCCAAACAGGAAACATGAACTAAGGTCAGGGGAACGTTTGCTGGGATCAGTACAGTTCACTCTCCATCCAGACACAGGTCGTGATGATACTGTCCCTCCGTTCTCTGACTTTTTGAAAAGCCACACAACATCACTTAACTGGGCTGAATACTAGTCGTAGTACATGTGTATTTGATTGTAAGTTTATGATAAACTTGATCAATCCAGCATGCCCACCACTGCATCCGTCCATCTCTCTAGACCAGGGCCTAGACCTGTTCAATGCTGCTCCTGGAGGGTCCACGTCCTGCAGAGTTTAGCTCCAATACACCTGCCTGGAAGGTTCTAGTGAGTCTGAATACCTTGATTAGCTGGTTCATGTGTGTTTAATTAGGGCTGGACTTAAAGGATTAGGTCATGTTTAATTAGGGTTGGACTTAAAGGATTAGTTCATTTCAGAATTAAAATTTCCTGATAATTTACTCACGTCATCCAAGATATTCATGTCTTTCTTTCTTCAGTCAAAAAGAAATTAAGGTTTTTGAGGAAAATATTCCAGGATTTTTCTCCATATAGTGGACTTCAATGGTTATCAACGGGTTGAAGTTCCAAATTGCAGTTTCAGTGCAGCTTCAAAGGGCTACACGATCCCAGCCAAGGAATAAGGGTCTTATCTAGCAAAACAATCTGCCATTTTCTAAAAAATATATATATAAAAAAATTATATACTTTTTAACCACAAATGGTCATCTAAACTGCTTGAAACACAGGTAAAACTATTTATTTCTTATTAAAATGTTGTGACTTTTTCTTAATTTAGGGTCTCCATGCAATTGTCCAAAAATCAACCCTTTGAAAAACAGCAAAGAGTCAGGTAAAAACAGAAAACCTTTATATCATGTCAAAGAATAAAAATAACATACAAAGTGTGACTTAAGTTTACTCAAAATTGAAGACTCGTCCTCTGAATCATCCAAGGAGAATCCTTCATATTTAAGTCTCAGTAAAAATAAATTATTTGACCAGATGTTAGTTTTTAGATCTTAATTAGACTTTTGAAACACTTAAAATAAGTGTGAGAAACCCTTTTTAACCTCACAAATGTATGAGACCCATACATAACAAAAGGTAAGGGGTCTTTTTAACAATAGGAGTTCATCATTTCTCATTATAGCCCAAGTATAGAAAAATTTATATTGGCAAATTGCATGGAACACAATGGGGGTCATGTTGACCCCTAACACAAAAGGCATACCCATTTTTTTTCAACACAACAGGAGGGCCAGAATACTTTTCTAACCTTAAGACTGTCTTGTGAAGTTCAACAGACATCTTGTATATTAGTACAGCCTGTTTTTTTCCTCAAAGAAAGGCAATGATGCAGCCTTATTGAGCCATGTTAGAAATCTATCATTTCATACCCTGCTGAGAACTGAATTAGTTCATGTGCATCGACACCTAAACTCCCAAACAGATAAGCGCTTCCTCTCCCCTTCATTCTTCTTTCTGCCCAATCATTCCTGGCATTTCTGTTTACTTAAGATAGAGCCATGGCGTGCGTAAATCGGTGCTGGTGCATGTCAGTCGCAGACTGTGCATTTCTAAGTGTGTATATGTGAGCTGGGGTCTTTATGTGTTCCTGAATGAGATTGATGTTTGTTTATGGTGGCGATGCTGCCCTTTGTACTGGCCAAATGGAATGGGCAGTTCTGCTCACACACTTGAATGGATTGATAAGCCTGCACACACTGTATTGAACGGAGGAGTTGTGGTAAAAATGGTTTATGGTTATGCGTTCACTCCATCCATCAGCGCATTTCACCCACAAAGAGGAATTAGCATTGGTTGACAGACAAAAAAAGAGCTGACAGATTCATATTTATCTTCGTGCCTAATAACGGTAATTACAACAACTCTTTTCTCTCATCTTTAATTCAATTGTAAATGTGTTGGTTTATTAATTAACACATTTCCTGTTCCTTTCGCCAGAGGAGGACCGTGAACCCGCGTGCTTGTTGTAGCCTATCGTTGGGCTCGTAGTTGATAAGCTGGAGAAATTAATTGTGTGGAGAGTGAAGTGAAGAAGCATTACAATGAGAGCGGCACAATGAGACGACTTCTAACTTTTACACGATTAATTATTTCAGTTCAATCAATTTGTTTGAGTGAGGAAAACAATGAAAGAACAGCAGACCCAGCCCACACATGTGAGGAGAACAACTCGGTCACACTAAACGCGTCTCTATAGCACTTTAGAGTGCAATTTATACGCAAAAATGTGCATATGATACGCATGGGTAGGTTCAGTAGTGGTGTGGGGTACGTATGTAGCCTATTATACGTTTGATTAGGATTAGTGGTGTGGGGTGCGTGTGTATTATACGCCCGCAATAATTTTTCATTACTATGAAGCACTCACAGGCATTCTCCGACTGATTACTGTCAGTGGCTGTTGAAAAGGTCAAACTCATTATGATAAAAAGACAGGTGGCATATTGAAGCATTTCGGGGGATATTTTAACAGCTATTTTATGATGCAAATATGTATTTCCCATTGTCTGGGCACAAAATGAAATAACCTGTCTGTCAGAGCAGAGTGGCAGGCTACGTGATTGGGTTGTCACAGCGGCTGTAGCTGCTTGTGACTTTTCAGGATTTTCACAGTTTAGAATGTGATCACATCCGCCGTGTGGAGGCATCTGCCACAACAATCACTGCAGACCTTTTCAATGGAGTGTAAACTTTAAATGCCAGGAATATCTTCTCATCTTTTAATGTCTTGCATCCAGCATGTTTAAATTAAATTGGTAAGCCACTCTTGAATTAGTTCGTATTTAATTATTGAATAATCATTATCATCTCCCTTTCTCTCTTAGGGGTCATGTATGCTGTGTGGCTATATTCCCTGATTCAGTGTGTAATAGCGGTGCTGGTGGTCGGAGTGTGTGTGAGGTTGTGCTTGGCTGCTGGTTCTGTTGCAGCTGGGGCAGGAACTAGAAGCTGGAGCACATCTGCATGCCTGAAACTTTGCCTCGGTGTGGTTGGGTCAGCGGGCAGTATTGTGGTCGCTCCTGTGTCTGTGCTGTTGAACCTGAGGAGTTCCCAGTGTCTGTACACCTGTATCGCCATGGTCTCTTGCCCCATACTTGTCAGGCAGTTCACTATGTGCCTTCTGCTTCTACTCACACTTAACACACACCTGCAGTGCCGCCTGGGGAACAGGTGAGTGTGAACATCCCGACCTTGTTTTGCAGTGTTTATGCTCGAAAAGTTCAGCTAGTTCTCAGCTATTTTGATTCTTGCATATGTGAAATCACATTAAAGACTCAGTTTGTGCTGACTATAAAATCAGAGTATTAAATTGTGCTGAATATGCTTAAAATTCAGGACGGAGCTTATGTTTCTTTCAGATATGCAGGCTTAGTGACTCGTAGGCGGGTTTTGTGCTCGGTGCTGCTCTGCTGGGTCATTTCAGTGATCACCGCCTTCAGCCAGTTCATCGTTTCCAGCTCTTCCGATACTTGGGGAGCTGCTGAGGATGACCGTAAAGCTGGACTCGGGGTGGAAGAATGGCCTGAACCAAATTACACCACCCCTGCCCTCCCTCCCAAACGGCCCTACCCCCAGGATCGCTCTGTAATCGGCCAGTTCTTGCCTTATGGAGGTTTTCTATCCAAGTTTCTGGTGGAGGACAATGAGAACTTCACGTATGCAGAGATCCACGGCAGTCACTGGGGCATCTGTGCCACCGACACCATGCTCAGTCCGGTTTTTCTTGTGTGTGTTTATGCCGTCACCGTGTTTGTTGTTCCTTTGTTGGTTCTGTTGGCCGTGTATCTGGACTTGATGTGCTTCATGCCACAGCAGAAACGAAGCTCAGTGTGGTCTCGCTCCTTGGCTCTCTCTGTCTCTCTGCTGGTAATGCTTTGCCTGCCCCTGCACATCACCCACGCTTTGTTACTCTTCGCCCCGAGTGCCACTAGACCCGACTGGAGCTCTCTGACAGCCTCTGTTCTTTTCCAGACGTATAGCCTAGTGCCCCCACTCCTCTTCACCAACACCTCTCAGCAGCTAGGCATCGAGAGCTCCTTGTTATCCGCGCCCAACCTGACCTCAAGGGTCATCATCTCTCGAGTCAAATCTGTGGGGAGTGCTTTCCGTTCAGTGGAAGATTACCGTCACCCTGGGCCGACACGGAAAGGACCTCCAGGGATGTGATGTCATGTGAAGAAGGCACTTACACCTAAAGTTGTCTGTAGAGTCCTTGCATGGGTTATATGTAATTATATTCAGCAGTTGAGTAAAACTAATCCAATATTAGCTGATCTCAGATGCCAGGCTTTATTTGTATTAGGATCAGTCCATGTCCTTTCAGATGGAATTACTATTTTGTTCATACTTTGTGTTATTTGAGACCATGAACTTTTATGAATTTATTGTAGACCTACATACCACGTTTATCTTAGGTAGTCATTAAATGGCCAATTACATTTAAATGGGCAAAGTTTTTTTTTGTTCGCAAAGAATTCCATTCCGGTTGATGGTTCCAAACTCTATTGTTTTTTTTTATATGCTATTCGACAACTTTTGAAAGTCCTGGATAGATAGTGGGATCTACGCATTTTGTGTCTTGTGTGACGAATAGATTTAAACCATCAGTTCTGTACACCACAAATGTAAACTGCATCTTACCTATTTATTTCCTTTAAAAAAAAAATTAGCCTCTCCTGTGAGACAGATTCTCAAGCACATTTTACATAACACTGGCATTTAATCATGTAAATTACATTTTGAAATCAAAACAGGGAAGTCTGCAAAAAGGTTATAAATTTGCAGAAAATTTTCATTTGTGGAACATAATGATCAAAGGTAAAATATATTTGTTGTTGTTCTTTTCAATCTATGTAGTACAGTGCAGAAAGTCCCAATACAGGAAGCAATCTGATGGAGCCTTTACATGTCTAATATTATCAAAGTTTTACACCAGCCATTTCAATCCAAATTAAATTTGGTCAGTTTATTCTAATTGGCGGTATTACATGAGACATTTTCATTCGGACTTGGCCAAATGTTAACCTGATAAAATGTTAACATTAAACATTCTGTTTATGGACTTATGGACTGTTTATGCACATTTGACAGTCAGTCAAGTCTGGTTCTAATATGAAAACACATTTATTTGTACCCTTGGTTTTGTTTTTATGATTAAGGCCCCAATTTTTTTTGTGTGTGTGTGTTTTGTTTTTTTTACTTTAGGGGCCAATTATGAAGATATTTGAACTCAGTGGGGACTCTGAAACATTTGAAATTGAAGGAAATAAGTTTGTCTATGTTTCTACCAATTCCCATGAAGCCAGTAATCGTAATTCTTGAGTTATCATACCCTAAACATGACTTCCCAGATAAGAGTTTTTTTGGCTTGGAAATAATGAATACTTCAGGGGGCTGAAAAAAAAAGTTGTTGCAATAAGCAAGAAAAATTAGTCAGATCTTAGTTTTATGTCACTAACAACAAATAAGCAAGCAACGAACAAAACAGCCTTTTCTGTTTGGACATGTAATGAGTCATTAGAAAGCACTTTGTAAATTCCTGTTATGTTGCAAAAATGGTCCAATAAATATTGCATTGCAGCCATGTTTAATCCCAGTGATACTCCAGGATTAAATGGTAAAATGATTTAACCAACAATCTCAGAAGAGTTTTATTTGAATACATCAATAAGTTTGCATTCTTATGCATAATTAAATATAGTATATCAAAGTGTGTCCCATCAATGTATAAAACCAATGCAAGCTTTTAATCTGAATGTTTAATTATAACAACTATAAAAGCATATCAAGTGGGAGAGACCACTTAAATGCATCAAGATAATTAACCACTCAATAACTCCCAGGGAAAACAGGATTCCATAGCTGTTTTGATTAAACGCGTACTTCTTATGTGCAGCTCGAATAAAAGCCCTGTTTCATACTAATTGGATTATTCTTTTTGCTCACTCGTGGCAGGCCTAGTGTAAGAAATGACTCCTTTTGTATCTGAATATTTGTGTTATGATTTTCATTTCTTCTTCTCCCTCCTCGCCATCTCACTCGCCCAATCCACTCATTATTCATCCAAGTTTCAAGCATGAAATCCTCCATCTAACATTACTTTCACTCACTTTGTCTTTGTATAGCCCTGCCTTTGATTTGTCTGGTGCTTTTTGTTTCTTGATCATTGTCTCACTCATTTTTCTTACAAATGCTTTTCTCTCTCATTAAAGTGTGCACTAACCTCCAATGTGAGGTGAATTATTGAGTGAAGTTGGAAAACAAGTAAAAGCTTTCCCTAACCGAGAGCTCATTCGATTGTTCTCTTCGCTCGAGAGCCTTTAACTTCCTGCCGAAATGACAATCTTTCATCACTAAAAGCGGCTTCAGTCAATTCATCGCACCTGCTCTAGTCCACATCCTCTTGAATGGGGTCACTGCAAGGAGCAAGGAAGCTTCAAATCCGTCACGCACAGAATGTAACGTTCATCGTCCTTGGATAAAGCCGAAGTAAAGTTTGATGCGCTGTTTGACCGGCATTTGGTTTATTACCCATGGATCTGCCTTTGAGATGTCAGCCGAGGTCCAGTAAACAAAATTACAAGAGATTGATGAAGTTCAGATAAAGTCTACGGCTGTCATTTTTCATTTGAACTCTGCGTTTGGAGTTTGTCAGCTCACTGAAGCATAACTTGCTTCTCAGAAGCCCCAAAATTAGCAACTTATCTCATCTGATCATGCTTTGTGAAGCATTAACTCATCGGCTACCAAACGGAAATTGCTAGCATATGTCCTTCTTTATCTAAGGAGCTGCTAAAAGCGAGCAGAACAGCAGGTAACGCAGGGTACGCTTTGATTTCCATGTGACAGTTACTGTTTATGACAGGTTTCTGCAGAGCCTTTCCATCAATAGAGGACAAACACATCGATCAATCATCCTCCCCTAGCATTTAAATTTAATCCCACCCCTCCCGGAGCGCTCAGCAAGTGACTTCTGACACATTCATATATTGATTGCAGTGGAATAATGGAGGAGTACTATTTTAATGCACCTGCTCTCTCTCTCTCTCTTCGGTGTCTCTGCTCTTTTGTCATAAGAGTCTTATGATTCATCATTCTCAGTCACACAGCTTTCATCTCTGCTGGCTGCTTCTGCTAATTAAAATATCCTCCCCTTTTTCCTCGCTGCTTTTCTTTATTGCCGCTGGTGAAACTTGATTGTGTCGGCTTCTCGAAGTCAGAAAATCAGTCATTCTCGCGAGATTCTTTAAGTATTTTTTATTTTTTTCGTGCTTGGTATCTTTCCCCTATAAAGATGTACAGTTAGCTATATCAACAGCGACGCGAAGACTATAAAATAAACAGGAAGTGAAAGACGAGGAGGAGACGTGAAAGACAAATAGGGAGAAAGACACAAAGAGGATCAAGAAGGAAGGAAGAGAATAAAAGAGGAGAGAGAAAAGTGGGTACACAGCTGTTTCTACTAAAGCATGGGAAGTATACAATTTATAACATTTACAATTATAATAACAGTAATAATAATAATAATAATAACAATAACAACAATCATAGTAGTCCAAATAATAATTAATAAAAACAATTAAGACCTCGGATATCTTTTAAAGACAAACGAAATATATATTTTTGTGAATTTTGCTTTTTTTTTTAAGATGACGTAACAGTAGTTTGTTCAGTTTTGCACCTCTAAGCTAATATTCTGTTAGTACGATAGCATCGCGTGGTAATGCGCGCAAAAGTTTTTTTTTTTTCTTAAAAGAGTCATTTAATTTACTTTGTAGACTTTTTCCATACAAATAATGACTTTAGAGATATGTTTCATTGTGTAAGTGTTTTCGTGTTGAGCAATCAAAAAAATATCGAAATTCCTGACATGTTCTCTACAAACTCCCTTCCTGTTTTTTCTCCCCCACGTCAAACTCCTTGCGTTTCCACGTTCTCAATGACTCTTTGCGATAATTAAGCCCCTTTTTACAGTCAGAGCGAGCGGGCCGCTCCAATTCATTCTGCTCATAAAAGAGAACATGTCTAATCCCTTAATTATTAACAAACAATAGTGGAGAGATAAAGGAAGGAGAGGAAGGAGCATTAGAGAGCGGGAAACAGAGTCACCGAGAGAGGATCAAAACGAGAGGAACTTTTCTTCACAAGTCAACAGGTTTTGGCCAACATGAGCAGATAATGGAGTTGCCGGATGAAAAGCGCAGATGAATACTTTATGAGGACGGCTCTGAGCTTGCAGCGCTGTCATTGGTGGAGTTATTCTCTACCAACTCGGTCTCTGAGGCCCAGCCACTTTGGCAAATGCAAGGGATTTCAATTTGCTCACACTGGGACATTCAATAGCTCATAAGCGCTATGCGGGTTCCGGTAGCAATGCCGTCTTGGCCGGTAATGGATCGGCTTGTTTTGAATGGACACTTTTCTCTCCTGGACCTACAATTACGGCTAGTTGTCTATTGTATACGAAAAAGTATGTGTGATGGTCTCTTTCAATCATAATAATTATCCTCTCCTATCGGCTCTCTTCCCCTCCACCCTGCATGTCTCCATCCTTTCCTTCCCACTCCAACTTCATATGGCACGATTGTGATTCCCTCTGGTTGTCGTTGTGGTGGTGTGTCTGTTTGGGAACAGTGTGTGTTGTTGTGTGCACTCTGCAGCGGTCCAGTGTTTCTGAAGAGCTCCACTAGGGCGGCGCTACAGTAGGTACTCCTTCTTGCCCTGGCTGGCATCATTACCGTTGAGGAACGCCTCCTGAACCTCGCCGTGTTCATCCAACCCACTGGCCTCATGAGTCAAATATGAACCTAGAGAGAGAAAGACACAATTTAATCATACTTCATTGCAGGGATTAAAAGAAAACCTTAAACACATTAAATCGCTTGCTGAGTCCAATTTAATGTATTTTTACTGAAGCAGGACACGATGAAGAGCTTGTGCCTTTTTTTTTTTTTTGTCTTGATTCCTCTATTGACTTTCATCCAATGGGGGACCAGGGCTAGTTGAGGTGTTTCAGCAACATTAAAACAAGTAAAACAATTATGAAACAACACACACAAAAAAAAAAACTATTAATGTAACAGCAAAAATGTCAAATAAATATCAAACCATTGTTTGATTTAAAAATAATAAATTAAATACAAATGAATAAATTAAATAATATTTAATTAACCGAATATTTAATTAACATTTAAAACAAATGTGATAAACTAACCAAGCATATTAGTGAGGTTTTATTATGTTCACTTCTGTATACAACAACATTCATTAACAGCAGAATTCACAAAAAAATAATAATAATAATTTAAGAGGTTTTTGAACTAGTTGTTTGCAACCACCAAACAAAACCACTGCTAGAGAAAACACATTTGTAATTGGACTTTAAAAACCTTACTGAGATACAAGTCTTGTGAAAACTTCCCTACATTAGTCTTATTTTACTATTATTTATATATTTTTCTAATTTTGTTCTTTTCTTTATCTGTTCTTTTTTTATTAGTTATATTAGTTATTTCTATTTAGCTTTAATTTATATTTATAAACTTATTTTCTTAGTTAAGCAGCGTTTCCACCGAAATTACCCGGAACAATTTGTCCCAGGAACATTTTTTCCCTGTTGCTTTCTGCGTTTCCACCGCGATACCGTGAAGATTAGGCAAATTAGTCCGGTGACGTATGACTGCAAGCACCGCAACAGATATTTAAAAATGGTGGTTGAAATGAAATGCTGCGTGGAGTCAACCAATCAAAATGCGACATGAACTCAACAAATCAGCACGTTCAGCGTCCAAGTCCCACCCCGGAAAGTTCCTGAACTTTGAAAAAGTACTACCTCGCAAGCAGGGACTTTCTGAGGGGGAAATCTTTACCTTCATTTAGACCCTGGTTCCTGCGGTCGAAACACCCCAAAAGTTCCTAGTTCTTGGGGAAAGTTCCTGCGGTGGAAACGCGGCTTTGGTTGCCAAGGCAGTATTTCTCATTTTTATTTTTTTTTCATCAAATAAGTTTTCATTTAATATTTATATGTTATTTCAGCTTTATGATTTTTTTATACTTTCAGTTTTAGTTGGCAATAACAATAGCACCACATGAAGCCTAGCCCTGATACCTCTCCATATTTTTTCCCTTGTGTCTTCACCTTTCTCCATATCCTCAATCAGTATGTCTCAAACTAAACTGGCTCTTGGGGATTGATGCTGTCGTGTTGGATGGCATCAACCTTCCATGGATCTAAACCTTTTTCTCTGGAATCAAGTTTGCAGGGCCAGCCAAAGTCATCTACTATAATTGGGGGAACTTATGCAGATCAACTTTTAATTAATCACAAAACTCATTAGGCATAATCACCTCTGACATTTTACTGCACAGTCAGCGATATGGTACAGTGAAACACTTTTTATTCACATCATTATATGACACAATGGTTTTGCCTCTGTGGCTCAGGGACAAATAACTGAAATAACTAAGGCAGAATTGACTCTATGGCACCGGCACGACACAGTTTAATTAAAAAAATCGATCTTATGTACGTGCAATTTTACTTTCTTAAAATGCAAGCGTACAGCAGAGGCTGATGGGGTCATTAAAAGCAGTGATGTCGTGGACCGCGCGGGACAAAGACAATGCATCAGAGCTGTAATGTTCCTCTTCCCTAAGATTAATCACTTCCATTCTGCCTTTTCCAGGCACCCCAAGGTTAGACAGGATCAACCCTAATGCTCTCTGTCTCTGCGCCGATGGGTGAACTAACTGTTTCTGACTTTGATTGGCAGGTGGGGTCGGGTTCGTCGCAGCCCTTTGCCTCCGCCCTAATTTGCGGGTGCCGTGATCTTTATTGGAAACTGTGACACACTGATATGACCAGAAGTTCTTAAAGAGGTAATTAAGTTTTCTTTATAGATAAAACACGATACGGTAGACGAAAAAAGGCAATTAAACACGAGGCCGTAGCTACTTTTCCACAGGCTATTTTTATATCACAGGTCTGGCACAGTCCTTTGCAAATGATGTTCTTTCTTTCTCCCGTCTTTCCTCTGAACATATTTACATGTAAACTTTCTGTGTGCCCTCAGAAACACACACACACACACACACACACACACACAAAAAAAACCCTCCTCACACCAACTATTATCTCCTCCTGATTTTTTACTAATCCATTTCATCACCATTAGGGTGGGCGGCATGATCAAAATCTTCAGCAGGATCGCTAGTGTGATATTGGTTTTATTTAAGTCCATAACCAAAAACATAATGTCAAGTAACCAACATTTCATAATAAATTTTACCAGTTTTTGCCACCAAAGGGCACATTTTCAATAGTCAAAAGATTAAATGCCATTCAGGAACAAAGTACCAGTAAAATAGTAAAAGTAATATTTTAACTAATATATTATACACTTCCGTTCAAAAATTTGGGATTGATCAGATTTTATAATGTTTCTGAAGGAAATCGCTTATGCTTACCAAGACTGCATTTATTTGATTCAAAATATAATAAAAACAGCAATATTGTGATATATTATTACAATGTAAAATAACTGTTTTCTTTAAAGTGAAGCTATTATGCCCCTTTTTACAAGATCTAAAATAAGACTCAGGTGTCCCCAGAATGTGTCTGTGAAGTTTCAGCTCAAAATACCTCTCAGATCATTTATTATACCATGTTGTAAATGGCCATTTTTGAGTGAAAACCATGCTATTTTCGTGCATATATCTCTAAATGGAAATGAGCTGCTGTTCCCCAACCCGCTTTCCAGAAGAGGGCAGAGCCATTACAGCTCGTGCCTTGGATACTCTGTATAAAAAGTGAAAGCAGCGCAATATACAGTACCTACTGCTATATATGCTGTTAATATGAATCAAACAACAAAAGGAAATCAGGAAATCAGGAAATCACTCGCTGGTCTTGATTGAATAACTTTAGTAGCTTTATTAAGAATACATTTCTTACTTGAATGCTGCTGTTAAATGCTCTGGCGAGGAGATAACCATGGCGGACTGTGTACAGTTCACTCAGGGCGGGGTCTATGCTAATAGGGCGGAGGCTGTCAGCAGTCGTGGACAGGGCCTAAGCATTTGTGACGTCACATTGAATAGAAACTGCTTGTTCTGAGACACTACTTATGATTTATGGGGATTAAAAAAGGAGAGGGTGGATTTTTAACATTATAGGGTGGTTGTGTACACACTGCTGACACATTTATGTTCAAACACCATGTAAAAGTAAATTTTGCATAATAAGTCCTCATTAATAGATTTTAAAATCTAATTTATTCCTGTGTATCAAAGCTGATTGTTCAGCAGCCATTACTCTTCAGTGTCACATGATTCTTCAGAAATCATCCTAATATGCCAATTTGCTGCTTAAAGAACACAATTTATTTGAAATAGAAATCTTTGATAACATTATAATCGTCTTTACTGTCACTTTTGATCAATTAAGTGTATCCTCTACCCAATCTTACCCCAAAAATGTTTGAATGGTAGTGTTTAACTAATATTATTTAACCAAATACTCTGAATTCTGATTGGACGAATGTAAAATAGCAGATATACAAAACACCTGCAAAAACACAAATTTAATGTGTCCTGGCTCAGAAACTGTAAACAAAAAAACTCTGCTTTGCATTTCTTGCCTGTAACAAACACCATTTGATAAGTTCATCCTAACATCTTGCTCTGTGTTTTCATATTACTCCATGTTTCTTCATGGCCGTCACATGAAAATAACATAGGGCAGTTCTGCTCACTGCAGAATAAACAGTATTGCATAATCTCTACATGGAGACATTTCTACCATCACTTGGTATATTTTACAGCCCAAACTTAAATCACCATCTACAACAGTTCTGTTTCCATTTCCTATTAATGCTGGCTCTCACTTCACCAGCAAACACCAACAAACTGGATAAATATTTTAACCTGGTTGATGCTAATTGGTGCAGTGTGAACCAGCCTATATCTTCCCTCACACACACTCTCTTTCTCTACTGCTTAGTTATTTTTTACTTTCTCCCTCTCCTTAGAAGGTGAGGCGCATCATGTCATTGTGTCACCACAGGTTAAGTGTGTGGAGAGAGGAGGTCACCTTTCTGTCGGACGGAGCACCAGATGGTGACGATGAGCACACAGATGACAGTGAAGACCAGCAGAGCCAGGATGCCCCCGATCACTGCATACGGAACAGCACTGTGGGTTTCCACCACTGCTCCAGGGTCTAAGATACACACAAACACAAATAGAACGATTTAGCTTTAGCATTTGGACTAAAAACAATTCAAAGTGACTTGTGAAAACAAAGAAAGAGACAGAAAAGTGATTAAAGTATCCTGTTATTTTATTGCTTGGAATTGTTTTGTTTTGTTTTTTTAGTAAAAAAAGACTGACAGCAGAGGTAAGATGGGTGTGTGTGTGAAGTATACCATACATTTTTTTCTGACAAGATAGGAAACAGTGAGAGGCAGACAGACACTCTGAACCATCAACACATGAGCCTGGACTCCTTAAATATTTAACAAGCTGTTTTCACCACACAGCGGTGGGTAGAAAAGAAAATGGGAGGCATGGAGAAAGAGAAATACAGAAAACACATAGATAAAGAGCAGAAGAGAGAAAGTGGCACAAAATGAGAACCTAACCTGAATGACTTTATTTCTATGGAACAAAACTACAATGATAGTTCTTGGCCATGGCTGTTAAACTCTGAAAGCTATAAAAAGGTAACATTTTACAATAAGGTCTTATTTTTTAACATTAGATCATGCTTTTGCTATGAGCATGCTATGAGCAGCTTTTGCTATGAGCAAAATGAGATTTGAACAAACTGACATTTTAGTTATTATTCACTGATCGTATATCATCAGTGAGCTGTTAGTAAGTTGAACTGTCATTTGAACAAATAATTCAGTCCAATTTATGAAATAGATCAATAAGTTAATTGAAAATAATTTAATAATTCACTTACTCAATGATCAGGTTGCAGTGGTTATTGAGTTAACAGCTCTCTGGAGAGGAAGATTATCAGTTAATAACTCTGTAACTCTGTACTCTGTAGTTGGCCATGTAAGAGGGGTCGAGGCCAGGTTTCTTTAGGACAGGAGTGACAGCAGCAGTTTTTAATTCCAGAGGAACAGCACCAGTACTTAGTAGTTGGGAGATGAGAAGTGAAATCGGCAGTGAAATGACAGGTGCACATTTTTTAACTAAAGCAGTAGGAGCGGGATCAAGATGACAGGAAGATGTGTTTGCTTTGTTGATTAGCTCAGAGATATAAGCAGGGGATGGGGGGGGGCAAAATCAGTGAGAGTACCAGGTGTAAAAGCAGTGGGGAAGTCGTGTGTGGAGACAGGAGAGATCATGGATGGGAAAAGATTATGAATGCTATCAATTTTATTTTGAAAGAAATGCAGGAATGACTCACAGAGGTTACTTATGACAGGTGCAGTAGCGTTGGTGAGTTCATTGACTACAGAAAACAGTGTTTTAGGTCGAGAGGATGCATTAATAATAATAGTAGAGTAGTAACTAGAGCATGCAGTATTTATAGCAGATTTGTATAACTGAATATGGTCAGTGTAAGCAGTAAGGTGAACAGTCAAACCAGTTTTCCTGTAAAGGCGTTCAAGACAACGACCAACTGTTATTAGATTTGAAGTGAAGAAGTGCAGGGGTTACCAGGGAGACATGTGTGTAGAAGGTACAAATCTACTTTTAAGAGGGGCCTGTATATCAAGAGCAGTGGAAATACAGGCATTATATTTGGTAAGGATATCGAGGGAGCTAGTGTGTTTAGTAATATCAGAGATATGAGTTTGTACAGATTCAGAAAACAGTAACGGATTAACAGAATTGAGGTTATGGTAGGTTATAGTAGATTTCACCCTGAGGCAGGGAAGAGGCATTTCAGTTTAGTTCAATGAGGAGGTGATCAGACAGTCCAATCTGAGAACCAAGCATGGAAACATTATGTAGACCAGCAGTGCAGACCAGTGAATATCCACTCGACAAGATCCAGTGTGTGACCTTTTGAGTGTGTAGCAAAATCGACATGTTGTACAAGACTGAAACATTCAAACAATGACAAGAGTTCATGAGTAACATGTTCACTGAACCCTCATTGGAGCGGTGTGAGGATTATTTTGTGTTATACAGAATAGCATATAGCTTTTGGACCACTTGAATGAAACAACATTTTTGAAAACTGTTAGTTTAAAGGTAAAGTGTGTAATAATGTTTGGTTTCAAAAGAACTTCCCCTGTTTTTCCATTGGTAAGCCAAACTGATAGCCCCGCCCCCAAAATCACACCATTGGATAAGCTGATGTTGCCATTGGGGCTGGTTGCCCACTACCACTCTACAGATAAGGCGTTGTCGGGAAAATCCGTTTCGCGTTCCTACCCCAAAGCAACAAAATAAAATAAAATTCTTTATCAAAATTTATAGGGAAAGACAAGTACTTTGTTTAGGCTTGGCTTGTAGGGAATTCCAAACCTGCATATATTCAAACGCACATAACTATAGAACCCATTCTAAATGCTCATGTGAACGCCATCAGTGTTTCTCACAGGTTCGCGTTTAAAGTCTGTGTAGAGGGAATGGTGTCGTCTTAGCGGCCCCTAATTTAATAACAAATGATCATTGCGACGGAAGCAAATCAATCAAAACTAACTTTAGATGGAAATAACTTAACTCTGCTGTAAAGCCGAAACAATCTCTGTTACCTTAAATTATACGCTTATCTCTGTAAAGCTGCTTTGAAACAATCTACATTGTTAAAAGCGCTATATAAATGAAGATGACTTGACTTGACTTGGTTAGGATTCTCATACAAACAGAACGATGTTTACACCACAAAGCCTCAGTGTTTACACTTTTCAGGGGAAAATAAACCTACAAATGGCTTACTTACAGTTGTCTCTGCACATTAAGATGGGCAGAGAAAAAGAAAAAGTAAAAGTATTTAAGATTTAGTATTTAAACATCAAAAGAATTACACACTTCACCTTCACCGCAAATGCTAGAGAAACAGCGGGAGATATAGAGAAAGGGAGGTTGCCTTTGAACAGGCTGTCGAGTAACATTTCATTAAGATTCGTTTCAGAGACGATGAAAAATTAACGCTGCTGCCCGCCTCACATGCACTTTTCAGGGAACCAGCCACCTGGCGCTGAGAATGTGACATTAAAGAGACCACAGCCTCACTTGAAATAGTCTTTCTCTCCCAGTCTGTTCTGGAAAACATAGTCTTTACCCCCTCAATTCTTGCTGGATATTGGAGACAGCAAACAATACAATTCAGAAAGAAGAGGAGCAAGACAGAGAAAAAGAAATGGAGACTGATGGAAAATGTTTGTGTGAGAGAGCGTGAAGAAAAGAAAAGCAAAAAGTCATAGATGCAATGACTGTGCACTTTGAAGTGCACAAAATGAAAACGCATCTAATATCTTCCTCTGCAGGTCAGTGTGTTGAGGTGTGAGGTTTGTGCAGTGTTGCGTGATGTCAATGTCTTGCAGTACAGTGAAGTCTCTCAGTAGTTCTGTCAGGTGGGATGATCAAGGGCTTTCTTCTGACCCGACCTCACATCCCACAACATCATGAATGACAAGCAATGCTGCTGTCGAGCTGGGCCTCTTTTAAGGGGTCATTGTGCTCTCTTTCTCACTCTCTTTCAGCATGTGCTTCTTCATCTGTTCGCAGACTCTTAAATTGTAATGAAAAACATGGCACAGCAGCTGAGTAGATCCTCTGGAGAGCAGCGCTAGTGCTTCAGATGACAAGGGCACTTGGAAGACAATAGAAGTGTGTGCACATACATCTTAGGGAACATTAATAAACAGAAAACATGAATGAGAAGATGAGAAATTAGGCGATTTAGCAGGAGAAAACATATGGAACAAAACCGGTTTTAAGGCAAGCATCGGAGCAGAGCCGTCAGGGAAGAATTTGCATATGTTGAGGTGGAAGACAATTAAAGAAAACTGGATTTGCATTTCCTGAAGGAAATAACAGTGCTTGCATGGTAGCAAACAAGGAAATATTAAAGTTTTAGATAAAGCGATTGAAAAGTTGTGAAACCAAAGACAGAGAGAGAAAGAGATTGACAGTAATATGCAATATAGATGGATAAATAAGGTAGCTTCTGTGCCTGGTGTCCTGTCTTTGTAGCTTGAAGACACGTACAGACAGAACAGAACAATCACAAAGTAGATTGTAAATATTTGCATGTTAAAAAGACCAACTGCAGTTCAGTATGTAAAAATCAGTTATGTCACCGCAGTCAGTTAAATTTCAATCATCGTAAAGATGCTTTCAAATATCGGAATTAATGTGATTAAGATTCCGACACGTAAAAAGCATTCACATCCTTGTAAAACTTGAAATTGCAACTTACTCATAAATTTGCAAAATTGCTGTGACTTTAGCATTAAAATGTGGTAAAGTAGTTTCTGTTTAATATTTATCTGTATAATAAAAAAATATTTCTGTTTAATAATTCAGTAGCACTTTATTTTACAGTCCTGTTCCCCATGTATATACTATTTACTTATTATAGTAACTGGGTAATAACTAGGTACTAACCTTGAACCTTCCCCTAGACCTAACCTTAACCCATGTAGGTACCCTATATTACCCAGTACTTTCTTAGGTAAAAACACTGCAAGTACACAGAAGTGCATGTACTGTAAAATAAAATGCAACCAATAATTTCAATAATTGACTATTGTAAATGTCTTAATAATGCAAGATTAATCTGAAAATAAATGAAAGACACAATACAGTTTAATGTAGCTAGCACAGAGTTGAATAACTACTATTTAATGAACTGCTAAATAATCTAGTTTATTAATAATGCATTTGCATAAGGACTGTTACTTGTTTTATTTTGGTTTTGTCTATTGATTGCTCAAATTAAACTATTAAAGAGTTGCCAAGAAAACACATAATTCCGAGTTTGAGGACATACAATTTTTAAACAAATATAAACTTTGCAATAACCAAAACATAGAAAACATAATATGAGTTGCCCAAGGCAGTGTTTAACAACGTAAACATTTATAACCCCCCCCCCCCCCCCCCAATTTCTAAGCATCCATTTAAAGTAGAGTGTGTTTTGGATAAAGTCACAAAAATTACTGAAAAGTTTGGACTCTAATATATCATATCCGGTTGGATCATGTCACATACTGTCAAATCGGATCTGAAAATTCTGGTTTCACAGAAGATCATAACTCCACACAGCTGCAGTATGACTTTCATTTGTTTTATAGTCTGTCAAAACCAGTGAAAATGCAGCATAAATTATGAAGAAAATTATTTACAAATCAAATGATGGATGCAGAAATGTGTGTAGAAGTCAAAGAATAAGATAAAGAACAAATGTATTGCATTGCTCATTGTGCAAGCACTGTAATAAAACTGTCACTCATTATTACACATGTGAAGAGGTTAGCCAATAACAAAAGAGGTTGTTTACATCTTTTTAAAAGCTGCAGTGGAGAAACAGCCTGTTTTATTCTAAGGGAAAGAAAAAAATGTTAAATCATATAAACCTAAAGCATGATTGTTTATGGTGGAATAAACACTTCGGGGGAAAAAAGTGAAGGGAAATGAATGATGAGTACAGGTAAGGTAAGGTGATGGAAGAAGGGTTACCTTTGTATTCCTTTGTAAAACTGGAGGATGGAAGGGTGGGGTGAGCGATGGCAGGATGAGGGTTGGGAGGGACAGACACTACAAGGGAATGGCATTACAACAGGGTTATTAACAATCTACTGCAGCTACATACAAGCACATGCAAGAGGAAACAAGCAAAATGAGGCCTGTGATTGTGTATGTGAGTGAACAAGTGTGTAAGCAAGAGATCAACAGTGTTGTTCATGAATTGCACCCCTCTGCCAGGGTCAAGGGTCTCTATGCGGATAACATCTCCAGCCAGCAGGGTGCAGCAGCTTCCTGTTCCACCCTTTCATCTCTCACCGCTGCAAAATACTGCAGTTACCGTGCACCCCGGGCTCAGCACTCTCTCTCTCTCACTGTAATCTTCAATCCCTCCATCCCAAAGATCATCAATCTTGCTGCTCTGCTCACCATCCTCCACACCTTCTAATATAGGCACTAGCCTCATCGCTCTCTCTCGACCCATCTCGTTCCTGTTGCTGGCTCGCAGCTACTCTCTCTGCATATGGGCCTATCCTTTTTATGCAACAAAGAGCAGCAAGTTTTCGGGTTGCGTATGTGTGTGGCCTTCAAAACTCAGAGGGATTAACAGCATGGTACCAGACTGATCAATAGCCAGACACAGATCAATATCCCGAGACCACCCTGACTCTTCAGCTAATCATCTCTCTCGTTCCTCTCCTCTCAAATCCTCTTGTCTTCGACTGTGGCAAAACTTCTGACATTTTAAAACATTTCAGATTGTTAAAGGGACAGATCCCCCAACATCATAAAGGTATAGTTCTCCTAAAAATGATTCTTTAAGGCATTGTTAACCCCAAAATGTGAATTCTGTCATTTACTCACCCTAATGTCATTCCAAACCTGTATGACTTTATTATTCTTTAGAACATAAATAGAGAAAAGTTTTAGGCCATACACAAGGACAGGCAGACATGACACAGAAGCTCCAGAAAAGTTGAATAAATGTTGTCAATATGTCCATTTCCAAGTCTTCTGTATTCTTAAAATTGATTTGTGTAAGAAACTAACTAAAATTAACATTGTGATTCATTGATATCACTAACAGAACCGCTGCAACCTGATCAGTGAGTTGATCTTGAGAATTGAATCAGTTCAATTTGGAAGCCATTCAGAATGTTTTGTGAAACTGCAGCATATTCATTGAAAAGATCCCAAATCCACTGATCAAATAAATTATACTTTCACAAATCAAAAACCGCTACTCTCATGACCACAAAAAAAAGAGAGAGAAAAAAAACACTTACAGTGAATGATGACTTTGGTTTGGTCTGTTTCTCAAACAAAAATTGTGCATACCGCTTTCAAAGACAAATCATGTGGATCACTTTTATGTTATTTTATGGTGCTTTTGCATCCTTTTTAGGCTTGAAAGCTTCAGTCCCAATTCATTGTAATTGCATGAAACGCAGTCTTCAAAATCTTTTCTTTTGTGCTCAGAAGAAAGTCATACAGGTTTGGAATGACATGAGGGTGAGTAAATAATGACCACATTTTTGTTTTTGGTTCCCCTATTCCATCTTTCAGATCCTTTTTTTCCTCATTACATTTCCTATCCCTCTTTCCATTTGCTCACACTTTCTCGTTCCTTACATTTCTGTTTTCCTGCACTTTTCTTCAAAACCAATAATTTAAAAGGCTTTTCTTCTTTACTTCCTCCTGCACATCATTATGGATCAGGCTGAAAGCTGATAAACATTTCATCACACAATTGTTTGGGTGAGTCAAGTCAGCAATGTTCTCTGCGTTTTTGGGACAATGGGTTTTGTGCCACATTATACCACCAAAGAAAGAAAGGGTGGCAGATCTTCAAGTTGTGTTCTAATCCTCCATTTACGGAGTCCGTAAATCCCACACTCTCTCACCTCTCACCTCTCACCTCTCCGATCAAAGGCCAAGTCTCTGTCGTCAACTCGACACACTCCTTGATTCGCCTTGCTTAATATTCCTGTCATGACTATCCAAAGGTAAAAAATGACATTTTCAATTACTATATCCCCTCTTGCTCATGCTTCCTTCTCTTTTTCCAAAGTTTTACTTCATTAATAAAGTGCCCATGTTATTTCTCCCAATTAGAGCCACAGCTCATTACTGCGCTACATCTTTTTCTCTCTCCTGCGAGCATTGTTGGTTCTCCCTCCATCTCTTTTTGTCCATCCCTCCTTTTCTCTTCTCTCTTCTCTCATTTCAATCTCAGTGGCTCTCTGAGGCCATTCGATTGTAATGGCATTTATCGGCAGCAAGGTCCATCATGGCTAAGTACATAGGCATGTCTCCAGGGGACTGTCCTCTGACCATTTGACCACTGAACAAGCATCATATGTGGAAGTGAGTACACACACGCACACACACATTTGCTTTTCTGTGGTGAGGACTTTCTATTGACTATTGTTTTTACAGTGAGTTAATGCAATTTTCTATCCTCTCACCTTAAATATAACACTCACAGAAACATTTTTAGATTTTCATTAAAACATTTAGCATGTTTAAGAAATTTTCCTCATGGAGACTTTTGGCTGCTCCCTTCAATGTAAGTGATTTAAGGTTTAACAGTTCTTGTGTAGGCAAAACCTGAAGCACACAGATACATTTAAATAAATCTAAAAACGTAGCAACACACAAAAAAAGTTGTTTTAGTAAAAAAAAAAAAAAGTATGCACCAAATATATATGCAAATGTAAAAGTGAGAGATAAAGCAGCACAGACAGGCGTACCTGTTGAGCCATGTGGTAAATAAACACTTGCATATCAGTCAGAGTAAATTGCAAAATTCCTGAAAAAACAAAGTCTCCTCCTCCTCTGTCCTTTTGTCTTCCTCATTTCCTCATTATCTGTGTCACCTCTCTCCATTGCTCTCTGTTGCCTGATTCATTCTGTCTTTCTCTCATCTACCTTCAGTTTATAATCATCATCCTGTTCATATTGGCTGGTTGCTCCTCATTTTGCACTTCATGGTCACTTTAGACATAAAATAAATCAGTGGGAAAAAGTTTGTCAGTGCGAAGCAGCAAGATATTTAGATCAGCCCTCCTCCACCCTCTCGTGTCACTGTGACTGCTGACTCATCATCTTAATAGCTCTCCCTCATCCTCTATCAGCCTTCAGAAGTCAGACATTTCTCTCTTTTTAGTTGCACTGAGCATAGGATTTCCAGCGGATGAAACCTAAATACGCTGATACCGCTGAGAGTTAACAACAAATCTTGTTCATTTACTCCCACACAAACACATTAAATGGGGATGCATGTGTTCTGTGTAGGAGAGGCAACCAGACAAAGGAAGGAAGGAAGGAAGGAAGGAATGAAGAAAGAAGGATTGGAGACATGATGAAGGGAAGGAAGGAACAGAAATGGTGATAGAAAAATAGGAAGGAAGCAAGGAATGAGAGGGAGGAGTGAAGGGGGAACAGGATGGATGGATGGATGGAAAGAAGATAGGATGAAGGGAAAAAAAGGAAGAAAGGAACATAGGAATGGTGAAAGAAGGAAGGAAGTAAGGTAGGAAAGGAATGGGTGAAGGAAGAACAGGATGGATGATGGATGGATGAAGGAAGGAAAATATGATGAAGGGAAGACAAGAAGGCAGGAAGGAAGGAAGGAAGGAAGGAAGAAACAAAGGAAGGAAGCAACAAAGGAATGAAGGAAAGAAGGAAGTAAGAAACAAAGGAAGGAAGGAACATAGTAAAGGTGAAACAGCTAGGGAGGAGAGGCAGGGGTGAAGGAAGAACAGGATGGATGGAAGGACGGACAGAAGGAAAAAACAAGGAAGGAACAAGGAAGGGGCAAAGAAAACAACAAAATGAGAGAAGAAAAAGAGAAAGAAAAATATGGAAGGAAAGAAGGAAGGAGGGAAGGATGAATGGAAGGGAGGAAAGAGAAGGAGGAGGAAATGAAGGAAGGAAGAAAGGAAGAATGAAAAGAAGGGACAAAGAGAGGAATAAAGGAGTGAAAGGAATGAAAAGAAGAAATTAAGGGGTGAAATAATGAAAAAAAGGAGGAAGAAATGAAGGGGTAAGAAATAAAGAAATGAAGGAAGGAAAGAACATGGCAAACAAAGAAATGAAAGAAGGCAGAGAGGAAGATAGGGAGAAGGGAAGGAAGAAAGGATAGAAGGAAAGGTGAAAGAAAAGAAGGAAGAAATTGAGGAAGAAAGGAAGGAATGATGTAAGGAACGAAAGGAAGAAACAGAGGAACAGAGGAAGGTAGTAGGAACAAAGCAAGGAATAAAGTAAGGAAAGAAAGAAATAATTAAGGAAGAGTAAAGATAAAAAGGGGAACAAAGTGAGGAAGAAATTAAGAAAGCATGAAAGAAGAATGGAAGGAAGGAACAAATGAAGGGAGGAAGAAAGTAAAGAAGGAATCAAGGAAGAAACAAATGAAGGGAGTAAGAACCATGGAAGGAATAAAGGAAGAAAGGAAAGGAGAATAAACAGGATTCCTGGGACATTCTCTAAAGTGCAGAGGTGTTTCAAAGCTAAGAGGCTCACCTACACAGAATGAGCAGAAGAGAGAGGGAGCGAGGAATAGAAGCGGGATGAAAGACGACATTCCCACCCACCTGCGCTCTCCGAGCTGCCTCGTTAACGTGCGTATTTGATGGCTGTCGTTACCATGCGGAGAAAAAAAAAAGGAAAAAAGAGAAAGAAAGGAGGGAGACCTCTGGGGATCTCATTTCTTAGACTATTTCAAAATGTTTCACACATCCTGCAGGTCTACAGACACAGCAGAAGGGCTCAGTTCACTGAACAGCCACAAGGGGCAGACCTGGGCAAGAGGGGGAGGACTAAAAAAAAAACACCATATTGGGAGCACAACACGAGTTTGTCACATCCAAAGACACAGTAAATCACCTCTGTAGCTACGAAGAACCCACGCTGTTCTCGAGCGGCAAAGAAAGTGTAGGTGTTTACGTCTATACATTTGGAATTGTTTTGTAATTCTGAGCGGTGTGGAAACAGGCTTCATATAAAAGCCTTAAGACTTTGTGGGCTGTATTGTAGTTTAGAAGGGGTAAGTGTTAATATCATGTGACCAGGGACACTTGTTATCTTACCATACACCAGCAGTGTGTAGTGGTCAGCTGCACGGCCATAATTATTATGCGCCTGACAGAGGTAAGTGCCGTTGTGTGATTGGCTGAGGCGAGACACCTGGAGAATGTTGGCTGTTTTCTCCGCCCTCTCAGGAAGAGTGTCGTTCACTCGTGACCACTGGATGTCACGTGGTCTGGAAAAGAAGAAAAGACAGACTGTAAAAAAGACAATATTTGAAAGAAATAATCAAGTATTTATCAAAGGAGGAACAAGGCATTCAAAGAAAAGCTGGAAAAACAAATCTAATGAGGCACCAGGGAGGAAAGAGAACAGAAATCTCAAGACATCAAAAGAGTAGTATGTCCATGATAAATGTAATTGTGATTCCAGATTACATTCATGTTACACATCCATACATAATTTTTTGGCCAAGTATGTTCTATCCATTTAATCAAAAGAAGTACCTACTCAAAAAGTATGCAGTTTTGAATTCTGACATTTATTTGTTTCACTCTGAATTTGTTTCTGAATTACGCAGTTAAAGGAATCATTCAATGACTCACTGATCAAACACAGTCTCTCTCTCACACAGTAGTATGTGTGTGAATATATATACAGTGAGGAAAATAAGTATTTGAACACCCTGCTATTTTGCAAGTTCTCCCACTTAGAAATCATGGAGGGATCTGAAATTGCCATCGTAGGTGCATGTCCACTGTGAGAGACATAATCTAAAAAAAAAAATCCAGAAATCACAATATATGATTTTTTAACTATTTATTTGTATGATACAGCTGCAAATAAGTATTTGAACACCTGAGAAAATCAATGTTAATATGTGGTACAGTAGCCTTTGTTTGCAGTTACAGAGGTCAAACGTTTCCTGTAGTTTTTCACCAGGTTTGCACACACTGCAGGAGGGATTTTGGCCCACTCCTCCACACAGATCTTCTCTAGATCAGTCAGGTTTCTGGGCTGTCGCTGAGAAACACGGAGTTTGAGCTCCCTCCAAAGATTCTCTATTGGGTTTAGGTCTGGAGACTGGCTAGGCCACGCCAGAACCTTGATATGCTTCTTACAGAGCCACTCCTTGGTTATCCTGGCTGTGTGCTTCGGGTCATTGTCATGTTGGAAGACCCAGCCTCGACCCATCTTCAATGCTCTAACTGAGGGAAGGAGGTTGTTCCCCAAAATCTCGCAATACATGGCCCCGGTCATCCTCTCCTTAATACAGTGCAGTCGCCCTGTCCCATGTGCAGAAAAACACCCCCAAAGCATGATGCTACCACCCCCATGCTTCACAGTAGGGATGATGTTCTTGGGATGGTACTCATCATTCTTCTTCCTCCAAACACGTTTAGTGGAATTATGACCAAAAAGTTCTATTTTGGTCTCATCTGACCACATGACTTTCTCCCATGACTCCTCTGGATCATCCAAATGGTCATTGGCAAACTTAAGACGGGCCTTGACATGTGCTGGTTTAAGCAGGGGAACCTTCCATGCCATACATGATTTCAAACCATGACGTCTTAGTGTATTACCAACAGTAACCTTGGAAACGGTGGTCCCAGCTCTTTTCAGGTCATTGACCAGCTCCTCCCGTGTAGTTCTGGGCTGATTTCTCACCTTTCTTAGGATCATTGAGACCCCACGAGGTGAGATCTTGCATGGAGCCCCAGTCCGAGGGAGATTGACAGTCATGTTTAGCTTCTTCCATTTTCTAATGATTGCTCCAACAGTGGACCTTTTTTCACCAAGCTGCTTGGCAATTTCCCCGTAGCCCTTTCCAGCCTTGTGGAGGTGTACAATTTTGTCTCTAGTGTCTTTGGACAGCTCTTTGGTCTTGGCCATGTTAGTAGTTGGATTCTTACTGATTGTATGGGGTGGACAGGTGTCTTTATGCAGCTAACGACCTCAAACAGGTGCATCTAATTTAGGATAATAAATGGAGTGGAGGTGGACATTTTAAAGGCAGACTAACAGGTCTTTGAGGGTCAGAATTCTAGCTGATAGACAGGTGTTCAAATACTTATTTGCAGCTGTATCATACAAATAAATAGTTAAAAAATCATATATTGTGATTTCTGGATTTTTTTTTTTTTTAAGATTATGTCTCTCACAGTGGGCATGCACCTACGATGACAATTTCAGACCCCTCCATGATTTCCAAGTGGGAGAACTTGCAAAATAGCAGGGTGTTCAAATACTTATTTTCCTCACTGTATATATATATATATATATATATATACACACTCATCTAAAGGATTATTAGGAACACCATACTAATACTGTGTTTGACCCCCTTTCGCCTTCAGAACTGCCTTAATTCGACGTGGCATTGATTCAACAAGGTGCTAAAAGCATTCTTTAGAAATGTTGGCCCATATTGATAGGATAGCATCTTGCAGTTGATGGAGATTTGTGGGATGCACATCCAGGGCACGAAGCTCCCGTTCCACCACATCCCAAAGATGCTCTATTGGGTTGAGATCTGGTGACTGTGGGGGCCATTTTAGTACAGTGAACTCATTGTCATGTTCAAGAAACCAATTTGAAATGATTCGAGCTTTGTGACATGGTGCATTATCCTGCTGGAAGTAGCCATCAGAGGATGGGTACATGGTGGTCATAAAGGGATGGACATGGTCAGAAACAATGCTCAGGTAGGCCGTGGCATTTAAACGATGCCCAATTGGCACTAAGGGGCCTAAAGTGTGCCAAGAAAACATCCCCCACACCATTACACCACCACCACCAGCCTGCACAGTGGTAACAAGGCATGATGGATCCATGTTCTCATTCTGTTTACGCCAAATTCTGACTCTACCATCTGAATGTCTCAACAGAAATCGAGACTCATCAGACCAGGCAACATTTTTCCAGTCTTCAACTGTCCAATTTTGGTGAGCTTGTGCAAATTGTAGCCTCTTTTTCCTATTTGTAGTGGAGATGAGTGGTACCCGGTGGGGTCTTCTGCTGTTGTAGCCCTTCCGCCTCAAGGTTGTGCGTGGCTTCACAAATGCTTTGCTGCATACCTCGGTTGTAACGAGTGGTTATTTCAGTCAAAGTTGCTCTTCTATCAGCTTGAATCAGTCGGCCCATTCTCCTCTGACCTCTAGCATCAACAAGGCATTTTCGCCCACAGGACTGCCGCATACTGGATGTTTTTCCCTTTTCACACCATTCTTTGTAAACCCTAGAAATGGTTGTGCGTGAAAATCCCAGTAACTGAGCAGATTGTGAAATACTCAGACCGGCCCGTCTGGCACCAACAACCATGCCACGCTCAAAATTGCTTAAATCACCTTTCTTTCCCATTCTGACATTCAGTTTGGAGTTCAGGAGATTGTCTTGACCAGGACCACATCCCCTAAATGCATTGAAGCAACTGCCATGTGATTGGTTGATTAGATAATTGCATTAATGAGAAATTGAACAGGTGTTCCTAATAATCCTTTAGGTGAGTGTGTATATATATATATATATATATATATATATATATATATATATATATATACACACACACATACACCTTTATTATCTTTACTAAACATTATTGTCTTCATTTTACAAATGCAATAATTATGGTGGCCGAGAGAGCTCAACGCGATGCAACTGAAGAAAACACATGCAAATAGAAAAAACAGCCGCAAAATTAAGAAAACATCTTCATCAGTTTTACAACACACGTGTGCTCCAAATACTCACAACTCGCTGCAAATAGCACACCCCACAACGGAAATGTTTCCAGGGGACCCCAGTGAAGAACCCGGCTGGGACTACTTTTTTCCTTATTATTTTTTTTCACTTTTTTTTCTTGCAAAACATACAGAGATGTACGGAGCCCCTAAAGGGACGTGGTGGTGGAAAAAAATTAGGATGGGATTTAGGAAAACACAAACGACACCTTTACAATCGCAGATTTGCACTTTGCCGACGGCCCCTTATTTGGACTTGTCTCTCATTCGGCTGGTTAGAGACAAATTTATATTGTAAACTTAAAGCTCGTTTTGAGGAGAATTGGGTTGTAGCTCGTTGTCTAGGTTACTGTGATGTAAAGGTGTCGTTTGTGTTTTAACAACGTTTAGCTCAAGAATAGGGAAGGTCGAATAGCCTATGTGAATATTGTCAACTTCACTGAACTCCTTGAGTTGCACTGACCAAATTTCTTTATATTTGAGTCCAAGTTCAAACACTATGAAACGCTCGATTAACGTACGGAGCTCTGACATACTGCCAGCGGGACATTAAACAGGAAGTGTCTGTCCGAGCTCAAAACAGGTTGTGCGTGGGAACGCAAATATCTTAGCGAGGGAACGCAAACGTTTTGCGAGGGAACGCAAAGTTTCTCGGGGGAACAACAAAAATTCTCCCATCCTAATTTTTTTTCCACCACCAGTTCCCTTGAACTTAAAATGTTCAATGTCATCAGAATACAAATGAGAAAAGAAGAGTTAACAAAGAGCTGAAAACTAAAAAACAAAACAAAATAGATAGAGAAAAAGAACATGAGGGTAAGATATTAATCTATGCATCAGTTACATTGCACAAATGTGACCCTGGATCACAAAACCAGTCATAAGTCGCACAGGTATATTTGTGGCAACCAACATACATTGCATGGGTCAAAATGATCGATTTTTCTTTTATGCCAAAAATCATTAGGATATTAAGTAAAGATCATGTTCTATGAAGATATTTAGTGCATTTCCTACCGTAAATATATAAAACATTTATTTTTGTGAGTAAATGCAACACAATCGCGAAAATAAATGAACAACCTAAAGCCGATTTTCTCAATGTTTCGAATTTTTGCACCCTCAGATTCCAGATTCCAGAATAGTTGTATCTAGGCCAAATATTGTCCTATCCTAACAAACAATACATCAATGGAAAGCTTATGTATTCAGCTTTCAGATGATGTATACATCTCAATTTCAAAAAATTGACCCATGTGACTGATTTTGTGGTCCAATGTCACAAATGTTGTCATGTTATGTTTAAATAAGTTTCATAAGAAATGTTAGGTAATGCATGGGTCCAAAGATCAGACGGCAAGTTTTAAAGTTCATACACTCACACAGATATATAACGCATATTTTAAAAACTTTTTTTGTATAAAATGTATATTAATTTGCAACAGTTATGTTAACAGCAATAATAGAAATTTCTAATTGTCATAAGAACAGCTGTTCAGCTGATGGACACCGTGCTGCGTTGTCATGGGAAATTATGTTGTCTTTCGCTGCTCCCTTCGCCAAGTGCGTTCCAAATGGCTACATAATGGCACACAAGTGCCCTGCTCACTCCAAAGTCCCCACTTCAAGGGCTCTGCCCTTCGAAGGGAGTAGGGCATAGGGATGCTCACTTCCGAGCTATAAGCATGTCCCCTGCCGGGTTCATCACTTATTGGGGTCCCCTGGAAACATTTCCGTTGTGGTCTGTGCTATTTGCAGCGCGTTTCTGTATTTGGTTGAGCACACTTGTGTTGTAAAACTGATGAAGATGTTTTCTTAATTTGCGGGTGTTTTTTCAATTGCAGCACGTTGAGCTCTCTCAGCCACCGTAAATAAGCCACTTAAGATTCATATCTTATTTGAGGATAGTGGATTTTGTTTTTACTGGAAAGTTTATATATTATATACTCAATATTTTGCAGAGAAGAGAGGAGAGAGGAGTATAGTCCTAGAAGATAATACCAGGCAGACAGAGACAAAAGAGCATGAAAGGAGGAGATTACTGAAAACACACACACACACACACACAAAACAGCTGCGAGGTGATCCACAATAGCTGGAGATACACGGAAAATGTAGGGCAAAAAGCCTGAGGCTTCTGTTCTGAGCCCACCGCTTGTGAAACGCCTCATCCCTCATCCACCCTGGCTGGGATACAAGTCTACGTCATCACACCGTAATCCCACGGGACACTTTTAATTACAGCCCTCACAGGATTCAGGATACAGTACCACACACACATTCTCACATACATGCATGAGCCAGCCAAAGCACTGAGGAATAATAAACACACCCATCCAACAAATGCAGACTGTGTTTAATTGGTGATTAATGTCGGATGAACATGATCGCAATGGCTTTATAACCAAGCAGCACGACGCAGTGTACTGTGAGTTCAGTTACCGTAGAGCAGCATCTGGATCCATCTCTCATCCCTCCCATCAATACACTCATTTATCTCAACCTATCCAGAGAGCTTTCTCTCTGTGGGTGGGCAGTCTATTCTCATTTCTCATCACTGCATTCTGTAATCTTCAAACATGCCCCTACAATTAAACATTAACACGTTTCACACTCTCTTACTCCCCATCGCATAAATCACATAGCCTTTCATTTCTCTTTCCCAGCTAAAACCCCTCTGAGCCTATCTTTCTTTCCTTCCCTCACTCATTCATTCATTCCCGCATTTCAGCGTAAAATGAGTGGCAGCTCAAGCATCCTCTCTATTTCTCCATCTTTCATTTGTGTAGCGGTTCCTTACGAGGCTCTGGAGAGGCTTTAATGGCTTTCTGCTCACAGCCTCTTAGGGAAAAGAGGCTCAGTGACCACGGTTGAGCCACAGAAAAAGAGAAAAACAGAGACTAATGTCTTCTTAAGACAGAAAGTGTCTGTGCTCACAGTGACAGCGGTGAGGTTGACAGAGGTGAACTTTCTCCTTCAAAATAAGCCATTTAGTGATGTAAGAAATAAATATCTCTGAAAAACTACCAAAATTGGTAAAAAAAAAAATTCAAATGCTGGTGAAGGACACTGCATAGTGTCAAATTCCTTGATTTTTTTCTTGCCTTAAAATAGCTTGACTGTAACTCTACACCATTGCCTCATTTAGTATATGCGGTTCTATGAATATGCAAATTAGCCTCAGCTCAGAGATCCACTCGTTAACAAGGTAGTTTGTGACGTCAGAAACACCAGCGATTTCAAACTGTGTTTTTGATACTGTCTTTGGTTCACTGCAGTTTTAAGGAGAAAATACTCATCAATGGTGTTGACTTATGAATTTGCATATGGTTTGTTTTAAAGCATATTAAAAACACCACATAAACATAATATAAACAACATTAAAAGCTTGATTTTCACCACAGGGGGACTTTAACGTTCACTATAAAATTGTATTTGATCCTGTTTAATTGTATTGCATATTGTTATTATGTTTTATTACTTCCATCTTTACTGCTACATTTATTAAAATAAAATAAAATATTTTTTATAATTTATAAATAAATAATAAATAAATAATTTATTAAAAAATATATTTTTTATAAAAAATAATGTGACAGTAATTGTTATAAAATAATAATATAATACACATTTTATTACATTTTTTCCAGTCACTGTTTTTATTGTGTTCTTTGAAACTGAAATTGAAGGGGAAATAATAAGAGAGAGAGGTATGGGTGGAAGAATAGAGGACAGAGTCAAGGCTGTTCTCCCTCATGCACAGACTGTCTTTGTTCGGAGTCATTATACTTTATTGGAGCTGGATTCAGATGATCCTCTTTAAGCATTTTGGATTGTTAGAAGATAAAAGCTGTTCCTGTGGGACCAGTTCAGATGATTAGTTTTAAAGCACATGTAGAAACAGAACTCCACACACGCTTTCACATCCATCAAAATCTCCCACACACAAACTGACAGATACATTTAGAAAGAAAAACACATAAATGATCTTGTACACTCACAGTGGGTTGCCGGTAACAGAGCAGGTGAGACTGAGGGAGTCTCCCTCTCGGAGGATGCCCTGAGGGGGAATGATTTTCACCGTAGGAGCAACTGCAGAGATAAAGAGAAAGATAGAGAGAGGGAATAAAAAAAAGAAAGCTTTGTCACAAAGCCCAGAGAGCACCTACTGCCTTTAATGGAAGTATTGTGACTAAGACGGAACCACATAAGTGACTGGATTGGAACAAATCACTCACTCACAACTGAATGTTCCTCTGGAATTTCAATGGATTTCAATTTGGCCAATGTGAAAGGAATAATAATTATAATAAACACATATGAGATTCATCTATTTTCTTATTTTACATTTTTTTTATACACTATCATTAAAAAGATTGGGATAAGTAAAATTAATTTTTTGAAAGAAATGTATTCAGCAAGGATGCATTAAATGATTAACATAATTAATAATGTATATATAATTAATATAATGTTACAAAAGATTTCTGTTTCAAATAAATGCTGTTCATTTGAACTTTCATCAAAGAATTCTGTAAAGAAAAAAAAAAATTAGTTTCCAAACTGTTTTCAACATTGAATAATAAATAATGAGAAACAATAATAAGAAATGTTTCATGAGCATCAAACGAGTATATTAGAATAATTCTAAAGGATCATGTGACACTGAAGACTGGAGAAATGATGCTGAAAATTCAGCTTTGCATCACAGGAGAAAAAAAATACATTTTAAAATATTAATTATTTATTAATTATTATTATTTTTACTCTATTTTTGATCAAATAAATGCAGCTTGGGTGAGACTTTTAAATGGTGGCATAAATACTGTTTGGTATTGAATTAACTAGATTTAAAATCAAAATTTGCTCTTAAAATGCAGCTCACTAGGCTTTAGAACAGAGCAAGTGTCTCAACACATCTCTAGCGGGTGTCCGATACAAACTCACTGTGGGTAACAACAGCAATACACTAAAGATTATTTGAACTCAATTGTCTTTTTTATAGAGCAAAGCCCTTTCGTTTTTTACAGAAACTTTATGAGAGGAGTCCTTGTGTAAAGTATATTATTAGATATTAGACATTTTAATTGGTTGAAATCTTTCCACAGTATCATATTTCAAGTGTTTCTGTTAACACTGTGGTGTGGTGTGTAATGGGATACTGTTGTCTTCTAGTCCTTTATCATAGCAGGCAAGATGTAACACAAACAAACAAACCTTGTTAGAGGCTTGCCAAGTGAACATGTTTAAACAGATGGGGCTTCTGCGAGCTAATAACGTTAATCAGTCTAACATGGTGGTAGCCATGGAAACGTGACGGCATTGTTGGCTCACAGTGAACGTCCAGGCTGTAGTGACGAACTCGTTTCTGCCCCACGAGTACCGGGTGAGACGCCTCACAGCTCAGCGCCGCTCCGTTATCTTTCCTCTCCACGGGGATACGGATAGTGTTGGAAACACTCACAGTCTTGCCGTTCTCCTGCTGAGAGATCACACCTGAACGAAAAGAGAGGGATGGAAAGAAATTGAGGGGTTTATAGAAGTCAGTTTGCCCAAATTTGAACAATGTTCACATTTCAGCCAGACAATTTTTGCATACCTTTCATTCAAAGGATTGCACGCTCTCTCTGGTTACTTCAAAGAGTACGAATTCGATGCGCTGAGCAATATACCTTACACACATTGATTTCACAACCACAGAACAGGCTCTATTATCCCTGTGAGACTATTAAGTTTTAATTTGATGATGAAAAACGAAATGACAAGGGGCGCGTGAAGGGCAGAAAAGTGGCAATGACAGAGAAGGGGAAGCGTAGGTCGATAGAGAGTGGGGTCAAAAAGAGTTTACAGAATTATGAAGGATATGTCAAGATTACCGTAATTACAGGTTTCTAACTTGTAAAATTCAGATTTAAATCTGTGCAAATCATATGAACCAGTTAGAAAAGGCTAATTTATCGACAGTAGTTAATGTGTTATGCATCATGAACTAAAAAATAAACAACAACACAAAGATGACACATTTTTGGAGGCCAAAACCCTTAAACCCAGAATTTTTTGCACTTCCAAGTTCGATCGTCCTGAAGTCTACGTTTTTTAAATGGGTTTTTGGTTAAATGCCTGTAATACGGTCTATGGTTAACACCATAAAATACATCACTACTACCTATGGATGCACCAATATGAAAATTTTAGCCGATACCGATAACCAATAATTGTTTATATTTGAAAGCCGATAACAGATATATTGGCCGATAAATCTAAATCTGAATTTTTATATAATTCTCATTATAATTTTATGTAGCCTATGTGACAGACTTGTGCTGCACTTAACTGTATTTTTTCTTTTATAATATAACTATTATTCCAATCATATTTAAAGCAATTCAAAACTGAAGTGTCTCGGCTGAAGGAAATAATCCATTATTTATCGGCTTTAATATATCGGCCATATTTTCTTATCAGGCCGATAACATTAAAAATTAACATATATCGGCCAGTACTGATATGGTGGCCGATATATCCAGCATCCCTACTACTACACCTTGTGAATTTTTCAAAGATTTGACTTGTCTTGAAAATGGTTGTCGGTACAAAATGGCTAAATGGGACAACAGAGGTTGTTGGGTGCATTAAACAGTCCGCTAGTCCACTTTCACAGCCTCTTTGTGTTTATAATCACACTCTTGCAAACTATTCTAACTATGCATTTGTGGAAGCTTAGTGATGGTGGCGCTGAAATCATGCAACAGAGATGTATTTTGTTTATAGCCTACATTTAGCTTTTTACTTCTGCCAATTGTATTTAGGCTTCAAAATTCATAAAAGTTGTGTTGATTTGTGAAGATTAGCATGATGAACAAAACGTGTAAGAAATAAACTTTTGGTCACAGAGCGTATTTTCTGAAATAATCCAAAAGTCAAATTGGGTTTTTGTCAGGGGAACCAGGGTGATGCTAACTTCTGGCTCGGCCTACAAAAATACACGTGTTGTCATCTCATAATTACGGTAATTACGGTAATTACGACATGGTGTGAACGCAGCATTTAGCTCCAACCCTAATCAAAGACACTTGAACAAGCTAATCAAGGTCTTCAGAGTTACAGGTAGGTGAGTTTAATCAGGATTTGAGCTAAACTCCGGGGCCCGATTTAAGGAACCCTGTTGTAAAGTGTTACCCAATCTCAGAGTTACCACCTCATAATAACATGACATGAACGCAGCATTGTATAAAACAGGGCTGTTTCAATGTTTGTGTCACTCCACTTGTCTATGATTGTGGCGTTCCAGACCAGAGTATGTGAGCAGTTTGAGGAGTTGTGTGGTTTTGCATGAGGCTGTTTTTAGACAGGCTGCCAGTCTGTGCGCTACTTGGCGAATTAACAGCAAATTTTGTCTGAAACATAAGTCACTTGACTTGTTTATAGAACTCTTACTCGTGTGATATCACTTAAATAACCTTGATCGGGCAGACATTTAAATTATTTTCACTGAAGCGGAACAGCGATGGGCTCAGAAATCCAAATTCAAGCTGAGTCCTGTCTTATTAAATCTGTCGAAAGACCCTCTCCGCTCACAACTTTATATTCGAACAACATTGATAGTGCACAAAGCCTACAATCTCAGCCTACACTTTCCCTGCCTCTGTTTCTCTGTCTCTTTGTCATTCTCTTTTTGGAGCCAAAAAAAGGAAAGCTGAAACAAAAAGATAGAGCAAATGTGATGGCATTGAGGAAAAGAAGGGGGAGAGAAAGCAAGAAAACGAGAGATAAAGTCAACAGAAATGAAAGGAAGGCACAGATTGAGGCCCCACCTGGATCCAGTTCTGTGTGGGGGTGTGTTTGACAAAAAAAAAAAAAAAAAAAAAAAAAACCTTCCTCTGCACACATCCGAAGAGACCCAGATGGACAGATGCATTTGAAATTCGATAGAGTGACAAAGCAATAGAGGGGAAAATGTGCCAATGAGCAAACACATGGGGGAGAGGAGCAAAGCGTATCTTCCTGGCTGCCAGAGAGATTAGTCAAAATGCATGACATTTACCATGAACACAGAGAGTCTGACAAAGAGACAGAGCAAATATGCACACATGTGAGGGATTTTTTTTTATAAAAGTAGACTCTTTTGTGTTTGTATATGTGCTTATATGCTTTTTCATGTTTGTAAGTGCATGTATAGTATATAAATGTGGCTGCATTGAATCTGAAATTACTTTGTCACATTTAAATTGAACTCACCGGGGATCTCTCGCCGGTCCCGAACCCAGCGCAGGGTGGCTGGTGGTTTGCTCCGTGGGGACAAGCATGTGAGTTCCACCTCTCCACCCTCCACTGCCTCCGTCTTCACCTCCACGGTAGGCACCTCCGGGGGCACCACCACCGACAGCGTCGCCACCTGGTGGTGTGTGTCATCGGTGTAGAGCTGGCAGAAGTAGCCGCCCTCATCAGACACACTTACATTAGTCAACGTGATCCGCACCAGCCGCTGTGAGAAAAGAACCATCTGAAAACGGTCGTCTTTCAGTGCTGGAAGAGAGAGAGGATGAGCAAGGATAAAGCAAATGCAGGATTATTTCAAAATTGAACCTATTCACTTTCTAAATGCATCTTTCTGTGAGCCATTTCAGTGATGCATGTTATTGCAAAGAAGAAAATGTGTTTTTTAATTTTTAATCAAAAAGGAGCGACTTTCTCCTCCTCTCAAATGACTTTCCTTTTCTGCTGACGTCAAAACAGGCATTTAGGCATTGTTTAAGCAGTCTTATTTCAGGTTTTACTTTATTCTGGTTTATAATGCCTTCTTTTCACAATGGTTAATATCAAGTCAAGCCTATTACATAAGGAAAATGTGTTGCGGCTGGCAATTCGCACTGAGTTAAGTAATAAAATAGTTGTGTGAAGAGAAAATGAAGCAGTACAAATGCTACTAATGTTACTAAATTATTATTCAAATGTTTTTTTGTTTTTTTAATGAATACTTTTATTCAAGCAAGAATGCATGAAATCCAACAGTGACAGTTAAGACATTAATGTTACAAAAGATTTCTATTTTAAATAAATCCTTTTTTTTTTTTACTTTCTATTCATCACTGTTTCCACAAAAATATTAAGCAGCACAACTATTTTCAAAATTAATAATAATAATAGGCTAAATGTTTCTGGAGCAGCAAATGAGAATATTAGAATGATTTCTGAAGAATCATGTGACACCACAGGAATCACAGGAATAAATAACACTTAAAAATGTATTAAATATACTGTAATAGAAAACATTTGAAATCGTAATAATATTTCACAACATTACTGTTTTTACTGAATTTTGCATAAAATGAATGCAGCTTTGGTGAGCATAAGAAACATTAAAAAAACATTAAAAAAAAAAATCACCAGTCCCAAATTTATTACCAGTAGTGTGCATTTTACATGTCCGTATTTCATGGATAAAAACTGCTGTTTATCACTATGTTTTCAATTACTTTTTGACTGCTATTCAATTGCTTGTTTTCAGCAAAACCGTTGTGCAGATCCTGATTGTGTAAGATACATAAATACCACTTTGTCTTATAAGTGTTGTAAATAATTTGACAGTGAAATAAAGAAGTATTACCTTTTATGTAGCTTCAAAGCAGTTAGTGTAGTAGCTTTTAGTGTTCCTAGCTACTTTATCAAAATTAAGGCTTGTAGCTTTTCTACTTTTAATTAGTATTAGTTTGATGTTTGCAATCTACGTTTTTAAATGAACTTCTCCAACTCTGATAGAGAATCACACAATAAAGATCAAAAGAATAGAGCAACATAAAAAGGAGAAGATGAAAAGGGGAAGAAAACAACAACAGACGAGTGTTTTAACTAGCATCTCTCACAGAACAGCTGACACAGAATAACACATAAATACAGAGGGGAAGCAGAAAACAGAGGAATCGAGAACTGGTGTTGAAAATGATTTGAAACCAAGGTGAGAGAAAAATCAATTGTCAGAAAATAATAATAATAATAACAAATAATGATGCCAATTGCAGGGGCTGGATGGGCCTTTTTGGGATAAAAAAAAAAAAAACCCACACACACACAAACCCATTTTGTATTGACTGGTGCTAAATACTCCTTTTCTCCCTACTTCCATTTAAAGCTTTTTGTCTGTGGCCAACTGTGCTCTGGAGATGTGACACTCTGCCATCAGCACACTCAAAAGATAGCAGCCCAATGCGCTGGATCCATAAGATGATTACTGCTCTAGACATTTTTCAACAACTGGCTGCATCTGTCTGTGTTTCTTGCTGGGAAATATGAATGAATGTGAGAGAGAACAAGTAAATTAGTGAGCAAACGAGGGAGGGAGTGAGTGAGTGAGTGATGCACTAAGTAATTGAATCACTAATGAATAGTAGGTGAGCAAGCAAATGAGGGCTGGAATACACTACACGAATTTTAAAATCTGAACAGACATGGTAAAAAGCTAAAAAAAAAAAAAAAATTGTAGTCTGAGCCCATCATGCACTAATTATTTTCTGTGAAATCTTTCAACCCTGACTGCTCAATCTGCAAACTGGTGCACACTTTCGGCAAACTATCGTTGACTCAAATTGAGAACAAAAGTTCTGTAGCCTCGAGTGAGTTATATACGGAGCAAATGAAAAAGTGATACATTGAACGAATGAGAGAGATAGTGAATGAATGAGTGATAAACTAAATAAGTGAGTGGGTGCTCTTTTGTGACATGTGTACCTACTCACTCGATCCGTGTTTCACACAACGGGAGTAAAAGAGCCTCACTAAAGGAGATAAATGCCTTTGCTCAGGCTAAATGGCAGGGAAATGTCAATGCATTGTCCAGGCCGCTGTCACCTTTAGTCACGCTTCATTTACATACCTCACAGATCTGGCCAATATGAAAGAATCTCATGGAAAGGGCGCATGCTGATAGGTTATTGTATTCATGACCGCTGAGGGATATTTACGCTCTGTTGCCCGCTAAAAGACTGTTATCGGGATTCATTAGTTAGCAAGCGGAGTTTTTATTTGCGTTTCTCTGTACATTTAGACCAGGGCACTCAAGCAGTAAGGGCAGCTTGGAGCTGTCATGATCACACTGTAGAATCCACCGATATTAAAAGCATAAAGAATGTTAGTAAAAAGTGAGTCTAAAAAAAGAGTAGTGTGAATGGTTCAGAAGAGGTGTGATTTAGCTCCAACAAAATGGCCCAATTATGTGCACTTATAAAGGCAGAGATCACAGATACTAATTCAGCTTTTAGCTTTTGTGGTCCTTTCTGTTTCTACCAATTTCATTCTTTCTCTCCATTCTCTTTTCTCACAGAATTACGTATGCTTTCTGAGTCCTTCTCTGAGGCAAGGGTTACAAAGGCAAGGATAAAAACACATTACATATCATGCAAAACGAGGGTGACAGAAAGTCATCACTTAAAGAGATTTCAAATTTGAGTGATAGTGATGGCTGTGATGGAAAAAACAAAGGTTATTACATAAAAGGACCTTAAAAAGAAATTGAAATAAGGTGTAATCAGTTAAAAAGGATTTCAGAAAGACTGATGGCGCCAGTATAAATATATTCCAAAGATGATAAAAGCTAACTAGCATGAAAAGAGACTGCTCCACTGCTAGCACGAACTCCAAGGTTGTGTTTAACATATTTACCACTTACCAGCACTAAAAGAGAACCATTAATTGAAAAGGAATGTGTCTGATGAAGTCAGTGTCAGAGAAGGAGTGCTCAATAAGTTCATTTTGGTACATGATAAAAAAACTTGAATAAAATCAATGACAAACTTTACATGAGGTTTAACAGACCAGCAATGTGGATGTGTATTTTAAATATAATACATACAAATATATAATACATATAAATCAAAGATCCCATATTGATAACTATATGATTAACTAATCATCTGTTTTGCATGATATAATGCAATCAAGTTTATTCATGTTATTATTGAAAACCATTTCTGCCTCAAAGTTTGAAAAAAGCAATTATGATATTGTTCATAAAAAGGGGAAAAAAATGCATATGAGAAATTACAATTACAATTTCTAGGTGAAAAAAATCTAATTGTGAGATTTGCATTTGCAATTTGAGAAAGCATTACTGTATATAATGCAATAGTAAAAGTTATTTTTATGCAATAAAACTTTGATATAAAATAATGTCCCACTGTGAGTCCCACTATAAGATATTAAGTCACAATTTCTAGAAAAAAGGTTAAAATTGTGAGATATAAAGTCGCAATTATGAGGAAAAATTCACAGTCACATTGTAAAATATAATCACATATTTGTTTCCTTGTTATATAAAAACATTTAAATCAAAGTTAAAACAGTCAAAGTTTGAGAAGTAGTGACAATTACGAGAATACATTTGCAATCATGAAATATAAAGCCACATTGTGAGAAATGAAGTCACAATTGTGAGAATAAAGTCAAATTTTAGACTTTTAAAATTTAAAATTTGTTTCTTTGTTGTTTATTCTCTCAAAATAAACAATATCCCACTAATTGGTCCTGAGTATCTCAGCATAATCTTCTAGCTAACATAAAGTAATGGGAGCAGGCATATTCAAATAATTATGCCAAAACACTTTTGTTCGAACACTTTAAGAGATGTTATTTTCATGGGGATTTAAAAAGATCTGCTAGCGATGGCCGATGAAGTTTTAGCTGCGCTCACCTCGTGTTCCATTGAAGAAGAGCGTTTGTCTGCGTGGGTTCTGGATGACCACGATCGAGCCGTCGTAGTTCTGAAGACGGCAAGAGATATGTGCCGTCCCCCCCTCCAGCACGGTCACGTTCTCAGCCTGCACGGCCTGACCCCGCGCTGAAAGACAGAGAGGTAACAGACTTAATGCAGAACTCTCATTTGGTGAAATTAATCATTTATAAAAGGTATTTCTGATGGACAGAAGGAGACAAGATGGCACATGGAGCAATTTTGAAGAAAGAAATACCTCAGTGACCAATTAACAACTCTCTCACGTAACTACCTTTGTGCTTAGAAGTGTGAACTATGCAGAAGAGGAGAGACAGACGAGTGAAAAAAGAAAATAATGAGAGACTGACAGATAGTCAGAGACAGCGAGAGGGAGAAAAAGAAAGAAAGGGGTCCTAATTAAGTGCTGGTAAGACCAATAGCATCGTTATCTTTATCCATTACTGCGAGCTGACACACTTCTCTCTTCCATCTGCTCGATCTAACATCCAGCTTGTGAAAGCGTCGGTAATGACGGCTCTTTTCAGAGAATGAACTCGGTTCAGTCAGACGCAAGCAACACAGAACAACTAATGGCACTTTCGCTGCTAAAACGAACACATCTTAGTTGAAGGTAATGTCTGGTGCATGTTCTGGGTGGCGCTCGTGTATTGTTGATGTTTATTTTAGCAGTATGGAGTAGGGTAGGTTGAACATGAGGTCATCACCGCTGGGCTGTGTGAGCATGTTGCTGGAACCCACCACAGCACATCATTAGCAGTGTTCTTCATAGAGAGCCTGTCTCTGGTGATCTGTAATGATTCGCAACCCTGACACCACGTTCATCCCCAGAACAGACTCCATATGATGACATCGGCTGATTCGCTGAGACCTGTCTCCTCCATCTCTCCACTCACCTAGCTAGGACAGGATGTCTGACATGCTCAGACTGACATGTTACAGACTTGCCGTATGACAAGAAGTCTGTATATAACTTGAGCTTAGAACCAACAGTTACTCGAGTATTGTGCAGATGAGTCATTTCACACCATAAAAAAATAATTATAATGTGGAGAAGGTGAAGGGCGTTTCATTAACTATAGACGCTTCTGTTCCAGGGATTGATTTTTATTCAAACTAACATTTTTCTATATTTATTTATATAAATGTCACATTAAAACTGCCTTGGATACTTTTTTCCAATGAATTTCTCATTTGTTTTTCCATTTATTTTATCAAGCTACTTTTCTAAAGACGTGAAGAAGGAGGTTGAGGTATAGGACTGTGAAGCTTTGGGGGTGTTGATGGACTCAATCTCCTCCATCTATGTTTTGATCATCATTCTGAATCCGATCCAGACGTGGTCTTTGACAAAAACGTGTTTTTCTCTTACCCACATTCAAGTGTTAATTTAAAAAAAGAATGCAACTCTCTTTCAACTGTCCCTTAAGATAATTTCCACCATAACCAACAATTTTACCACTAGAAATGTTAGTGTACTTATGTTTTATCTCAAGCTTGTCACTATTCTCAGTGTGAACAATACATTTATTATGCATAGGCCCAATTTACAATCAAGCTGCAATTTTGCCAAATTATGTAAAAGTGTGAAAATATTAGTTCATGACTTTCAAAAAAGTGTTATTCTGTAATGTTGTACCATTGGTAAAAACTAACTATAGTGACGATTTTTTTCCCCCTCAAGGTCAAAAGTGCTCAAAGCTCTCCCACACAATAATGTTAAGATTGCTTTCAAACATTTCATCAGGACCTCGTGGTTATAGAGGACGTCTCAGAGAGAAGCAATTAGGATTAGGATATGTGGCGTGCTCGATGAGAGCGAAAAGAGACAAAAGACAAAGTTCAGAAGGGAAATAAAGGAGAAAGGTGTGAGACGGCATCCTCCGTCACCCGTTGCCCTGCTCATCTGGCTTCATTTAAATTTAATTCTGCCGGGCTCTATCCATCTCAGAGTACCCTTGTCTTGAATTCAGCGTGGAGGGAGAGCGGGTTAATAAAACATTGACAGGTGAGGTATTGAGGCGAAATCAAGAGGCAAGAACAGAGAAGAAAATGAGAGACAGTGACTGAGGACGTCCTGAAATTTTGCACAATTGCCATTGTAATTGTAGCCATTATTATTTCTGTCTTCTGCATCAATATTGTGATTCATATCACGACAATCGGCACTGCCATTGCTATCCCAATTATTATTCTAATGACTGTTATTACTCAGCATTCGGGCGTCCGCAGACTTGGCCGCCATTGTTTTAATGGCTCCTAATTGTTCCAACAGCACTATACATCAAGAGAAGGTCTCTGAATGCATAGGAGGCAATTAAAAACCTAATTCAAACCTAACAGAACTCAAACAAGTGTGGCCAAATTCCCAACAAAAGTATCTAAATGTGTTTGATTGAGAAGTCAAACAAAACACGGCTAATTGAGCAGCCGTTAAATGCACTCTGACGCACGCCAGCTGTCTCCTCTTCATGTAAATGACCGAAATGAAGGGACGCAAACGGAGAAACAAATGGCACGGAGGGAGGGCAGCGTGCCGTGAGGCCAATACGGCATTCGAGAAACTCGCCAACTCGCTGATGGAGGTGGAAAGACATCAAGCGAGATGGAGAGGGAGGCACAGGGCAGGAGAAAGACAGCTGCGGATTTTGGACACATTCGCAGCTGCCAGGAACATTGCGGAGGGGCGGTCGAGTCCATTACACAAGCTTGAGCATTACAACTTGCGTGGGAGTTGTTTACGGTCTTATCTGCATTGTGGGCACGCAAGTTTATGAGCCAGGCGAAAAACAACAAGAAACTACAGATGGATTCATCTTGACCCCATTAGAATCAAACCATAATAAAATACACAACATGCTCACAATTGGATTAAGTGTGAAAGTGAAGTGATCAATTGCAGGCAGGCGTACTGATGCTGTGAGAAGCAAACAAATAAAGGAGGTTGGGGGTGGAGTGGGGTTGTGGGATGTGGAGGAGAACTTCATGATTTGGCCAGATGAGGGCGACGTATCAATGCACACAAACTGCAGAAATTGTTGTCCTCAAGGAAAAAGGTAGGATGAGCAAATAAATAATTTATTAAATAAATGAGTTGCAATATTAATAATATATAATATAAATCTGAAATATAAATATTATAAACTCCACCTTTACATGACTTTTTTAGTATTGATTATTATTAAAAAATTTAAGATTTATTAAAAAAATTCTGAAAAGTTTTAGGTTAAAGTCCCCCTGTAGTCAACAATTTTATCCATTAAAACTCATCTTTGATCACCAAAATGACATATTTAAACGTTTTTTCCTAAAAAATATTCATGCTATTCAATAGCTTGAATGTACACCATTGCCTCATTTAGTATACACAGTTCTATGAATATGCAAATTAGCCACACCTCCACTCACTCACACCAGCTCAGAGATCCACTTGTTGATGATCACACGTTGACGTGATAGGTTACAAGTTAGTTTTTTTGACGTCAGAAACACCAGCGACTTTAAACCGTCTTTGGTTCACTGCAGTTTAAAGGAGAAAATACTCATCAATGGTGTTGACTTACGAATTTGCACATGATTTGTCTTAAAACATATTAAAAACACCACATAGACATAATTTAAACAACAATAAAAGCTTGATTTTCACCACAGGGGGACTTTAAATATGTTATTTTATCTATTTGTTAACTGAGAATATGGGAACACATTAATTCATTAAATTTGTACCATTATTTGAAATTAGGTTACAATCCTTGGGGGTTCAATAAGTTTACAATAATTAGGGGGTAATTTTACCCAAACCTGTATGACTTGCTTTCTTCTGGAGAACACAAAAGAAGATATTCTGAAGTCTGAAATATTTTGTCTCTTCAATGAAAGTCAGTTGGGTCAAAAACAGCAATTCTTCAAAATATCATTTTTGTGTTTTTGTGTAGTCATACAGGTTAGTTGAAGTTGAGTAAAATGATCTCATTTTATGTAAAATCATTTTTGGATGAATTGTCCCTTTAAGGCAGGCCATCTTTCCCCATCTTCTCCTACTAAGAAAGCAGCAGTAAATTATGGAGGTGAGTTGAATTTAGTGACTTGGTAGAAGGCCAGATACAGAGCTGGCGTATAAGCTACTACCCTGCTCGAGATTAACTAGCTAGCTGAATTACAGCATACAGTGGAGCCACCAGCCTCACACACACACAGTAGTCATACATAACACATTTATTACTGAATTAGCAGACAACCAGGCAGAGGATGAGGACGTCCTGAGAGATCCACGTCAAAGTTGAACAATACTAGCACTGTCGAGATGTTAAGACGTCCTTTGATTCTGTCCTTTAATCCAATTACGCTTCAGTCTTTCAGTCTCGCTCTGGGAGCACCTGATATCTTCGTAACTCATGAGTCACTCATCACTGCGTTTTATTTTTTCAGGCATAATTCTGTACAACATGAAGCCAGAACCCAGAAGTCACCCAAACTGTGACTGTGATGCTTCAGGTAATCTGTAAGCAAGCAGCTTTGGTGGAAAAGCTGACGGACTGAGATTCTATGCTTCTATCTTTATACAGTAAATCTCTTTCTTTCACTTCGTGGTCTAAAATTAAAACTATCTCTCGGAAGAATCTCTCTCTCTGCCAATCATATGCGGTTAAAAAAACGTTTGCACCATAAATAATATATAATCCCTTGCAAATCCTCTCTCTTCTTTTTTTATCTCAATCTGTCACTCGCTTATTCCTGGTCTTCCCCATGCAGTTCCGTTTCCCTCAGCACCTTGTCTCTTCTCCAATCCGGCATATTTCTATCCCCTGCCCTTCTTTTCTCTGTTCTTTTCTTTTCGTCGCTTTCTGCTCCTCTCTAAAACTCATAATTCCCTCTCATACCGCCTGCTTTTCCTCACTAATCTCATTCCCTTTCGCTTTCACACCTACACAGGCTCCCCCACCTTCTCTTTAACATCAAACCCGTCTCTTTCCTTCATTTTCCCCTCGCTTTTCTTGTCTTCAGCCCCATAACCCTCACACTATGCTCCCTTTTCCTCTGTAACTTGCTTCATCCGTCACTTGTTTCCTCTGGGGTTTTTTTTCGTTACCTTCCCTAACTTTTCCTCTGCGTCTCTCCCCTACTTTACATTTCCTTAACTTTCCTCCTCTTTATCTTCCCACCATGAATTCCTCATCATCTCTTTCGTGTTTCTCTCACTCTCTCTGTGCTATCTCTCCAGCAAGAGGCCTGTTTATTTCCATCTCTCCCCTTCAGAAATGTGATTTGTTCTGCAGCTCAGGCTCGCAGTATAATCATCCAGCTTTGTCCAGGCGGGCGAGAGAGAGAAGGAGCGGGGGAAAAAAGGGAAGGCGGGAGTGAAAAGGACACGCAAAAAGCGAACAGAGGAGAAAATGGACTGAACATCCATCTCTTGTCTCTTTGTTCCACTCGTCTAATTACATCCATGTTCTTGCTTTTCTATATTCTCTCTCTTGTCTGTATCCTTATTCTAAAGCGGAACTGTACAAAATGAGCAGTTCGTTGAACTTAAAAAATAATGAAGGACATGCAAATGGCTTTCTTGAATGCATTTACTAAAATATTATACCTAATTATTTTAAGTAAACGTCTTGACTGAACTGGAAATGTCAAACTGCTGTGACTAAAAATCTGCCATCATTGTAATAATTGGCTAATTAGATCGAAAGTTCACACAGTAATTTTCCCTCATTAAATAGTTTTACACAAAGAACTACACAGACAGAGAAAAATACTTCAGACATTTTAGTTGTCGTTTTATTTATATGGAGTAGGTTTACCTGAGGGCCGCCATTTTGAGATCACATGACCAGCTGAATAATACTCAATTTAGTCCTGCAACCTCTGTTACTGGACACTTTTACTTGTGAAATCTAATCCGCTTCATCCACACCACTAGGTGTCAAAATAAGCCCAAAATGACAACATTAGTAAAAAGTTACTGGCCGTTTCTCAGTATGTGTTCTTGTCAGTACTTGTGTTCTGTGGACATGTGAAACATCATCAGTCACTGGCCAAGAACTGTTCCAATGCAAAGTTCACATCTAGCTAAGAACAGTTCAAATCCCCAGATGTGGTCTTGATCCGCCCCTTTTATCGAGGATGCATCGAGAGGTGACTTGTGCGGACTTGAGATAGCGCCTATTAGACAATTTGATCTGACGTTTTCGGAGTTGTGAGATCCAGGCGATCACCGGGTGCTCAGTGCTCATGTACCCCGCCTGGAACAACCTTCCCTCGGCTAGTCCTTCTGACCGTTGGCTCTGATGTCTATAGTCTATTGGTAAAACATGAGATATAATTTGTTCATGTGTATATCTAACAGAGATCTTTGGTCTCATTAATCTTTGTTCCCTGGCAAATCGTTTTGGCCGAGGGCAAAGTGAAGTTTCATAACTTTATATGTTCAGGCTATTTAACTTTAACGTTGTAGCCTAATAGAGAGCTGACTTATGTGTTTGATTGAATCGTTTGCTTTATTTCTTATTGCACAGCCTCTTATACCTTTTAGGCTACTTGTTCTTTTATAATGGCTATTATTGATCATTAAAACTGACATTTAACAAAAAGAGACCGGGTTGTGTAATTTTATTCTATTATACATGTACATACAGTGAAGAGAATCAGAGTAAATATGCACATTTTACTATTAACTATATTGTACAATTGTTTCCTTCATTTTCTTTAATCTGTTCAATATGAAGTGCTTCATCATGTCTTCTATGAGAAATGCACGTCACAAAGAGTAAAGAGCTAACCAACTGATCAACAGAACTGTTTTTTTTTTTTTTGGTCCATACAATACAAGTCAATGGGGTCTAATGTTGCTTGGACCCCAACATTCTTCAAAATGTCTTCTACTGTTGCACAGCAAGTCATAATGGTTTGAAACAACATGAGGGTGAGTAATAATGACATCATTTTCATTTTTGGGAAAACAAGAAAATCTTTGGTTATTTTAATTAATTATTAACTTTTAAAGTGTCCTCAAGCTCCAGACATTTTCTTCCATTCAAAATTTCATTGTCTGTATATGATGTTTATTCTTTCATTCCCTGTTCCATCAGTGATATCTCGCTCATGTCCACCCTTATCTCTTCCTCGAGCCGTAACCGCTGCACTCTCTTTCTTTTGACCTTCATGTTTTACACTCCTCTGTTCCATCACCATATTTCAGACATATCACTCTTTCCTCACTCCATTTCATCCCTCTCTTTCTCCCTCAAACCATCCATTTATTCTGTCCCAGATATCCTCGGTTTCTTTATGTGCGTGTGGACATTTCTGCGTTTTCAGAGCAGTGTGGAGACCCCCGCGTGTTCCTGACATTCTGTTTCGAGGCGCTGCAGAGACATTTACAGTCGGGCATAACAATGGGGGTTTACGGGAAATTTACAGGGCAATTACACCAGGCTAGCCTGGGAGAGTTAGCCTACAGTCAGCGCAGAAATCCAGACCTTCACAATTCCTCACATACACACACTCATCCTGTCATGCTGGCTCACATCCCCAGCAGCATCTCACATTCAACTGCAAAAGAAAAAAAAATGCTTTATTGGCGAGAATTACATAACAGCATATTCTGCCAAGGCTAAAGACCCATTCTCTCTCTCTCTCTCTCTCTCTCTCTCTCTCTCTCTCTCTCTCTCTCTCTCTCTCACACACACAGTTGCAAAGAATGGCTTTTTGTTGCTGAGATTATGAATATACAGCAGGATTAAAATGCCTGAGACCACTGAAATTGCTTCTATTTAGCATTTTTCTAATTTAATACTTTTTTCTCCACTACAAATTATATTAACAGCATAACGGTTTGAGTGAAATGTTGAACTGAAAAATTAATTTAATGACTTTCAGAATGACTTAGTATTGTTATGACCCACTTTTGCTTCAATGACAGCATGAACTCGGGCTGCATGAACTCCACAAGTTTGTGTTAAACCTAATGATCATGTACTTCCAGCAAGCAGTGCTAAAATATGTTTTCCTTGATTAATTTTACATCTTTATTTCATGTTTGAATTAGACTTTCAGCATGGACTGTAGACTTTTGCTCCTGCTGACAATGAGGCCCAGCGCCCCAGATGTGATGTTATTAAAAGGCAGAGGAAAACACAGAAGGAAGTCTGAAGTATAGACAGACTGTCATCTCAACCTGAGGTAGTGAGTCACCGAGAAATGGAACAACAATGACCTTGCTGAGCAAATACTCAGGGAAAAACAGCAATTACACCATAAAATGGCCAATCTCAGCTTTCCTTGAGGTTTCTCTTGAATGCGTGTTCTCTTTAACTGCAAAAGTCCCAGAGTGAATTTGAGGTTATCCTCCATAAATCCAGTGTCATATCTCCTTCTTTCATTCTTGCCTTTCTGTGTCCCTACAGAGCCTGTATTCTTGGTCGTTTCATCCTGTTCTCCCCCCTTGTTACACTGCAGTTTCCTTCCTCCCCAGTGTTCTGCTCATTTTAATGGTTCTATTAACAATTCCCTCTAAATTCAGGCTCTTGTTTTACCACTCTCCTCTCTTCGTATCTTTCTACAAGACCGTCTGTTCTCTGCTCGAGTTTTCCACATGCCACTACTCTTCTTTACTTCATGTTCCGCCTTCCTCTCTGCCGACCTTCATCTAATTTGTTACACAAGTTATATTTATATAAGTGAGGGCTTGCACGAATAATAATTTTACTAGTCGATCAAGTAGTCAAATGTTTGCCTTACATAAAGAGGTAGCATTAAAGTATTTTTTTCTAATTTCCACATTTCTTAAAATGATATCCAACATTTTCCAGATAAAATGCAAGAAAACAATTTAATCCATATAGTGCATCAATTTTCCTATTACTAAATGGGACATTTAAATAAATAACAAATAAATAAATAGGAAATTATTTTTCCAATTATTAAACTGTGACTGAACACATGAGAACTCACTCCTTCATGGTGAATAAATTGTCATCCAAATGCATGTGTTTTATCACTGAGGAGCCATGGAAAATTTATTTGAACAGATGTCCCCATCAGAAACATCTACTGTCCAAATAGGGCTTTAGTCTAAATCTGGTCAATTCAAGAACATCTGACTTTCTGTATAAAGGAGTTCACATGCCAACGAAATTGAAAATTGTGACATCAAAAAGATGATAATTACCATAAGAATATAATGATTAATGTTATGGAAGATTAACAATAAATGGCCAATTTTAAAACTATATACTATTTTGTCTAAAATAAATAAATAAATAAATTGTTATAAATGCAAGCAAATTTGACTTCATAACAATATTGAGATTGGATAAAGATTACATGTAATAGTGTTATTAAATTATTGGTGTTTTAGTGAGCATTAGATGATGCTAAGGATAATCTAAATGTAAAAACAGGACAAATTAACATGTTTACAATTAAACTTTCAAAAACATTATTTGGTTAATTGATAATTAAGAAGCAAAGTGTTTGACTAAAACTTTGCAGCAGTTTAAATTCAAATCAAGTACAGCAAATTCTATCATCATCTACCCACCCTCACGTCGCTCCAAACTCATATGCCTTTTTTTCTGCTGGAACAAAAACTTTCATTATCGAAAAGTTTTTGTCATTATCGAAATGTCAAATCTTTCCCATACAATGTAAATGCAAGTTGATCACTAGCTGTCAAGTCCTGCTGCAATTTTGCACGCTTTATTTCAAGAGCTTGTAAGGTCGGGATTTGAAATGCTATGCATGCTAAACAATCTATTGTATCTAGCATTTACATATTCAACTGGTAATTTGTAAAAAAAAAAAAAAAAACTTGTTTAATGTATTTTCTCGCCTGGGGCATCAAGTGAGTCAAGACTTCCACTAGTGCCCATTTAAAAAAGAGAAGGGAAAAGATGCATGACACCACTATTTTCTATCTTTTTGCCTTTGGTCCACACTCCTCTCTGATCCTTCAATCATAAATCTGCCAGCTGTCTCTTCCTCCATTCTCTTCTCCCCATATCCTCTTTTCTCTTCACATGCACATCTCTTCCCTCCCTCTCATAAATTATCTTCCTCTAAGGCGTAGTGAGAGAGAAGGACAGAGAGAAGTGTCTGAGGAGATGGGGACTGTCGAAAATAAAGAGAGAGGGAGAGGCCGACACAGAGATGAGAAAGATGAAGAGAAATGAAAGTATAGCTTCGAGTTTCATAAGGTTACAGACAGAAGGAGAAAGATTCATTTCAAGGTGTGCTGAGAAATTACAGAGAGAAACGAGACCGATGGAGAAGTAAAGCAAGAAATGTGACGACTCACGGCAGAGGGAGAGCAGGACGAGTGACCGCAGCAGGAGGGATGGAGCGGAGGAGAGGAGGAGAGATCGCTGGCCTGGTGTCATTGTGTATTGAGACTCGGTAGCTGATCAATGAGTCCTCTGTGGCTGATGACTGCACAATTCAGCACACGCTACACAGCAGACAGCTGAAACCGCAGCGAAATTACTACACTAAACACCAGTGCTCCTTAAGTGCAGTGTTAACGGAATCACTTCAGCGGCTGCGTTTTAATCCTCAAGCAACTAATATCGCATCCGCTAATAACCAACCGAAGGCGGCTAATTAAAACAATCTGATCTCCACGTTCAAGAATAAAAAGAAACTCGTATCGTGTGGCAATTTCCACACTTAACTTTACCGTCAAGCCACTTATTAGCACTCAAGCTTAAATGTTACAAAACACTTATTGAGAATTCATTTTTAGATATCATACTTGTTATGCAGAAGGCTGTTGTGTTTATATCTGAAACGGTATCCGGCTAACCACATCACAGATTTGAATCCCACAAAAGCTTTTGCTAATCTTGTTTTTCTCCTCACACCTAAGTTTGTTTTTCTCATTCGTGATGAGGCAGAGCCTGCTGAAATTCACCTCGTCATTTTACGCACCTCGTGCCAGAAAGACACTGTGATACGGCAAACACAGTCTGGTTCGTTGAAACAATCATAAATCAATGCGCTATCTAGTCTGCCAACTGTTTTCACCAGATTCTCACGGAGTATTTAAACTGCAAGAAATGAAACAACCACATTTACGCAACTTAAGAAAGGGCTATGCTCAGCAACGGTTGTAGGCGCCAAACGATGTGTTGTGTGTTCTATAAGCAACTCTATAACCAATCCAACATGGAATTGAAGTTGAGACCGAAATATTAAAAGGTTCTGCTCTATAACACTGAAAAGCAGAAGTTCAGAAGTCCAGCTTGATCCTTAACAAAGAGCTACGCGTTATCACACCATGTGCCTCTGCACAGGTGTCTTAAAGCCAAGAACAGCAGTTCATACTAGTGTTCCAAGAACACCGTGATACTGAGCACAGCCAGGATCCTCACTAACACACACACAGTGATTGGCAAGGCTGATATTCTCTGTGTGGGAGCACAACTCCAGATCTGAGCCTCAGGTAACTGCCTGATTCCATTCGATTTTCCCCAAAAGTCGTCACGCAACTTTCCTACTTCCTACGGGTCAAAGTTAATCCATCTCTCCTCTCCTTTCTTGATCTGTCCTTTTGTGGATGGTCCTTTAATTCCTTCAAACTTAGTTTCTTTGCTTTCACATCTTCTACTTGTAGTCCAAAACTCATTGAGTTATCTGCTTGATGTTTGTATAACCTCTCTTGAAACTGCAAAGACAAAATTTGGGAGGACCCTTTTATACTTGAGTGTGTGCGTACTGGCAGATGCATATCCCACATATCGTTATTTTGGTAAAGGGCAGGGGAGGGTATGAGTCCACAATAGAACTCATTCAGAAAGCAAAACAGTCAGGCAGTCAGTCAGTGAGCTTCACTGTCTTTCAGTCTTTCTTCTACAGTTTGTTTTTTCTTGCTAAGCTCTCTGGGTCATCAGCTTCTTTCTGATCAGTCTTTATCTGTCTGGCACACAGAGAGTGTTCACCAGGTCACGAGGGGCCATTCTAAATGAATGAGGCTTATTTTGTAATGTGCTGTACATTCTGTATTATACTACGCAATGTGCGCATAAATGCGTGAGTCTGTGTGTATTCATGTATGAACAGTATCCAGTGTGTGCACAGGGGACTGTGGGAGAGGAAAGTAAGATTGTGTGAATAATGTGTACAGACTAGTCAATTAGTAGATTCATTCAAAGAAATTCAACTCAGGTTCTGCATTCTTAGTTATTCCACCTTGGTCCACAAAATAAAAAAAATATATCCATCCAGCTATCAGCCTATCTATCAATCAATCCGCCTATCCATCCATCCACCCACCATCCAACTATCCACCTATCCTCCCACACATCCATTCATCTACTTACCTACCAACCTACCCATGCCTCCGTTCATCAACCTAAACTAAACTAAACCACACGCGATTTGGCAAAGGCTGTGATTATTTTATGCAGAGCTTGTCAGTGCAGCACGGCTCTGTGAACAGAAGTAAATGCTGCTCCATCTGAAGGCCAGAGGGCGCTCTCGTGCAGAAACTCCAAATATGCCCCGCAGCAGTACTATAAAGGCCCCAATATACTTCAAGCGAAATCGATGTGACGTCATTTCGAACAAAATCAGGCCAAAACGAAGTTCGTTTTGGGAGTTCGCAACAGCTTGTCAAAGCGAACTTTCCGGAAAAGTTTGCATCGGCTGGTAAACACCTTTTTACTACCATTGGTCCGTGGTGATTACATAATAGGTAGGTGAGATGTTCGATAACAGTATATCACTGTTATTTCGAACTTCGTTTTATACAAAAACGAAGAATGAAGAAGAACTTCGCCGTGAGTATATCCGGGCCTTAATGCACGTCATTCCAGTTTATTCGCTGTTCCTAAATAAACAGAAGATTGAAACGCTTTAATTGATTAAACATGATTAATAAACACACGACTACGACAATATTTGGTTTATCCGAGTTTTTTAAGCCATCTCTAGTAATTTTCATGATAATAAAGTATATTTATACTTCAATGCTAATTGACATAGCCTTTCCTACTGTACAGAATACTATGAAATAATATGACGTGTGCCTTATTTCTGTGTAAGAAGCCACATCATCTCACAGAAAGATGCTCAACTGCCGTTATAAAGTGAGTTTGGAGTAAAAACTTTATTAAATGTTGTCTTTCGTTGGGCAAGAGCACCATCCATCAACCTTCCCACCTACTGACCAATCGATCATCAATCCATCCACCCTCCGATCCACCATCCACCTACATATCCACCTACCTATCTACCTATCCATCCATCCATCCATCCATCCATCCATCCATCTCCCTAAACAGTTTGAAATCTAAAGGCATTTTTAACTTGATATAAAACATGTTTTCGCTGCACACCCCTGGAAAACGCTAACTAGTTTACTACTTTTCTGGATGACTACTACATCTCTGCACAGTCAAGTCCATCTGTATAAAAAAGTCACTTTTGCTGAAGCAAAGATGTCATTTAATTTCATCTTCTCACCCTTATTATTACGCTCTATTGCTGCTGATGCGGCCGTGTGTGTATTCATTACAGTTGTATGGCAGCGCAAGACATCTTCCTGTTCCTCTATCCTCATTTGCATCCCAATCATTTTTTTATCCATTGGCACCACAGCAGACCAAATGTTGCCAAAGCACTTATGGGACACGAGTTAACAGTTGCATGAGGGTAATGTTTAAAACTCACGCATGATTCATACACACTCTGACTGCTTGTGATACCGTAGACATTAAAGCACTTAAAACTTAATCCAGCACAAACGGTTCAGTCCAGGAAAGCCTTAGGCTGCAGGTGGGAAGGTGGGAGTCCGTGGGTGCAAGAATCCTGGTGCATCAGCAGAAAAGGTGCAGGATATTTTTGATGCGCTGATCCTATGTTCTGCTTATCACCGATTAAATTTGCGTTTTGTCCTTCAGGCTATGTAATAATGCGTGTGGGTGGGGGGGGGTGGTGAATTCAAGTCTCTTGGAGGAGAAGGAGGGCGTAGAGTAAGAGCGAGAGAGAGTGAAGTGAGTGTGCATGGCCCTGAGTGTGTGTGTGTGTGTGTATGGAAGACTTTCTTGGCCCTCTTTCGTTCTCTCTTTCCTTCTGAGTCTTGTTGTTTGTCAGTGCCAGGCTTTTATGCCAAGCCGGCAGCCATTACTCAATCAGACAGCTTCCTGTGAGCTCTTCTCATTAAAACCTCACACGGACTCTAAACCTATGAGCACAATTATCACCCTTTATACAAACACACGCGCAAACCCGGAGGCACACGCACACAGTCGACTCGCAACGAAAACACAGGCGAAACAGAAATCCAAGTCCTGCCAAAAGTCTCAGTTTGTGGAACGCTATTAAGGCACTTAGAGACTAACTAACCCCAGTCACCCTCCACACAGGCTGTTTACAGCACTGAACAGCTAAAATGCTCCACTAAGGGCAACAACACTATAACACCCATTCTGAACCAAACGTTCCAAATCGTATCCATTATAATGAAGCTAAAGCTTTTACTGAAAAAAATCTGATGTGCTTGCAGAGCTACTATTATTTTTTCAGAAATAAAATACATTTTCTTGCAAATAATATCATGTGTGTGTGTGCGTGTGAATATTTTTATAGAAATTGTATTACTAATGTACGTTCTGACCATAATATCAAATCCAACTTGATGCTTGATGCACATCGTCATGAATAGCACTTTAAAATAAATAAATATTTTACCATTTAAAAGTTTGGAGTCTGAGATATTTGAATGTTTTTGAAGGAAATCTCTTACGCTCACTACGGCTGCTTTTAATACTGTGAAATATTACCATTTGAAACAACCGTTTTCTATTTGAACGTATTTGATATTTTTTAGTCTTCAGTGTCACATGATCCTTCAGAAATCATTCTAATATGCTGATTTGGTGCTCAAGAAACATTTCTTATTATTATCAATGTTGAAAGCAGTTGTGCTGCTTAATATTTTTGTGGATACTGTAAAAATCTTTACTGTAACTTTTGATCAATTGAATGCATCCTTGGTTAATATTAATTTCTTTAAAAACGGTAATAAATAATAAATAAATACAAACATATACAACGTGCAAAGTGCTGCACAGAGACACAAATCAGTGACTCATTTCTGTTCCAACCAATTCATTTGCATGAACCGCCCAAATGATTCAATAAAACGAATCGGATTGATTATCATTTGATCATTGCCTCAGCTCACTAGGCTGTAAAGCTGCATGTGCGATTCAGTGTGACAAATATGATATAGCTGTTCTGACACGCTACGCCGCTACTTATTCCCCAGCAGCTTGTTACTGGAAAAGCGACATTATTAATATGATAAATTGCTTGTGATGTTGCTCATTTGTAAGTTTGTTCAGATAAAAACATCTGCTAAATGACTAAATGTACTGTAAATATAAGCTACTCTGCTTTGCGACATCAAAACACGGTATCCACACCAATACTAAAACTAATTGAATTTTGATCATTTTGATACATATTCAGTTGATATTTGATATTAGTTGTCACATCAAAGCCAAATCAAAGTCTAAGAGACTTGATTTGGTTTATAACATTTGTCTATTCAAAGAACGGTCAAGTTAGCATTGCTCCTTTCAAAGAACGGTCAAGTTAGCATTGCTCCTTTCAAAGAACAGTCAAGTTAGCATTGCTCCTTTCACCTAGTAACTTACCAAACAATGGCAAGTACACACACGTGCAGAGATACAAACACACTCGAATAAAGTTGGTCCACAGGAATCGTGTTCTTGCAGGTTCTAAGAGCGTCGTCATGTGCTGTTTCTCACCGGGATCAGAGTCTATTGAGCAGTGCTGTATGTTGTTTATCAAAAGAAACAGGAGAGCGGGAACGTGATCATCTCTGTTTTCCTCATCCCTTCTCGTCTCGTCCCCATTCTGCCAGTTATCTATCAGCCCACAAAGGAACTATTTTTTTTTCCATATGATAACATAATCTTCCTTTTCTGTTCCTCTCTGAATAGTGCCCTTTAGTGGCTCTTTATCAACACAGTGTTTCTCTCTCTATCTCACTCTCTTTCTCTCTTCGACTTCTTAGGCTGTCGCTCTGTCTCTTTCTTTCTAAATAACTCTCCTTTTTTCCCCCTTCTGTGCCAGTGACCTTACAGCAGGGCTTTGAACCTTGCTCTTTCTTCCTCACTCTCCATCACTCTCTCATTCTCTTCCTCGCGCACTCTCTCTAGAGGAAAATCACACACTCATCAGTTTTCCCCGCTTGGCTCTTGACGAGCAAAGTCGCAAGGAGAATATTAATGGACTTCAGCAACCAATTAACACCTAACTCACATAACAACCTTTTACACAAGCCAGCATGCTGGGAAAAGTAGGAGAGAGGGCAACAGAGTGAGAAAGAGAGTGCAATGCGAAAAAGAAGCTGTTTAATTTGACATTTATGCGGTGAGGATGGAGATGACGGAGGTGTCTGGAAGAGAATAGCGAGAGACGGAGCACATGATCGTGTTAAAACGAGACAGAGGAGTGGGATGAGGAATCATGGGAAGTAACTGTAATCAAAATTAATCAAGAGTTGTTCTTCTAGACCTATCCATACTTGAGAGTATTAGAGTGATTAAAATGAGTTCATTATTCAACTTGCATAATTAAATTCCAATTCCAATTAAATTACGAAGAAAAATAATGGAGAGGGATCTTATTGCTATTGTGAATGTGCACTATGAATCTAAAATGAGAGATCCGTTCAGTAAAAGGGTCATATGTTATGGACAGGCACCTTCAAAAACCCTTTTCACAGTATTTTTAAATAAATAAATGAATCAATACATAAAAAATAAGCCACTGGAAATCAAAAAATGAACAAAAGAAAATAAATAAGTAGGAAAATAAATAAATAAATCGCTTCAGGATAAATCAAAACTCCAGTTTTGCATCTGGACTGTGGTCATCTTGTTTATTTTGTGATATTACCCATAGTCAAATTCATGCAGACAAAACCAGACTGAATAGCCAATATAAAAATAGAACAACTATTTAGATGTACACCGTCCAGAATAAATATGATGTGAATCTAAATGTGGTGAAATGTTCTGGTAGAGCTGTGTCTTAAATCTAATTTCTTCTTTTGGGTTCTGAAACCCATATATAATGTCAAAAGCACATCAGTAACATATCCTCTGACCCAATACAAATCAAAGCAAATCAAATTACAAACACAAAATATAAATGGCCTTGGAACACTGACAGAATAAAACCAAACCATGATACAGGTTGCAGTGCCACTGGGCTTCAATGGCATTAATCTTCAATGAGATTATGAAATGGCTGAATATGTCGTCACTGTCAGAGACACTGAATACCGTTTTACTTAATGCAAGCTAACTGTCAGAGACGTATGACAGATGCACAGAATATCTCTCCATTCTCAGAGATACAGAAATACAGACAGCACTGTAAGAATAAGGCTTCTGTAAACACTGTATTGAATTAAAGAAAAAGTGTGATTGTCACTGAGCTATTTTTAATAGACCTTTTGTCTCTCTTAGATATGTTTACACTAGAAATAACTATAGTACAACTGGGTATCGATACAGATTTTCTGATTCAATTCAATTTGCCTGGATATGATTCTAAATCAGTTGGGTTTATTTCAGTTATACTGTCCATAGTGTTTCAGGCTGATGTAAACCACTAACATATCTAACCAATGAACTATGCTGTATAACAGGGGTGCCCAACCCTGGTCCTGCCGATCGACTGTCCTGCACAGTTTATCTCCAACCCTAATCAAACACACCTGAAGCAACCAATTAGCGTCTTCAGGATCACTTGAAAATTAAAGGCAGGTGTGTTTGATTAGGGTTGGAGATGAAGTGCAGGACAGTCGATCGGCAGGAGCATAGTTGGGCACCCCTGCTGTATAAGAACCAGTTCATAAGAGTCATTTGCTTCGTCGTTAGATAATACTGGTTGAATGTTTGTTTTATTGTTTTACATGCAGCCTGCAAAGACATCTTGATGTTTCTTGCCATTATTTTGGTACATACCTTAGTCTTTTTATTGAACCAGACTCAATACAGACTGCAAACATACATTCACTGCTGTAGTTAAAATATGATTCCCCCCACCCCCCTGCCACTTAAGATTCAGCAGGTCGCTCACTGCTGATGAAAAGTGGTGTACTGGAACATTCTAACGCAATATATTATAAAAAATATACATTTAAAAACAAAACAATACAGCTCAAACTATGCAGTTGAGTGAGTTTTGTGTATTCTGTACAAGTAGGCCTACACTTTCACTCCCTGAAACTAAGTCGCAGTAAATTGTCATAAATATACATTTTCCGATACTGAAATATCTGAACCAGTACTCATTTTCTGCAGTATCGATACATTGATCTCTCCGACCACTAGCTGACGCACACCTCTCACTCAAAAAACTGCCTCTCAAACTGTTCGCGAGTACCTAATTTGAGTTATTGTTTGCGGCTTATTGCGCTTAAACAGCCACATACACTCAAAATCAAGTCAAAATGACTGTCTCAGTGAGAATTCAGGTAAACAATCAGTTTTGGGAACGTAAAAAGAAAACTACTAAAACAAAATTACCCAAATTATAAATAAAATAAAAATCCCAAATTATCAAAAATCTATATATTTTTTTGAATTTTAGGAATTGATATTGGGAATGCTTGAATAAAAATGTATATTTTTTACCCAGAACTAGTGATGATAACCATGTATTATTGCACAATTTCAACCAAAGCTTTCTTCCTTGCTTAGTGAATCTGGAACCTGAGATATTGGCATATTATATTTGGCACATTATTGGTGCAAAATATTCGCCAGTAATATGCAAAAACAAAAACACACTCAAATCACACACAGCATTACAATCCCATTGTGTCCAGCACATCTAAACCTATTAAACGGCAAATTAGAATGTGGTTTGTGCAACATTATTTAAAACTTATTTTTATATACTCCTTGCTGTTTCTTTGTAGAAAATTGAATAACATAACCATCACTTCATTGATTTGTCAACAGTGTGAGCAGTCATGGCCACAGACTGAGAACGGAATTAAATGAAATTATGGGCAACAGACTCAGGGGAAGGTTTCAATGAAAGAGGAAAATTTCCAAAAACAAATTACCTGAACAAAGGTGGGCTGAGACCCAAAAGCAAAATGAAAAGAAACGCAAGTGATGCTGGGGACAGTGGGACAGGAAGTACAACAGCAAATGCATAATTAGCAAAACTGCGGGACACTGAAACAGTCAGAAAAATAAGTCTGGAGCTAAAGTACATATATTTAACAGTCCAAGCCAACTGATGACTGAAAGGAAAACGTGAGGAAATGAGAGCTGAGGGAAAATGAAATAATTAAAAGGCCTACCTACGGCGTTCATTGAAATATGCAAATCCATTTAATTTTGCTTTGATTTGCTCTGCTGCTCCCATTTCTAACTTGCCTCTCTCACTCTCTCTCACTCTCTCTCTCTCTCTCTTTCTCTCTCTCTTTCTCTCTCTCTCTCTCTCTCTCTCTCTCGTCTTCTTTATGTCTCCAGCTCTTCTCTCATTCACACCAGCCACATTAAACTTTTATTAATACACTGTAGGTATGTCAGTTCAATTACCATGGTTCTGTACTGCCCATGGGCAAAGACGGTGTGTGTATATATGAGAAAGAGAGAGACAGAGAGCGGGTGTCTGGGTGATAAGATGTTTATGAAAACTGTTATGCCTGAATCATTGTTTTAAAAAGCTCAAACGTGAGAGTTTTAATCAGTCTCTCAGTGTGCATTCAGGTGAAACATATTTGGTAATGAAAATAGATGAGATCGTGTGTGTTTGTGTGAACTGGATGTGTAAGAGCGAGGCGGAGGGAGAGAGAGACAGATGTCTATGTAGATTACAGATCAAGAGAGAAACCATAGAGATAGGAAGCTGCCTTCCTCAAAGGTGTCATTTCTGTGGCACCAAATGAAAACATGAAAATAATGACTGTTTGCAAACAGGTTTACTCTTCCTTATGCTTTTGGTTAGACAAACAATTAGTTCCATACCCAAGAGCCAATGGTTAAACTGTGTTGCCATGTCAGGATGTTCAATTAGATAGTAATTATTTGATAGTGCTACAGGGTCACTGTGTTTGTAGTTCATATACACATAAAGGGCTCCAGATTGCAACCAAATGGTTGCATTTTTCCTGCTGGTGCAACTAAATATTGTTAGAGGTCACTGGTGCCACAACCACATTGGCCAACTGATAAGAGCTGCCATTTCTGCTGCATATAAGAAGCGAAAACAGAACGAAACTGCGCTACTCGTTTGAGCCGTGCTGCAATTTATCAGCTCGGAACAATAACAGACAGCGCAATGCGAGCTCGAGAACAGATACTCGCATGCCGATAACTGTACACCAATTCGGAAGTGGAAGCCTATTTATGATTTGTCTCAAGTCAAGACATTTTGCCGTGTAATGAAGTGCTTCTTTTGGCCAAGCTGCAAATCCTTTGTGGCAGAATTTGGTAGAATTTGTGAAGGATGCTCTTGCTCTCATACTCCTGCTGCAATGCTTTATTTGAATTGTGTAGGTAGTGCCTTTCCTCATGTTCACATATCCTAAGACACCTTAACTTCACCCACCTAGCACTCATGGAAACCAGGAGAAATGTTGTGCCATAAACAAACAAGTTAGCCTATGGAAGGCTTTTCAATCCACAAAACATTCTCTATGGAATTAATATAGCAATGCTAACTGTAACCATGGTATTGTGGCAGAAATAGTCAAATGTTTGTTTTGTTTTTTACATTATTCATCTCTGGGTTCATTCAACCATTTGAGTGTGAAATTCAAGCACTTTTCAAGTGCTTTACACTTTTTCCAGCACTTCAAAACTCGAAACATTATCCAATTTTATGTGATGATTTGTAAAACAAAAAATTTAAAGATGTAGGATAACTAACACTTCGATGCAAACAAACACTTAAAAAAAAAAAGACATGACATTATCACTATATCAGTAGATGGCAGCAGAGGAGCACTTATTGACGTAGCCATTTCCACTTGCTAATATATGAAAAGGGTAGGAAGTCAAAAGGTCTCATGAAAAACAAAAACTTCTCTTCAAATTTGGACTGAATTGCACAGAAAGCAAGTAAAGTGCACTCCTTTTATAATCACTGAAGCTGTCGGTCAGTTCAGTTCCGTATGATACTATAGAACAATGGCACATTTAAAAAGAGAAGAATATTTCAATTTTCCTATAATCTTTTTTTTTTTTTCATGTTACTCTTGTAAAGAAAAGTTAATTTTATCTGCATCTCAATTCAAGCTCAGTTCTTTACAGTCAAATTTCCAATAAACAAACATGTAATATTATTAGTAACTGCACTTATTAATGCAAAACAATAGTAATTTCATGATTAAATTAACTTTATGACTAAAAATCACCCCAGCGCTACCAAATCAGGTGCTCACGCCACCATCTGTAGAACTAAGTGACAACAGTGCTACTGCTCTCAGATGTTAGTCTGAAGCCCTGACATGGCTTAGTTTGGCGGCCATATTGTAATACCCAAATGGAAGTAGCTCCTATCTATCAATGTTGAAAACAGTTGTTCTGGATAATATTTTTGTGGAAACTTTGATTTGATTTCAGGATTTTTTTAATGAATAGAAAGTTCAAAAGGACAGCATTTATTTGAAATAGAAATCTTTTGTAACATTATAAGTGTCTTTACTGTCACTTGTTTATGCATTAATACTGAAAAGTAGTGTATTCACTCTACATAACGCAGATATCTCTGGTCACGCTTTTTGAGTGAACTACTCTCTCACACCAGAAGTTAAATTATTGGCAACATATTTGTCACGCAGATAATATTTTGAGAGATGAAAACTCTGCAGAGCAATAATGTACACAAAGCACAATCAAGGTGACATTCAAACACATATTTAAGGACAGAGATGTGGTCTACGCCAACATCACAAAACGACGTATAACTCAAAAGAACACCACCAACACAAAAAACACCATAAACAGTAAAACAATTTGTAATGAAGCAGTAATTCTCATGATTTATTCATGGAGAGATGAGCGCTGACAACCACAGCCTCCAGCACAGCAGACATCACAACAGACCTGCATTAAAGTACATTTGTACAGTTATTTTTATTGTTAAAAAAAAGCTAAGGAAATAATTGATGGCACAGAGATGATGTCCACACACTTGGACATTTCTGGCCTCGCACATTAAACAACAAAAAGTACTTAAAAAACATCACTCAAAATAAACACAGAACTAAACAATTCTGACTTTAACTTCAGTTTCATCAACTTGATTATTTTCCTCTCCACCCATTTCATTCCAATCTTCACTTCATCATTAAGAGGATGGACAGTTTCTTAGCAAGGTGACCTCAGCATACAGGTGCTCTGATAAATAATGCACTCGTATTTTTTACTACAGAGCTTCATGTCAAACTCAAGCTGTTGCTATCAGATAGTCAGCAGCCAAGAACACAGACCATCTTGGCTGTTCAAAAGCATTATTATCTCCCACCTCCAAACACACACACACACACACACACACACACACACACACACACACACACAATCTCTCCTTCTGCTCTACTATCCCAACATCTTGGCTGTGTGCATCTCTCTGCACCAAAGACTTCTATTTTTGTGTCTGCGTTTGCGTGTATTAATCACAAGCCTCATTAGCTTGCTTCTACATATAGAGCTCCAAACTATTACTACACACACTAACACGCACTAAAATATGTTTGTCCCATTTGACAAAAAAATCAATAAAAATATGTATATAAAGGGCCTACGTGCAAATTTAAACTCACAAACACATCTTATTTTTAGATGCTTTCATTATGTTTTTATTATTAAATTACCACACGCATACATTTATATGTATACTCACTTGCAGAATCAATCAAGCTCCTAGCTGTAGGTTGCATCAATCTCTTAGTTTAATGTGTTAAAATGTGCTGTAATTATAGTTATTACACCTCTTCTATAGCATGAGCCAGGCGGACAAATCCCTTCTCACTTTCTCTCTCTCTCCTCATTTGTCTGCTCATTTCTCTATCCCTCTTTCTCTCCTTTCTTCATGCACAGCTGGGCACTGGCTACATCAATCACTGACTGTAATGTCATTTAGCATAAAGCACACAGTCGCCAAGCAACTGCCTATCAGCAGGCACACACGCCTCTGCGCTCCGGCCACACACCAGCACTCTCGGCCAATCAGGTGAGTCGGTCCCCTGAGTCGTTCCACTGTGATCAGAAAATACAAGGGCTCTGGGCATAATCTACAACACATTTTCATTCCTTATTCTTTTTTTGGGGTTATTTTTTCCAAGTACAGAGAGAAGAGAGAGACATTGGGGACACTGGGGCTTGGTGTCACACCCATTAACTCTAGTGGATATTTCTCATGATAGGTTTAGATTTGAAGATCAGTGTATGTAAAGGCACATACATTAATACCTTGGCAACCGAATAACTGTTGAACATTTCTGCCAATATTGTCCAGGAAAAAGATTCAGATCACTGAACATGCATTGAACTTTTGCACTGCACTGTAAAAAAAAAATAACTACATATTTTCCAGTTGACTGGCCCTTTGAGTCGCAAATAATAAATGTGAATTACTTCTACTACTTTACATTAAACCCACGTTAGAGCAACTGGCAAATGTTGTCTTAACTAGTCAAACAGGGTTGTCTTTGTCTGAACAAAGAATTTCATATTGAGGAATATTGCTGAAATGTTAAGTGGTTGTGAGGTCTCAGCATGTATTACAGCATGAATAAATTATGTGGTTACTGTTACAAGAACATTATTTCACTGTTTGCTGACTTCATTTACACTTTTGTTGTTGTTTTGTCATTATTATATGTTATGTTGTTATATTATCTTTTTTAATTTGCTTACATTCTTGAGGTTTGGGTATCAAGTGTTGAGGTCTATGTACAAACTTTTTAAAACTATATCCAAGATATATTTGAATTTATGATTGATATGATTATCAATCATATATATGATTGATCCTTCACAAAAGTTATCAAAATACACTTTAAACATCAAGTATCCAATAAACAATATATATATTCTCATACTGTCCGGGGTTGTTTGTCTACTGAAATTTCTCAGAAAGATATTTTTGCAATAATTTGTCAGCAGAACAATCCAAAAACACATTAAATAACAGTAGTACCCCCTGAAGATATGTATATCCATCTCTCACAGACTCGCTTTCATTCCCGTTTAAAATCAAAGATGGCACTGCTGTGGTGAGATAAACATCAATGATGCTTGTGGGAAAGCATCGTTGATGTTTATCTCACCACAGCAGTGCCATCTTTGATTTTAAACGGGAATGAAAGCGTGGGTTCTTCTGCTATTTAATGTCTTTTTGTAAAATCAAAGATGGCACTGCTGTAAGGTCTATTAACAATAATTGCTCTAACAAGTGCTAACCGTAGTTTTAACAATAGAACTTCTGAAAATCTGAATACATCATGTTGCCTTGAATTTAACTTTTCTGATCAATTCCCTTATATACAGTAGTGTTTATAAGGTTAGACGTCACAATGGAACCAGTCAATTAACACATGTAGAAAATGTATGGTCAGTAATGCTATTCTACTCTATTTTGTCTCTTGTAACTTGTCAAAAAATGTATAAAAAAAAATCAAATTCTATTCAATAAAGCACATTTAGGCATCATAATGTGCAGTATATAAAATAGATAGTCCTTTTGAGATCTGCTAGATTATATTTATGATTAAACCTTTGCCATATTCTAACACTAGAAGTCATCTTCCAAGTTAAATCTAAATGTTTATCCAACATCAACTGCAAAATCATACTAAATGTATGAAACCATCATACAAAACAACTGGTAGAGAAAACACACTTATGTTACAAGCGCTTATGACAAATGTGACAACTAGCACCGGTTTCCATACATAAAAGTTCAGTCCAATCCTAGCTTATCTCTAATTTCATAATTTCATAACATAATTTCACACTAATGTGCACTGTCTTCTTCCGGTTTTCTCCTCACCCCATCTCTACCCCCTCTATCGCTGTCTCCATCACCTCGCTGTCATTAGTATGGCTGAGGTGTCAGGCAGTGGCCATGTCGAGCGACGAGTTCAGGCAGAGGACAGCGAAAGAAAAATAGAAAGACAGCAGCTGGTAGGAGGTGACAAGGTAGAAACACACAAACGCACATGCTCACCCACACCAACTTTTTATCTCATGACCCGATCCGATACATATATATAGATTTCTTGAACAGCAGACAGCGCACAGAGCCACAGAGAAAATTTGAATTACGTGTCAGGCTTCACATCAGCACCTTTACAGGATCTCATATATCTACGACAAAGAGCACCAGGGGCAGAGAAATCACAGCAGGATGAGAAATACGCTCGCTCGTCTCTGTGCACAATCAATACTGCTTAGCACACATTCTCAAACTCAGACTGGGGCCCTCAGGAGCCCTGAACTGTTACCACTGTTATTGCTGAACCCAGCAGCCGACTGTCAATGAAAACTCATACGGAGCTCCAGTAATGATGCTGCATTCAAGAGAAAGAGATGGATGTGAGAAGGGGACATCCATTAGGAATAGAGGGAGAGTGATATTAAGCCAAGGAGAAATGAGGCACTGTGTATGAATACTTCTGACAAGACAAACTCAGACCAGAATGAATCTCCTTGCTGGTTAGTGTCAGTTTGGTTGACTATATGCTGGATATCCATGGCGTTCACCTGCAAAGCTGAAATGGAAATGCTAGTCGACCAGTGTATAGCCTTTGTGGTGAAGTTGGTTGACTCCTGGTTGGTTTGTGGTGAAGTTTTGAAGTTTAGTCTTGCTGATTAAACTAGTTAAGAACATCTATTAGGGTTTTGTAATGACGGAAAGCAATTTCTTTAATAAATTTGCATTTAGCAACATTATTATCATTTTTATAGTGTACATTTTTATTTCCAAATGAAATATAATTATATAATTAATATTGATTCATATACATAAATGTTGTTAAATTGAATATTATACAGAGTTAGTCACGTTTTGAGTTTGTCTTTGCACGGTTTCTCCTGTTCTGTTCATGTCTGTTTCTCTGAGTTAGCTTTCCAGTTTGCAAATTAGTTCAGTTGTCCTCCGTTCCCTGCCAGTTTGTCACTATGCTTTCTGATTGATTCCTGTATTATGTTCAGAATGTGGATTTAAGATTTATTTTAAGTATCTCCTTCGTCGTTACATTATTTGAAAATTATACTCAAATTTACATGCTATATTTTTTTATGAATGTAATAATAATAATAATAATAATAATACAGAATTAATTCGTTTTAATAGTATTAATAACTTTCTTATAAAATAAACTAACATTTATCATTAACATGTTAAATGTTATTTATTAATGTTTATTAATGTTATAAGATATACACGCACACACAATATCTCAAATTTACACAATATTTAAATTTGATTTAAAATAAAATAAAAATCATTACCCATTGGCAAGGTTGTCAGTAGATTTTGGAAATTACATTAGGCAGAAGGACCAATTCTGGTAGTCCTACAAGGGCCAAAAATCACTAGTATCCAACATACCAGGATCTGATTCTGGGGTCCAGAATACAAACCACAACAGATGCTTGTGACTAGATATGTTTTTGTTTTGTTTTTTTCATTAGAGAAGGCTGGGTAGAGGCCATCTTGAGCTTTACTACTCGGCTCAATGAAGAGTTGCTGAACTGTGTATTTATCATTTTTCATGCCATCACGAGTGCTCACAGCTGGTGAAGAAAGTCAGAGCACAAAAAACATAGAAAAGATTCAATTCAACCATCTCAGCTGTTTTCAGATAGATGATGCTGGTCTGTTACAAGTAAAAGTAAACCAGGATACTTCAAAAGACAGCACTACGACGGCTTCAACTGGTCATTGAAGGTGGTCAGTAGCTTGACCGAGAGGATTTGTCTTGAATGAACAACATCAGGGAGCACCGGTGTCTCACCGATGAGTAATTGTTGAGTCACCATCCAGTGATGAGGGAGATGAATAATCAAGTGTGTTTGTGTCTCTAGCTTCTTTCTCCGTGACTCTGTGATCAACGATATTTGCATTTATGTTGCAAGCACAGTGAGTGTCTATGTTTGTTGGCTCATACTCTTTGCATCTGAAGCGTCTTGATTATTCTGACAAGCAGCTTGCTGAAGATGTCAGGCCCAAATTGTTCACATTGTTCTCTGTCCTTCCATGCATTCACACATACAATTATACATCACACATACACCCACATACATAGACAAGCCGACGCAGACTCATAAAAAAAATAAAGCTTGAAATTTTCGACATATTTCTCCTTTGTAACCGCCCTCCCACATTCTTTCCATCCATTCAAAAGCCCTCGACCGCCAGAGCGAAGATGAATAAGCGCGTTGCCCCGCGCTCGGGTGGCTGGTGTGCCGTGAAAGCCCTTCTCCGGTCTCGAGCACACTGATGCCATTGTGTTCGCCCGCAATATGCCACACAAAAGATGTTTCTCCTCTCCTCCCATCCTTCTCCTATTCTTTCCCCCTAATTGTTGTCTCTGATGCGACCTAGAAAGGGAAAAGAGTGAAAAGGAGGCAGGAGAGAGGAAAAACAACAACTGAAAAACTTGGAGTTAATAAGGAGCAACCTGGCTGACCCCCGCAGGCAGCCGAATGTAATTGCAGTTAACTTCCCCTAATGTGGAGCTAACTAACAACAAACAACCCAATCTACCGGAGGGGGCTCGCAGGTGCCTGAGAAAGGGCTTCCTGATTAGCCTTCTAATCTCAGCAAGTGTGAAGAGTGTTTAGAGAGCCAGCGGTTCCTCTGCCGGTTCGCCAAGCCCCCCGGTCAGCTCTCCAGATCCGTTCTAGTGGGAACAAATGAAACTACAGGAGCCAAGAAGAGGAAATGGGCTCAAAAGACAAAAGCAAAAGGGAAAAGATGGTGACAAACAGAGAGAGAGATGAAAAAGACAGCGCACACGGGGTGGGAGGTACTGCTGGTGTGTTTTCATGTCGTCAGGGGGAACTTGCTGCATTCAAGTCTTTGTTTAACCTGGCTGGTAGTTAGTGTCGAGTGATGTGTGGCCTCTGTGACCTGTCAGACACCACAGTGGGGCTTCAGCCCATCTCTGACACAAAGGCGTTCAGCGGGAGCGGGAGCACGCTTCGTTTACAGTGCGATACCTCACCTCTCACTGTAGTTAGGCTGTGATTCATTCTCTCCCAGTGTCTGAGTTGTTTTGTTTAATGAATAGAGTTGCGCACTGCCAATACCACTAGATGGGTTTTTCGGTTGCAGAGAGATAGCAGGGGGGCTGGAACGAAAACCATCAGGAAGCTGAGACTCCGCGAGCACGTGTGCGTGCTGGTGATAAAGTGTTGTTGCCCACGCGTGGCGTCGGGGATGGACCGGGCAGCGGGATGCCCGACGGAGAGGCAGCTACACACTCAGTAGCTGCGATCTGGAGTACAAAGAGAACATCTCTTGCTGCGCAAGCAATCTGTACTCTCTCCGATGCTTTCTCTCTCGTTTGTACATCTCTCACTCAACCTTTGCCTGCTTCAGTTTTAGAAGCAATTTGTAAAACACGGACCTCCAGTCACCTCTCCACCATCCCACAGTGCCTCTCTGCATGACTGGTTCACATGTGCCCCCGTCACATAGCTGCTCATTCTGTATCTGCAAATCTCCTCTCTAAGAATGGCAAACGCAGCAGTACCAAGTTGATGATCTTTTTGTAGTATCGCTAATACAATGTACCAACTCAAGTCAGAAGGCACTAATATAAACACGTTAGGTCAGTAAATGTCAGAAATGAAAAATAATAATAATAATAATAATAATAATAATAATAATGGACCCGAGTCTAAATATCAGATCTAGATTAGATTAGAACAGTTAATTTATCTATTTTTTTTCTGAATATTTAACTTGAATAATTGCAATAAAAACAATATTTATCTTCACATAGAAATTACAACTACGGTTTAGTGCCATTTTTAAAATACATTTTTTTTTTATAATTTAAAAAAGTGACAATATTATGAAACTGAACTTTGAAAAGTCGAAATGACAAGCAAGTAGGGCTGCATAACGGGAGATAAACTGATAATGATGATTATTTTTGCGATTAATAAATCAACTATTTTCATTTGAGAATGTTCTTTTTACATTTCATCAGAATTATTGCACTTTCACGTAAGCACGAATCAAAAGAATGTCAACTCCTATTCAGGGTTTATTTTTCCTCGTATTTTCTGATTTATTATCATATACTGTAAATTAATCATAAGAAAACTAGCAAAATCCTAAGAGGCTCATCTCAAAAGCTAAAACAGTGAAGTTCCTAATAATAATTCCAAATTATGTTATCGTTTTTCTATAAAACCAACAACAAAAAGACAATGCATTAACAAATGTTCCTAAAGTGCATTTATTCATCGACCGCAGTTGCAAACAATATAGTCAATATATTTGTTTGGATATGTTATTCTCTTTAATTTATCCATTTAAGAGAAAAGCAATGACCGGGGGATTTAAGCTCTTGGCACCCAGCAACCCAAAGCATTAACTTAAAGCTTGTGAAGGCTTGTTACCAATGAAAGATAACGGAAATGTCAAATGAAGAAAAAAAAGAAGCACTTTCAGGATAAATAGCTAGCGGGAAAATAGCACAGATGATTAAGCTTGATAAATCAATAGAAAAAACAAAGATTGCGACTAAAATATGATTAATTGTGCAGCCCAATGAGAAACTTGTAAAGTAGCATTATGATATCATTCATTACTCTGCCTAACAAGGATTAATGCTGTAAAAAAAAATGGAAACCAAGTGGAAACTAAGGAAACCAAATTTCAAATCGTAGAATTTTTTTTATCTATTTAGTATCGGCTGCTGAAATTTTGGCATTGTGACAAACTCTCAGAAAGTTTTCTTTCTCATCTGCTGTAATCCTAACACATTCGTTTCACAGCTCAATTTCTCTCACCCAGCAAAGTAAAGCCCTTTTCTCTCTTTCATCAGACGTTGAACTAAAACAGTGTAAAAGAAAGAGTGAAGGAGGGAAAGCTTTGGAAGAGATGGTCATTCTCTCCCTGCCCTTACCCCCCTCTCAATTCCCTAATGTTATATTCTTATCCCATTACATCCCACCCTCCAATATGCCCCGTCCAGTGCTTTGCTCCATAATCTCTTCATCTATAACGTTTTCTTTTAATATGACTCTGGCCGTTCACTGCGCAGCCCTCCTGCCTGTTTGTGTTCTTCCGTTGTGCATCACTGGGGGTCGCCATGACAACATCACCCAGACAACCAACCCTCCTCCCAAATGTTCCACTCGTTTGCATCTCATTTGCATGTTGTCACAGCAACTAGCCACATTTGACTTTGACAATAAAGGGGTTCATGTAACCCCTGCCATCACTCTTTACCCTGACCCCCAGCTTTTCTATTCTCTCGCCCAGCATGACACGCTATTTATTTTTAATTCCTGTCATACACTCTTTCTGGAGCCTTTCTCTTAAGTCATTTTCTCTTTCATTTTTTTTTTGAAGCGTTTAGCTCATGAAAAATCAATCAAAAGTTGGCTGAATCATTTATTTCCCGTCAACCCAAATGATAGGCTTTTTAACCTGCTTCTGCTTAACACTTCTGGTCACGCCACAACTCTTTTTACTAATTCTCCCTTTATTTCTCCTTTTGTCTCAAAGTTACAAGTACAAACCCTCGCTTTTTGTCCTGCACTGAGGTAGTCTGTCCCTTTTCCCCCCGCAGATCCAAACCCAGCTGCTACAAAATGACTTACTTCCCTTCTACAGGAGATACAGAGCCAATTCTGTCATTTGCATTCCAGCTCCACAGGGACACAAACACACACGGGGCGTGCGCACGCTGTCATATCACTCCAGAGACTACCTCAAGCAGCTGTGAAATTAGTTACACGTTTTGAATTTGTCATTTTGAAATATTTTGTGTGCATTTAGGTGACTAATGAAATGCCGGCTGTTTTTTTGAGACAAAGATTTCAGTTAAGCCCCCCTTGCCGATAAATGCGGGCAGACGCATGCGAGGGCTGACTAATGCGTCTTTAAATGTGTTTACAAACAGGAAGCAGCTATGCTATCAAGTTGCTGAACACTTCAGGTGTTCAAACGGGACCGCTGAAGGAGGCCGAGTATTTTGTAATCTTCAACACGGAAGTTTACAGAACAGCCTCAAGCTAGGTTTATACTCGCCGCGTCCGCTCGAGTGCGCAAAATTATGTCATTGCGGTGTGGGCGGTCGTGCGCAAGACACCATTTCACTTGGCGGTGTGCACAGCTTTAAGGCCAAATTATACTATACGCATAGGCCCAACTAATTTAAGACGCACAAACTGGGTGCCGGTGCGGTGAGATGTAGCTCGGTCAGATTTGGCTCGAAGTCGTGCATCTTCGGATGCGGAGCCGCACGCGTTGTTATAAAAAAAGCCGTGCACACCGCCAAGCGAAATGGTGTCTTGCGCACCCAACGGGCACGACCACCCACACTGCAATGACATCATTTTTCCCGCGCGCATCCGCAGATGCACGACTTCAAGCCAAATCTGGCCGAGCATGTATACGTCTCACCATACCGGCACCCAGTTTGTGCATCTTAAATTAGTTGCTTACATTTACAAAATGAGCCTATAGCAGACATAAGCCACTTTAATAAAAAATAAAGGTCCATGTTTTATAAAATGTCCACTAAACTTAATGAAATGTTTAGTGAAATTAGAAAATATTTAAGAGATTGTTAATTTAGTTGTATAGCCTGTTTAAATATCCACATATTTTGTTCTAAAGTCACAAGTAATAACCTCAGGGTTTACTAGATTTTACATGATTCTTTTTGTAGTGTGGTATTGGTGGTGATGTACTAAAATAAACAGTCAAGTGTGGACCTTTCTTCTCACTGTAGATTCCTGATGGTTAAGAGGACAATTACTTGAGTCGCCCCCAGTAGTTTCACAGAATAGTACAACGGTGAGCACGTCGAGTATAAACGCCTTGTCCATTTGGGGAGGTGCCTGCGCTGCGGAGCCAGGCTAAAGTATAAACAAGGCTTCACATCAAGCACTACTGAAATGAGTAGCACATGCGGAATGCAAAGCAGCCCTTGCTCAGCCTACAACTACTTACTTATTATGCTGAAGGGATGTACGTTTTCAGCTCTCTAAGTGCTTGCATGTATTTGTTTGAGAGTTTACATCTGCACGCAATGATTGTATTTCTTTCTCTATGACTCCAAATAATGGAGAGAGGAAGAAAGAGCAAAAGAGGAAGAAAATTATTTAGAAAGAGGGGGAGAGAGACAGAGGCTATCTGGAGACAGAGAGAGCTTTATGAAAACAGACAGGTGTCTGCACTGAAAGAGTGGACACAAGGAGAAATTCAGACAGTAAAGGATCGCTCAAGCTGGCAAAGCTGGAAGTTAGCGATTTCTGGCAAAAACAACAAGCCATACAGCAAAGTTAAGCTTTATGCAAATGAGCAGTGATGCAATGTGGCGACCACAAATGGGAGTGTAGACAGTGATCCGCCACCTGTTCAGTATTGGTATTGTTAATCGAAAACTATTACAAAACTGTTTTGTTAATTGAAATAAATATAAAATAAAACAAATATAAATAAATAACTAATTAAAACTTAAATGAAAAATAGATATGTTACCTTGCCAACTAAGTGAATTAAAATAAGTTGAAGAAAACATTAAATGAAAATAAATTTAAGCTAAAATTAAAAAAAAAGTAAAATAGCTGTAAGCAGCAATTATCAGGGCCAAGTACAAAAAGAAACAATGTGACATGAAAGCATGGCTGGGAGCTTCAGAAAAACTGCATCAATAAGTAATTAAAGATGGTTTTAGATCATTTTAGTCAAAATGGCTGATAAATCACAAATCACAATCACTGTAATATGATTAACTTGCTTGTCACTTTTGACCAGGTGGTGCTGTTATTATGATTATGATGTTAATAGCTGTTATAAGTTATTATGGTGTGGTCAGTGTGAGTTTACAATCACAAATGCAAAGTTTGGTGTCAATATGCCAAATTGTTGCAGAATTACAGCCTCAGAATTAGCTTGGCATCATGCCAACAAATTCGTTGATGTGTTAATCAAGAACAGTTTGGTCTATCGAAAAGCTTTTGATAACTTTTTGCCAGCATGGTCTGAAGATGATCTGAGCCAATTTTGGTGAAACGGTCTACAAGGAATTCGAAAAAGTAGGTTTTCAAAGAAATTCAAAATAGCGGACAGCAAGTTCGAGCAAATATAGCAGAACCCAAGGAATCTATCAACTCTATATAACTTTTGACCACAAGGTGGCGCTGTCTCAAACCTTTTTGAGTACGTTCAGGGCATGGTCCTGATGACACATACAGTTTCGTAACAATATGCAAATGCATTCTTAAAATAAAACATTTTAGGACAAAATTCAAAATGGCCGACACCCACAATATGGGAAAATTGGGTATTGAAGGGGGTGGATTCTGGAATCCAATGCTGCTTCAATGTATATCTAATGAGTGACTATAATCAAGGTATTAATCAATATTATTCCTTCTAAACATCACATGAGTTGAATGACTTCTCTAGGCTTATGAGATTTTACTTTGTTAAAGAAGTTACCAGTGTGATTACAGAAATGTTCTTTTCATGTATTCTCTAATGTCTGTATTTGATATCTGAATACAGTAACAGTGCTTGTTTATTTAGCCCGGCTTCCAGAAATGAAATATGGACTTGTTTTGTTTCAACATGTGTCAATACATACATCTGTTTTTCTGGGGTACCCTGACAACTATGGTCACGGGGTCATTGAAGTCTATAGTTTAAGGGACCATTTCTCAGTTAAAGCCTTATTTTCCATTTAGACTAAAGTGTCCTCTCCTTGAGAGAAAGAACGTATAATCTTGATGTTTTGAGAATACTCACTAAGTTTATAGTTAGTTAAGCTGTGTGTGTGTTAGTCTTTTTGGTTACAGGTTAAGGAACAACTGCATTATTGGTGATTGACTGAGTCGTTGTTCTGGACAGGCTGGTGCCCAGCAACCCAAATCTGTGACCTGGAAGGTAACAACGTGCCTAAATTCAGGGTCCGAGTGTCAGCTTCCTAATCCATGGAGATATGCTTCAGTCTATCTGTGTGGAAAATTACTGTTTATCTATTTATTAGCCAATCAGAAGCATTCAACCTGAAGCAAGGACGTAGCTTAGACCTACGAACTCCATGTGAGTCTTGAAGCTGACTTCATGTCGACTTACTCGACATAGCAAACTCCAATCTCATTGGCCGACTTATATGCGGAATCAAGTAGGATAAAATAAAATATTTCAAAACGATTACATTTTCTTTTAAAAATAAGCATACAGTGCATATTATCAGCATTATCCTATATTCCCTGGGAATCAAATCCATGGCCTAGCACCATGTGCTACTGTTTTAGCTACAATCAGGCGGTCTCTTCCTGTATAAGTGAATGGTTCTTGGTCAGAATAATCTGTAATGTGTGGACCAAACCTTTTGTCATTTAGTCAAGCCTGTCAGTGCGTGGTTAGTTTGAACAGGACTTAAGAGTCCTTGTTCATGTGTGAGAGGATGTCTAGCCGAAGTGGATATTAAATAAGACAAATGAAAGGAAAGATGTTGAAGTAGACAGTGAGATTTGCTGTGAAATAAATACATGAATACAGAACTGTCCTTGTAGACACTTAATACAGAAGCCCCTGTGAACACAACAATAGAAATCCATAACATGTTCATTCTACATGGGGTTGCAGGTTTAGTGGAAAATAGAGCTCTCGCTCTTTGGAAACTGAACATGAAAAAGGCAGAGCGATTCAACTGTTCAATTCTGCTCATCCTTATGCTTCAATAAAGCTTCTGAATGGACAGTCCCCACTGTCACAACACTGAATAGCAGTACCGACCATAAAATATAGAAGCATAAACGTGAACCGTGAACTACAAGAAGAATGAGGGTAATGGAGGAACTTAAAGAGGGATGCTAAAGGAAAATATATATCAATAAGCCATGTGAGGTGACGCACTGCAGTGAATCAATTTACACTTAGACTTAGGCGTAGTTAGGCATGACAGACATTTTTAACTATGAAAAAATTACTGAAATTACTGGCTTATTACTTTTATAAAACATTAAAACATCACAATAGCAGTATGTTCAATAATTATTACATTTATTAACAATAATAATTGGAATAAAAATATCTTCTGCTGAGTAATAGCCTACATTTCAATTCATTAGCCTAAACAAAGCTTATTTAGCCTATGGTTGCTAAGCAACTTGGCAGACGAACAGAACCCATATCTAAATATAAGCCTTATAATACCACTGTTGTTGTAGTTTTTTAAATGAATTAAACTGCAACCCTCTATGGACACACTGAAGCTCGAGTCACCATTGGCTAGCAATTTTTTTTTTATTTTACTCGCCAGACTTTTTACATGGAATGCTAGAACAATGCAAATGAAAACATTCTACATAAATATAAGCATACATTTAAAATATAATTTTCAAACACTATTAAAGACAAGTGAACAGTCTGTAATAAAATAAGAAAAAATGATCAAACTACAAGAAATAGCACAAATAAACAATAGAACAAAGATACAAATTAAATAAACAGTGCTTTTCAGGATTTTCAGGTAGATCTAACAGTAGTTGGATACAGATTAGGTAGATAATGTTTATAACAGAAGATGTTTGCCTGAATACTCGCCAAGACAGATATTTTGAAATGCTGTAATTCTGTGTATATACTGTATGTCTGAGGCGTCTTTGTGCACACACTTCGGCTCTGTCATAGCCTAGAAATCTAGACGCACCCTAGCGGCAGCAAATTTTATTTTGCAGCCAGGGTCGTCTAGCAACTCTCTGTTGGCTTGCGAGCTGGAAAAACCAAACTCTAGTCAGGCCAATCACATCGTGTATAGAGTCGGTGGGCGGGCTTAATATAATGACGGCGGAGTTGTGACGGTTCCGCGTGAATTCCCTGCTACTTGAAAACAAAGAAGATTGCTGCTGCTGCTGGCAAACAGCGGTCTTTCGAATCGGCTTTGGCCGCGACTCTGGAGGACATTAAGTCATTCTTAAAAAAGGAAAATGTGTTCGGAGTTTTGCCGACCGGATACAGCAAAAGTTGAATCTATCAACTAGCTCCGGCTGGTGGGAAAACGCTCTGGTTGGTTGTAGCGCTATCCTATTGCGTGCAGAGGGAATTTGAAAGACAACTGTTTATCCCGCCCCTCGGATTGAGCCCTGCCAATGGTGTGTTCCCAGACCCAACATCTTGATGTGGGTCTGATTGTTAGCTCTGTCAATCAGTGGGAGTAAGACTGTTTTGCTTACATCAGCATGAGTTTGAAAATCACATTTCATTGGTTCAGACACATGCCATTGAGAATTCGCTATGAATATTCACAAAGTTGGAATACTGCGCTTTACAACAATACCAAACCTGTGCTGAGAGGAAGCGCAGAAGCGAAAAACAGCATTTCTCATAGACAAAGGAACAGTACTCCTCTCAGAAAACGCACAAGTAAAGATACTTTTAGATGTTTAATCGCTATTTGGATCGCTAGACGAGGGCTTAATGAACAAATTTTTGTGAAAAACCAAAATCGACCAAAATTGACATTTTTCAGTTGTTTTGCCTGTAGCTCGAAATTAGCCTGTGCGCATTCCGACTCATTTTGCCAGCACGGGTCACAAACATAGATGAATCCTTATTAAAGTTATAAAAGTTATTCAGTCAAGACCAGTAAGTGATTTTTTGCAGTGAGTCTTTTGTTGTTTGATTTACATTAAAACAGACAGCAGAATGTATATTAGGCTGCTGTCAATTTAAGACAATGCACGGATCCAATATACTGTTACACATAAATTTTCTCTCAGCTGTTTACGTTCACTTATGACATAACCGACTATGTTTACTGGGATACTCTCCAAGATTGAGCATTTTTGAAAAAAAAAAATGTAAATTGTGCGTTCAAGCGCAAGACAACGTGAAAGAGCATAATTCAGTATTCGCGTCCAGATGCGACTTTCTGGGCTTTCTGTCAGAAGTGCGCAAGATATCTTTCGCATGTTCTTGCGCTTGAATGTTTAAATTGGCAACGCTAAAAAATCCTGTGATAAACTTTGATGATGCTGCAGCACTGACCCGATCGGGACAGTGACAGTTCTGTCAAATCTTGGCCATCGAGCAGTCCTGCTGAGCCCGGCATTTAAATCTAGCAAGTCAATTCTATTTACATGGCATGTGTAAAGCTCATCAGACAATGAAATTATATCTGAGCTACTGAAACTGTACAATATACAAGCCATTGGGTAATTACAGACATTTTCACCTAGCCTGAAATTGTCACATATGCAAGTGATTTACTCGCATTGTAGAGGATTGTTATATAATTTTTCTAATATATACATAGTAATACAATTATTTGAAGAAAATATATACTAAGACCTGCATATTTAAAGAATGCACACACTTAAAGTTCTCGACTTTCATCTTTTTGAATGCAGTTAATACCTTGAAAACATTAAATTTTGGACTTAGCGACAGAATTTAGCTATTGTGTGTGAGCACATATTGGCGATATCACAGCTTAAAGTATTTCTTTCAGAGACTAAACACTATGTTTTATATTCTAAAGCATCTCAAATTAAGAACAGAAATGACGTCTTCCTAAATGCCTGGTTTGCTGGGATTGGAATGATATTTGAGAATGGGGAATTAAGGGCATGAAAGAGATATTTTGAGTGATGGACAAAACGCTTACGAGTGAGTGGGATGTGAGAGAGGAGGGAAGTCTTAAGATTAATACAGTGATTGACAGGAGGTAAGAACTCCCCAGTAGAAGAATAATATTCATCACCCCTCTCGCTATTCAATTTCATTCCACTGTAATTCTCCCCTATCTGTGACTGCCAAAGCACTCTATCACTCCACTGCCATCATCCTTCGCTCTCGCTCTCTCTCTAGTGCGCTTACACAAACTGAATGTGAAAGTAAATGATGTAAGAATGCTGTCTGTGAAAGCGCACCGTTAGCTAAACTCACACTGAAGGTTGACATCTCTGACAAACATTTCAATCTCAACACAAGTAGCTCTGCAGAAACAAATCACCTGAAACACACCGTACCCAAAGCTGTACTGTAATGCCTCAACATAGTCTCATCTTCCCCATCTAAACAATTTCCACAACTCTATATTTCAATCGCTATCTTTTTCTCATACCCTTTTTCCACCAAAATGGAAAGAAAGTGTGTGAGAAAATCTGAGGCAAGCCTAAAGCAACCATGTCCGCATTTTGTATTCCTGGCAAACTCTCTAATTTCTCCCGGATATCCACAGAAGACCATACAGTATAGCACCAAAGTATATTTTGGTTTTTAGATGTACACTAGGGCACATTCGCATTGATATTTTTTCACTAATAAGCTGTTCCACAAACTGACAACACTGGCCTGGACTGTTGTTTTACTGTAAAAAAATTTATGGAAGAGACGGAACAACAAAAACAAAGAAATACGAGAAACAATAGATGCCCACGTTGACAACAGTTTGTGTGAAGGGGTAATAAGATTCACACAATTCTAGTTTAAATGAGTAAAACAACAATTTTATTATTCATACAGTACAGAGAAATAAAGCAGACACTGGACAAAGATGAAACTTTCTAGTGTGCACAGCTTAGCTAACTAGTGTAGCTAACTGGTTAAAAAAGCTCTAAGATTAAACTATGATAATGAACTTTGTTTTTGATCAGGCATTGATGATAAGGGATCAAATCGTGCACAAAACTGGCACAGAACCAGTTTTTCCCGACCTGGAACTGCCTTTTCTTTGGTAGAAACGTGAGAATAAAAATATTTCTGAGAATAAAATCTGAGATTTATCTGTCACAGTCTACTCCCAAAATCTCTCTCCATTTTCTGCGCCCACATTTCTGGATATGTCTCATATACAACCCCCTCCATCCCTTGATCCCCCAGGACACAATTAAAGTTTTCCCCTGGATACAAACTAATTAGCTTAAAAAACTCCCACGAATGAATAAATAAATAAATGAGGGGAAGGGAGCTAAATAAATGCTAATCCTTGGTGCAGTGCTCAGACACATGGACAGAGGGACACTACAACAGCTTCCTACACTCACTCACACACACACACACACACAGACTGGGGCAAGGTAAAGTTGTTGCTGAAGCACAGCGGGAGCCTGAAGTAAATCACCACACCTGTGTAGTGTAACCTGTGCACGCCGCCTCTCTCTACCCAAGGGAACAAACGTCCCACTTAAACACTTGTATAAAAGCTTCTGCAGGAAAACAAATGTGCGTTGGAAGAAAAAGCTCTTAATAAACAATGCTAGACTGAGACAGAGCAGGTAGCTAAATGCCTCTAACGGCACACACTAAAACAGCCCTAAACAAACATATTTTAATATAGACTAGCGCTACTACCTAACATAACACTAACAGGTCTGTGTTCAGTGTACATTAGTGGTTAATTTAGTCGAGGCTGAGGAAGGATGCTAATTATCATGAAGCTTAGGGAGACATTACCTTTTCCGCTATGAATAAATAGGACAAACTAAACTGACAAGTGTACATAACTCACAGCGCTAATGCTAATGCCACGGGACTCACAAAACACCCACGGCAACACGCCAATGAGCTGTGATCAGTTTTGTGCTTCTATTATAACCACTAAAACATTAGAATCAATCTCAAAATACATGTTTTCTTCAGCACCTGAGGACCACAAAGACCCGGGGGCACCTTTGCACTGGCGGCCATTTTGATATTCATGATTTTGCATCAGTGAACCAGAGCTAGAGAGATATTAATGGCATTAGGCGATCTAAACTCGGCTCGGAGCTCTTCCTAAATAATAGCTAAACTAACGAAGTGCAGGGAGCTCCAGTAAATGACCCCAGTAGATCCAGCACCATTTTCCTTTAATGGACTTTAATAAAACAGCATGATGGTCCCTTATAAATCCTCTGTCAGAGGCAGGTGTGGAGGCACAGCAGGGGCAGCGCTTCAAAAATTGCTAAGCTAGAGATGTGGAATGAGAAAAGGCCACTATTAGCTGTGCTACCAAAGATTTGCAGCATTGCTTAATGAATGTTAGGCTAACTTAGATGTACTGTTTAGCAGTGAGACATACAAAGTGCTTTATTACCAGGGCTGCCAACTCTCAAGCATTCAGTGCGAGGCTCACTTAAATAACACACATCCATTTTCTCACACAGTGAAAAATCGTGAAAAGCAAAGAAGAAACAAAGTCTTAGCATTCAAATTCAAACAATAAATGCCGTTTTGACACGCTGCAATGTGATGTGACAGATCGCTGTAGCGGCTCAGTTCAAGCGGCATGTGAAATGATAATCTATTTCTCTTTACTACTATTTAATAGTAAATAAACACGAATGAACATCAGAAGGTATGTTGAAAGATACAGTACAACTTATCGAAATGTATCATCGCTCAATCAGTGTTCAAACAGCGGAAAGAGGTCAATAATAAGGCTTGTAAACAATGTCACGTAACGTTACATTTACCTCAGGAAAGCCATTTAATAACCATATCATTTTAGTTAGCTAGAAAAATGAACAGTATTTTGCTAAATATATACACTATATTACATATTTATTACATTTTTACTCATATCATTAAAAAAGTTATAACGTTATTATTATTATAAAAACAGCATTATATTAATTTGAGTTGTTAATTTTTAACCTTTAAAGGGGGGGTGAAATGCTATTTCATGCATACTGAGTTTTTTACACTGTTAAAGAGTTGGATTCCCATGCTAAACATGGACAAAGTTTCAAAAATTAAATTGTACGTTTGAAGGAGTATTTCTGTGCCAAAAATTGTCCTTCCGGTTTGTCACAAGTTTCGGAAAGTTTTTTTCGAGTATGGGCATGTGTGACGTCAGATGTAACGGAATTTCCTTATATGGGTCCTAAGGGCACTTCTCCGGTAAGATCGCGGGCGCGCGCGCACTCGTAGACCAGAGAGAGAAGAGAGCGAAAGCAGTTCGCCATCAAAGCGCCCTGCCCGGCTTTTGGGAAGCCAATGTCACCAAAGAAGTGTGTTTTTGGTTGCCAGGGCAAGACAACCCTGCACAGATTCCCAAAGAACCCGGCATTAAGGCACCAGTGGATGGAGTTTGTTTTTCCTGAGCATAAACGGAGTTGTGTAGACTGTTTGTTCCCTGCATTTCGACGATGATTGTTTTATAAACAAAGCCCAGATCGACGGATTTGCAGATCGTCTAATGCTTAAGGATCGAGCAGTCACAATGATAAAGGTTCGGTGAGTAAAACTGCTTCTATTGTCTCTGTGTGTTGTTACTAGCTCGGCGTGTTAGCACAGCTTTAGCTTCGCCCACAGGGCCCGCCTCCAGCCGCTCGGTTTTTTCCGGAAAGACTCGGTACAGCCTATCTTTCTTTTATAAATATAATAAAACTAAAGACTTTTTGGAGATATGAAGGATGCAATACTACTCTATAGGTACTCAAGATTAACAGGAGATTGAGTGAAAATGAGCATTTCACCCCCCCTTTAATAATAATACCAGCTGACAGGGCCCCCTGTATGTTTACAGCATTAGGGCTCGTTCACACAGAACAAAGCAAAGCAAAAACGCGAGACGCGGGCAGTGGAATGAGGAAAAAACGCAAGGTTTCAAGAAGCGTTTTTTAAAAGTTAAACTGATTTTAACTTGAGTGCCACATTTTTGGAATGCAGTGTCATGCACGAGACGCTCCAAAAGATGCAAGACGCATGTTTACATAGAAAAACTAAAAAGTAGCGCATTGGAATGGAAAAACGCGTTAGTGTGAATGGCCCCTTAGTTGGGAGATTTGTTCCTACTTTACCTGATATTTATTCAAATGAATCGATATTGAATCAAGATCAGAATCAAATCACAAGCTTATGAATTGAAATCAGGAAATATGCATCAAGCACTAATAAAAACAGTAACCTACCAGTCTTTGTCCCATGTAAACATTGTAACATGTAGTCAATTCTGTTTAGTTACTGAATGTTTTGACAATCTAAATACACTTATTGTGATGCAAGTTTTTTTTTTTTTTACAACCCCCCCATAATTCTCACTCAAAGCTAAACTCAAAAGTTGGCAGCCCTGTTTATTACTCAACTCTTAAGCGAGGCAGCCAGGGAGATGGAGGAGAGTTGGAGAAAAGTGGAAATGGGTGAGGAAAAATGCAGCTGGGTCATTCCCATCATGCATTTTTATGTCCCCATCATATAAAAAGGAATAAAAATTAAAAACACCAAAAATGAAACTCATTATTTCCTCACCCTGTTGTTGTTCCAAACCTGTATGACTTACTTTCTTCTGTGGAACATAAAAGAAGATATTTTGAGATATTTTTTTTATTTATTAAACCTTATGCATGGATGAATCGTTCACAAGAACAATAATATGCATTTAGAAAATAGATAAGGTGAAATTTAATTTCCTGCCAACTTTAATAAAAAAAAAAAATCTTAAAAAACAAGATATATAAACAAGGCATATTCATCTGTTAATAATCACTCATAAGAGGAATGACCAAGCTCCGCTTCGATAGACTCCGTATGTGTCATCTTTGTCATGACTGGTATCATTAGAGAGATGGGTGGGGAAAAGGGTATGTGTCACTCTTCTGTGGACCAGCCATTAGTGTCAGATAGGGTCACCACTCTTTCCAGCTCTTTCTCGCTCTGTTTCTCTCACTTCACATTTACCGCCTATCTTGGTCATTACCTTTTATCTTATTCTTGTATTTCACATTTTCTCTCTCTCACTGGCTGTCAGGTGAAATGTGCAATATTACTAATAATATCCCATGGCCATTCCTATAATTGTCTTCCATTAGCGTTCTCTAATGCATATTAAAACAACCACTGCCACAACCTGACCTTGAAATGCTGGCACCTTTGCAACATAAACATACAGAACCCTCAATAGTCAAGAGCCCCGCCCCCACCCGTCCGTTACCCTAACTCTTAACCCCAGCCTATATTGCATCTCCATGGTGACCGGTGCCTGGCAACAGCCGGAAAAGAGTGGTTGTCGTAGCAATGCAATGCGAGGCGATGATGTGATGGCCCGGTTACCTCAGACTCAGGGGGCTATTATTGCTGCTCTTATGGGAGATGCTTGAAAAAATTATGCATTTGCCACCCTGTTACCACAGCGATCCAATCGCAATCACCATCGGGCTTGGACCTCGATTTGTCTTCATTAGGAAGGACTCAGTGATGTTTCGTCTGTTACTCTATCCTTCACTGTCATTCATTCCGACCCCTGGTCACACTCCTTCCCCCTCCGTCCATCTCAAACATTGTTCAGTCTTTCTTCACATTCTTTTCTCGCTGCTCCAATCAAGCCTAAGTAATGCAGTCACCGGCTATGCACACGTAAGTACACCCGCTTTGTGTAGCAAAATCAATACCCTACACTGGGCTCACATTAAAGTAAGCATGTACACACTGACCACCTTCTGTTTCTCTCTCCCCTCTATACAAGCACACTGTACTCTCAATGCTCTCGTATGACTGTGACCTTTTTATTCAAACAAACACAGTGAAAATGCAACTGGTGCAACCCCGTAGGGCACCTGCATGCTGGAGTGTATGCCATGTCAGATAATGCTGCAAAAACATTGATTTCATTAGGAATGGTGCAAGGGCGGATAAAAAAAAAAATTATGCTCTGTCAAGTGACCAAATGTGGAGAAACGTCAATTTGCATTTCGTTAATCAATGGGCATTTTCGAAAGACGGGCCAAGGAAATCCAAATCACTTTATTCCAGCTTGATTTCAAACTGATGAAATTTTAGACATTCATATCCGTCAAACGCTCCAAAGCTATTCTAGTGTGTAGGCGGCCTTATACATACAAACATCTGCGCCTGCAGCTGTACGTAACCTGAGCGCTTGCTTATTGATTATATTATTATTATTATATAATTCTTGGCCTTCAAGTTCACTCCTGATTTAAATAAAAAGAGAGCGGGTGGAGAGAGAAAAAGAGAGAGGCGTATGTGTTGATAGAACCGTTGAACTGTATCTTTTCAAGTGTGCCGCTTCCTTTCCCAAATGATTAAAAATGACCGTCCCATAATAAGCTAGTTTGCATTGACAGCAGCTCAGCTGAAAAGGAATATACTAAACTTGTAAATGTAAAAGAGCATGGTGCATACAGTGTGTACTAACTGCGCGAGTGTCCACGTCCTCTGTTGAATGTTTTCAAGACAACATCTCCCATAAAATCACCTGACAGGTACAAGTGATTGAAAGAAATTGTCAAGAAGTAATGGGTTCTGCTATATACCATTTATATTGTGGTATACTAGCAGCGTAATTTAAAAAATAGTTTACTCACCAAACTGTGTCACAAATGGGCACTTCCAGTTCAGACAGCTTTCTAGATTACAACAGGAGCGATTGAGTTTTGACACATTGTGCTGAGCTGCACGCATTGTGCTCAAAGTAACTGTAGGTTGTTTACGGCTGCCAAGCAATGTTGGAACTTGCTGCATTAGTATAGGTTTCAACTTGAAGTGTTACATAATGTGAAGCTGGTTTTTACTGATACCAGAGTTATCATTTATTTAATAAAATAGTACTTTTCGGTTTGCATCAATTAAGTTCTCAAAATAAAATTTAAATTAAAAAAAAGAAGAAAAAAACAAGCAAAACGAAACAAATAAAAAATACAATTTAAAATAAAATGATTATGATAACACCCACCAATAGAATAACATACTGCAGATTAGGGGTGTAACAATATATCATGTCACAATATATCGCAATACAAAAATGCAACAATATGTATCGTGGATAGTGCCAATATGTATTGTATAGTTGGGTTCACCCAAAATGAAAATTACTGTGCGAAAAAAAAATTCAAGTTTACAGAGTTTTAGTAACAGTACTACATTAAAGGCACACTATGCAGTTTCCGTTTTTCTCAAACAGCGACCCCTAGAGTCGCTGTGGAGTACTTGTATGTAACGTTACTGTCGTAAATACCACTCACGTAGCCATGATTCACGTCTGAAATACGTGCTAGTGTCTTCCATAGAGGCTGCTTCATATGTTGTTGATGTATGTGACGTCGTGACGTATAGCAAGTCGTGATTCTCGTGAGATTTGGCGGGGCGCCACCTCTCAAACTTGCATTGCTGGTTTTGCCAGCGGCGTCCGTCCGTCCGTCCCTACTACGAGTTTGTTTATCATCGAAATTATTTCGAAGCTGTTATATTAAGGTACAAATCTTGCATAGTGTGCCTTTAAACTATGTAATGTTGAGTATAATGTGTAATAATGCAATGGGGGAATATTTGTGGGTCCTGATAATATACTATTAAATCAAGAGTACATTCTTTTCACTCAAAGTGAAATCCTGCAGACATCCCCTAAACACATCCACACTAAACGCAAAAACCATCATGTGCATGTAAACTCTCAGCAACAGTCCCTTCTCCCTCTTGACAAGCCTTTGCTCCAATGCACACATGGTGACATTTAAAAGGGACAGAACAAGGACACAGTAATTGCACAGCAATGCCGAATGTGTGTGTGTGAACATGAGGGTTGTGAATTATCAAGCACATGTGTTGCAGCTCACGCAGATGAAAGCATTATTCTCCGTGGAGCAAATTGCCTCATTTCCGACCCATTTAAAAGCCAGCTCATCCCCATCAGCAACATACAGCAAAAATTACACACACGAACACGCACACATTTGCATAAACTGTCCATTTAATTACCACAAAACTCCCACCCACTCACACACGCAACTTCAGCCCGTGGTTTCAGTGAGACGTCTGTTTCTCATGGCCTCGGGACAGAAAGCGCTGCCGGAGTGGGGCGGTCATCCAAGAGGACAAGCCGAGGGTTTGTATTAGTGTAAAAGCTCATTAAAACATGTTTTATTACTTGATCAGATCTTCATTACTAAGTCGTATACCTGCATGTGTGATTTCTATCCAGACTTAATGTTTATTGCAGTGTGACGGTCTGGGTTCACACCGGGAGGGGGAATTAATAAGGCTTTGTCACCGGACCCATAAATCCAGCATCCTGTCGTCTCACCTATGCTGAATGTGCATGCATGAGATGTCTTTGAGGTCAGCAGGAACACAACACAGTCAGACAGCCACTTAATCAATGACCACCTGATGCCAGGCCTTTGGACCTACCGGCCCCTCGCAGAGACCATTCTTTCACTCATCCCAGAGCACACTTACAATCAAGTATCATGGTGCTGTTACCACAGCCATATTCCATGGGAATAACATGGTTGAACCCTATTGTGTTAACATTATAGCATTTTTTGAAGTATACCATAAGAGTATCATATAAAGTGGGGTCTTAAAAGTCTGAGACCACTATTCTTTTTTTTTTATTATAATTTTATATTTAAATTTTTAATTTTAAGTAACGTTGAGTGAAAGGTTTAATAAAAGTCACTTTATCGATGTCACAAATCTGCTTATTTGATTAGAAATAGTGCTGAATCTTATTTCTTAATGATTTTATGCCATACTATTTCTTTTTCTTTTTTTATTCAAAATCAAAATTTGTTTATTTCCAGGTTTAAAATTAGATTTTCAATCTCAGATTTTCACCATGGACTCAATCCAATTTTCAGTCTTGGACCTCACTGTATATAAATGAGGTTAAAACACTTTTGACATATTTATAAAATGTATTTGTTTCTTTGAATACAAGCTGCAAAGGAGCAAAAAGTGTTTTAATTTTTTATACAGAATGAGGTTGTTAATGTTATATATATATATAAATTTTATTTTATTAAATTTTTTTATGCATTTTATTTATATGTATTCCCTGTCTTACAAGTTACTTCAAAGCACACCCTTTTGCATTTGGTTTGTACATAAAACATGGTAACACTGTGGCACTATACTGTAAGTACTTCCTGGCACGGTATATCACAGAAGTGCTGTATGTGTGTGTGTGTGTGTGTGTGTGTGTGTGTGTGTGTGTGTGTGTGTGTGTGTGTGTGTGGCTGGTCAAGCTCTAGTAGGTGTTTTGTGGTTGATTTACAGCATGCCAGAGAGTGGAGAAGATTAAATGTGCAGTTTGACTTCTATCCTCCTCTCTCTCTTTCCCCCCGTTCATCCCTTCCTTTCTATACATTTCTTTCATCCCTTGCAGCTCTATCTATCTCTCACTCATTTTTATGGCTGCATCCCTCTCTCCCTCTCCTCCAACATAAAATAGCTGACATAAAGTCATTTGCTCTTTTTATTACTCTCTTTCAGTGCTCTAATGATTTTCACATTCTTCATGAGCATTTACATGTGTGATGTCATGCTCTTTCAAGACACTTTCTCTCTCTCTCTCTCTCTCTCTCTTTCTCTGTGTGTACAGAGATTTTTAAATTGATAACATGTAAGATTTGACATTATGAATATTAATGCCAAATGTGACATTTGAAATACATTTTACTTGTATGATTTGATGTATTTGCAAGAGAAATAGAATATTCAGTAAGAGAAACAAATGTAGATCAGGAGTAGATCTTTTGATCTATTGAGAATTGATTCGCTTGTTAAAAGAGGTTGTTAAATGCCAGAATAAAGTCAAACTGAATGGGAATTTGCTAAAATAATGCATATTAGCCATTCAGTAAACATTATTCAGTTGCTCCCACAGAGTGTGATGTCAATAGAACAGGAAATGTGCATAAAAACATGCATAAATGTGAGATATTCAATATTTTGATATGGAATTGGTGGTGTTCGAAATCTAGTGCTGTTTTTTACTAGAAAGTCTGTATACAGATATACAAGCGCATGACTGGCCCAGTTCTCATGACAACTTTCATTTAAATTAGTGTCCGTCATGGCAATGACATCTAGTCACATGACCAGCCCAGCTTTGCCTTGAGAGAGAGAGAGAAAGAGAAGCAAACAAACCCTTTTAGACTCTCACCCACCTCCAAACACACAATAGCTGAAGTAGGAATAAAACATTCACAAACTCCACAAGACAAAAATGGTTAAATGTCATGTTTCTAGAGCTGGCTTAAACCAGCCTAAACTGGTCTTAGCTAGTCAGTCCAGGCTGGGCTGCTGATATTAAAAGGCTTTTAAGCACTTATCAATGTAACAAGCTCAACCAGCGTAAACCAGCTATAAGACTAGAAAACCATCATAGGCTGGTTTAAACAGATTTTTTCTCCCCAACAGGATGTTCAGAAGACATAACTTCTCTCTTCTGACCAGGGTTATTATTGTTAAAGTCGGCATGAAACAGAAGTTGCGATAGTCTTTTCTTCCCTGAGACATATCCGAGTGAAATGGACAAAAAAGAAATGTCTTGATTTTGTCCTTTGGGAATTGATCAGGTGGTTATGATTTGCTATTGCTGTGATGTCATGTGAGTGACAGGTTGTCCCGCCCTCGAGCCAGTAAACATCATCAGAGAAGAGAAGAGAAGAGAAGAGAAGAGAAGAGAAGAGAAGAGAAGAGAAGAGAAGAGAAGAGAAGAGAAGAGAAGAGAAGAGAAGAGAAGAGAAGAGAAGAGAAGAGAAGAGAAGAGAAGAGAAGAGAAGAGAAGAGAAGAGGAAGTTATTTTGATTAAAGATAAAAAAAATTATACGTGCATATGAATTTGAAAGAAATAATGATGTGCACAGGTAAATCTTTTATTATAAAAACTGCAATATTCAATTAAAAAATTATCAATTTTGATTTCTAAAAATAAAACTATTTAAAACATTTTTGTTATTTGAAATAAATCTGTAAAAAAAAATTGTAAACATGTATATTTATAATTATGACAAAATTACAAAAAATTTAATTAACATGAAAACTGAAAATATAAAAAAGCTAATTCAGAATATTAATAAATACTATAGCAGTACATAAATAATATTAAAATAACTGCCTCTGACAAAGAAAAATCACAAAATAAAAGCCTCTCACTTCTAAATGCATTTAAAAAAAAAACATTGTTACCTTTCACCCTCTCTGGAACAAGCCACTCTCACTATTGCACTCAGGGTAAGTCTAGAGTCGAGGAAAGCCTGTCACAGTCCAACAAACAAACACTCAAACCCTTCAACTGACTCACTCACTTGCTTTTGCTTTTTCTGCCATTTTCACGATCATATTGCTGCCAGGCATTTTGATGACACACACACATGCTTCTCTCTCCAGAGGGTAACGCAAAAACAAGCTTGTTTCATTTAAAGAGTGCTTGACTGCCTTTAGCCGTTACTGTTGGGGCAGTGACACTGACCACAGCACAGAAACACATTCATCTTAAATCTCACAGACACACCACAACCACCAAGCTGTGATCCGCACACACAAGGACATGCTTCACACAGATGAAGGGAGACGAGAAAACATAGAGCTAGGAGTCGCCGCCACTCGGGATCGAACAAGAGGGCAAGGGTACAAGCCCAGGAGAATGAGACGTTGTGAGCTTTTAAGTGAGGTCACCACTGTTGTCACTGTCTAGATTGGACAGTCAGCACATACAAAGACCTTTACGTTCGTCCAGACATAAGAAACACTGTCCGCCCCAGGAGAATGATGACGGAAAGAACTGACGAAAACTATTGTGCCGAGCGGAGACAGACGCACGGGGTCTGCAGCAGTACAGGCGTAGATTAATTAAAGATTTTTATCAGAAGGGATACAGACAGCAAGAATCGGCCAGACAGTGATAGAAAGATTGAATGAGATTTATAGATAGATGGATAGACGGATACCTTTGTCAGTCTATTTCATTTTCAGTGTGAAAATCTCACGTCAGCAAAGCTTTCTTTGAATACATTACGACTGAAAGCTTAGGTGAGAGCGTCTGTGATTGGCCATCTGTGAAATAGACCACAATGCACCAGTAAAGATTCATACATTTCATTGTCAGAGAAGATTTAAACGAACATCTATAACCATTACTGACATAATTCTCTATTCAGAGTCCTGTATAATCAATGCTAAAAGTTTGATTCAGTTGTGAGGTTGAATTGCAGTCATTGAAAAGCTGTTATAGTGACTGTAGGGGGTGTTGTTTGGCACAGTGCAGTGTAGAGATCCATATCAGCACCATATCAGCCAATATTAGCACTTTTTTATTTATCGGTATCTGTTGATATTAAATATTTAATTGCAAATGCTAATTTCCTCTAAGCAACTTGGAAATCACATTAAAGTTTAATATATTATACAGTAGCTGAATTAATGTGTAGTCAGATATTTGCTGTTTTCAGCTTTAAATGTGACTCATCAATACTATTCTTTAAGCCAGAACAATCTTTTTTGGTTTTCAGACAATAGTCTGACAAGGCCAGCTAAAAGATGTGCCCCTCTTTCACTATTAAGTTCACATAATTGGTTTCATCTGAAAAAGCATGTTCAATTTATTTGCCCGTTGAGCCAAATTTAGTGTATTCTAGTAATTTGATGCGGCAATAACTCATTCACTTTTTAAACAAGGCTCGGTTAAAATGATCTGGTCCTTTTGAGGACTCGAGTCTGTGTTAAACCCAGCACATGAACAGCATGTTAAAATTACTCACCAGTATGAAATGAGTTCATATTCTATGAGGCTTTAACGTCCTGTGCCAGAACATCTGCTGATATTGTCTTGGTTTGACACTACACTGCCTTTCCTCATCTTTTTCCTCCCGGATTGTTGCGGGAACATTCACTGGACGGATTTCAATTTCATTCACAAAATACTGAGGGCTGAGGCAGAAGCATAGTTAAAGAAAAGGGTTCATTTAAGCATTTGTTTCAGAGGCTGCCATCATTAACCACTTTGTTTACAACAACACAGGTGGTTACTTACGGGAAAGAAAGAAAAAAAGAAAAAGAAAAAAAAAAATCGAACGGCGATAACAACAGCGGAACAAAAGATCCGAGAGATCTCAGCGCTGATGCTGGTGCCAGGTAGTTTAGATTCGCCTGGCCTCAAATCAAAAGCCCGGGGAAGCAGATCAAAGAGGGACCTCCCCGGCAAGTGCTGCCATCCAAACCAGTTATCCCATCTATAGATGGGTGGGCCTTAGTGCCGAGGAGACCTCAGCTCCGGTGTATCGCAGCATCACAGGCATCAATCTATCTCCTAAATACCTTTAATCCGGAGCAGCTATAGGATTCAGCCGTACCAGATGCAGCTTTCAGAAAGCACTCCAGTGAGGTGTAGAGAACAAATCAGCACATTGAATCGCATGTCTGCTCAGCTATTTAACAGACTGCAAAGAGGCTCCGCAGCGAGAGCACATTGATATTTAGTTTTATTTAGCCGAAGGGGGCAAATCTGCTTTTGTAATTTGTGCGGTGCCAAAAAGAAATGAATTACTGTAGTTGAGAGAGACTCATCATTCTAAATACCCTAATGGCCTTCAGCATATTTAGATAGTGTGTTTCTAATGTAAAAACTTATATTGCTGCAGTCTGTTTCAAACTGATGGACAGTTTGAGCTTTTACATCATGGAAACGTTACTTTTCTTTAGTGGCAAAAAAAAATTGCAGTTTTTTTTTTTTTTTCACTCCACAGAGCTCAAATCGGTCTCATATCGTTATGTAATATCTCTAATAACAATAGCAACATTTAAGGGGGAAAAAATACATGTCTATTCATTGCTTCTATAGACTAGATTTGCATTTATAGTACTGCAGCACAGAAATGACTTCAGGGACTTTCATGGGGGCTTTACCAAGGTTACCCCGAAACACTTTGAGAACTTCAATAGAAGGGTTTTCAAATTTTTTGATGCCAAGGACTCTCAAGTACAAGGATTCTAGTTTCAAAAATGTAAATATCTTGAAAATATTCACTTTGTATTAAGATTGACCTTTTATATATGTAATTACAATGCAATAATATACACACTATGATTGACAAGTTTTGGGGTCAGTAAGATTTTTCAGCAAGGATGCATTCAATTTATCAAAAGTGACAAATATTTTCACATTGTCACAAAAAAAGAATTGAATCAATTTTGCATTGCACGTTATTATGGAAGATGTCATACTACTGACTGACTATATTGACAGCTACTTGTGTATGATTTGAACATTTTCCGCAAATGGATTAAATGCAACAAGACCAGAGAAAATAATTTGTGTTTGTGTGATCACACTGTCTGAAAACCTGAGGCTCTAAGGGACGGCAAACGATGGAGAATGTGTGAGAAGGAGCAGGGCACATGTCCACATATCCAGGCCCAGCGAGCAGCTGTAATTATGATGCTTGGAGTGCTAATAGATGAGCAGTGCTGGAACGGGATGGATTAAGAAGCTTAAACTGAGCTCTAATGGACCTGGATTTCAGCTTTATATGATCCTGCATCACAAGCAGCCAGTAACAAGCCCAATTACATCTATGGTCTTTCTGTCTCTCTCTCATTCACTCTCTTGCTGAGGACATCTTTTTATAGAAACACCAGTCTTGTTTTTTTTTGTTTGTGTGTGTGTGTGTGTGAGGTGTCTGTGAGGATCAAAGGGATTGAAGTCTAACTGACCGACACCATGCTTGCGTGTATGTGGTTGTGTGTTTGAATGTTAGTGTCAGAACCAATCCTCAAATAAAAGCCCTTGGGGGACAACATACTGACAAGGGTCAAAAAAGTTCTCTCTCTTCTGTGAAGCTTCTCCTTGTGTTCATCACACATAGACATAGAAACACATTTCTCCTTGGTAACTTGATATCATTATTATTGATATTAATAAAATACTGAATTATGTGTGTATATTATTCAATTCAATTCAATTCATGTTTGTATTACACATTATATTATATACACATACTGTGTATAACTGTGTATAACTGTGTTCCTGCATTTTAACCCAAGTTCTTCTGAATAGTCAGCGCCATAGCAAAAGAAAAATGTGAAATCATACTTTACCTGAGTACTGAATGTGAGTTTGCAGTCTGTATTCAATGTGATGCAATAAAAGCACAGTGTACCACAAATAATGGGAACAAAAAGCATCTTATTTTTGAGTTGTCCTCAACTGCACGTGCACGCAAAAAACCACAATGACCAGTGCAGCCCGATTCCTAAAAGGAATGACTTTTACGAGACAGTACTTTTAGTGAAAAGTTCAAAAAGATGAATCATTGGTTTGAATCAGTCTGAAACACAAATGTACGGCATTAGCAGAGAATGTCAATCATAACTAAAAAAAATAATGCATTATGACTGAAATATTCCAAAATGAGAATGGAATCAGAATGGAACCAGAATCACATCAAACCTGATTGAAATAGAAATGAACACACACCCAAATTAATTTGCTCTGATTTTGGCTAAAAGTATGGTTGCATTAGCAAAAAGGTCAATGGTCTAGTGATGTAAGAAGCACGTCAAACAAAATTCCCTTTCAAACCAAGCAGCTTTTGTTGGTCAATTCGGTGAATCCGAGTGAACAATTTGAACTTGTTGTGAAATCTGTGTGGGGAAATCTTTCACAATTCTTTAGACATGTATGATAACATTGACACTTACTTACATTTACAAGAGCGAGAACATTATGCGAATAGATTACTTTGTTAACGGCTCTTCAGCACAAACCCGTCATAAACAGGTAAATGTCATATTTTGCAACTACGCATTAATTTACGGAGAGCTTATAACCTATTAGCTACATTCTGCCTTTAGTACAAATGATGCAACCGATTAAAGGAGAAGTTCACTTTTAAAATGAAAATTCTGTCATCATATACTCACCCTCATGTTGTTTCAAAGCTGTATGAATTTCTTTCTTATGCTGAACAGAAAGGAAGATATTTAGAAGAATATCAGTAACCAGACAGTTTTTGGGTCCCAATGACTTCCATAGTAGGAAAAAAATATACTATGGAAGTCATTGGGACCCAAAAACGAATCCGATCGCTCAAACCACTTCAGGAGGTGGTCTGGGCCGCATTCCAGACGAAACTAGACAAGTGTAATATGCATCTGGTTGTTGAAACCAAATATGTAAATTGTACATATGTAAATATGTAAATGAGACGTTGTGAGCTTTTAAGTGAGGTCACCACTGTTGTCACTGTCTAGATTGGACAGTCAGCACATACAAAGACCTTTACGTTCGTCCAGACATAAGAAACACTTATTTGTTGCACTTTGAGAACTTCAATAGAAGGGTTTTCAAATTTTTTGATGCCAAGGACTCTCAAGAACAAGGATTCTAGTTTCAAAAATGTAAATATCTTGAAAATATTCACTTTGTATTAAGATTGACCTTTTATATATGTAATTACAATGCAATAATATACACACTATGATTGACAAGTTTTGGGGTCAGTAAGACCCCAAAGTAAGACCCCCAGTAAGACCCTCCTCCCAAAAATGCTAAAAAAAATAAACGTGTGAGAGCGTGTTATAGGCTATATGTAATGTTATAGCCAGATATGACGACACTACTGTAACACACATTGCCGCAGATGAGAAGCTGAGCATCTATTCATTAAGCTAACGTGCAAACTATATTTATGTGACCAGGTGTAAATGGAATCGTTTTGATAAATCCGATAGCTATCCGATCTGAGAAAATGCATAAAGTGGCCAGGTGTAAACAGCCCCTTGGATATTGTCTGCTCTGCTGATATGAAAAGCTCACTGTATATTGTAATAATAAATAGCATTTGTGACAGCAATGATATTTTGTGATTTGTGATGATATATATATATATATATATATATATATATATATATATATATATATATATATATATATATGTGTGTGTGTATTTCCATTGCAGGTTTGCTATTAAAAAGGCTTAAATTTAACTTGTTCATTTCTGTAGACACCCTGTAGCTATTGCTATCTAGCCGGTTTGGTTTAATTGAAATATTTATTCGATAGTAGTTTAGATACCCAGTGAGTGCTGCCAATCTTCATTAGGCATGTTGTCTTTGCTTTGATGATTCCTTGTTGTAAACCAACCAATCAGCGTGCAGCTCATCTAAATATTCATGATAAAAGGGAGAAAACCGCTCGTTTCATTCTCAGGGTTGCATTAGGGCGTATAAAAGAGTGACCAGGGGTCTCATTTATAAAGCGTGCGTACGCACAAAACGGGGCTGGAAACGTACGTACGCCAGTTCCCACGCAAAGGTTGTGATCTATAAAAAACAAACTTGACGGGAGAATGTGCGCACCTTTAAGCAAACTTTGAGCCGTGCGTACGCACATTCTGGAGACAAAGGGAATTGGCGACACCGATGGTGAACTGGAGTTAAGTGTCTTTTTGGTCACTTTTAGACAGAAAATCTAAAGAAAATTAAACATATACAGAAAGATAATACAAATATTATTTCACTCACCAAGCCTGTCACTTGAAGCAAATATCCATCCCTTCTTAAATGTCCGCGCCAGCGAGCGCGTTGGGCCGTTTAGTGAAACTGACGCAAATAACAGTGTAAATAAATAAAATAATGATTTAAACTATGTTTTACTTCTGATATAAACATTTAGATTAAATATGCCATTCAAATTAATGGAGTTAAGCACTTAAACATGAAATCATTACTGAGAAGTTACAACATTTTTATATTCAAATTCAGTCAATAGAAATATTTGTTGTGGATGCGATGTTTTTGAACACTTTTCCTTGTTTTAACCACAGAGATAATTGCTTATCATGATAATACCAGATTGTCTGAGAAAATAGTTTCGTGCAAATAATGCCCAAGGCCTATCTGTTTCCATTAAAAATATAAATCAATTAAAATGCCAGTGGAAAAGATTGAGAAAAACTTTCTCTGAAATGTATTTTACACTATTTGATTTATGTATTCAAAAACAAGGCAAGGATAGGCAACTACTTGATTTTTATTAATGTAATGTGTCTTTTACCGTTAAACGTTATCACGTGGATGAATAATCATATGCAAATGATATGCAGCGCGAGTCCGGATCGAACCGGGAGCGACCAGACAGCAGGATTCTGTTCGCAAATCAAACAATACTTTGTCCCAAAAGAATAATTAAATCTCAATTTAGAGTTTGTTATTCGTATGGTCTGATTTGGATTGGATGATGCGGTGTCGTGATCATTCTCAAGTGTCGTGTTGCTGTTGTATCAGTCAGTGGTTAGATCAGCGTAGCAGTCTATTTAATTGAGACAAGGGAGGTCCTGGCTAATTCGGGACAGTTGGCAACCCTACTGTAGACCTGTATTTAGCGTCGTCCACTTGTGATTCGATCGACCAAAGCGCATCTTAATACCAAGTGTAAACAGGGCCTGATTGGATCTCACTGTTTCACCGGTTTCATTGCAGTATGCATGAGACGGAGCTTGAACAGTCAGAGGGCTGAGATTATCTAAGATGGTCATTTCAACAGGCATTAGCTATATACCCAAGAAAGTACACAGCAGAGTTGCTTGGCAACAAACTGCTCACCAGTGTGACACTAACGCAGCATGGGCTCACACACCCCAGTATTACCAGCTCTCTTACTTCACACACGCAGACAGAAGGCTGATTGTGAGTGCGAGTAGTGCTCTGGACTGGAGCTAGTCAAGGGCTTCAAAGTTCTCTGAACTTCAGAACAACTTTGTGTAAATGGGTATACCAACTGTTATCACTCACACACATTTTCACAAACAAACACACACACCCTCAATTTTAAGCTACTTTCATTCAAAACATATTCCGAAGGAAAAGCAGTGACAGCATAAAAACACTTCAAAGGGTGGCAGGCGAAGATAGGATGGGCAAAAAGAAAAGAATTCAATTTAGAGTTGATACGACACAAAGGCAAACAAATTCAGCGGGAGGGAGAGATGGAGAGATGATAAAATATTGGATGAACTTTAGTCTTGAGGGATGGAGTGACTGGAAGGATGGAGAGAAAATGAAAGAAATAAAGAGAAAGAGAAGATGTGAGAATACTTCATCGGGGTTGTTAGTGGGTAAACAACCATCAATTGCTTTTGAGTGAAGTGAGTCTGACACCCTATCATCTCTCTGTTCTCTGTCCATTCCTCTCCACAGCAAAGCACTGGTAAGTATTCAAATCACTTTCACTTCCTTAAAGGAATAATTCACCTGAAAATGTATTTCTGTCATGATTTGCTCACCCTTATTTCATTTGTATAACTTACTTTCACAACAAAAAAGGCAACATATGTGTTGCCGTTTTCTGTGCAATTACAATGAGCTTTCAATTATTAGAGCTTTCGGGCTTCAAACAGGACAAGAAAGATCACACAATTATCAAATAAGTGGACGGTACGATTTGAACACTATCTTTCAAAGCCATATGACAGATTTGTGTGACAAACAAACCCAAATTTAAAGATTCGAACGCACTAAATGACTTTTTTCCCAGATTGTTCAACGCTAGATGCTGAAAGTCAGAGCCAGTCAGCAGATTTTGTGATTCTTTAGGCGACAGATTTCACAGAAAATGGTGTAGTGTTTGATGGGCAATGACTTTGATTCCATCCAGTCTGAGTACATCAAACATGTTTGACATTTTGAGCTGATTTCAGTTCATTCATGCACAGCAACGAGGTGCATGTTTCTGAGCGCGTTTGGAATGTCTTGAAAGTATAAGGTTTAGTCTAGTCGTTTAGTTTATGATGTCCAGTTTTTAAAAATCTGTTCAGATTTTCGTGTAAAAGTCGTGCTTTCGGAATACGTAGCCTATGATTTGTGAACAAATAATTTTTGAGCCATCATTTGAATGAATCGGTTGAGTCTGAAAGATTCATTCTCAAATCGAACTGACTAACTTGAGTCAGTTTTTACTAAATAACGACTTAAATGATGGCCTGTTCTTCAAGTAAAGCTATGGTTTGACTTGGAATATAGCTTATTAGCCATACAGACCACTTTTAAGATAATTTTATGGTTTACATCTGTCCTTTTCAAAGCCTGAAAGACACCATGAGAACTAAAAGAGAATTAACATTCATCAAAATTTCACCTTTTATGCTCTACAGAAGACAGACGGGTTTGGAACGACAATAAGAAGAATTAATGATAGTATTTTCATTTATGGGAGAACAATCCTTTAAAATACTTACTCTTTATAAGAAATGCTACAAAACTGTCCTCCGGCTATACCTAATGCAAGAAACGAGGAGTGAGAGATGTCATCCTTTTTTCTTACTCTTGCTTTAATTTTTACACGCTGAGGCTATCAGGGGACACAGAGCTGGGATGGAGTGAGAAATGAAGGAATATCTGAAGGAATGACTGCAGGTAGAAGATGTAAAGGCGAGAGAGATGGATGCTGTAAATGATAGAGGGAGGATGAGATCAGAGAGGAGGAAAAACAGATTCAGAGATCAGTGGAGAACAGATGGAAATAGAGACTTGGAATCAAAGACGAACGAAAACACAGAGGGCCGCTGATCGGATTCAGTGGTTGTCTTTAAACCATGCACATGGGCTCCAGGTGGATACGCGGCACACAAATAGCTACTTCAAAACCTTCTGAAGAGGCTAGACAGACAGGGTTACAACCACTAGCCGCTGACCACAAGAAAGCAAGTAAATCAAAAACAGAGAGACAGCAAAAACAAGACTCTAAGAGGCAATAAGGAGAATGAAAGATCTTGGAGGAAACTAGAGTGTGTCAGAAAGAACAAGCAGAACAATCGTGCTGAGGTGCGTCTGCACTCGCTCTCTCTGTCTCTTTGATAAAGGAAATGTTGCAGCGGTGTATCTGTGTCTCTGGAGAGAAGAACAGCGGGAGAAAACAGACAAAGAACAAACCAACAGAAAAAATGAGGACAAGCTGAAATACAGTACAATAAACTATCACTAAACTAACACACAAACATTCGCACAACACGATCCATGCATCAAAGTTGAAATACAGCATCGGCTCTTCGTAATCTTTCGCTCGTTCTCTCGTAAACAAGCTGCTTAAACAGACAAACAAACCCCATCTTGAGCAAATAAGAAAAACAAGAAAACATCTAACAAAATAAAATGAAATTTTAATCAATGGGCCTTTGAATTAGCGCTGTCATTAAGCAAACAGGAAACAAGGCGTATGAAATATTCATGTGGCGCTCACATTCATTAAAGGACTGGCCCTCGAGGGCCCCCGTCAGAACTGGGACATTTCATGATGTATGGAGGGAGAAAGAACACCAGAAGATCGTGAGAGGAGAATGATGAAAGAAGGAAGAGAAATGGTGGAAACAAGGATGAGAGATCACACAGATGGAGACTTGGAGAGGACGACAACTGAACGTTCACTGTTGGAGAAGGCGAGCTGATAGCATTGAGAAGAACAACATCACGTGTTTAGAAAACATTAGCAACGAGGAGGAGGCGGTGAGAGAGAGAGAGAAAGAGAGGTATAGAGTGACAGGGAGGAGAAGGATGCAGAAAATAAGCTGAACCTGAAAGAAAGAAATGTGCGCTACCACTTGAGTAGTGCAAAAAGGTAACAGAAAGCAAAATGTTGAGAGGGAGAGCATAAAGAAAAAAGGAGCCAATGTATATAGACTAAAACGCTCAAAATAGAAATGGAAGACACTCAATGTGGTAAAGTTCAAAGCAGAAGAACATACTGCATTCCTCAGCGCATGGATTCCATAACACACTTATTGCACACAATATATCAACCCTTGATAGACTACAACAGACCTTTCAGAACAGGAAACATGGCCTAAAAATAAAGCACAGTACATTAGAAATACAGAAGCTACATTAGGAGTAGGAATCTTGCTGAATTTCTAAATTGTAAATAAAAAAAATAAAAATAAAAACTTTAATCCCAAGAACGTCAAATTCTTAACTGCAACGATTGATTCTTTACATGAGAATATTGACATTGTGAGGTAAAATATCAGAATAAGAGATTTTTTTTTTATTCGTTTCCCACCACTAAGAGACATAGAGACATCATTTTGTGGCCCACAACCTGCCTAGTTATTAATATATTTGTATAAAAATATATACAAAATATGTTTAAACATACCAAGCGCATAAATTATCAGTAAGAATTTGAAACTTTTATTCAGCAAAGATGCTTTAAATTGATCAAAAGTGACAGTAAAGACTTTCACACTGTTACAAAAGATTTCTATTTCAAATCAATGGTGCTCTTTTGAACAGTTTCCATTAAAAAAACATTAATCAGCACAACTGTTTTCAACATTGATTATAATAAGAAATGTTTTTTGAACAACAAATCAGCATATTAGAGTGATTTCCAAAGGGTCATGTGACACTGAAGACTGGAGTAATGAGCTGCACTCAAAAAAAATAATTTTTGCCTCTTAAATTTAATTAATTAAAATAAGCAAAAGTAACACAATTGATTAATATTTTGTCACAACTTAATTTAATTGTGTTCAATCAACCTAATATATTTAAAACTGAAGTTTACTTAATATGTGTGAAAACTACATGAATCATTTTTGTTGACAACTAACTGGGCAGTGGATCTGTAGTTCCCAGCATGCTTTGCAAGGGACTGCATTAGGAGGGTAAATTTAGGGATTAAAGTGTTATTTTAGGCTATGTGTTTTTCTGTAAATGGAAAGCTGTTGTTAGTTAATGTTAGTGTTTAATATTCAGTTATGTTAGAAACTTAGAGGACTTTCTGTAATGTTTTTGAATTTTGTGGTTACCATTATGCAGAAGAGTGGCGACTGTGTTTAGTTTAGGGCTGTGGGCACTTAGTATACTCTATACATGCATTAAACCTCATTCGCAGACCTGCATAAGTAATTTTCAATATTACTCTGGTAGAAGCTTCTAGTGTTCAGTTTAATTAAAACCACTTTTTACATTGGAAATAACTGTAGAGTCAAATTATCTCAAATTATAATGTTGGCGATTTTAGGCAGGGCAAAAATTAAATGTAGCCAACCTGACAAAACTTTATCTAGCAGGAATGACTAAATGAGTTTAAGTTCATACAACAAGATTATTTCAAACAAATTAGATTTAGTTGGAAAAATGTCATTCATTTTCGTGGAAAAGTTTTCCTTAATTTAATCAAGTTCATTCAACAGCTTATTTTTTTGAGTGTGGAAATTCAGCTTTGCCATCGCATGAATAAATTACATTTATATTACGTATATAAAACATTAAAAAAGAAACCAGTTATTTTAAATAATAATATTTCACAATATTACTGTGTTTACTGTATTTTTGATCACATAATTGCAGTTCTGGTGAGCACGAGAGACGTCTTTAAAAAAAAAAAAAAATCTTACCAACCCAAACTTTTGAGCATGCATGAATTATATCATGAGTCTTAGCTGTTCAAGCATGTACAGCGTTTAGTATCTCATGTTCTCTGCTAAGTGTCTGACTGACTATGCCTTCAGGCAACACACGCAGAGAGCTCTGTGAAGAACAAAGCCTGGGGTTAAAATAACCCATAAAGTCAAACAAAAGATTACGCGCACGCTGATGGGTTAAATCAACCATTAAAATGACTGAACTTCTGACCACACACTGGTTAAACCCACAAAGAATTGTCCCATCTTAGAATACCATCCATGTTATTTAAACAGAAAACACTGGGGTTTATTTAACACTTTGTCCTGTACACTTAATGCTTCCCCAACTTCATAAATACTCCACTTTAAAAGAGCATGGATGTGTTGAAGTGATGTATTGAGAAGAAAGATGCAAGCACATACAAAAACAAGCACGAGAGAGGGGAAGATGAAAGAGGAGAAAGGAGAGCAGACTGAAAGAGTAAAGTGATTGATTTTCACACAGTTCTAAAGCCCTGTCTCCTGAGAGAAGGAATGAGAGAAAGAGGAAGAAAGAGGGGAAGAAATAAAGGAACTCTTTGCTCTCCTCTAGTTACACACATTTATTTCTGCCCTTTATCTCCCTTCACGTCCTTCCATTCACTCACGCTCTCACGGTCAACCTTTATTCAAATAATGTTCCCAAAGCCACCTGAGCTCTCCACCACATGGGAAGAGAAAATAAAGAGACTAGATGTAGAGAAGAAAAGAGGTTCAGAAATGGAGAATAGAGAGATACGACAAAATAAGACTAAACAGACAGATGGGTGGTGGTTGCTGAAATAAAAGAACAAGCAGGTCAGGTGAAGACTTGGTTCGAGCATACAAAGAACTGAGGCGTGTTTTAAAGTGTTAAACTTCAATGGCTGCTCTACAAACAAGACTTTGGAATATATAGGCCAAATGATATTACTGAATGAATAATAGTTTTTAAATAAAGAAATGCATACATACAATATGTAATAAATAATTAGTTTCCTCTTTGTATCCATTTGATCCTCATTCATCCATGTTCTGGATCTTGCATCTAATACAGGATCTCATATATTTACCCACATAACAGAAAGGCAAGATAGTCCAATTTAATTGCTAATAGCTCAAGCTGTTTCTTTTCATTATCCATCTTGACTCTGTGTCCTCCTCAATAATCATTGCTAAATATCAGTTTTGTTGCTGAACTATTTCTTACAATATCTCATAATTATTGCAATTCATTATACACCATGTAAAAAGTGTAAATAGGGTATAATGAACTAGTATTAACTGTCTTTAAAAAGTCTTAGGCAGGTTAGTATTTTCACAAAAAAAACTATTTAAGCCAGTTATTTATATCTTTTCTGTAGTGTGTCAGTATACATTTCCAAACATTCCTTTTGCCATCAATTGTAATAATCCAGTGAGATTTTTATGCATAAGGAGTCTGACAACAGCCGGTTTGCTCCAGATTTGATCTCACCATCATTGAGTCTGTCTGTGATTACATGAAGAAACAGACTAAATCCAGAAGAACTGTGGCAACGTCTCCAGCTTTTTTCAGTGTGTCACACTCGAGACCCTGCCTTCATTTCCATTAATCAGCACTACGACTCTGCGGTTACTACTATGCTCTTGTGTTTTTGAAGAGCAAAAACATGTTCTGTGTGATCATCCGCTCAGGCCTGTCCCTCAGAAGTCAAAAGAAAATTGTAAAATTGGGCAGATAGTGAAACTAAAGCACTTTCTTTTCATCCAGGTGGATGAAGTAAACGAACAGCGTTTAAAAGTCATTTCCGATGATTGACAGTAAAGAGTTTAGTGGAATTTTGGTTCATATGTTTGAATCGTATCTTACCGCAATAAAAAAAGGAACATCGTTGCTTGTGTGAACAGCATTGATGGTATATTTAGTGTATTGGGTTTAATGTATGAAAGCTGCTGAAGATTGACGCAAATGTAAGAGTATAACGATTCAAATTCATATGGATAGCAAAGCTCATATGATTTGCTCTTGGAAGAATCTGAGAAGATATGTTTGAGTTCATACCGAAGTATCTCAGCACAGTTTTTAAACTTGTCAGATTACAGTGATCTTTCTCGCTAGAAACATCTCATAAGGTGACCTAAATAAAAATAGTCTCAATTTGCTTTCAATTTGATCTTATAGCTGTCAAGGAGAAACAATTGAGGGGTTTTTTTTCCCCCTGGAACGAAAGAGAACAAGACAGAAGTTGACCAAAATAAGGAGTGAAAGGTGCTGTACTGGACCAGAGAAGAGAGATCCTGTCATAAATGTCACGCCAATAATGCTTCTCTGAGGCTGCAGCTCGCTCACTTAGTGTGTGTGTGTGTGTTTGTTTGTGTGTATGTGTGTGTGTATTACATTGTGGGGACCAAACGTCCCCAAAGGATAGTAAAACCTGAAATCACCTGCATTGGTGGAAAATAGATAAACATACTAAATTATGGTTGTTGTTTTTTTCAAAATATAAAAATTCATAAAGTTTTCTGTGATGGGTAGGTTTAGGGTAGAATTAGGGGTTATAATATACCGTTTATTCAGTATAAAAATCATTACACCTATGGAGAGTCCCCACAAAGATAGCAAAACCGAGTGTGTGTGTGTGTGTGTGTGTGTGTGTGTGTGTGTGTGTGTGTGTGTGTGTGTGTGTGTGTGTGTGTGTGTGCGAGAGAGAGAGAGAGAGAGAGAGAGAGAGAGAGAGAGAGAGAGAGAGAGAGAGAGAGAGTTGCACAACACTTGACATCTTTTCACCTTACTCTTGTTTGTACCTAAGCACTTCAATTTCCCCGATCTGCGTCAAAATCCCAGAGAAAATGGCCAGGAATTTAAATGTCACCACTTCTCTTTAAAGAAAAGGGCTAAAAAAAACGAGGAGGAGTAGAGGAAATGAGATGGAGAAAAGGCACTGTTTGTGTCGGAGGAAATTATCATTAATAAAATCTAAAAATAACACTGGCACTCAGAAAGATGACTGAGTTATAGCGCGAGGCAGAGCGGTAATTACGGCTGGCTCTCAGAACGCACGCTTACATTAAATATTAAGAGAAGAACCGGTGCACACAGCTAATACGTTTGAACGTCCTCCAGCGGTGCTTTGTACAAAGTGCAAAGACTAGGCCTAACCCTGCTGAGAGCAAAGACTGAAGCGGGTGATAATTTGCCCTCAGCTTTATTTCTCTGACAAGCAACGCTCTCAAAGTGAGTGCGGATTCTGTTGCTCAATGGTGAATTTGTTCAGTAAACAAGCTGTTTTCATCTATAGAAAGACGAAATGATCTATTCAATATCTTTTCTTACAGTGTTCAAAGGAGCACAAACAAAGCCACAGGTGCACGCACACAAGTGTGCTTCCCCATGCCACCTGATGGAAATACGATAAAAAGATGCGACACCAATAAAACCAGTTCATAAATGGCTCGTTTACATACAGTAAGTGATACTCACACACATCCTCAGGCCAGTTAACTTGAACTGACACAAATGCACATTTTAATTAGATTTGCAGTCGCTTGCTCGTACATATTTGCTGTGCCTGTGGGGACACTATATAGATACATGCGCTTTTATTTTGCATCAGAAACAAATGTGTGCATGTAGACAGACTCAGACTGTATCAAAGACAACGGGCTTACAAATGTATAAACTCCATTTCATCATACAAACAAAAACAAGCACAAAAACAAATGACCACGTCAGTAAACTCCCACTAGGACATTTCACAGTCAGGCTTTAGTACACAAACACATTCCCACCCTGACAAGATAATAGATTCTGTTCGGTCTATAAACTTCACCCGCGGGATGGCTCAGTGCACAAATGTAAGTACACACACGCAGAGGTGGGTAGAGTATCCACAAACTGTACTCAAGTAAAAGTACAAGTACTTATAGAAATATTTACTCAAAGTAAAAGTAATAATCTTAGTTACTTGAGTAAGAGTAAAAAAGTATCCAGTGTAAAACTACTCAAGTAGCAAACAACTCTCTGCCCAAAAGTTCTTCTTAGAAAAGTTATTCTTTATCTTATGTGAAAGGTTATGTCTCTGTCTGAAAATATAATTTTCGCATGGTCTGTGATAAATGTGAGAAGTAAAGGTTAAGACTCAAATCTACTCTGCAGTGGATCTAAATTAGTTTAGTTTGCTAAGAAAAAGTACAGTCCTGGTCAGAATTATTGGCACCTTTGGTAAGTATGAACAAAGAAGCCTGTGAAAATAAATCTCCATTATCCTTTTGATCTTTTATAAAAAAAATAAAATAAAAAAAACACCTTTCATTGAATGAAAACAATTGAAAATGGGGGGGAGGGGTCTCATTATGACGTAATTTTGTCCCTAATATACATTGGCCACAGTGAATGGCACCCTTTTATTCATTACTTTTTTGCAACCTCCTTTTGCGGAGATAATAGAGTTTTCTCCTATAATGCCTAATGAGTTTGAAGAAGACCTGACAAAGAGATCAAAGACCATTTATCCATACAGAATCTCTAAATTCCCATGTCCATGTTGATACACTCTCCTCTTCGGTTTTCCATAGGATTGGAATAACCATGGCAGAACCTTAATTTTTTGCTCAGTGAGCCATTTTTGTGTTGATTTAGATTTTTGTTTTGGATCATTGCCCTGATGGAAGATCCAACCACGGCCCATTAAAAGATTTCTAGCAGAGGTGGTCAGGTTTTGATTTTTATCTGTTGGTATTTGATAGAATCCATGACGCCATGTCTCTGAACAAGATGTCCAGGACATCCAGCAGAAAAAAGCCTCTTAATTTAAAAAATCCAGCAGTTTATTTAATCATACAGATGGGGTACTTTTTATCCCTGTGTGCTGGAGTTTGTTTTTGGATGAGATTAGAGGAATTTTCTTGAAACCCTCCTAAACAACTTGTGATGTACAGTAGGTGCTGATGTTTTTTTTTTTTTTTTTTTTAAGGTTTTCTGACCCCAAGACTCAGCTATTTTTTGCAATTCTCCAGCTGTGATCCAAGGAGAGTCTTTGACCACTCGAACTATCCTCCTCACTGTGCATTAAGACAATATAGACACGTGTCGTGTCCTCTTCCAGGCAGATTGGTAACATTTCCTTTTGATTGGAACTTCTTAAATGGAACTTCATCCCATGGGAATATTCAATACTTTAGCTATTTTCTTACGGCCACTTTCTATTATGTGAAGCTCAACAACTTTTGCTGCACATCAGAACTATATTCTTTGGTTTTACTTATTGTGATGGATGATTAAGAGAATATTGCCCTTTGTGTTTCCTCATATTTATACTCCTGAGAAACAGGAAGTCATGGCTGGATAATTTCATGTTCCTAGTCACTCTGGTGTGCAAAAAAAAAAAAGTGTAAATATGAAGGGGAATATACTTCAGATAACACCCCAAACACACACACACACACACACACACACACACATTCATTAGGTTTACTTCAATTGAAAGGTTAGATTTTTGTGATTTTATTTTTTAATGAAAGATCAAAAGGATAAACAATGCAGATTTATCTCCAGCCTTCTTTGATCATATTTACCAAGGGTGCACGACTGTACAACTGCATTTTCAAAAGAATACATTTGTAATGCATATACACAAGGAAAGTGGACAAATAAACATGTCTGATATATTAAAACATTTGTGTATCATCAATTATTTTAATTATTTCATAAATAGGACACCAAATTTGTTTTTAAGAAAACCATTTATTCCAATACAGGTCATTTTGACCCCCTTATGTATTTGTGTAGGTTTTTTGCTTCTTGCATTCTAGGGTTAAAAACATTTAATAGCTTTTTTGAAAATAATGATTAAGATGTATACACATGTTTTCAAGGTGTAAGAAAGAAAATGTATTTCTTTTTCTAGATAGTTATTCCATATGACATTTTTAGATTCATTAGATTTAAACTTATTGAAAATGAAATTGTATCAAAACCAAATGAAACCAACATGAATACAAATAGTACTTTTCAACAAAAAGGGGCAAGTTTAAAATTAGTTTCTTAAAATATTTTAACACTTAAACTCTTATTTGTCGTTGACACAAATAGATTATCCTAAATCTGATCTAAGATCTAAGAGTCTTTGAGTGAAAATTGTCAATCTGTACCTGTGACAGATATAAATACTCATACACAAGCTACTCAACAGGGCATAAAGGCACACCGATTACACAATGTTACCAGACTCAACTTTTAATTACAAGAATCACTGTTTGTGACCAAACACATGCAACGAATCAAGAAATTGAGAGAAATAAAATCCCAGCATTAACTGTTATAATCGCATGGCTTCCAAGATTATATAATGACGAAATTTCTCCCTCTTTCATTTAATTCTGTCTGCTTGAAGGGAGCATAGCGATCTCATTTAAAGCTTTTCAGATCGCATCCCTCCCTCTTTGCTTTCATCTCGATTCATCCTCGTGGGGGAATAAGGGGCTCGTCATTGCGCTGTGAAGTTAAGTGTGCTCTGACCCCAAACCGTTCATTTGTCATAGCTATTTCTCAACCTTAGCAGATTGGCCTGGTAATGACAGCTTGAAAACACACACCACGCCAACCAGTCCAGGCTGAATTGACATCGGGGGACGGGCCACATCAAAATCTCCCCAAGTAACATGCATTTTAGGAGTCAATGCAATTTCCACAAAGATGACGGACAGAGATGAATATAATAGCAGTGGAGCTGCAAAGCACTTGAGGTTTGTCATTAACATCAACTGTCGAGACACAAGAAGTCAAACAAATGTGGCGGTTCCACCGTGACAGCTGAAGTCTGGGCTGATTTAATGTTGTGCTGTGCTTGTTTTTCTGTATTTTTCATTAGCTTGAGGGGGTCAACATAAATCAAGCAAGGGGATTGAAAAGTGAAAGAGTGTGCCTCTCTCTCTGTGTGTGTGTGTGTGTGTGTGTGTGTGTGTGTGTGTGTGTGTGTGTGTGTGTGTGTGTGTGTGTGTGTGTGTGTGTGTGTGTGTGTGTGTGTGTGTGTGTGTGTGCTAAGGGGGTAGATAGAGAGACGAGCAGAGTGTTTATAAAAGATAAGCTCTGGCTGAATCACAGAATAAGAGAGAGACTACCATTAAGCAGTACAAACATGATTATTCAAACAGCAACTTTCCCTCCGCAAATGAGAAACATCGAGGGAAACGTGGCAGAAAAACAAGAGGGCCACAATGAATGAGAGAGCAAAAGATGGATGGAAAAGCCCATAAGGGCCAACGAGACAGAAAGAGGGAGTGGAGGAGATAGAGATGGACATGTTTTCATTTGTCTCCTAAAACAAGCAGAAGCGACAAACATAAGCTTTATCCAAAAGAAATTACTTCTTGATACTGTCAAAAAGCATGTTTTATAAGTATATACTGCATCTGTGTAGTATGGCATACTACTAGTGGTCGACCGCTAGACCTATATATATATATAAGGCAATATTTGACAATTTTTAATTATCAGCATCGCCTGATAAGTTCTGTTTGGGCAATAAAGTGTTGGAATAAAGACTTTTATATTGAGAGCATCAGGACTTTAATTTTAATTAAAGTTGCTTTCTAATGAATAAATCTAATATCTCAAACAGTAGAGTGTTGGCACTTGCAACGCCAAGGTCATGGGTTCGATTCCCAAGGAAAGCAAAAACTGATAAGAATGTAAATGTGTACCTTGAAATGCAATTTTAAGTCACTTTGGATAAAAGCATTTGCCAAATGCATACATTTAAATTCAGCATTTGTTATTTATTCAATGAAAGAGTTTGATATGATATATCGGTCACTGTTCTCTAAGATGTCAGCATCAGCCATCAAAAAAATCTATTTCGGTGGTCCACTATACCTAGTACATCCGCCATGACTTATGATTTCAGACACATTGCGGCTCTCCACTATTGATTTCTCCACTCCCATGGCCTCATGGGATAGTAAAGTGTCCATTGGCTGCACAGAAGGTCATCTGGGTATTCTCTTGTCTTGTCCCTTTCAAGTCAGTTCACTCCACTCGATGGCCATTTTAGGAATGTAGTCATTGGAAAAACTCTATACATTTTTGAAAAACTCCAAAAATGTACCTATGCTATAATTAAAACGCCAAAAACTTTCATTCCTTTTCACAGAAATTATGATTAAAGGGAAAATTATCAATAAATTAAGACTTTTTACACAGTTTTTTTACACAATACAAAGTGTATTTACTAATAATACATAGTGATACTATGACCAAAGTGCATGATTTGCAAACGGATATATTTTGAAGTTTGCATCATAACAGCTCTGACATAGCAAACTCAGTAGCTCAGTAGAGCGGAGCGCTAGGGTACTGTGAAACACGATAAAACATTCTCTACGTCTTTGATAAAAGAGCTCAAAAACATTGAAGAAAGCTAAAAATGCATGGTTGCTTCAGCAAATGCGTTTTCATTTCACATTTGCTTTGGTTTACACTATCGGTTAGGTTGAGGGTAGGTTTTAGTGTAAACGTCAGTATTAACCCTTTCAGCACTACTCTCCAAACATTTCATTTCTGAACTGTAGCGATACGTACAACAACCTACGCAATAGATTAATAGGATTTCTTCTTTTCATTGCAATGCCAGTCCTTCTCAGCTATTTGGGTGCATTTTTCATGATAATGTATTTGGACAAATCGCATTTCGCACACTATGTAGAAGCAAAGTAGATCCATGACGCACAATAAACAATGCAACCACATCAGACGAAAGAACAGACGCACTTTTAGACAAAGAAAGCAGAACTGTCGGGAGGGATGGGGACAGAAGCATCAGGTCCAAGAGGCAGATTGGCTGTAAAAAATTAATGGCAGACCGTGAGAGGAAACAGTGGGGCGACAGTTCGAGAAGAAAGTGTGATCCAAGAACGAATAAAAGTATAGTTTTAATACTGACTGTATCTCATCCACCATCTCTCTCCTATAATGACTTTCTCTCAGTTTCCCCCGTCATGGCTCCTGTGTTGCTTTCCATCTCCCTGCCACTGAATGAATTACATTATTTGTCTTGGACCCATCTTCTGTGAAACTGGATGTGTGTGTGCATTTGTTCCTAACAGCCATTCTTCTCCTGCAGATCTGATTGTGTCGATTTGTCTTGCAGCCACACTACACTTCAATTTGCCATCTGTCTGTCAGGGCCTGCTGAGGGCCGTTATTGATTCGCTGTTGCTGCCGCCACTCTTTATGACTGTCAAAGTACAATCACGCCCATACCATTTCCATACCTGGACTAAGGCTGAATGGCATATAGTATAAAATGCCTATTGACATAAATATGTGTATACCTTTAAGATTATTCTCGACCGGCCAATGTTTTTACACCGGCATTCACTCTTTCCACTTAATCAGTTTTCTTTTTTAATATCAGGTCTAACGATAAAAGGCTTCGGCATTAGAGTGCACAAATAAAATAATAAAATAGTAATATCATAAATAGAATTTATTGTGTTGTATGCATAAGCTATTCAAGCGTGATATCTTGACTTAAGCTTAATATTCTTAATGCATAATGAAGATTTTTATGATAACATACTATAACTAAAATTTTCATGTCACTGTGTCAGAAAAAAATAGTTTTTGTATATTGGACTACAATTGTCTGTAAAATAATAATAGTTGTGTTCATTAAGTTCCATATTCATACTACTGAGATATTGAGATATTAAATTACACCTATCATGATCCTGGTAGTCGCCAACCCCATAATGGACATGTGTCTCGCTCAAAACCTTTCATGTTATGTGTCTAAGAACTCATTTACTCACCCACAGTTAAACAGATGCTACAATTCATGGAGATTTAAATAAAGTGATCAGCTCCTCAAATGGAACAGTGGTGTATGCAATGATTACCTGTCAGAGAGTAATTTACTGCAGGCCATGTGTATCATGCTCACTGCAATGCCCTGCAGCCGCACACAAAACCACAAGGTACCATGCCATCCGAAATCAATTCAATCAAGCAATATTTATGGACAGATTGAGCATTACATCATCTCACTGTGCCGCTCAGTAGGAGGACATCAATGAAACGCAGCAGGCAAGAGTAGAGGACGTGGCCCGTGACTTTCTTCCTGAAAGATTAATAGAGTCTCATTGTTACAGTTTCAAATCTCTTGCACACATTTTCCTCATTCATCTAGCTCACACAAGCCTTCTGGAAGTGTGGTCGACAACTGTATCCTGTGTCTTAGAGGACACAGACTGCACTTAGATGAGGGATATGCACTGATATTAAAATTCTGTCCAAATACCAAATAAGCTGATCATTACTTTCATGTTATTGCCGATATAACCAATAAATATTAATATTGTATCCAATTCAGTGTTATAGTTAACTAATAACTTTGTTAATAATTGTTAACTATTAACTATTTCCGTTTGTATTAACTGGGATCAAATGTAATAATGTAATGTATAAAAACTTTTAGATGAAAATGTTGCCTTGGTACTTAAAACTTAAACTGGAAAAAAAACAAATAGTTATGACAACCATTTCTACAACAAACTAAACATAAAATGAAAATAATAAATTATTCAAAATATTAATACTATAATAGTCTTTAAATAATAACTAAACATTACTAAATTATTAGTGTTTTTAAAAATGTACGTCTAGTGTCAGCAATCTCAGTGTTAGATAACTACAATAATCTGAATATTTAAAAATAGAGAATCAAATAATAGTTTTTTTTCCACTTGGCTCATAAATCAAAGCCTGAATGTGTGTGACACTTCTATACAAGTTATTTCAAGATAGTTTACTGGCACGATCACTGCAGCTAAGAACAACCAAATCAAACCATTACCAAAGATGTTAACCAATGATTTTTAACTCTAGCTAGGGCAAACATTGCTTCTTTAAATCTGCTCACCAGAACTTCCGCTCTCTTCCATCTCCTCCATTCCTCCTCTCCTGTCTAAATGCCCCAAAGGGAGGAGAAGTCCAATACAGGCTTCGATTGTTTGAAGGTGACTGAGTTTAAAGACACACACTACTTGACTGCGGCCGTAGGGAGCATGACTGAACTTGGTTCAAACTTTAGTGAAGGCATACTAAATTGGCTCTTAATAAAGACCCCCAGGACTGTGCATGAACCAAAAATGACAAAAAGTTTCAATGTTGATTTAAAGAGGTGTAATGATTGAAGATATTGAACCTGCCCATTAGTTGTTTTAGCTCAGGTGCTCTGAGTTGTGATAAAAACACTGATATTAGAGCCATATGAGAGGCATATTAAAGTGGTATTTCAGAATGGACTTTCATTTAATTAAGGGTAAGGGACCCTAGTTTGAGAAGCCCACCAAACACGAAGACACACAGTAAATGTGACTTGACTAAACATTAATGTTTAGATAAGAAATTAATCTTCAACGTAATCAATGATGTTGATTAGGTAAATACATTGATTTTCATGGAATGTGTCACTCTGTTTATGTTCATTACTAGTAGTAGCCACTGAAATAAATCATACTCATGGACATTTGTATTACTGATAGACCCCTTTTAATTGAACACACTTCATTTTTTTATGTTGGGTTTTAAAATATTTTTATGAGAAAATCTTGGAATAACAAGTTGAAAGATAATGGCAGATGTTATTTTTAATTGGCAAGTTAACCAAAGGATTAATTGACTAATTAGAAAAATATAGATGAATCAATAATTATCATTAGTTTCAGCCTTAGTCATTTTCCCTAGCAATCAACTGACACTTTTATCCTACAAGTACAACACACTTACAGTATGAAAAGGAACAATCCCCTATAGGGCAACCAAGGGTTATGCCTCACTCAAGACCATAATAGTAATCAATGATGATCATGGATCGCTACAAATCTCACTGAGCCAGACTTGGAAAATTGTCTGACCAAAATGGACTGTGGTTGGATAGCCCAGCAGGGTTTAGAACCACATTCTTGAGGTTACAAGCCCAAATGTTTACAGAGATCTTCTCCCGGATCAGGAGTAGCTTGATCGTCCAATCATTCAGCATCGCATCACTAGCCCAACTTGACTTTTATTTCCAAACCAATAAGCTTCATGGATTGAACAGTTACAGGGAAGTTACAAACGTGTCTATGAGTGAATGCCTGGGAAAAAGTATATATGTTTAAATGTGAGGTTGAGTTTATTTCATTTCTGCTTCGTTGGCCTCTCGCTCATTCCTCCCTGCTGTGCCAATCACAGCGCTCCGAAAGAGCAGAAACTCCTACAGAGCAGAGTCCTCTTGATTCACTACTGAAATAAGACAACAAACACTCCTGTCTTTCTCTCTCTGTCCCTCAAAAACATACTGTAAGAAAACAGGTCTCTTCAACTAAAAACCGTGTGACCGGGTTGCATGAAAAGTTTTTAGTACTAAGTTAGTAGTAAGTTTTGTAATAAGAATTAAGGTGTAGTGACAATCATATTATGTGGGCTCAAGTAGAAAAGCATTTGTATTTCTGCATCTTTAAATAGATGGGAATCAAACCCATGACCTTGATGTCGCGAGCAGCATGCTCTACGGTATGAGCTGCAGGAACACTGTCAGTAAGTACTATACATTTACCTTGCATGTACTTTAAAGTCTGATTCCAGTCGGACTATAATTTGTCTTTTTATAAGCTTTAGTCTGACTGAAATTAAAGCTGGATTTTTTCTTCAGACAGTTCTAGAAAAATGACTGAACAGCTTGGCTTCATCCAGCTTGTATTCAAATGAATCAGACTATTTTGCCTTCGCATTGCCTCGGCATTTGCCTCCACGGTGATGTGCGACATGTATTTAACCTTGAGTACATAGATTTACTCAATGTATTTACATGTATTAACATGTACTTAAACTTGAGTATAACGGTGCCTTGAAACGTATTTAATGTCACCAATAATAGCTTTGCTGGAAGTCTTTTGAAATGTTCCTTTCCTCTTGCGAATGCTCATTAGATGTCTGTCCACTGTTGCTCAAGAAATATATATTTTTATGCATTTTAGTGCTGATATTTCTTTCTTATCTTTCTGAACATTCATTTTGCAGTGAGCCTGCAATTTTGATAACAGAAAAGGCAATGGTACCACATACATAAACAAGAACTTTAAAGGGGGTTTGGTTGTTCTCTGCGTGAGCAGACCACCTTGACTTTATCCCCTCACCGCACAGACAAAGCAGAAGAGTGAAAGACCGGTTCAAAATCTCAACTCTTCCCAGTGGAGCTCCGGCTCAGAGCACCAATTAACGGGCCAATCCGCCTGAACTATCAGCCCCAGTGATCTGCACTGCTGGCCATCAGGATTTATCTCCCTACAACACACAGCAGCAATACACTAAAGAACTACAGCACCGCCAGAGAAAGAGTGTGTGACGGATGAACAACCAGAGTGAAAAATGGAATCAAAGAAAGCGAGAAGGCAATGGAGGACAGTGAGAGGAAAGAGAGGGGAAACATGTGTCATCTTAAGAGAGGCGGTCGTCGAGTGTGAAAAAGAAGTTGTGAGATGTAGCTAGTAGATTGATCTCCTCATTAACTCAGTCAGAGACAGTAAAACAGGAAGGATATGGACCACTTGCAAAAAGATAAAAAGGAGAAAACGTAATATGGCAGCTGTGAGAATGGAAGTTCTGAGGGCCAAAGCTGATATTTTAGAGAGCAGGGTGTCCTATGACTGACTGTATGCCAAGATATACACTACTGTTCAAACGTTTGGGGTAGGGGTGTGCGATATCACGATTTTTGATTGTGGACGATTAAAAAATGCCTCCACGATCTGCTTTTGAAGAAATATTGTAGTATCGTGTTACAGTGCATTCTATTAGTTGCAGTTCTGGCGCCTCCATCTCAACATACAGTAGGCCTACAACACGACGTACACTTACAGGATACTGGAATTCACAAAAGTTGATCATGTGCATGTGCTATTCTGAGTGTGTTTTTCTGAGTGCGTACACCCAAAGCGCACATCTAAAAGTATGTCAAACAGCGCCTGGTTACTGGACTAAGTTATATTTCGTGTCTTATTGCGCTAATACTGTCAAATACACTCAAGGTTTACATAAACACAGTTGGTTATGTCTAAAGTAAAAGAAAACATTTGAGGGAAAATCAGGTGCGTGCTTGTCATATGAGTGTATTTTAGATGCGTGCTGGTCTTAAAGTGACAGCCTATAGTTAACATGCTGCCGCTTGTGCTTAAAGGGATAGTTCAACCAAAAATTATGTCATTATTTACTCACTCTAATGTTGTTCCAAACCTGTATTAATTTCTTTCTTGTGCTGAACACAAAAGAAGCTCTTTTGAAGAATGTGGCTAACCAAACAGTTGCTTGTCCCCATTGACTTCCATAGTAGGAAAAACTATACGGAAGTCACTGGGGACCAGCAACTGTTAGCCACATTCTTCAAAATAACTTTTATTTTCAATAAAAGATAGAAAGAAATCCGGGTTTAAAACAACTTGTGAGTATAAATGATGACCGTTTTCATTTGTGGGGAACTATCCTTGTAATGTTAATAAAACAACAAAACACAAAGAGAAAATCCCTCAGTGCTCTTGACTGAGAACTTTAAGCTTTAATTAGAATCAATGTGTACTTTATACAGCGAAGTATATGCAGTGTTTTATTTTTATATTTGTTCATTTAATTTCTTTCTTGAATGCTACTGTTAAATACACCTTATGTAGCTGAAAAAAATAAAGCACTGTTTATTTCATTTGTATATTAAAGGGCACCTATTATGCCCCTTTTTAGAAGATGTAATATTAGTCTTGGGTGTCCCCAGAATGTATTTGTGAAGTTTCAGCACAAAATACCCCACAGTTAATTTATTATAACCATTTGAAAATGTCATTTTTGGGGCCTGTTTTAAAAAGAGCTGTTTTGGCGTCTACCACTTTAAATGTAAATGAGCTGCATATCCCCGCCCTGCTGCTGGACCTAGATGATGAAGGGACTCCGGCACAGAATAAACACGAATGAGAATGGACTAAACGTCTCGGAATGGTTATTTGATACATTTATGTACTTACAAAGTTTTAATCGCGTCCCTTTTGCCATTATGGATGTGCAACACACACACACACACACATACGAACTGTGATAACGTTCGCGCAATTTTTTGAAACTACACACACACACACACACACACACACACACACACACACACACACACTACTGTGAAGTACAAACGATTTTTTTTATTTATTTCTTAAGGGGAGGGAGATAGACGTTTATATAGCCTACTGTCTATGGAGATAGAGCAGACCTTACATTTACATTTATTCATTTAGCTGACGCTTTTATCCAAAGCGACTTACAGTTGCTATACATGTCAGAGGTCGCACGCCTCTGGAGCAACTAGGGGTTAAGTGTCTTGCTCAGGGACACATTGGTGTCTCACAGTGGATTCGAACCCGGGTCTCTCACACCAAAGGCATGTGTCTTATCCACTGCGCCATCACTACCCCTTATACAGGATACTGGAATTTATTTACATTTGTTATTGCTGCAAAAAAAATGATACGTGACATAAAACTGTCTGACCTTGTTTGTTGAGACATCCTATGACGACGACAATAAATAGCTTTAGACGCATTTGTTGTTGAACTGGCTGACATCAATTGAAATGACTATTTGCTCAAAAAACATAAAATACACTTACTTTTTCTGGAGGTGAAGTTGGATCGCGAACAGTAGGCAACGATCCACACTCTAGGATTAACTTTGACCCTCGTTAACAGTCAGTCAGAAAATGAATCTCGTATTTAGGACGTTTAAGTGGTGCCTTTTCTTCATAAATAAAATCCATCCGCTGCGTTTTCAGTGGCTCTGATGTCAGTGAAGACTAGTATGTCCATTCTTACATCCCACAACACACTTCTTAGGAGACATTACCGGCTGTCGTTGAAACAATGGAGGATGCAGATCACCGAGGGCGGGGTCTATGCCAAAACCAGATGTCAATCAAATCACGTCGGCGGGGCTTAGCTCATTTCTACGTCACAGTGAGGAAAATCTAGAACAGGGTGTTCTGAGACAGTGCTTATGATTTATTGAGATAGTAAAAAAACTACTGGGTGGATGTTTATCATTCTAGGGTGGTTTTGCTCACACACTGCCAACACACATTTATGTTCAAACACCATGTAAAAGTGAATTTTGCATAATAGGTGCCCTTTAAGTTATCTTTGTATCTTTGTTCTTATTTTTTTAATTACAAAGACATTAATGACAAAGATTTAAAAAATTTATCTTCGCCACTTTGGCCTAAATGTCTGCCATTCTTTTTTATTTTATATTTTGTTTCCTTGTAAGGCTCTGTTTTTAAAATAGGGACATTAGTTTTGCTGTAATGCTCAGTCACTTGCAAAATAGTAAAACCAACATGGAAAAGAATCGTGATAAAATCGTGAATCGTGATTTTCCCTAAAAAAATCGTGATATGACATTTTTGCCATATCGCCCACCTCTGGAGTCTGCAAGTCATTTTTACCTTTTTGAAAGAAGTCTCTTATGCTCACCAAGACTGCATATTTGACCAAAAACACAGTAAAAACAAAAATGTGAAATAATAAAATATCTGTTTTCTATTTTAATATTTTTTCAAATGTAATTTAATCCTGTGATGGAAAAGCTGGATATTCAGCAGCCATTACTCCAGTGTCACATGATCCTTCAGAACTCATTAGAATATGCTGATTTGCTGCTCAAGAAACATTTATTATTGTTCATGTTGAAAACAGATGTGCTAGTGGAAACTGTAATGCATTTTTTCAGGACTAGTTGATGAATAGAAAGTTCAAAAGAACAGCATTTTTTTTTAAATAGAAATCTTGCTGAAATACAACACTGTTGCAATAAATATACAGTAGTCAACATTTGAAGAGGATCAAAACCTTTCATCAACGTTATACATGAATTTTGGACAATACCTGTTCTTGTCTTAGGACAACTTTGCTAAACTTTTTTGATCCACTTCAAATGTTGACATCTGTACATAGACAAAAAAAAATGCTAATTGCCTATAAATAAATTGCCTTAACACAAATGATTGTTGTCTCAGAAACAAATCAAGGATAGAATTAAGTTTTTGGCAGAATATGGGTAGCTGTGTGTGGAGTGATGAATCACAATAAAACATGATGATGCTCCAGAGCAGTGTCTTTGAAAATCTGGAGAGAAATATAATAAATGCATCTCTACCACATTGAAGCATGGAGGAAGAGGTGTCATTGTGTGGGGAGCCTAAAGTTACTTTATCTACAAAATGTGTGTAATTCTTGCTAATTTCCTGACTGGTGATTGGTAATTAAAATGGTTATAATCATTAAAAGACCACTAAATATTTCGTCATTTTGGGCCTGGCCAAAAATATATATTACTTAATTTGTTAAATTCATTTGAAAATTCTATCTGAAAAAAATAATTTGAACTTTATAAAAAAAATAGATAAATATAGATAAATATAGATAAAAAGCAACCACTGTAATGCACAGCTATTTATCGGTCAACCACTAGTTAAAAGAGTCAAAGATATTTTGATAGTTTGTTAACTTAATTTTCACCTGAAAGACAATATAATAGTGTGACCCAAAGAAACAATAGCTATGATAATATTATTGTCAGATTTTAGTGCTGATTCAAAATATGTTGACAATCAATTTAGGAGAGTTTCTCCATTCTAGTAGATAGCAGCTGATTACATGCACAGAAAATAACTGTATAAGGGTGTTACAAGGATGGCCACCGAGTGAACTGACTTGCCTTCAAGTATAACTGTGTTGCTGACGAGTAATGAACTGGTGTGTTCATGTGAATGTGAGTTTGAGTTTGTTGTTTTCCAATCATATTCCCCTCTCTTTGACTCATAATTTCCTGTCCTTTCTCAACTTTCCAAGCAATAAAAGCAGCAAAAGCCCAAAAGTAACAGCAAGGAAGTGGAAGAGGCAACAAAGAGAGAGAAACAGAGCACTCACATGTGATGGGAACAGAAAGGTTGGATGATTGTAGTATGATTGCAAATTGCTAATTCCACAGTGCTATGAAACAATCTTACACTTGCCACCCACAGTGAGTCCTGACATGCAGTTTAATTGTGGAACATGACAGTTGGTTCTCTGTTTAAGTGAGAAGCTGTGTTACAGTAGCCATGGTTTCTTCTGCCCGAGGGTGTCTGAACACACTTCACTATCAGCGCCTCAGAGGAAAAAGAAATGCAATTTCACCTAGCCTTGATCCACTACTACTCATGTGTGTGTTCTGTGATGTTGTTAAGCGATTAGCTGAGGAAACGGGGAGGCCGAGTGAAAAGCACTTTCTGTTATCTATGTGGGAGTCTGTGGTTAGCCTCAGAGTCATTTGAGATCATTAAGGTGCAGACACCTTATTTAAATGCAAAACTGTCCGAGTTAAAGTCTACTCTCGCTCCCATGCCTGAACATTCATCTGCTGGGAAATGGCGGTAAGAGGAAATCCTGCACAGACTAATTCCTCGCCCTTTTCGATACTGATATTGTCAAGTGTAAAGTATGCAGTAATATGCATAATGGACATTTGTTCTGAATAACAAATCGACATACAATAGATCAAAAATCTGAGAGAAAACATTTTTTTTATAAATTATATCATCAGCATAACAATTTGACTGAAATGTTAAATGTTAAAGTAACATTATTTCTTAGTATTTGTCAGTGCTTTTTTTTTAAAGAAATTAATAATTTTATTCAGCGAGAATGTATTAAATTGATCAAAAGTGACAGTAAAGACACTTCTATCACAAAAGCTTTCTATTTGAAATAAATGCTGTTATTTTTTTTATTTTTTTTTAATCAAAGAATTCTGAAAAAAATACATCACAATTTCCATAAAAATATTACTTAATACAATTAAGACATGTAAGACAAGAATAAGACATGTTTCTTGAGCACCAATGATGATAGAATGATTTCTAAAGGATCATGTGACACTGAAGACTAGAGCGATGATGCTGAAAATTCAGCTTTGCCATCACAGATATAAATTACATTTTAAAAAATATTACAATATAAAATGTATATGTGTATATGTATGTGTGTATATATATATATATATATGTATCTGAAATTTTCTTCTAGAATGATCTTTTTTATCAAGCTTGTATATTTAAATTCAGTAATTTCACTTAAATGGCAATGAAAATTACCTATTTTCATTGTCATTTAAGTGAAATTACTGAACTTAAATATACAAGCTTGATAAAAATGATCATTCTAGAAGAAAATTTCAGATGGCACTTAGAGGCTTTTGCATCTGAACTCTTCATATATATATTATATAAATACATATATATATATATATATGCACACACACACATTTTAAAATATATTACAATATAAAACTGTATATATATATATATATATATATATATATGCACACACACACAATTTAAAATATATTACAATATAAAACTGTATATATATATATATATATATATATATATATATATATATATATATATATATATATATATATACACACGTAATCTGTGAAACAGAAACATATAGATAGTTTCACAATATAAATAAATGCAGCCTTGAAGGCGAAATTACATTTTTGGGTGAACTATCACTTTAATTGTATATAAGTTAGAGTTGCACAATTAATCGCAATGAAACCGCATGCGATTGGGCAAAGGCCCAAGATCCCAGAAAGATCCCAGATTCTCAAAGTGGCCTCAGATTTTCAGCCCCGACAGCACAACCTATTTTCTGTAGGCTAATATTTTTATTTAAAAGCCCTAAAGCTCAAAATTGGTCAATGACACATTTTTATATGAAAAAGTTTCCAATGCACTTTAAAATAACTAATAACCAATAACTAAGCTTGGCTGTATGCTTGCAAAACAATGTATTCAAAAGATAGTTTTCAAAGTTCACTATGCTGAACTGTGAGGATTTGAGATCGGTAAAATTAGCACTCAAGACAACTCCAAAAAGCACTGACAGGGGGTTGGTTTCGTAACGCCGACTTAACTGATTATTTTAAGATAAGTATTCACACAGCACAAAAACCATCCTGGAAGTGGAATAACTTTGGTTAATTAGACCCCATCAATTCTGAGGGAGAAATCGGAAGACTAACTGCTTTCAGATCTTCAGTCAGTCGCCTGCCAGGCATGAGGTGCTTTTTAAAGACCTCCGGCTGAAAAGAAGAAAAAAAGAAAGGAAAAAAAAACTTTCTTCTCTCCCTCTGTCAGGCCTTAGGCTGTATGTTTTGTGGTTGCACCAGTTGCCATATCATACACATCTGAACATTTGCGGCAGCCGTCCCAACTGTACCAGCCTCTGATAAAACACACAATCCTGCCAAACATTTCACACCCTTACGTCATGAAAGAGCTCTTGACAACAGAAGGAGGGGTGAAAGATGATGAAAAACTAATGTCACCATTACTTCACCACTAACGCTCTCATTCTTATCTTCGGTCAATGGAGGAGGCGGTAACATGGGGACTTTCTCTGTCACACTAAAAGCAAAAGTGGTCTCAAAATGAGCCAATCACTGAGCAAAATGTGTCCGACTTTCATTTTCCCCAATTTCACAGGACTTTCCATGGCCTCCTACACAGGAAACACTTGTACTGCTATGAGCGGTCACACTCTTTCATAACCACATCTCTCAGGTCATGGCTATTTTCTCCAGAAAAGACTTTAAAGAGATGAAGAGAATGAAAATGAATATAAAGGAGAAAGGAGACTGGAATGATGCCATTAAGGCTAAAGAGAGAAAGCATGAATAGAATCGAAAGAGAGGGCAGAAAAGTCTTTCAAAGAGAAAGTGGAAGTGAAAGCCTGCATCAAAGTGATTGATATGACACGCTGTTTTACCTTTCACATTTAGATTGGAGGCTGTCTTAAAATATGTTTATATTGTTAATCAAATGTGCATTAGTACAGTATACAGAGGAATTCTAATTAGTTGCTTTGACATAAAATGATATGAGACAGAATTTTATTTGTCAGACCATCTAATAAATCCGTCATGGTGTAGCCTAGAGATCGTAACTGCAATTAAATGAAAGTTGAATTAAACAGAGCCTCTGTTTTTTGCACATTTTCTCTTGGAATATTAACAGGCCCAAAACTATAATATACTATTAAAGGGTGTAGGTGTGTGAGAGAGACATAAGCCCCTTTCACAGAGCAGTTCCACTACATTACCGTAAAATTAGCAGAACGACTTTAACTGTAAACAGCCTACACAAATGCGCTTGTCTAGCGCATGGTTACAAAAACAATTAAAAGCAGCAGAATTTACCATAAACAGCTCTGTCAGAGCTTTATGATTGACCCAAAGCAGACTTCTTGTCAGCACGTTCTGACCTCGTACATGCTCAAACTGGTAATTGTCATTCTTAGTTCACTTCACACAGCATCATACCAGTATCTCATGCTGGCAGATTGCCAGAACTGATTTACTGGTATTTTTAAGACCTCTTAAAGGTAATTTACCAGTAAAGAATGTATGTGTGAAGAGGGCTATATTCAGGTTTTGCTGAAAACACAACAGGTCTAAAAGTTATCAGTCATATGTTCTTTCCAAAATGTCAACCTAACAGTCGCCCTATGAGTCTAGAGTAGATTTATGGGCTGAGCTCTAGTCCACATCAGAGAAGGGTGCATCAAAGGCTCCTTAAATGACAAATAGAACACCCTATGGCAGAGATTCCTAAACTTTTTTTGTTAGCCAAATCCCTGTGACCCAAAATATTTACTTGAAGTACTGAGATATTAAGTTAATATTTCACTAAATTAACAACATATTCACATGTTCACGGTTCTCAGGGTTTGATTAATGATCACATTTATTCCATTTTGAAATGTTTTTGATTTAATGACCAGCTTTTTACCAATTCACAAACCCAATAACCGCACCAGCCCCAATTTGGGAAACCCCTGCCCTATGTTAAGGAAACCAAAAAAGATTTTCTGTATTTTCTGCATTTTTCTCCCACAGTTGCAATAAGGATGCAACGTAAATTGTATGAAGTTGCATTGCATCCTAATTGCAACTGTGGGAGAAAAATGCAGAAAATGTTTATATAGGGCTTGATATTAACTTTTTTGCTCAACAGCCACTGTGGCTAGTGATTTTCCAAAGTTACCAGCCACTCAGCATTATCACAGGCCACAATTTTCACATCGATACCGAGAGGGAAAACTGTCATATGGATATTTTTAATATTATCTCATAATTTGGCAGCAGGTATATTAGGCTGCTGTCACATTAGGACCTGACGCACTGATCCATTAGACTGTTTCAAGTTCTTTCTCAACTGTTTACATTCACTTAAAACATAACTGATTGTGTTTACATGAATACTCGCCCAAGGCAGGCATTTTGACATTATTTTGTGTGTATTTGACTGTTTAAATGCAATAAGCAGCGAAAAAGAACTAAATTTAGTACTGAGAGGCGGCTTTATGCGCGTGCACTTTTTATGCGCAATACACGCAATCCCACGCCAAAATTAAAGCAAGCCCTGTGTGTATGTATGTGTATACATACACCCTCTGTGTATGTTTGTTTGTTTTTTACATGTGGTTATGAGCATCCCAATGTGGGGGACAAATAACGGGGTGGGAATTTAGCAGAAAATCTGAGAAATCATTGTCCCCATTTTTGTTAAAAGATTTTTTCCCCCAATTTTGTTACACACAACAGATGTGGGAAATAGATTCTGAGAGGCATTTAAAAAACAAAATCATCTTGCCCTCTCCTTTTCTGCAATGGTCTTATGAACTTTGCAAACATTCAAGACCGCAAACAAGTGTTCCAGAGAAAATTAATATCATCCTCACTATATCAATAGCTACTACATACACACTTTGCAAAAGGATCAGTCACTAACAATGATCAATTGCCATTTCGCACACTGTTCAGGTCACCAACTTGATCGTGATTGCACGTTTCTTCCATAAATAGTTACCCAATTAATTCCAAATTCCACTTTTTAAAAAAATATCCTACATTTCCACAGTGTATTTACTGCATCACCTCATCAGACTAGGAAACAAACTCTGAATGTGAATCAGAATCAAATGACAAACAAGCTACACTCACACACGCTATTTCTGTTTTATAATGACATATATCTCCAGAGCATCACAATATTATTATGCATGAGCATTCAGATGCTGAATAAACATATCGCCGCATAGTGAGCGAGGAAGTGTGCCCATCAGCATTCATAGAGTGCTTCCTGCGCTTATGCATTTCACACTCTGAGACACAACAACGAAAGGTCACAGAATGTCTTGCATTTGACGTTCGGCACACAGGTTCAGATTTAGTAAACACCTGTCTGTGTGTGTGTGTGTGTGTGTGTGTGTGTGTGTGTGTGTGTGTGTGTGTGTGTGTGTGTGTGTGTGTGTGTGTGTGTGTGTGTGTGTGTGTGTGTGTGTGTGTGTGTGTGTGTGTGTGTGTGTGTGTGTGTGTGTGTGTGTGTGTGTGTGTGTGTGTGTGTGTGTGTGTGTGAGTGAGTGAGTGAGTGAGTGAGTGAGTGAGTGAGTGAGTGAGTGAGTGAGTGAGTGAGTGAGTGAGTGAGTGAGTGAGTGAGTGAGTGAGTGAGTGAGTGAGTGAGAGAGAGAGAGAGAGAGAGAGAGAGAGAGAGAGTGAGAGAGAGAGAGAGAGAGAGAGAGAGAGAGAGGAGGAAGAGGGAGCCAGGAAAGGTCGGCATAGCTTCACTCTCATGAGGAAAAGAAGTGGCCATCAAGTTGCCTTTCAAATTCTAATCAGTCTTTTCTCTCTCTCTCTCTTCCTGTCTGCTGCTTCTCGCTCATCAGCAGCATCATCAACATGATCATAATAATCAGATCTCCCATCTGAGAGCTCCGTAACACCTGCTGTTCCCCTCTCTAACCATTCACCTTCCACCTCCTCTCGCAAACTCTATTACTCCTCACTATAAAATGATTAAATGCAATCTAGAATCATTAAAAGAGCAGGACACACTGTTCTCCAAACTTCAACACTGATTTTGGGGGGAAATCTGTGCAATGATTTAAGTGCATGCAATGCAATGCAGTAAAATAAAAGAATAAAATGCTGACCCTGATTATTGCTAGTGGATCTAATCTACATTAACAACAAAGTATGCAAATGTAACAAAAATATGCAAATGAAAATGGATTCATAAATAGGCCATAAACAGAACCACACACAGAAGTAAACAAAGTCATAACAAATAGTTCAGTTCTAGTGACATCAGGGAGCAGTGGAATATTTGATGGTATGGAATCAGATAGTGGTGGACTTAAACACTAAGCAAGGTAAGCGGTCGCTTAGGACCCCCAGGGAATCAAGGGGCCCCATCCGATTTGGCGAAACATATTTGCCAAACGCTCCAGTGTGTATTTCTGTTTGCATCGAGGGTTTCTATTTCTAACCTTTAGCAGTGTTGAGCAATGTAGCCAATCACAGACATATCTGTTCAATGCAATGGCCAATCAGAGGTGTTATTGGTGGTATTTTATTTGTTTACCTGCCAAGGGACAGCAGATGTAAATTAGCTATTAGCTAATTCTGGTGCAATTACTTTTAATTGTGCATTGTCCCTGTAAACATAAACAATAAAATGAAATTAAATGAATGAAAATGACAACTTTAAAGGCGATTTTCTCAAAGTTTCGATTTTTTTGTACCCTTTGTTTCCAGATTTTCAAATAGTTGTCTCTCGACCAAATATTGTCCTATCCTAACAAACCACACAGCAATGGAAAGCTTATTTATTCAGATGATGTATAAATCTCAATTTCAAAAAATGTACCCATGTGACTGGTTTTGTGGTCCAGGGTCACAATTGATTGTGTTAGGTATAGCCTACATATTATTTGTTCATGTGACAATCTGACTGTCTCACAACAGAGACACTCACCGCAGAGAAGTATATACACATGCTTGCCTTTTTAGTTTCATAGGCCTTGTGTTTCCTGTCATGATTTTATGTCTTGATTTCTCTAAATGATTAGCTTGATTTGCTTTTCCTGTGCGTGCAGACATGAACTGCTGCGTACTCGCATGAATGTACACAGGAGTGCCACGACCGAAGATTTTCACTTAAAGTCCCCCTGTGGTGAAAATCAAGTTTTTAATGTTGTTTATATGTCTATGTGCTGTTTTTAATATGCTTTAAGACAAACCATGTGCAAATTCGTAAGTCAACACCATTGATGAGTATTTTCTCCTTAAAACTGCAGTGATCTAAAGACAGTATCAAAAACGCAGTATGATGGCATTAGCATATCATTAACTATGCTGCAAAGCAAGGGTGTTTCAAGAGAAGCCATATTATCCCAGTATATTTTTCCGTTAAAATGAAAGATTGTGTACATTTAGCAATATAGCGGGTGAATTATGTATATGATGTATATTACGACGTTATAATTAAATATATGACTAAGACTTTCTCCACGTTCTAAGTTGTTCAAAGTTGCTGCTGGAATGGGAACATGGTTTGTGTAACATTAGCATTATTGTTAACACATTATTAGCTGTTTGATAACATAGTCAAGCAAAAGGCTAATCATATTAATTACCATTATGTGTCTGACGTTGTAAAGAGCGATACATAAAACGCATAATTCACTTCTTATGAATCAGTTTCTGGTTCAAACATGCCTGGAATAAACCAGTATTTTGCGCTTGTCATTGTGCAGCATTTACTAATGTAAAGTTGATCGAGTGGCTCTCTGAGCTGGTGTGAGTGGGTGGAGGCGGGGCTAATTTACATATTCATTGATCCGTGTCTACTAAATGTAGCAAGGGCGTAGAATTATATTCAAGCTATTTTAAGTCATGAAGACATTTTTTTCACAGGAAAAAAACATTTGAATATGTCATTTTGGTGATCAAAGATACATTTTAAGGGATACAATATTATTGACTACATGGGGGCTTTAACATTTTCGATTTGTTTCTCGCCAAACCCTACCATATGCATTCACGTACGGAATATGGATACACTTAGATTAATGAGCGAGTTGCATAGGGTTTAAATCCTGTGTTTGTTTTTTGTAAAGATTGAAGAAGGCCACATTTACTGCTATTAAATGGGCAAGTGCAGACATAATATTTATGTCTTCTTTTGTAATCTAAAAAATAAGGTAATACGGCTTTTGAACAACATCAGGTTGACTAATTAATTGCTGAATTTGCACAACACAATTCAATAGACAAGTTGTGAAGGGGTAAATAAACTCCAAACTTTGCAACAGCAAGGGTTACAAACCATCTGGAATTTGCTAGGGCCCCCAAATTCATAAGTCTGCCCCTGAATAGGCTATAATAAAAGCAACCACTGTAGACCTATTCACGCGCCATGATAGGAACCTGTCAAATTTGTAATGGTACACATTTAGGCCTAATATTTGTGTGCTTTGACACTCAGTTCATTTAGCCTACCTGTGAAGTCGTCGTAAGCCGCTCGTGCAGGTGTTGTCGAACTCAACAAAGACTTCTTCTTCGCTAAGAAACGACAGGGCGCTTTTGCGGGTTTGATTTAATCAATTGCAAGTAAATATTCATTAATCCGGCGCTCCAAACGAGTCAGAGCGCGATGGAGCTGTACGAATCACTCAGAATGAACCACGAACCGATTCAGACAGTTCGCGCTGAAAAGAACCGCCGCAAAGTAGAGATTCGATTGTGAATCGAACTCAGATTCTAAAGAGCTGGCAGAAAATACAGCACGATTTAATTGCCGAAAACCTGTCAAGGGAAATGTTTTTCAGTCAGGCTGAGGCATAATCTTCAATTTCAGCCGAGTTTTTATCAGTTAACCTTTAGTGGAGCTTGTGACATTTATTAAACACATACTGAAATCGACTTAGTAAATCAGCGCCCCAAAAAGATAGCACCATGGCTGCCCAGACAATGCAGCTTTTATAATAAAGAATCATTATTAGTTTGATAATCTCTCTTACCTCCAGAATTACCTGTAATGCTGATATTACCACCTGGATTTCATCTCATTAATCTATTCCTCTCTTCCCTTTCTCTCTTCATGCTTTCTTTTCTATATATAGACTATATCTCCATGCCTGCTGTTACCCCTACCTCTTCATTTTCTCACAAACCCCTGGCTTTATATCAAAATGATCTTTTTTATTTCCACTGCCAACCCATTTTTTAGAAAATATACTCACATGTCCTCCGACACCCATTCCCTCTGGGTGTCTCCTTCACTCTTTTCCTTTCTATTTCTCTTTATCTGTAATTACTACAAAGTCAGAAGATATTTTAATATGTGGCAAAGTACCTATCCTCTGCTCACAGCAAATCATTTTTAACTTTCCCTCTCTTTTCCCAGTTTCCTTCATCCTAAATCTCTCTCCTCGTCTGATCTTCCACTCATGTTTTTCCATCTCCTAAATCTGTTTATCCTGTCTTTTCATATACATAATCCGCCGCATAGTCCTAAACATACACACAGAACCAGGATAAACCATTTCCGCTGCTCATACAGAAGCTCTTCATTTAAACAAACTACTTTTTGCACACAGTATTTCAGTACATCCTCCATTTATCAAGAGAACCTCAATCCCCTGATGCAGTAGCTGGCATGAACGTGCGCAAACACACACACATGCTCTTCCGGAGAGATGCACATCTGTGTCCCTCTCTTTGTCACTTCTCCATCCCCTGCGGAGGAACATGATTGCCGCCCTCTGGGCCGGAACACAGCATGTGCATTTGTGTATGGGTCTCTTTAACACCACTAGGCAGTGGGACTGGAGAGCTAAGCTCTAATGGTGATAGATTCTCAGCATAACGGATGTGGCTCCACTTCAGATAAAGTGGGTCATGTCTGAGGAGCTGCGATGAATTTGCACAGTGCCAAATCCAAATGCATTAGCCTCTCTGTTTTACTTAACGAGGACGGCGGAGGAAGCGCCGGGGTGTGTGTGTGCCGCGCTTCAACCATTTGAAGTGCTTATGTAGGAGTGCCAATGAGTAAGTATTTGCATTAGGGTGTGTGTAGATCAGACAGGAACAGGAAGTGCTGATGACTCATTCTCATGGAGTAATACAGAGTACTGATGTATTTTTTTGGCCTATTTTTCAGGTTGTCTCGTTAAGATATCTTCATTGTCTTGTCATAAGCCTTGTTTAGACAGGACAGTGAAAAAAGACATGGGATTGGGAAATGATGCACTCTGGAGTCAAATTTGTGTTTCTGCAGGTGCACTATATGGCACTTTTAGAAGTCCACCTGTAGATTGAAGGGTTAGTTCACAAGAAAAATAAAATGATCCCATAATTTACTCACCCTCAAGCCATCCTGTATATGTCTTTCTTCTTTCAGCCAAACACAATCAGAGTTATATGAAAAAATATCCTGGCTCTTCCAAGCTTTATAATGGTAGTGAACAGTTACAGTACCTTAGATTTCAAAGGCCAAACAAAGCACATCCATCAATCATAAAAGTAATCCGCCTCCAGTGTGTTAATAACGGCCTTCTGAAGTGAAGCAATCCGTTTTTGTAAGAAAAATATTCATATTTATAACTTTACAAACTATAATCACTGGCTTCCGGTAAGGGCCGCGCGCAATTCTTTTTCCGGTGAAAGAGTGACCTATGACCTGGTGTCAAGATGATTTTTAGTGCGATGCATAAGTCAGGTATCGTAGAAGAGTTACCACAGTTGAAGTATATCACATGTGAGATGAACATGTTATGCTAACATTTGACAACCATAAAATTGTGCATTTAAAAATATTTTATGACGTTTTGCTTGAAATGTGTCTTTTACCATTAATTAAATGCATTCACAAACAGTGTATTACTTCTGAGACTTTTCTAGGATGTGGAAAATGAAAAGCGGTGGTGTAGCCTTGACATGCTTATACATTCTGTAGAGATACACAACATCAACTGAGATCTAACCTTCTGCTCTGATTGCATCTCTGTTACTAAAAGAAACATTTGCATTAATGTATTCGGCAGACGCTTTTATCCAAAGCAACTTAAAGTGCATTCAAAGTATACATTTTATCAGTTCTTGCTTTCCCTGGGGAATCGACCCCATGACCTTGGTGTTGCTAGTGCCATGCTCTACTGCTTGAGCTGTTATAAAAAAAAAAAATTAATGATGGGAAATGATGAGGAAAAAAATTACATTGGGCTTTAACTGTTACTCACATTAGCATTTTAATATGATATAAAACAGCTTAAAACTAAACTTTTTGCCCCACATTAAGAATGAAAAAAGACATCTGATCCGAGCATAAGCTGACATACAAAATGTCTTTCATTTTATCATGCTTGTCTGGAAAGGAACATTTTATAGTGTTTAGAAGATGACATACACTTGAACTGATCAAAAATATTTTTAATGGTAATTTGATGTTAAATAGATGCTCCACTGAACCTAAACTCAAGATCAATACATATTGAAGTATGTAAGGACATGCCTGCTTACAAAACGTTTGAAAACATTCAAAAATATTTGAACAACATCTTTAATAATGTCAGAATCCTGCTATTAATTAACACACAGAACGAACAAATTAATATTCATGAGTAAAGCCATCACCATATCATGATATCAACTCAAACTAGTTTGAATCTCAATGTGTCCTGTATGCTAAACACTACACTGCAGCTCCAAGAAGCTGATCTTGATGATAAATACAGCACATTAGTCCACAACAGGTAATTGAGAACATGAAAGTACATTTGCTCTGTGGATAGCGATTAAGCGATTAATTCTTATATTGACGTCTGGGGCATCGAGGAGTGTTGGCCTTTGCCTTCCTCCCTTCGCTTTGTTTCCCATCTATCACGAAAAACAACATTGTTGAGAATCTGAATCCATTGCAGGGGCAATTATTGCCTATACACAAAAGCCTGTGTTGGTGGAGCTGTTTCTGTAATCATAGTAATTTTACCAAGAGCTACTAATAATGGCTTTCAAGGCCTGTCCATTGCTGCTTTTAATTACCTTGCGAGCCTCTGCATTGATTCTTTTCCTCCATCTTTCCTCCCGCCCCCCTCCCTTCCGCCTCCTTTCTTCATCTCACTCTTTTATTAATATCGTAAAGCAATAACAACTGTGTCACAACCCAGATTTCGGCAGTATAATCAACGGGATTAATTCAAAGCCAAAAGACGTGTGTTTCCGCCTGCTTTCGCAGCTTTCTTTTTGGATCCTCATTCACACGCACATGCACTCACATCTTCTTTCTGTTTTTCGGTTTCTGCCAACTTTCTCATCTGAAAGGGGGTGGTGAAGTATAAAAGGATGCGATTTAGCCCCTAGACAGGGAGAGAGAGGGATGCTGGGTCTACTTGAGAACAAAACAAATGGCAGAGAGCAGAGGTGGATGCTGGGACTTGGGGGTCGGGATGCTGAATTAAAGATGGAGGGATGAAAGTAGGAGTGGGAGTGAGAGTGAAGGACAAATGCCCCTCCAGCTGCTGTTAAACCTCCCAGCAGAGCCAAGACTTACCATATCCCACAGTGTGACAGCATAACAGTGTGTGTGTGTTTGTGTGTGTGCGAACAGCATGTGAACCGTGGGAGTGTGTGATGTTCTTAAACTTCAGGCCTCGAGGACTTTATTAGAGTAACATACCACATAAGGCACCATGGGAGTTTTGAGTATAAGTTTTTGTATGAGAGCTAGCTAATTTAAACTAGCAGATGACTCCATAAAACATTATAAAACAATAGGGAGTCGAATCCACTGCCAGCATTCATTCACTAGACTCCCGTGTCCTTTAGTGTAGACATGTAAAATGTAACTCTGGGTTAGCTTAGGTCACTCTGTCCACTCCTTTCCTGAAAATTAGAGTGTGCGCCAGCTAGTCCGAGCCTGCTCAGATTACCTAAGTAAGTGTGTGTGAGTGCATTTGTATGCGTATGCTTGTCATCGTTCCCACCGCAGCTGTATAGTTGGCTGAAAATCTGGATGGTACAGCTCAGTTGGGATATATTTTACGAGTAGATGAGGGCTCAGCTAGCCCTTTTATTTCCAGACTACAGCCTGTTTCACTGGAGGACTGTGGTTTATTTACTTCTTTTTATCCTCTCATAGAGATCCTTGTGACATATACATATAAATTAACTTTATTTTTTTTTTGCTTTCTTAGATGGTGCATAACAAGACTGAACTGCTAAAATGCATATAAATAAATCTGTTGAGGAATCTTCTGGAGAATTCGTGTCAAACTGCAGTTCCAAATCATTCCTTGGCAAGATGCAAATATATTTAATATATTCATCCCATGGTGCTTCATGTCCAGCACAATGGCAGTTGTGTAAGAGTGTTCTTCGACTATGAGCACTTCTGGCCTTGTGGACTTTTAGAAAGTAATCTGTCTTAAAATACACTTTTCATACTCTCCCTAGTTTATTTAATTTGACTACTAACAATGTCCAAATCCGAAATATATGCACAGCAGGATAACTCTGTCATATATTTTTGAATGTAATGAAAATTTCCACATCTCAAATGATGTATTGTTCTTAATAGCGTTCTGTGTTGGAAATGAGGGTGTGATTTACTATCTTGTGTCTTATGCTTGTTCACTGGAGTGCAAAGGAGTTTGTCATAGCACTCACACTTACATGTAGGCTATAGGGTGGTTTTTTTTATGTTTTTTTTATGGCAGTAACATAATAATTACTGGTAGCTCAATAGCTTTAAACTTAATGAGATTTTGATGATTTTCTTAAAAACAGATCATTTGATTTGGTATTGTACCTGGCTAGTAAAATTCCAAAAAAATCTCCATAAAAGCATCTAATGCACCATATATTCCTAAATATGTATTTTAGATACATATCTCAGTTTACTTATTGTAGAAACTAAATCCAAATTAATCCATCCATGACCCGGTTTAGCAGATTTACCTTTCCTGGTGGAATCAATACATATTTCTATTGATGATCACCTTGGTTATTGTTTGGGTTTAGAGCACATTTTTTGGTTTAAAAAATTACATTACGTTCCTTGAAATTGACCTGGAACTTTGGCCGAATCAAGCAGATTATCAGGAGGCACAGGCAACCAATGAAAGTATTAGTCAGTGATCACGCCGAGGAGTGGCTCTGATTCAAGAATACAGTGGCTATCTCACACACTCTGAAGAACAACTGCAGTTTCTCCTTCATGTGGTGGAAGATCACCGACGGATCTATCCAGACTGCAAAAAGTCAACACTGGCTGCTGAGCATCAGAAATGAGGGATTGTTGAAAACTTTGTGCTTTTTTGAGATTGTTGTCGTCGTCGTTGTCATGTCAATGTTGCTCTGATTTCAATAAAATGTAGTTCATTTGCAGCAACTTTTAATATTACTTGCATATCACAATAACGCCGCACATCTTAACATAGGCAATCTTCCACATGATTGAGCTACCTCTAAATATAATTTTTTTGTCAACATTTTTGCATATTTCTAATTTTGAAGTTAAAAGGAACAGTTTAAAAGGTTAAGACACTAACATTTTGCAACAAAAAAAATTGGACTTGATAAGGACCACCCTAATGTAGGCCTATGAGCACGAATACACTGTATTTACAGTATGTGTGCACAATTGATGAACTTTACAGTTATTGAACTGAACTGATTTGAGCTGTATAATAAAACTATTGGCTTGCTAGAGCTGCTTTACAGCAGAATTTAAATTTGTTTCTATTGTGAAGCTGCTTTGAAACAATCTGTATTTACAAAATAAATGTAAATTTAAGATTTGATGTCTAAGAGATGAAATTATTAGTGTTTTCACACATGATCATTGTGTATCACTGTAAAAAATCATTGTGATTTTAACAGTAAAAGACTGTAAAAATTCTACAGTGAAAAACTGTTAATTGGTTAACAGAAAGTTTCCTTATTATATACGGTAAATAACTGTGATAGATCTAACATGTAATGTCATTTTACAGTAAAATACCGTTAAATTTACAGTTTTTGGAAGTAAAAACGAACAACATTTTTGTTGAAATAACTGTTTCGTCATGGTTTTCTTAGTTTTTTTATAATCAGTGTATGTACATTAGGGTTTTATGTTACATTTAATGTTGTTAAATTAATGTTTATTGTTTTTTTTAAATTTCATGTGTGTTACCATGATGGTGTTTAATGTTTGTGTGAATGACACTGTGCACCTTCTATATATATTAATATTAACTTTCTTATGGAAGAACTACTTGTGATGAGCTTTGATTAATCATGTGACTCTCATTACTGCTGTGATTGTTGGTTGTCAGTGTATTACTATGGTACAAAACAGATATTAATACTTCAATAGGCCGGTAAATTATCATTATATCAGATAATGAAATACGGTGTATTATTGTAAATTTTAAGTTAAATCTGTAAAACCTAAAATGTTGCTACTGTATTTTTTACGGGAAATTTCTGGTAACCACAGCTGCCAGTTTCTTTCCGTAAATTTAACAGATTTTTTTTTAGGTAATCGGTAAATTAATGTGCCATTTAAATGGCAGTTTTTTTTAAATGAAACAAAAGAGCTGTTCGTTTTGAATGATGTCTAATGTAGAGAACTGTTTAGCGTTTTGCAATAGTAGTCTTCCATAGTATTTGGATCATGTTAACCACAGGTAAAACATCACTTTCACATGGTGAAAAGTAAATTATGTTTTTTGTTGTGAAAACAGTATAGCCTAAAGACATTTAGTAAAAAAAATGCACAAAAACGGCTATAGATTAATAACAAAAAATACTGGAATTATATTACATTACTCCTTTTATGTCTACATTAATAATATAATAAAATTCGCTATGAATATCCCACATTTCTGCCGCAATCCTCCCATGGTTTCAGTTAGTATTACCACAGTAAATCATGGTAAATGTTGGCGACTTGTTGATTGAAAAGCCTTCTATCATTATGGCTCAATGTTTCTCCTGTCACGTGTGTGTGTGTGTGTGTGTGTGTGTGTGTGTGTGTGTGTGTGTGTGTGTGTGTGTGTGTGTGTGTGTGTAAATGCAAGTGACCAGGCCATGCTGGGAAATGCATTCTGCATAATAATGACACAAGCACAATAATGCGTGTGTGTGTGTGTGTGAGAGCTGCACACTTCTGATCCAATGACCGCTAGTGTCCCCAAGTGCATATTACGCACACACGCACTCATACAGACCCAGTCAGTCCCCTGCTATTCCCTGATATGCACATAAACCTTATGCTATATTGCTTGGCAGAGAGACATAAAGAGCAATGTATAATGGATAAAGAGATAAACTGGGCTTGAGGGAAAAGAAGGAAATTGAGGGAAAAGAGAAGGGAAGAGAGATGGAGAGAGAGAGAGGTGTCCGCTTTACATTCCTCAGCATGACAATAATGCAGAGAGATGAGAAAATTAAAAATTGATGCGAGTAAATAGTTTTAAACGCCCCATTGCTGTACTGAAAAGCTCCCGCTGGATGTCACCCAAAATGAGCGATGACTTTAAATTCAAAGAGAATGACAGACAACAGAAGGGTGAGTAGAAAGGTGAAACTTCTGAAAGTGAAAGAACTTCAGTGGTGGAGGGAGTGATTGAGGGAAAGTATGAAGGGTGAGCGGAAGGGGAAATGAGGGGGAACAGGAAATTTTGGTGGGCTGAAATACAAACGTGAGAAAGATCTACTATAAGAAAAATGCAGTACAGCACAGATCCAAAGTGCACACTTCAGCAGACCAAGATAGAAACAAGGGAATTTAAAGAAAGAGCCAAAGAGGGAGACTATTAAGCAAAGAAATTAGGGCTCCAACCATAGATGGACTGGCCATTTAGGGACCACCTGGTAAGTGAATCTGCAAGAAAATTCAAGTTTAGAGAGGTTTTATTGTAGTAGTAGGCTACATACATTAAACTGCAATGTACAATATAAAGTATTACAGAACAGCACCTCCCTACCTCAATACACTCATACAAGTTTATGCTTCCTCCCTCGAGCTAAAGGTCACTGAATGAGTGACACCACATTATTTCTTCACAACTCAGAAAGTCCCTCTCTAAAACCTCTGGTGAATGAGCTGCCAAACTTCACCCGAACTGCTGAGACCATCACATCTTTTAAAGAAGCAGCTGATAATGCCAAATTTTCACCAGTATTTAAAGGGATAGGTCAGCCAAAACTGAAAATTCTGTCATAATTTACTTACCCTTTTTTTCTTCCAAACCTGTATTACTTTCTTTTTTTCTGTGGAACACAATATTAAATATTTTAAAGATGTGGGTAACCAAATAGTTTTGGTTCTTATTGACTTCCATTATATTTTGTGACCATACAATGGCATTCAATGGGAACTGAAAGTGCTTAATTAACAGCATTGTTTAGAGTATCCTCTTTTATGTTATACAAAAGAAAGAAAGTCATACAGGGGATTTATAGTAAAAATGAATGACTAATTAATCAGTGCTTTGTTATGTTGATTACAAATGAGCTGTTCAAGTGGATTTTCATCAGGACATAATATTAAATCACTACATTTTTTTAATGCAAACATTTTTACTTCACAGCTCTTCCTAACAGAAAGTGAACGAAATGTTGCAGTCGTCGTTTGACCATCAAATACTTCATAGAGTGTGTGCACGCATGTCAATCAAACTGAGCGCATTCATTTTGATAAAAATCTTATTTAGGTTTTAAATGCACCATAACTGAAAGGTGAAATCCTATATGCATCCAAAGTAATGGTAGATTCTATGTGTGTTCCTGCAGAACAGTCGACCTCCTTCGTAAATTTGAAGAGAATTTAGTAAGAGACATCTGATTAAGTGATTAAATCAAAGCATATCTGCATAATTAATATGATTAACCTAAGAAATGATTCACGGATTAAACGGTTATAAAAAAAACACTGTTAGTTGCAGTCCTAAAAAATACAAGAGGGACTAAAAGGGGGTGGTGAGTCTGCCGGAGGTAGAAGTAAAATCACAACAGACTCTCTGTATGTAAATTAGCACAAAACCGCCACAAGCATCAAATCTGGACACCAGGACTGAGTGCCCTGCAACAGAGCACCTGGCGAACACACACACAACTTCCCTTACAAAACATAGCCCACAGCCACTGCCATGAAAATCACTTTCCCCTACATCACAGACACCACAGCATAACCTACCAGGAGGAATATCTACTGTATGTATAGAGCCGGAGTGTGTGTGTTACAAATAAAGCAGAAGAGGTCAGAAGCCAACAGAGAGTGAGAGAGAGAGGAGGGGAACGAATATTGTTGAAAAGCTTAATATGAAAAAAATCCATACGGATGTCAGATCTGCAGCCCGAGTTTACCTCCAGGACAATTTTTTAAACAGCCATTTCCAGCAAGCTAAGAGATATTTTCCTGAAAATAAGGTCTTTCTTCAAAGGATAGTTAAAATCTGTCATCATTTGCTCACCTTCATGTCATTCCAAACTTGTTTCTTCTGTGGAACATAAAAGATGATATTTTGTCTCAGAGTTTTTTAGTCCACAGAATGACAATGGAATCCAGTTTTGTTTCGGACCCAACTGATTTATTGCGAAAAACAATCCTTCAAAATGTCTTCTTTTGTTTTCCACAGAAGATACAAAGTCATACAGGTTTGGATAGACATGAGAGTGTATAAAAGATGACAACATTGTCATTTCTGGGTAAACTTCTTTAACCCTTAAGCAACCACCTGCCTGCATCTACAACCAGACCAACCGATTATGTTAACTCCAACTGTCTTAATATCCATGTATGCACATAAAAGTCACTCTGAGAGTCTTCCGCTGCCATCCATCTTCCACAATATAGGCAATCTTTTTTTAATTACACAATTTCCTGTAGCAGCCAGTTGCGTTCCTCTGAGCTTCATTAGTTGAACAAAGATAAGGTAAAGGAGAATCATGGGTAATTAAAGCTGTATACTGAAGGATTCCACTCTTCCCCGGGGCGCTAGAGGCTGATATTCACCTCAAAAACTGAATCACGCACATTTGTGTGTTTGCATCAGAAATTACTGTTAATATAACAGCTTGCACAGCAATGCGATTTGCCGGCGAGGCAGAGGGGGACGTGAGTCATCCCACCCGTGTGTGCGAGAGATGATAACATTATTTCTTTTTCAGATGAGTTGCGAGATTGTCGAGCCCTCCAGGTTTGGTCTGAGGGGTGCAAGAAACAAGACTTCCAAATCTCCTGCACAACCACAGTCATGCCTGCATTCATTCATACTAAAACCCTTCCTGTCTTATTATGCATTTTCCTATTCTCGCTAAGAGCTCCCTGGAGCTGAGTTCCCGCAATCATCCATGGTCAAGGTCACAATCCCGGGATGTCTCAGCACCTCACGCACGCCCCTCGAACTGAGACAATCTCGGAAACGTAATCCATTGTTAGAGTAAGTAATCTCCTGCTATTGGAGCCTCGGGCCAATTCTGCCTGCCAGCCCTGGAAGGACAAACTCTCCGCATCGCCAGAACAACAACAACAAGATGACCTCGTGCTTGCTATACTGTGTTTTTTACTATACAGAGTCTAAACAACACCGAAAGCACGTACCCGCAAGTGCTGCCCTTGTCCTCGATGCATACATTGAGACTTTAATTGTGGAATTACCAGCAACTTTGATGTTTTTTTGTTTTGTGGTGTAATTCATTACAGCTAATGAAGATTTATTTACCGCCTACTAATTATCCAAGATCAAAGGTTCACTTCCAAGCCTGAATTCATTGTTATAGGGTTGGAAGGGGGACAGCATTGTGCTGATGCTGCAGTGTTGGATCTTGCTGTACTCTCTGGCTCTGATCCACGTTTGAAGTGCTTCTCAATCCCGCATCTCACATCACCTCAATTTGTTTTCAAAGTAATCTCCAGGTAATCATTATCGCTGAGAGCATCTATCATTCAGTGTTTGGTGTTTTCTGTGAGGGATACTTGACCATGTATATGTTCCCCTCCGTGTGGCCCTTGACCCGCAGTAGTGCCGATCGCTTTTTGAGAGTTTAAAGGAAAGTAATCAAACCTCGATAATGTGCCGTTCCTTCCCAGTTAACTGCAGGTTTTCAGTCAGGTCCTCTATTTATATTCAAGCAGTAATCCTCTGCCTTTTCAATTTCATCATTTGAATTGAAGCAGCAAACACAAATGCAGAGTTGCTATTTGAATTTGAATGTAAGCTATAGACATACAATTTTCATTGACTGTAACTTGCTAACTAGAAAAGCATAGTTTGTTTGCCTTGACAAAACCTTGTTTTAAAGTTTTGGAAATGTTGAAAAAGCTTTGAAGGTATGGATGGATGGATGGATGGATGGATGGATGGAAATGCTACCTACCCTGGAAACTAACTGAAATAAGTTAAAGTTGAAGCTCTAAAATTACTTAATGGAACTAATAAATAAAAACTGAAACTGAACTAAAACTAAAACTGAAATAAATGAAACCTAAATAGTAAAAATCGTAAAATATAAAACATAATAATAGTAAAAATGACAAAAGCAAATAACAAAAGTAGGTTAGTAAAAACAAAAATAAAAACTAATTTCTAAATATAAATAAAAACTACTACTACATAAATAATACTAAAGCACTGATTTCCTTTGGTGTGTGTGTGATAATTCTGTTCAAATTGACAATTCTTTAGTTCTGAATGTTGCACAACCCTGCAATTCTCATTTACCAGGCCACTGCTGAGCGCTTCAGTGGGCATATCTGAGAGAACAGAAGACTGGGAGGGAAATGTGATTGTGTGTGTGTGTGTGTGTGTGTGTGTGTGTGTGTGTGTGTGTGTGTGTGTGTGTGTGTGTGTGTGTGTGTGTGTGTGTGTGTGTGTGTGTGTGTGTGTGTGTGTGTGTGTGTGTGTGTGTGTGTGTGTGTGTGTGTGTGTGTGTGTGTGTGTGTGTGTGTGTGTGTGTGTGTGTGTGTGTGTGTGTGTGTGTGTGTGTGTGTGTGTGTGCTTCACCCCTGACCTGCCACTCAGCTCCAGACGGGTGGGTGGTCGGCAGTAAAATGTCCTCATTGATCATCTGTTCTCACTTTGTGAAGGTGCCATGTTTTTGCTGTTTGCTTCAGTCACCTACACAACTAGTTGCCACTTAGTTTGTCCTCTTTATGCTCTCTCTCTTTCTTTAATCTTCTCACTGGAGGCAGGATATCTTAACCTCCACTCTGATGTGCTGCTCTTTCTTGATTCTTCGACTACCTCAGTTGTTTGTAATTCTTCCCTCCGTCTCTCGCTCTCCACTCTCCTCAGCCGAGTCCTCCGCTGTGCACACTAGCCTCTTTAACTTCCCATTCTCCACTGTTTCACACACCATTGAACTGTGTAGTGTAGGTGCTGAGACCTTCACGCTGTTCTCCTTTAACCCTTCAGCCTGTTCTTCCTCCTTTTTTTCTGGCCTTACAGAACTGTACCATGGTAACTGAGCATTTCTTCAACCTTAGAAAATATACAAAATATACTGGACATTTAGAAAATATAATCTTTTAAACACTTTTCACACTCACTAGTTATTTGTCTACAAACAATGTCCAACAGTGGACATACATACATCCCAGAAGAATACTGTCGCTTTTGTATTTTTTTCCCCTGAAGATATAAGAAAAATTCCAATCAATACACAATTAAATAATTTCAATTATAAATCAGAGCTTGAATTGAAATGACACACAATCAAAATATTCTTTTCAAGTGAGTTTCCTTCACATTCCATTTCAAACTATTCACTGAGACTGTTGTCCCTAACAGGTATATTAGCTTTTGCTTAAGTCTTTGTTTAGATCATCTGAGATGCGTAATCTATCATATTTTTTAGAATGGATTTTCATACTTTAATACTGACAGTATAGTTCTACATGAAAGGATAAAAAAATGATGAAGGCATAGTAAAATGTCTCCAGGACAGTTGGCCTTCATATAACAAAAAGACAAAATGTAACTCTGTTGTTTTAATAACAGTCAACCCCTGGGACATAAAAGTGCCCGCAGTTAAAGAAACACCCAGCTATGGTATTTTGGTCATTTCCCAATCATTTTCCTTCATCTTCTACACAGGATTTCCTGCCCTACCTCTTAATGCGTTTATCAGTAAAAGTGCCTAAATTAAATTATATATATATATATTTTGTATTTTGGTGAAACCCATGGTTAAGATTTTGTTAGGATCCTATTCAATTCTTCAGCTTTTCTGACCCTTAGCCATTCTAAAAAAATAAATATTCAAGGTGAAGTGTGTAATTTCTGTGCCACTAGCATCACCAAACTAAATGGCAAAATTGACTGTTTAAAAAAAAAAAGTAATCAATATGCTCTTCCAGCAAGTCCATGTGCTTTAACCATATAATTAAGGAGACCATGCATGGAGTATTGGTGCAACGGATAACAAAACTCACCATTCAGATCATTTTTTGAGTCACGGATCAGATCATTTTTCAGATCAGCAAACATTATTAAAGATAAGTGACCAGTCAGTAAAAAAATAAGAACAAATACATTCATTTCAAGCATAGATAAATACAGGATAACCAAGTTGGGTCACACTTTAGATGAGGGTCCAATTCTAACTATTGACTTTTGCATCAATAAACTCCTAATTACTGCTTATTAATAGTTAGTAAGGCAGTAAAGTTTATAAAACTGACTGCTTTCAGACAGGTTTTCCAAACATATAGCCCCGCCCCTAAACTAACACCATTGGCTGAGCCATTGTTGCTATATTGATCTGGTCAGGATGCTTAAACAGACAGAGCAATGTTTTGCCATTTTGCCACAGTGTGTTTTCAGCTTATTTAAAAGTGTCTCTGAATATTAAACTGGGATTGAAGAAGGTATTTAAACATCTAAAAACAATATTAATGAGAAAATAAGTGAAAAAATGTCCTTTCCTCCCTGCATGAGAATGTGCAGTGGTCAGATCAACTCATGTCACACACTCCTGTCCCAAGTAAGGACTGCTCCCCCCAGCCCTCAGCGCTCATCTCGAGCTTCATTAATACCTCCACCCTCTCCACATTATGTAATCGGTGCATTAGTCTCCCTCTCAAGAAGCTATCCTTTCACACACACTCCATCTGGAACAGGGGCCCATTTTAGTTCTAATGGGCCCTTCATCTAATCAAGCCTTGTGAGGGCTTTAGTGCCACTCATACTCCTGTAATTGCTGCAAAAGCCTGGGACCTTTTTACCTCATGTGGGTATGGAACAGAGACTTGACGGGAGTCTTGGAAACAGGTGGAAGGATGAGGCAAAGAAATGAAAGCAGGAGCAAAACAAAAGACAGAGGTTAGAGGGCTGTTAAACAAGCACAGGGCAGAGTTTGTAAAGTCATGGCAACACTGTCCCCTATATGGAGGAATGTTCACCTCTGTGGCAATCAACCACAACATCCACTTAAGTCTGGCTCTCTCTCTCCTCCACCTCTCTTTTCATGTCTCAGAGCAGTGTCTTTGATTCCCCCCCCCCCCCCCCCTCTCTCTCTCTCTCGCTCTTTCTCTCTCTCTCTCTCTCTCTCTCATGTCTCTCTCTAGAAAAAAATCCAAATAGAGATATTCTTGGTGTAAAGAGAGCAGAACTGAAAGCACTCGTGATTTCGGGGTATTTCCAGAGTGAGAGATGAGTAAATACATATTTTCAAAACGGACTAGTCAGCTGGTTGTCTAAACCAAGGGTTTTTTAATCTTTTAATACTAAGGATGTATATGAGCCCATTGTGTGTGTGTGTGTGTGTGTGTGTGTGTGTGTGTGTGTGTGTGTGTGTGTGTGTGTGTGTGTGTGTGTGTAATACAACAATTTATTTTTTACGCATAAAAAGTATATATATGTATATATATATATATATATATATATATATATATATATATATATATATATATATATATACACACACACACTTTTTTATGCTGAAAAAATTAATTGTTTTATGTTAGACGACATGTTTCCAAAATTAAATAATTGCCTCTAACGTATATGTTTTAGTATACTAAGGCCAAAACAAACATTTGAAATATTATATGAAAAGGGTTTTCTTTCTATTCAGACTCACTTTGTTGAAGTAATGTTAGATGTAAAAAATGATGTCTTTTTTATGTATCTTAAATTGAATTTAAAATATGAAGATGCTTTTGTGTTAAAAAAAAAAAAATAGGGCTATTTGTGATAAATTATTTTTTAAATAAATCACAATTAATATAATGATTTCAATAAATGAGTTTAAAGTGATAATCGTTAACATATTTAATTAACATTTTTAACTTTGACAGCCCTAAATAAAACGTTCACTTTTCTGACCCTTAGGGGTCCCTGAATCCAAAGTTTAAGTATATCTTTTCTAGGCAATATTTGAATAATTTGTTTTGGCTTTAGTAAAATGTCGATATAAAAGGCAATTATTTCATTCTGTCTTTAATATAATATAATATCCTGTTTTTCTCACATACAAATTTCATAGTATACATTTTTCAGTCTATTTTTTATTTTACTTTGGGAAAGGGGTCGCTCGTAAGGTTTGAAAACCCCTGAGTAAACCATAGTGACCCATCTCTAGCCAAAACACTAATAAAGCTCAATTTATCTTAGTACTCATTCGGGAAAAAAGGTAATTTCAGACTGATACATTTCTATCTGGTTCTACATTTCAAGCTGTGGGATAAAGACACAGAGAAACATTGCTGTTCTGAAGTCTTATTCATAGTGCTGAGAAAGACATTCACTGCCACTCAGACATCTCTCAGGACAAGAGGAAGAAAAATTAGATCTTCACAAGTTCAACCCAAGTCTGAATTATTGACAACTCGTGTCTGGCAAGCTTTTTGCCTTCTCACAAGTGACACAGACAGAATCTGGTCCAGTACGAACAGACACATTTCAATAATTCACACACTTATCAGAGAGCAAGCACTTAAATTCCCACAATGAATGTGCCTGAATTCAATCCAAGCGAGCCGCAGAAACAGCTTGAGAGTGATAACCCTGAAAAATAAGCTTGCATAATGGGCACACCTTTCTGAGAGTGTTTCATTAGAATAATATTCGAGATGTTCTTTAGGGAGAGATGGAAGAGTTTCGGCTTCATTACAGCGGTGTGCTGGCCTTGCTCAATAATGTTTGTAGTCAACTTGACCCACAAGCGTCTGATTCATCATTTCTGTCATTTAAAAACCGCACAGTCTTCCAATAACCTCCTCTTCGGCATGTAAGCTCTGAAATGAGACAAAGTATCGAGTCTAATATGAGTGACCGCAGGCAGACGATGAGAGCGAATGAGAAAATTAAAGGAGAGTCTAATCAGTCGAATCAGATTGAAGATAATTACGGTCAAATAAAGTTACCGACAAACCCAACCTGTGTAACGACTCCATAAAACACAATGATGAATCCAGCCCTCCATTGAAACGGTTTGAAATAGGTCTATTCCTCCCAGTTTTTATCTCTTCGTCTTCAAATTGAAGGTGTTCACGAGTTTCAGTACACCTATGACTCTTATTCGCTTTTCTATCTTCTGTGTTAAGTAACAGTATGATCCCTAAACATCTGTTTATATTGGGCTGTAAAATGTGTAATCTTTTACAGTGATAAGAGAAAGCTGGGTAGCTATAACACTCTTCACCAGCTCTCTATGTTTATGTTGTCTTTTTTTGTCTACCTGGGTTCAGTGTTTACTGTGAAATCAAAGTAAAAATAGAAAGCGTGTACCTGAAGGCTTTACTATATGTCTGTTTTTAACATACTGGTGGGAGGGGTTCCACTGTAATTAAATGTCAACATGTTTTTACTGGGGGAATTACACAACCATACACTGGAATCAAAGGATAAACCTTGGCTCAAGATAAAGGCTTCCTCATAGCATTACAGAACAAAGTGTCAAGAGAAAATACCAATTTCTGCCCTACATGTGCAGCTAATCCTATAAAGCCTACCCTGCAAAATACACCAATTTTGCATCTGAATAAGACTAGGAAATCAAAACTTTGAAACAAAAGACATAGGCTACTTAATTTCCATGCCCCATATATATAGGGCCCCAGACTAAAAAAAGAACAAATGACTTTTTTAGTTTACAAAATGGCTCGATAAAATCCAATTTCTATATCTACTATGCACTATATATCGGCCACCATACTGGTATTGGCTGATATATGTTCATTTTTAATGTTGTCGTTATCGCCCCGATAAGAAAATTTGGCTGATATATTCAAGCCGATAAATAATGGATTATTTCCTTCAGCCGAGACACTTCAGATGCGCTCTGTTCATGTGATGTGATGTTTTTGAATCCCTTCAAAAAAGGAAAATACAGTTATGTGCTGTCATAGGCTACATAAAATTATAATGAGAACATTATAATTGTGTGCTTGGGACATGGCTTTTAATGGGGAAACTTTTGTTTTAGTAATCAGGCTCTCAAAAATGAAATCCAAAAATCTGGATTTAGATTTATCGGCCAATATATCGGTTATCGGCTTCATATCGGTGCATCCCTACCTGACTGTATTTGTGCCTTCTGTTTTTATAAGAATATGAATGCCCAACCAGTTGATAAAAAGTCAGATATTGTGCTTTATTGTGGCAACATGTCACCCACATTACAGTTTTACTCCAAAGTTTTCCTTACAGTCAATTCAACATTAGTATTGGACTTCTTCACTGTGGCAAACAATGACGAATAATTTTGTGAAATATTTGAACATTTTTTTAAAATAACATTTATCACAACACAGTTTACTTTGGTTCTCCATGAATTTCCAATCAGACAATGAATCACGGTTTAGTGAGGGAGCCGAAAACTCTGTAATCTGTAACTCTGTAAACGATTCACTGGGTCTGATTCAAATCACTAACTCACGAGCAAGTTCTCTGAATCTTTTTGACAGACTCATTAAAAAGAAACAGTTTAAGAGTACTTTGGTCACAAATTGAACATCATGTCATTGTTGCATGCCAGAACACGCATATGTTTTTCAACAGTGTTTTCTAAACTGTTGCCACTAGCAATTCGATTTTAGTTTGTAGTACTTATTTGCCCATTTTTAAACCACTTTAGCTGCAGTATGGACCCCTTATATTGTAAAACTATGGCTGTTTTTCAACTTTTATTCACATGACTAATCATGCCAAACTATATAATAAGGCAACTATTATAACTGCGATATGTAATTGCATTTTACTTGAAGAAAAAAGAAAAATCCATACAAATTCTCTTAAACTGTGCTGCTATTTTTATACTTTTTTCCAATTAGGAGGCAATTTGCCCATCCAGCAGAAGCAACATTGACAGAGTCCCAAAAAATGATGAAAACAGATTCAAACGAATGACTCTCATATTGCTTGCCATCGAATAAACAAATAGAGATGATTAACTGTGCAGGGCTAGTGATGAGAGGGGACGGGCGAGGAATGCAGCATGCAGAATGCAACTGGCGCAGTTGTGGCCGTTTATTTTGTGTGTGTGTGTGTGTGTGTGTGTGTGTGTGTGTGTGTGTGTGTGTGTGTGTGTGTGTGTGTGTGTGTGTGTGTCTCAGTCTCACAGCACTGCAAAAAAGGGCATGCAGAGAGAGGGGGGGGGGGGGGAGAGACAATGAGAGAGTGGTAAAAACAGAAAGAGGGGCTCAGATGGAGAACACAACATGAGTCTGCAAGCCTGTGCCCAAGGGACACACACAGTCACTGAGCCTAGTACATTCTGTATTTTTTGTGCCGGCCGGGGGAAGGGGCAATTTCACACATACACACACACACACACACAATTCTATATTTTTCTATGCTCCTGTTTCTACATCTCTCGTTCTCTCTGCCTAGACTGGTTTCCTACAGGTTCAAGGTTCTTTCTTCCCATTATCCCTGCCACTCCATCTGTTTCCCCGGCTGTCTTCTACTTTTCCATCCTGTTTACATCTTTACGTTGTCTTCATTTTGTATTTCTGTCTCTTTCAGTCTGATTCAGTAGGAACAAAGATCATATCATTTCAAACACTTTCCTTCTTTTTGCTTCCTTTTCTCTCTTCCCTTTCCATCTTGCTATATATCTCTAAGAAACGAACTGTTCCGTGTTTGGAAACAGGATATGTCAACATGGTGTCAAAAGTCTCTATTGATTAACATGATGAAGGGGTGTGATAATCAGATTTATCCCTCCTTCTTTCCCTCCGCAACCCCCTTTTCTCTCTCCTCTTTTACCTCTTGTCACAGGAGAGATTAATGACAGTCATCTCCACAGCTCCTTCTTGACCTCCAAGGCTCAAATGAGAAGACACCCTTTCATTTAAGCAATGATGCACATAACACACATGCCTCGGACCACAAATTGCAACTGAATTTCAACAAAGGAATGCTTTTGAATTTCAAATTGATACATTTTTGTTTCCATAAAATTGAAAACATGAAGTGGAACTCAAATGAGGGACTGTCTCTTTGTTGTTGTTGTTTTTTGGCCCAGATTTACTGTCTTTGCATATTGAGCTTATGTCGTAATCGATATGGAAACATGTATTATGCTTTTGTATGAATTCTAGAAAATTATGTTTTAAAAGTGCAGAGGGTTTTTGTTTCCACTTTTCTCCATGATCGCTTGGAGTGGGTTTCTCTCGTCTCCTCAGTGAGCAGGAAATGGAAAACCTGGAGTGGATCTGGAACAGAGTGATATTCCAGACCTGCATTTATTTCGTTTTTGCGTTGCTTGGTGGATGCATGGTTTGTCTTGTTCTTTTTAACTATGTTCGTTGGCGAATCAGAACTAGCATTTTTTTTTTTTTTTTATCTGCAAGGTAAGTTATTAAATGGTTGTCATATAAACCTCACAATCGTGCTGTTGGACTTATTATCAGAAGTGATTTTCGGCCCCATAGGCAAATGTTAAAGACACCTCATAAAGTGCAAACGCATTTTCTTTTCTTCCCATGCTTACTTCGCTCTTGCTTAATAATTATTAATTTGAGCCTCATCTTACAAACAGATGGCACAGCTAGGAGAGAGAAATTAAACGACCAGCTAGTATCTTCAAGATGCTCTTGTAATCCAAATCCCAAGACACAGCAGATGCACTTATCATGCGATGGCAAGCGTGAAATACGCGGCCCGTGTTGGGATTTGCTCTGACAGTCTTGTATTTGAGACTGATATGGGACAGTAACCCCTGCGCAGAGGAGCTCAGAGCGGGACCTCCGAACAGCGCATTCGGCTATGACATATGACATATAAGGTATCTGCGCTTTTCTACTGACTGACGCAATGGCAATACGTACACTGCTCGAGGTCTCAAAGGACATCGATAAATGAAAGAACAAAGCATAGTGCACAATATCTGAACAATAATGCGCGCGAGCGTAAACGAAGAATTAATGCACATAGAAAAGCATCTAAAAATGAATCATCAAGCACATATGTGTGCTACTGTACGTGCAGTTATTGAGCGAACCCACTTTATTACTAGAGCAAACGGAGTCAGCAGAGGTGCAGGTGAGTGACGCAAACTACTGACCAAAATAATAAACGATAATTAGCCTGCAAGACATAGCAGAAAACGTGAAACGGGAGCAGGAACTTTAGAAGAACCGTTTTAATTTCACTTTCGTATTAATGCAATACAACGGAATCTAACATGATTTCTACCAGATTTAATGCAGTCGATGTGCTTGTAGGTGATGCATATGCCGATGTGTTTACATGTCTCGCGATGGCAGCATTGGATAAATAGTTCTCTTTAGTGAAACATCTGGCAAGTAAACTTTCAAAGTGTTCATAGACTGAATAAATAATTCTTACCTGTATGCGAATAAGACAGGAGCAGTAGGAGAGAAAGGGGAGCGCAATACTTCCAAAGAGAAGAAAATGCCATCATGTGTGTTATTCCCGACCTCTCTGTTAGTTCCTCTTCCTTAGATAGGAACTAGAATAACATGAGCGCGCAGGCTCTCACCTACGAGTTATGTCTTTTCTCAACTCCAGTGTTTGATGGAATCGTTGTGTGTTACATAGCCTACTAGTACTCACATGCACACTCAATCTGATACAATACTCTGAATGAAAGGTGGAAATGTAGCAGGGCCGGTTTTTCTTGGGCTCAGCTTCAACCAATCGGATTTGACAATGATCAGCGCACACCCAATAGGCGGGGTAAGTGTAATATTAAAAGACAAATGACCGTTTGTTTTGATCAAAAAGACAATGTGCTATATACCACTGCAGTTATTGGAATGAGCAGCCTTCCAATTAACCGCTCTATAACGTGATGAATTACAGTGGCGATCAATAAAGTTTTGAACCCGCTGTAGCCTATATAAATAATTCGAATTTACTGGAACACTGGGCTTTTTAATGAATCTCTAGCGTGTAATGTGGATTCCGCAGAGATAAATGACAGATTCAGTGACTGGACCAATTCAGAACAAGGAATTAGAATGTGATTCATTCAACTATGACATACGACGAAAACAATCAACACGATCATTAGAAACCAAACTGGCATGAAACTAGCCCGAGCAAGACTTCAATATCTTCCTCATCCTCAAACTCACTTCACTGGCGTAGCCGAATTAAAACCGCTATGAATTTATAGCCAATTTTATAGTTTGCATTTAGCGACATCATGTGATGATTTGGAGGAATAACGATGTGGTTTTGAAAAAAATTTCAAGTCAGAGGAGACTGTTACCTGTCACAATTTTAATATTTCTAAATATTACTATAAAATCTTGAATACAGAAAACTTGAATTGCCCATGCAGGAATATTGTTTTCACATTCAGTAGTAGCCTACATTGAAAGTAAAATGTAAAGAATAGTTATAAAGCTCAAAATTTTTAAATAAATAAAAACAAATATTAATAAAAATAACAAAGATAACAAAATGAAACAAAATAATAATAAAGATAACAAAATAAAATTAACAAACAAAATAAAAAAGATAACAAAAATATATCAAACCATTGTTCTGGCCAACGAATATTGTAAAACCACATGAAGAAATCTCTCATGTTAAATTATGCAATAACAGTCAGCTGAAGAACACAAAAAGAAAATAAGAACAAAACTGGCTGCTTCAAATTGCCTTGTTTACAGCTGCCCAATATAGACATTACTCTTTTTGTTCAATTATAGACATTCATGAGAAACACTTCTAGAAGATTATGGTCACAGACAAGAAAGAAATCAACAGCCAGAAAGTCATGTTCACCCGTGCAGGATCCAAAACATTTGTTTGCTGTCATTCTTTCCAAGTGTAGCTGTGCCGCATGCCAGAGTAGTTTATAATTGGCCAGCAAACATCAAACCTTTTGGAAGTGTTTGGTCAGAGCATAAATAATTTGAAAGCGGAAACATGTATACAAAAGGAAAGTGAAAGCCATTTAAATGAGAAAATAACCATGACTGTTGACAAGCACCTTAGTAGATGAGAACCTTGAGACGTGAAATATTATTTTCACACATCAATGTTTTTTATTATAAATTGCAGCTCATGGCATTTTGAACTAAAATATTTATGCAGCAAATTAACAGTTTTTGATGTTTGGGATCATTTGTAAGTAAACAATGCCGGTGGGAAAGGTTGTTTGTGTGAATTAGGTGTAGGGCTCATCCTACAGCACTGAAAAACTGCAAGGCATTTAGAGCTTTTATTATTCTCTCTCTTATGAAAGTCTATTACCTAGATGATATAAATGTGAAATGCGTGACCCTTTTGGAGATTTTCCTGCTGCAGGCCATTTATTTTAAAGAGCCCCTGGAGAAAGCAACATTTTAAAAATGGGATTTTCTTTTGGGCCTGTAGCCATTTCAAGTTTTGCTACTCCAAAGCGCTTCCCATGCTAATATATTCTCTTGTTCAAGGACTTTGTGAAGAACCGCGGGAGAGAAAGAGAGATCTTGAATAATTTGTGTAATAATATTGTTTTTGTTGCACTCCATGCCATGTACCTTCGTTAATGAACTGTCATTGTTTTAGCACACATAACACAGTTATTAATGGTGGCTTGGTCAGCCACACACTGGTAATAAAACTACACAAAAAGAAACACAAATATTGCAGACAGAAGAAATTCAATTAAATGAGAAGCTATGATAATGTTTACAGTGATGAACTGCTAAAGTTAAAGCATTGGAGGGTAAAATTAATAAACACAGTTGTGGTTATGTGGTGACTGTATAGTCCAGGCAATTCCAGTTCATGTTGTTTGTGAAAAAGTTGGGCTTGTGGCAGCATGTAAAGATAAGATATGTCACATTCTGAAAGAATACCTCAGGACTGCCTCGAGGCATTTTTTGATATGTTTTTAAAGTTTTCTGACACATTTCTGGTTCTTATTCATGGACTGGACAGAAATATACTTACCACCCATTAAGAGGCTTCTATAAAATTCTGGTTCAGAATAAAAACATAGTATTATTCCATACACTGTACGACGGTATTGATGATTCTGGTTATTTGTAAGACCTTTTCAGTCATTGAATCGTTTATTAAAACTATTTGTTCAAAAACACTGATTCGTTCAGGATCAAAATAGTTTTATCTTAAGTATAGCCCCCTATACCCTCAGTCACTGTTGCCTACATCACTCTACTAATGTAGTCCACTGAATGAGGGAATACATGTAAATTGAATTCGGACACTGTGTGCATTGGAAGTGCTGCAGACGCCATCTATTGGCAAGAGGCGGGAAATCATTCAATGTGGCGCGCTTATAGTGCGTGGTTATTCTCTAGCAGCTAGCCATTGAGTGGACATTGGTTGTACACTCATTATTGAGGTGCATTAGGAATTGAATAAGTGCACTTGATAATGTCCACTATGGTGTTGGACACCACTACAAATTGCTGTCCCTTCAAAATAGTGCACTATATTCGGGAATAGGGGCGATTTTGGATAAGCCCAAGTTTTTATGAGTGAGTCATTGAATTATTAATTCAACCAAATCGCGCAAAATTGTGGTTCATACATCATAAGTGCTGCGAGACGGCAACAGGTGACTTCTTTGATTTCACTTTTGAATTGGTTTGGTTGGAAAATAGGCAAAGTAACTGGCAATATTTTGTCTGAAATGTAAGTTATTCGATATTAACTTGTTTTTGAGCTGTCGTATATGAGCAATATGCAAACTGGCTGTCGAATCACATGAAAACCTACTCAAGACAACAGTCTTGCTTCTGTGATTTTGCTTAAAGGGTTAGTTCACCCAAAAATAAAAATTCTGTCATTAATTGCTCACCTTCATGTTGTTCCAAACCCGCAAGACTTTCGTTAATCTTCAGAACACAAACAGATTTAATTTAGACTTTTATTCACATATAAACATTAATCAATTACACATCAGTTGTGGTAAACGGAAGCTCAAGCATGTGCGCTTGACATGCAAGAACCAATGAGGTTCAGTCTCACGTGTTACGCAGCAAGTTTGAGCTTCCACAAGAACCAATGATGTTCAGTCTAGTAACGCAGCATGTTTGAGCTTCTGCACGAGTTTTGTTCTCGCATGTCAAGCAGGTTCGGTTAAGCTTCTGTTTATGTTTGCTGATCAATGTTTATATGTGAATAAAAGCCTAAATTAAATCTGTTCATCATATAAAGCAATAGTCTGTTCAGAAAATTTATGGTTATTTGTAAGACCTTGGAATTTATTGATTTTCAATCATTGAATCATTTATTAAAACTATTTGTTCAAAAACACTGATTCGTTCAGGATCAAAATAGTTTTATCTGAAGTATAGCCCCCTATACCATCAGTCACTGTTGCCTACATCACTCCACTAATGTAGTCCACTGAATGAGGGAATACATGTAAAGAGTGAAGTGCTGCAGACGCCATCTACTGGCAAGACGCGGGAAATCATTCAATTTGGTGCTTATTATGCGTGGTTATTCTCTAGCAGCTAGCCATTGAGTGGACATCGGTTGTACACTCATTATTGAGATTTATGGAATTGAATAAGTGCACTTGATAATGTCCACAATGGTGTTGGACACCACTACAAATTGCTTTGGTTTGGTTAAGCTTCTGTTTATGTTTGCTGATCAATGTTTATGTGAATAAAAGCCTAAATTAAATCTGTTCATCATATAAAGCAATAGTCTCTTCAGAAAATTTGGAACAAACAACTCAATTCATATAGCTTTGTTTTTACGATCTCTTTATAAATATTATGAAGCGTCAAAGTGGTAGTTGCATAGACTATCAATGGAGGGACAAAAAGCTCTCAGACTTCATCAAAAAGATCTTCATTTGTGTTCCGAAGACGAACAAAAGTCTTACGGGTTCGGAACGACATGAGGGTGAGCAATTAATGAAAGAATTTAAATTTTTTGGTGGACTATCCCTTGAATTGTATTTTGCAATGGTCAACCAATCAACCTGCTAAGTGTGTATCAAAACTCTTGTTTGAGAACTTACAGGTATTTATTAATACTTCAGAAGTTTGAAATGGAAATATCTTTTTATAAACAGCGGCAATGCCATTTACATAGAGATGAACTCTCTTGAGATTTCTTGGCTAGTTGAGCATACATGAATGTCTATCTTAATTAGATCAGTAACAACACTGGAGGCTGATTATGTTGTAAAGTCATTTTAATAGCTTTAAATTCAAAGATATGGAAAAATCAAACTTGTGTAAAAAAAGTGCAACAATTTCAAAGTGCTTCTAGAGAAATTGGTTCAGTGTTAATCTGGATCTTATCTACTGTCTTTCAAGTAAAGCAGAATATTATATACTTATGCAAAGCAATAACCCCAACATTTCTACCTCTGACTAAATGATTGTACAGCTTGCAGACAGTGGTTTTCCTAAAAAGAAATGTTAATCAGTTTAAAGACATAAGCCAGCATAAGACTGTTGGGAAGAAAGAAGCGTTCAATGTCACCTCACAAAAACATCTTTTCAGCATTTCTCAATTTTGCAGGGTCGGTGAATCAATACAGAGAAAATTGCACACCTTTTGTTGAATAGCATTGCTGCCATCCACACTGGAAAGGAACCAAGGTAAAACCATAATTTGTCCCGTCTTTGTATACTTTTTCGATTTCCTGCATAGACAGTCTCCAAATTATATATCTGAATAAAAGACCCAAGAGCAAAACAAAATCTATGGGCAAAGCTCTCATTAACTCCCTTCTACTCTGAATACCCAATACTCCCTCATCTTTTTCTCTTGTCTTCTTTTCTCTGCTCTCCTCTCCAGTCCTCCATCAATCTCACTCTTTACACCAGCGGCTGCTTGTCACCAGCGGTGGAGGGCAGGGACTCCACGCTGGATCTGTAGATGGGTTTCTTCTGGGAACGGTCATCACTGAGAGGATGAGAGAAGGAAATATGACAGAGTGAGTGTTTTATCTAGCAGAATAAGAAAAGATGTGGACCTGAAGGATGTGGTTATTGAGACGGTTATTTGCACATACTAGCCTGCCTCGACAGCTTTGAGGCAGTGAGAGAAGTGGACCATCAGCGTCTACTGATGCTCAGCCTCACAGTAATACTCAGACTCCACTCGACATGATAGAGGAGGGTTGGAGGTCAAACACCCACATGAATCACTGCACACATTTCCAGACAACATGACTAGGGCGATTTGGAGGACTTACATGGGTCCCTTGCGATTCCTCTGATTGGCTCGGCGCCAGAGGTAAGCGGTCATGGATATCACAACCACCAGAAGGACCAATCCAGCACCAGCTACCATGAGACCAATACGACCGGTGGTTGACTCATACCATGCTGCATCCTCTAAGAGACAAAGACAAAATCACATATTATACGTCTGTCAAACTGACTTTAAATGTTATGAAATAGAAAAAAGAAAAACAAGTAAAAAACCTAATCAAACATTTCAACCTGATTAACATTGGTATTAGTTGTTCGGCCTTGAGCAGGTGATCTAATTGAGGGTAATTGTCAACATTAAATCAAATTCAACCCAATGTACTTCCTTAATTCAGTTCTTATTGTGAATGATTCATTGGTGCACATTAGTGCAAATAAAATAACTGTTGACTTCTTGGTCTTCAAATCAAAATGTAATAACTTGCTCTTTCTCTGAAACGACTCCCATTTTCTGCTGACATCAATTTGATTCCACGGCTTTTTTGCACTTTAGACCTACTTGATAACAGTGGCTGATATAAATGATAGTTCCTCTGACCAAAATTACAACATCGTTATACATACTGAACATTGTTAAAAGGCAGAAAAATATTGTAAGACATTAAGGCATTACACAATCATATGTAAAGCTGCTTTGAAATCACATGGATTGTGAAAAGTGCACTATCGATAACAATAACTTGAGAGATTTTTAAATTTGATTCAGTTATAATAGCATGGCAGATATTATCCATGTTGTGCAGACATACAGTAGATATTTTCTTGACTTAAAGAAAACTGTCCATCGGTAATCATAAGGAAGTTACGAAATGTGTCATTTTATTGAAGTTAAATGAGTTCTCAAGGTCAATATTATTGTCTTACACGGGCGCCTTTATACTCTAAAACTGAAAATTGGACAAATAGATCAAAAGGGATATTGATAGCTGAATTGCTGCAAGTGCCATTAGATATAAAATGAAACGTTCAAATTATGAACATACTGTACATCAGGGGTTCTCTACTCTGGCCCTCGAAATCCACTCTCCTGCAGAGTTTAGTTCCAACCCTAATCAAACACACCTAAACAAGCTAATCTTCAGCATTACTAAAAAGTTACATGCAGGTGAGTTTGATCAAGATTGGAGCTAAACGCTGCAGGAAAGTGGACCAGAGTTGAGAAGCCCTGGTGTATATCAACTGAAGTTATTCACACAAAAGTCACACACTTTTGGCAGCTCTGACCTGGTAGAACAGTGATGCTGATTGTACGTTTCTTCATGAGGGACCGCACAGTGGGCGACTGAGCCGAACAGGTGTATCTCCCTCCATTCTGATCACTCACCTTCTCCAACTTCAACTTATTAGAGGGCAAAATCCAGTCATCTCCCTTGATATGAAATAGACACACAGAGGTTACAGAGAAGTGAAAAGCAAAGCAGGAACTATGTGAAATATGTGACGTAAGAAAGATAAGGCAGAAGTAATAATTCTTAGGAATGGAAATCATGCAAGAGGGTGAATTCCCACTTTTTTGACTTTTTGAATCGAAAATACAACAGAAATAAAGTTCCCTAAGAATCCCTGTGCCATTTACAATAAATAACGTTAGTGAGTATGAAAATAAAACATAACACCATACAATTCAAGGAAACAAATGCCTGTGCAAAAACCACTCGGAGCAAATCATAACCATGCAGATGCTTTTGGCACTAGAGAATCTTCTGCAGCCTGCCAACAAAGTCCATTTCAATTTAAATGAAAGTGAATTAAGAGGATTCCCAGTCAAGCCAAGTTCTGGCCAAAGCACCATTGTTTGAGCTAATCCATTGGCTCCGAACATCTTCCTGTTTCCTCCGCTGGGGTGCAGACACAGAGCACTATAAACAGGTATAGCTGCTACACCAGAACGTGTTCTGCAATCTAAGGAAGCTTGTTTTTCTAGTTTACTCTATTTATATGAATCTGCTTTTATTGACTCAGGCCTTGGGTAACTATTTGAAGTGCAGATTCGAAGCCATATTGACTAAGCGAAAACATCTTGCATAATACAGTATATATTTGAGGGAGTTTCTACTGTAAGAGAATGATAGTGCACTTTTTTGATGTGGTGGAGGACAGACTGTCATCCTGTGTAACAGGAATGACTCATTCTGGACTTCTATCTCATGAAATTCTATGGTCATCGATCACCCACGCTATGACATTTAGAGGGACTTTTTTGTTTTGTTTTTTTGCATAAGGTCATGCACTGTGCGTTCTACAGCAGGTTACATGTACAATAGTCAAGATTAGTATGTTCAACAGTTAAACACAGATACAAAATTAACTTTTTGTCTCATAAGCCCAAGGTGAGTGAATTAAGTTTTACTGGCCTTACCAGAATACATTTGGCACTGTCCCTGAAATGATTTTCATTGATTATATCAATAATATTTTGTTCTGTTCATTTGTCAGTTCACGTTACGTAATACTCGGTTTTTCTGTTCCTGTTTTCTGCCCAGATGGTTTTTGTTTTGTATGTTAAAGTTTTATAAATCTACGTCTAGATCCTTCCTCTCACCTCTTTACTGCAACCGACCATGACAATAAGATGATATCAATTAATTTTTAAATAATTTCTTAATTACAGTTTCCTTTCATATCAGTGAAAAAAAGATATATCACATTATATAAAATGAAACATCTCTCCCTGGTATAAAATGAATATATTTTGTTCCTAAAATATATTCATTTTAGTGGCTCAATTAGAGGAATATTTCCACATGGTAAAAAGACCTCCTAGATAAACAAATGTAAGCAAATTGTCTACTAAGGAAGAAGACATCTGAGTCGCGACAGATGTTTTCTTTAGCAAACATCTGTCATGACTCGTGTGGCTTATTCCTTTGATTTGAATCGCTTGTGTCAGTTATATGATATCAGTGAGGGCTTGATTATCTTTCTCACAGTTCGAAACTTCAACTTGAACAAAAACATTAAATAACCAGCCACTGGAAAGTAACTGGGCCCTGGTGAGTTTTATTTTCTCGCCAAAGCCAATATTTGCTCACATTTGGCTGCAATGCCCGTTGAACAAAGCTCATAAATAAACTTTTACAATAATTCCGAATTGATCAGGGGAGTGTAGACTAGACATAACCTCTGGACACTCCTTAGTGCAGATCTACCATACACTTATCCTGGCTTTCCTGTTCTAATTAACTGAGTTGACAACTTTCACAGCCTTTTCCCCAGACCTGAGTGAACAAGCTTATTTTCACTTGAACAGGACTTTATTAGGCAAGCTGGCCTTCCAGGCCTTTCTCTCAGATGTCTAAGAACCCAACATGTCTATTACATGAAAAAGGGCAACTGCAGTCCCAAATATAGAGTAATGCATCATGTTAAAAAACTGCTGTGAGAAAAAAATGCATTAGATATATTAATCTGTCACCTCTTTAGCCCAGAAGTATTCAGGTGCCTCGGAAGCTGAAGTAGTACATTCCAGCTCCACATCATCGCCTAATTGTACTTTAAGGTCCTGCACCGAGTTGAAATAACGTGTCAAGTATCCCAAACCAGCCCTGTGCACTGCCAGCTCCCGCATATCTGCGATAGAAAGAGAGAGAACATATGAGGATAGAAAGGATTAGTCAAAACAGCTCTGCTCCTGGATACAGTCGCATAGCATAAAAACAAGGAAGTAGGTCATGGAAATTTTGAGCATGTCTTCATCACTCACAATGAATATATACAGTATACATTTAATATTATATCTTTTATACATACATAATATTTGTATACATTCATACAATATACATGTAGAAATAGTAAGATTTTTTATTTCTTAATACTTTTATTAAGCAAGGATGCTTTAAATTGAGCAAAAGTGCAGTAAAGAATTTTAGACAGAAAAATGGAAAAATAAAAATAAACACAAAACAAATGAATGGTTCTTTTATTTACTTAAAAGAATCTTGAATATTTTCAGTTTTCACACAAATATTCCTGAGCACCAAATCAGCTTTACTGTGCTTTTGCTCAAATAAATGCAGCCTTAGTGAGCTTTAGAGACTTAAAAAACATTTTAAAAAACCTTGCCAACACCAAACTTTTAACTGGCAGTTTAACTTGTTGGTGACAGCAGTGGATTATTATCAATGATTATAGCATATTAAGTCCAGGTTGACTGTAATAACGCAATGGATCATCTTGTCTCCATCTGATTATTCATACTGAACATCTCTGTATAGCTCCATCTGGGTTTTTATGTTTTTTTTTTCACTCAGTTTTTCCAATAAATCACCACTGTCAACTCATCCCTGGGCACTGCAAAACCCCCAATCAATATCAATATTGATTTTGTCATCTTGGGAGATAAAGAGTTTTATTTATCATCGATTCTTTAAATCCCAAATATAAAAATTCCTTGCGACAAATGTCAGATGCAACTGGCCTCACACACAACGATGGAAAGATTGAAGCATCTGGACAATCTAGACATATATGGATCAAATCAATGGGGATTTGCATCACAAACAACTCACAGTGGATGGGGATGGTGAGGGACTGGGAGGAGTTGTCTGGTGCAGAACTGTTCTCAGAGACACAGCGGTATGGACCCTCAGACCAGGACTGGATACTGGCGATGAAGAGGAGCAGTCTGTCCTCCTCCCTTCTCACATCCACATCATACAGAAAACACCGGCGGTAGAAATACTCCTGATCTGTCTCTAGCCGATACCACTTCTTCATGTACTGTTGGGAAGAAAAAGGAAGAAATATTTCACTCCAACAGACTACTTACATAATATGCATAGAAATAGCAGTTGTCACTCTGTATCTCCCAACAATATGTCTTAGTAAGAGGATATTTAACCCTTAAACGCATAGTGACCCGGAACGTCATTCACTAACCTCCTCCACATTCATTTTTTAAAGTTAGACATCAACCTTCTTAGTATTCCTCAGTCAATTCATTATAAACAATATAACAAGAAAAAAAATGCTTTATTTTATTCTTCTGTAATTGTTACTCTAATAGCAGGAGAGTTTTATATTATCACGGCAGGTAGAGATCCATCTGTGTTAGATATAGAAGATCCGGGTCGATAAAGACCCGAATATGTAATGATTGGCGAAACATTCAAGCATTTTAAGGGTTAAGTGCTTAGTTTTATGATCAAAGCTCTGTAGTTTTTACTGTGGGGGACGAAACATACAATGCAAAGCGATACAATGATGTTTGAGAGTTGTACATATAAATGTTACTCAAAAGCCTGTTGTATCATATTTGATACAAATTAACATGATTAAAAAAAAAAATGTATGTATAGTCAAGTAAACCTAATGATCACTTATCAGTCCAGTAAGTGTTAATCTTGAAATATTACTACCAATATAAAAGTTGTACTTAGGTTTACTTTATAAAAATCAGGAACAATTTCACGGCCTGTGGGTGGACATTTAGAATTATACTAAAATGCCCTTTACTTTCTAAAAAAGTAAAACTACTAATCAGACAACAGAAAGCATGTAGTATATTGTGTCCAACAGGTTTTTCATCAAGGTTTTGATCATTTAGAGGCCTCAGAAAATTGCGTATCAAATATGATCCAGTAGGCTTTACAGGGTTAAGAAAATCTTGCTAATGTAGGGAACACTTGCCAAATTTGATTAAATATGCTACACTTGGAGGAATTAGACTATTCAGGGCAATGACACTTGGGTCTCACTAACACAGGTTAATGAGAGTTTGCAAAACAAAACATCTGTCTTTGTGATTGGTGGTATGGAGATCCATTTTTGCTCGAATGCATTTAGATAGCTGGAAAATGTGACAAACAGACTCTACACTGACAGAAGCAGCAGATGTTGTGAATCCTCCAAAGGCCCCTCACTGCCAGATACTAATTAAACCCAGAATAACAGCTCTCAGAAACTCACTTAAACACACACTGCCTCCTGCGCTTTAAATACCAATTGCAGCCTTGATCTCCAGACAAATAAATTCAAAATAATATTGTTCTTTATTTGCGATTGCCCAATGAGATTGTTTACAAAATCACAGGAGCATTTGTGTTAATATTTGAGAGTAAGTGTCCCTGACAGATATGTTTGTAATTTTAGATCTCTCACTTTCTGTTTTTTCAGTAATCGTGTACAGACAGCAGCAATAACATAAATCCTTCTCATTTCCCATGAGAAACGAGGTGCCATTTCAGTTTCAATCTGCTGTTTTCTTGACATTTACAGACAAGTGCACATCAAAGAGCATTGTGTACCAGACATTTCCTTGCTATTGTGTAAATGACCTTACCTTAGAGAACCTCTGAAAATGCACTGTGCTCATGTTCAGCTCAGACTCTGTATCCACACACTCCAATGTCACATCCTGTCCTTCCAGAACCGGCTCAGATGGACCTTTTACCTCCAAAACAGCTGTAAAACAAAAAGTAATAAAACAAAGCAATAATGAATTAGCTAATTTTATAGAATAAAGCAACAATTGCATCCATATGGGATACTAAACAACATAATTTGTTTAGTATCTCATATGGATGCAGTTCTTGTTGCTTTTTGTCACTCTGATCTGATAGCATACATCAGTGTATGTAATTATATGGGAATTCTACACATCCCTGTTAAAACAGCTGTTGTTTGTGATGTAAATTCATACTTTTGCACATTTAATGGAAAAATTACAACCTATGAAATTGAACAGATCTGGCATGTATTTGCAAGAAGAGTATATTGCCAAGCCAAGATCGCTAATATATTGATACTTTGCACGTGACGTCAGTTGTACTGGCTGGCGGGCAAGAACGTCATTCTCTAGCAATGAAAACCAGTAAATAATCAAGGATCTTGCCAGGACGTTGACAGTTTTAATATACAAAAGTTGGTGTTTTGAACTGTACACGACATGCCAGATAGTTGTTGTGCGATTGGATGCACTAACCGCGTTTGTTGCCCGCCAGATATCACGTGACTGCAAAGTATCAATACAGACAGAAGACAGACTGAGAGACAGACAGAGTATTATCAAATGGTGTGTTAGTACACACTCATGAAGTTATAACACTTTTTTCCTCTGAAATGTGTTACTTTGGTTTACAGCAGCATTGCAATTTTTACATTAACGGTCCAAACGTTCTGATATGATTTATCTTTTTTACGTCACAAAAACCAGCTGTTTTGTACAGACTTTTTATTTCCACTTTATAGTTGCCAGAATATTCTATATTCTTTCTAAACTTCCTGGTCTGTGTAATTTGCATAGCAGCCATGACAACAACAGGAACATGCTATCTGATGTGCAGTGTTGTTAAACTGAAGCAAACGCTATAAATACAGAAATGCAAGCATATTTTTAGTCACTTACATCATTTAGTCATTTATTTGTTATGTCATTTATTTGTTTATTATGTCATTGAAAAGGGTATTCTCAAATATTGTCAAACAAATGTGAACGTGCTTTCAAACAAATACAATTTCCTTAAAATGTCGTCTAACTGGTTGGGTCAAGATGGTGAGCATTAAAGGTGGCAAATTCCTTGTCTTACTTGCTGTAGGCGACTTGACATATCCTGAAATACCTCCTGTGTAAAATTGTATTTTGGGCTGTCACAATGCAGTCTTTATGGGGCTTTTATATAATATAGATAAGATAATGTCGTTATATTAGGCTACGACCTTACAAAAACAGGAAAACTTTCGTTTTCACATGATTATTGCAAAGAATCCCTGCATTTCCCCGGAAAATTGTTGGTAGGCTAGTTCAGACGAATTCAATTTTAAGGTAGGCTATGCAATTCTGAACGTTTAGGTAGATTTTCTTTTGTGCAGCCAATCAGCCAGCAAAAAAAATAAAAAAGTGAAAAAATAAGAAAAATAAAATAATAACTATAAAAACTTTATTTATTATTTTAAATTTCGCTCCTCAGTCTCACTGGATTATTAATTAACTTGTATAGATAGGCCTATACTAACATATTGCGTTTGGTAAGAGATTTTAGGTTGAAACAGTAAGGCATTAAAAAATAATGGTTTTGCAAAGACATAAGCAAAATGTTATTTACCATTGTATCCTTGGAGAAAGGTGAACGCCAGAACAGTGAGGAGAATATAGGCTTTCATATTGAAGGATCTTGACTTCTGCGTTTGAAAACAGCTTCTGCCAAAACGAAAGTTTGTAAACACAATTTATGAGCGCGGAAGAAGAGGGTGGAGCTTAAGCTAACGTGCAATTGTTTATTTTGTTTTTGTTACAAAGATTCAACGATGCATTAATATAATGTTAGCATTAATTTCTTCTATATTTTAAAAATGCAAAAATACAAGGTTACTTGTGCAATGGTCTCAAAACACAAACTCTTCATGCAAATCAAGCTTCAGCATCACTTGTATCTAGCATAATCTATGCTCAAAGGGTGTAAGGCACAGTGTCATCTGGCGGTTAAAGTTTTGTTTAGGTTTTTGTGTGATAGACGTTTGATATGTGAATCTGTAATAAAGAGATTAAAAAAATGACATTAGGCCTTGGCTACAAATACTTCACGACGCGATTAAGTTACGGCAGTTGCTTAGTAACAATTTGTTATGACATGACATCCTTCAATTCTTTTTTAGGTAAGTCTCAAAGGTTAAGGTCATATAATTACCGGCCCCCTAGACGCTTATTCCTTTATTTCAAAACAAATTTGTAGTGATATTTCAGCTGCTGAGACAAATTACTGCTGAGCCTAGACCTATTTAATATTTAATTTTATATGGAAAAGTTTCATGGGTTTTCTTTACCTTTCCTTTCATGAAGCTGAAGTCGATAGCCTAAACGTTTGAGAATTTGAACAAGATAGAAAAAGATCTGGGGCGAGTTTAATATTAGGCCTACCTTCTCTTACCTAAGTAGCACTGAACTGAAGTGCAGAGAAATAATAATAAATGTAGTTTAGAACCTACTTAAATAGTTGTCTATTAAATAATAAATAGCCTAGGGAATTTGAAGAGGGCAGAACAGCAGCTAGGGCACAATGTAAATTCACTTGTCTCAAGTTCATTGGCCTTAAAGGAATTTCAGGTGACTGTAGGTGACTCAGCAATGGTGACTTCTTCAGGAAGTACAAGTAACTACAATTTTAGTTTTGAAATGTGTCAGAAGTAGCTTATTTGTTTGTTTGTTGTAGACAACGATTCATGTCTCATATTGGAAATGTAATGCATCATACCAAGACATGGTTCAAGGGTTCTGCTCTGAAAGGCACCACAGATGTTAAAAGATATTCAACAAAACAGAATACATCAGTAAACTATACTGATATCACTAGGGTCACAAATGTAAAGTTCAAATAAGGTCCATCAACATTTATTTTTGTTGGTATGTGTACACAATGTAGACATGAGCTGAACTGACAGATGTACAAAAATGATCTGATGTTCTTGGGTTGAGAGGTTACAATCATTGATCTTTATGATCGACCAACCACATTCACAATACCACATAAGGAGGGTTCATATATAAATGGTGTAGTAATGCTAAAGATACAAAATGGACAACATTTTTCCCATTACAGTTTTGCCAAACTTTAATTCTGAGTAATAATACAGAGATATCTAAAGATATCTTTGACAACAAACCTTTGACCAACTGTGAAAATGGCAGCCCCTTGACTCTTGCAGTCTTGCGTACTGTCAGTCCCTGCATACAGTAAGTAACAGCAGGTAAATCACATGTCCAAATGATGTCATAATATTCATCCCCACACAACAAGCTGAAATGCATTTAAATATGGCAAGAGATTCATTTCATTTAAATACACATTTATAGAACAGTTGTAGCAATTGATGGCCATATTTGATTTTTGACTGCTATGGCCAGAATCTAAATATTTGTCTTGGTTTGCATGTGCTTTGCGAGATTCCCATTAAGAAAGGCACTATTACATCAGCCGATGCACAACAGAGAACTTACTCTGTCTATTTTAGGCCTACTTTTTCCCTTATGTTAAAACCTAAGAAATTATCCAACCAGATTTTTTTTTTAATTATCCAATTCATCATCAAGACAGCATTCGAAGTTAATTTGGACACTAAAAAGAAATATTAAAAGCAACAACAAAAACTAGCAAAACTACAAAATTTTTGCACATACATGCATAAAAAAGTGCTAAAAAGTCAAATAAAACACTTTTCCACCATCATGCCAAATGGTTGTAAGCATTTCAGACAGTTTGATACAGTATGATTATAATCTGTTCCTACACTTGGATTTCTCACTACATTTAGCTAACCGTACTCAGGACAGGAGAATCATGCTGGTGGAACGGTTTTATTGGCATGAGACTTACGACTGGTCGCTTGTCAGTAAACCTAGCATCCTTCCCTTTGCTTTCTGGTAACCTTTCAGCCTGATGGTGGAAAAACTAGTACTGGGGCCGGCGGTTGCATGAACCGCTAAGACTAGTCTTACAAGTTAGTCATCAAATGTTTTTCTTGAAGACTTTTTAAATGATTAAAAGTCAAAAATTACTAAATTATTTTTTAAATTTAAGGTAGATTGGCCTAATTTGATACCGAAAAGTAAGACTAACTGCTAGTGGGTCATACTAGACCATAAGACACTGTCTTAACATAATGTTTATGCAGCTGGCCCCAGGTTTTGTAACGTATATATACGTAAATACCCTAAAGGCCCGTTCACACCAAGGACGATAACTATAAAGATAACGATAAAGATATAATTCTAAAAATCGTTCTCCATATTAAAGAATAACAGAGTTCACACCACAACTATAACGATAAAGATATGAGGAACGATATCGTTGGGATCACTTTCAGAACGATTTTTTTCCAGCTGTCGAACGATAAAACACTGACAGCCAATCAGAATCCACTCTAATTTAAAGGTCTCGCGCATTTAAAATGGATCTGGATCATCCGGGCGCGCGCGTGCTTAGAATAAAAAGACCGTTATCGGTCGTTGGTGTGGACGCATATACATAGTATATCTTTATCGTTATCTTTATAGTTATCGTGCTTGGTGTGAACGGGCCTTAATACTTAAAATGTAAATACCTTTACACTGATAGGCAACGCTTCTGATTTAATGTTTAAGGTGCAGTTACAGGTTGTCTCAATTTAGCTTTTAGAGGCACAAATAACAAGAAAAAGAATCGTACATTACCAAAACAAGATTTCGCTTGTTAAGTCGGACACCACGCATCACCATTTCTGGATCCAAATGCTCATCAAATGGCAAAAGCAAACAACAAACAATGCTAGCTCACTGTGTGTGGTTATACTACTGAACAATCACAATCCTAACCTTTATCTCTGTACCGAAATCTCAGATGGCCAGACAGTGATTCATCTTTTATGAATCGTTAAAATATTGGTGCCTGGGACACTGTGAGTCCAGAGATAGTAGTGTTCGCCACAAGTTTTTAACTTAGCTTAATTTGAATAAATATTGCTCATAAATGTCTGTTGAGATAGTACTCAATTGAAATGTATAGTTCCTTGGACCAAGAAACAGTGTTTCTTGTGTCACGAGTCATGACTTAACAAGCGGATAGTCAATGTGAGGGGACTGACATCAGCTCTTGGCGTTGTTTATGTTTCAGGCTCAATACCTAGCTTAATACATTACATATTAAAGTTGCCTTTTTTCTTCCCTCTCTTTTTAAAATTCAGATTCAGAATTGTTTGCTGTTGTTGTCTAATCTTTAATTTTATCCGAGCTGCTCTCTTCCTTCTCTCTCTCTTCCGAAGAGTAGTGTTGCAACGTCTGGTGTCTGTTTCTAGACGGAGCATCTGGAAAGCGTTGTCCGCAGTCCTCGCAGGCATACGGAAGAGCGGATTTGTCCCCATCCCCACTCAACTGCTCTTTACTAGCTGGACTCTTCCCTTCCATTTGCCGGAGATGAATCTGGTTGAGACTGGAGGCTTGAATTCTCTGGAATTCTGAAACTGTGGACGACGCAGAGGCAGCCAGACTGGGCCTGCCAACAGAGTTGGGCTCCGTCACGATCCCGTGAACCGTGCGGTGATGAAAGCGGATGCCGGAGCGGTTCGAAAAGCTCTTCCCACAGAGGCCGCACACGAAAGGCCTCTCGCCGGTGTGGATGCGAGTGTGGATTTTCAAAGCCCCAGACTGAGTAAAGCACTTTCCACATTGACCGCAGCGGTACGGTTTCTCCCCCGTGTGAATTCGCTGATGCGCTCTTACCCCAGCCAGGTGAGGGAAACCCCTCCCGCAATAAGAACAGGTGTACGGCCTCTCTCCGGTGTGAATGCGGCGGTGAATCTTAAGTGCCCCTGACTGGCTGAAACTCTTGCCGCAGTCGGTGCAGATGTACGGTCGGGCGCCAGTGTGCACGTTGAGGTGGATGCGCAGATTGCTGTGTGAGTTGAACGCGCGTCCGCACTCTGCGCACAGGAAGCCGCCTGCTTTGGATGCGTGCTGAGTTCGCTGGTGCTGCAGTAGTTGAGACGGCCGCGGAAAAGAGGCATTGCAGTGCATGCACGGGAGCTGCTGCAGGCCCTCCTGCTGAGCGTGACCCTGCTGATGCCGCAGGAGCTCGGCGCAAGTGGGGAAGGAGCGCTGGCAGGACAGGCAAGGGAACGTACATGATGTGCAGGTGGTGATCGGGCAGTGATGGTGGTGGTGATGGAAGTGATGGTGGGCAACATGTGCATCTGGGTCCTTTTGTTGACTTAGAAGTTGGCTACAGGTTTGCAAGCCACGGTGGCAGCATAGACATGCAAAGGCCTGAACAGGTGGGACACTTGTGGACTCGGGATTTGCCTGAGGGATTGGGCTGTGTGTGCTAGTGCCTTTGTCTTCCTGTTGCGGGTGATTAGATGTGCTGCTGGGCTCTCTGTTTTCCTCTTCCAGAGAGAGACCCAAACCTAGACACAATCCCAGGCCGACAGGGCTGGGCTCTTTGGCCTGCTGTTGCGGGGTGGATTGTAGGGGCAAAGGTGGCTGGATCTGTGAGGCCGGGCTGGTTCTGGGTTTCAGGGTCTGGATTGAGGAACTAGAAGTAGATGAGGAAAGAGGGCAGCCAGGACATGTGCAGGAACGATGTTGAACTACAAAAGAGGGAGATGAGAATGCACAAAATTATTAAGCATAAATCAACCGAGTGACGAGTTTAAAAAAAAAGAAGAGGCAAACATGATTAAACTAAATATGAAACTATTTCCTTGTATGGTTAGGAACTGAGAACCAGTTGTTATTCAGAAGAATATGTACTTCACTGATTGGTTACAGGAAGTAGTTAGAGCTACATAAAGTAGTATTTTATACAAATAAATGAAGTATTTTAGTATCTTTATTTATTACACCGCTCTCTGGAATATTTGATTCTGTTTTTTAGTGTTATTACTGTCAAATGTTTCTGAATAATGACTGTTGTCCAGAGAAACGCTGTATAACTGACTGCTCATCCATATTTGGGAAATGTTTCATATTATATGAAATATTGGTTTCACAAAAATGGATGAGCCTCATATCAGATAATCATGGTCCTAATCACCATGTCTGGATTTACTTTCTTTTTACAAATTATTGGATTGCATTTATGCTGCCTCTGATCTGCATTAGAAAGTCTGAGAATTTTTGTAGCAATAATAATATATTAAGTATTTTTAATATATATTAAATGATTAATTACATTTATTATTTGCTGTGTCTGTCCTGGTTGAATCAGGCAATGATCTCATCATTTGGCCACAGCTGCAGAGGCCAGTAAATTCAATAAGTAAGTGCCTCTAAAGTAGCCGGAATAAATCAATTCTGCATGTTTCGCAATCCTACTTCAAGAGGATAAGTGAATTGCCATTTAATTATAACACAATTGTACTGTACAGTCTATTGTAATATTTCCTCACCATGGCTTTCATGGTCTCTGGGCTCTTTTTCCCTTTCCTCAGAATGCAGACCAAACCGGACAGCACTTTTCACCTGGCTCTGTCTGGATGAAGTAGACTGGGGGGGATGAGAGACTTTGGGCCAAGCAGAACTCAGTGTCTCCTCAGTACGTTGCTCTCTCAGTTGATGACCAGAGACCGAAGCACTTGCTGCCATAAGGTCACCAATGAAGTGATGCATATCCAGCCATGAGCATGCACCAGCCTGCATTAAATAATATTAGTAGTAAATAAATAATATTAGTCGTAAATACTATAACTGCAGTATATTTTAATATATGATTACAATAAATTTATACTATAATAGGACCTAAATCAGTGTGTCAAATTGCTGCATATGCACAATGCATACTGGATTAAAGAGCAAATAAATAAGAAATATATCCAACAAGCATAGGCATAACGGGGTCATAAAACAAATCACATCATGAGAAAAGGACACCTTTAGGTACGCGTAACAAGATATGCCACAAGCGTTAAGCGTACAATATCAAGCGATACATTGTACTTTATAACAAAACATTTGCATTGATCCGTATCGCATGCTATTATGCACGCCAATAAAATGCTTCCGTCTGCGTTTTTTTTTTTTCATTAGTATTTCTCCAAGCCATGAAACACATTACACGCCCCTTTTAAGGCTACTTCCTCGTGTTTATTTTGGCATACTCACTGCGAGTCTGTCTTTGTCCATCTGTGGCGCGCCTTTACATAGTCGAGTGTGCAACTGTATTCATATACATTTATGATTAATGGCAGTTTTCTGTACTTAAGTGAACCGACAAACGCAGGTTAATCATAGTTGTCTCTTGACTCTACTGCCCTACTTTTTGTTACAGTCTAGAGCTGCTCATAACGCCATTTTTCCATCGACGGCAGTGTATTTCCGGGATATGAATCATGTGACTACATTCCTAGTTTCTTTACCCATACTCTGTACCGTGGTCATAGCCTACCACAATAACCTATATATTAAAATGAGATTTAAAAAAAAAAGTGGATAACACTTTATTTTACAGTGTCCTTGTTACATTTGTTACTTACCATAGTAGTAACAGTAAATTATAACTAACCCTCAACCAAATCCTAATCCTACCATAACCCTATAGTAAGTACATATTGCTAATTATTATTACTCAAATATATGACACCTTAAAATACACCAAAAAAGTGTCTTATTTTGTTCTGATTTAGTTTATAAGGACTGTGGTATATCTATCACAGTTTTAGTTAAGAAACAAAAGCCTATCTGTTATCGTTTCTTGTAAACATCTCTGTGTTAAATAAATGAACACTTTTGTCCAGTGCAAATACAAGCCTGAAAATTGCTATTTATTATTAATATTCTGTGATTAATATAATATATAAGCTAGCAGTCCAATACAGTATCTTGAATGCTATAAAGATTTTGGTGTCTGTTACAGAGGTCTGACAAGCTCTACAGATCTCATAGCGCATGCGTCCCACTAGCCAACACAGAACAATTCTATTTTGGTCAGGTTGTCACACAATTGTTTTTGATGATATCACACACCCTTTTCTGTCAGAGGTCTGTCACACTCACGAATAGTAAGAACGAAGGTGCCAGACTTGCCGCCTCTTTCATCAGACATAGGCATATATCTCTGATTTCCTGTTATAGTAGCTACATTTTGTAATGAATGGTGTGACTTAGTCATTAATGGGCAAATAATGTACCCTGGAAACTGTTAATTTCCATTTCCAGTACAATGAACACCCAAACCTCTTGTATCATTGTCGAGAACAAGTGATGCAGAAGAGTGATGTTGACAGTGCCACTCTACTCTGTAACATTGTCCCTTATGACTGAACTGCATGGCACTATGATAGTAAGAAAAACTAAATAAAGAAGAACAATAAAGAGCTATAAGGAGACTGAATTATGGGGCCTTAACTGCTCTCTAATAGTCACAAAAGAAGTTCTGGCATTCACATGTGAATGGACATCAACAAGAATATGATGCTCATGTTAATCTGCATATTCTATGATTTGTGTTTCAGTTGAATATATTTTTATATGATCGATTTAAAACATTGAATTTAGAACATTATTCTTATTTTCAATTCACATATTTTCTGAAAAGCTGTTAGACTTTATTCATATTCAACAGTGCATTCATAGGATTTAGTTTCTTTATAACATGATGTAATGAAATGTTGTTTATGCCACATTATGGTGCACCTAAATTTAACTCAATTATTTCAAGGCATGCATGTAGATAATATGCTTGGTCACTAGATGGGGCAATTTTCCATGAAGACAGAAGTTATTTAGTCTCTTCACAGCCCAGCAGACTGGTCTAAATATAGCCTACTTGAATTCCAGTCCTCTTTTAGAAAAAAGCAATTTAAAAAAATTGAGCTGTAATAGCCATAACACCTTGATGTTGTTTACTTAAAGGGCCCATGGAGGGGCTCTCAATCGTACACTTGAAGTTCTACAGTTGTTTCACACTGAGGCTAGTCAAATTACATAGCCTACTACAGGAACAAGCTAATGAAGAGTGGCCTTGCAGCATTTGAAATTTGCACATCTCTCCAGATTTTTAAAGTGCTACTTCAGAATAAACTAAGTGTGCACTAATGCCTATCAGGATGTTTATTTAAAGCGAATAAGTGTGCTTATTCGCTTGTGTGCTTATTCGCAAGTGCACAGCAGTTGAGCTGCATAAGCATTTAAAGTTCTCCACTTTTTTTGCAGCTGGGGGAGGATGAGTGGGTGGAGGAGGCGTGAAGTAGCAGAAGACCATTTTGGCGTTGTGGTGAGAATGGAGGAAATGGACATGATGCTTAATTTCTGAGGCAAATAAGCAGATCAAAGTTGATTGTGGAAAAGGAAGTATAACAAAAATGGTGTAACAAAACTAACTTTACACAGATTAACTGTATTCTATGTTAAATTAATGTTAATTAAATTAATATATTAACCCTTGTATGGTGTTCGGGTCTGTAGGACCCGTTTTCACTTTTTGTCAAAAGAAAATTGATACGATTAATTATTTTTTCAACCTCAGACTCATTGGCCTTGGCTCATTTTCTGTGAAGAATATATATCAGAACACATTTTCAATGACCACACACTGTACACCCCCCCCCCCCCCCCCCTACACATTTACATTACACACAGGATGTTCGGGTCCACTGGACCCGGAGCTAATAAAAGTGTGGAAATTTTAGGTCCTGTGTTACTCTGTCCTCCTCCTGTCAGGGCCTGCTGCTATTGTGTGTGTGTGTGTGTGTGTGTGTGTGTGTGTGTGTGTGTGTGTGTGTGTGTGTGTTCTTGTATATGGTTTATGAGGACACAAATGTGTGTAATGACATTACCGCAGCGGTATTACAACATAAACATGGTTTATGAGGACATCTGTGTCCTCATAAACCAAACGGCTAAAAAACATACTAAATGGTGTTTTTTGAAATTCAAAAAAGGCCAAAAGTTGTCTGTGATTGGTAGGTTTAGGGGTAGGGTAAGTGTAGGGGGATAGATTATACAGTTTGTACATTAGAAAAACCATTACGCCTATGGAGAGTCCCCGCAAACCACATATCCGTGTGTGTGTGTGTGTGTGTGTGTGTGTGTGTGTGTGTGTGTGTGTGTGTGTGTGTGTGTGCATTAGTGTGCGTGAGTGTGTATGTGTGCCCTTGTTTATATTACATTGTGGGGACCAAATGTCCCCATAAGAATAGTAAAACCTGAGCCAGCGGTCCCCACTTTTCAAAAGGCTTATAAATCACACAGGATGAGTTGTTTTGAGAAAGTAAAAATGCAGAATGTTTCCTGTGATGGGTAGGTTTAGGGGTAGGGTTAGTGTAAGGGGATAGAATGTACAGTTTGTACGGTATAAAAACCATTACGTCTATGGAGAGTCCCCACAAAGATAGTGAACCAGACGTGTGTGTGTGTGTGTGTGTGTGTGTGTGTGTGTGTGTGTGTGTGTGTGTGTGTGTGTGTGTGTGTGTGTGTGTGTGTGTGTGTGTGTGTGTGTGTGTGTGTGTGTGTGTGTGTGTGTGTGTGTGTGTGTGTGCATGTGTGTGTGTGTGTGTGTGTGTGTGTGTGTGTGTGTGCGTGCGTGAGTGTGTGCGTGCATGTGAGAGAGAGATTGTGTGTAAGTGTGAGAGAGTGAACTACCCCTGCCGTTCCCGCACAAGGTTGCAATTCTTAAATGTGATCTAACAAAGATAAAGGGAAAATATTAACCATATATGCTGTTTATATTGCTTGTACTTGGGATGAAGTAAACATCTGTTGAGTATTTTAACATAAATTGTTTGATTATGTTGAATTAAAAACCCAGAAATGCAGCGGGTCCACCAGACCCACGAACACTGGCTGAGTAACAAAAATATGAACACCACACAAGGGATAGTTCACCCAAAAATAAAAATTAGCCCATGATTTACTCACCCTCAAGTCATCCTAGGTGTATATGACATTCTTCTTTTAGACGAATACAATCAGAGTTATGAGCATCCATCCATGATAAAAGTGCTCCACACAGCTCTGGGGGGTTAATAAAGGCCTTCTGAAATGAAGCGTTCGTGTAAGAAAAATATCAATTTAAAACTTTATCCACTAAAATAACTAGCTTCCTTGGATTTTTTAATATAACTCCGATTGTCTTCGTCTGAAAGAAGAATGTCATATACACCTGATGACTTAAGCGTGAGTAAATCATGGGCTAATTTTCATTTGTGGGTGAACTATCCCTTTAATTAGGCTATATTTCTCAAATGCAACAGAAACTATTCCAACATTAGAATCCACAACAATAACTTAAATACACCTCATCCATAATGATGCTGAAACATTTTCAAATTTTGAATCAGTAATTTTGACTCTTGACTCAAAATAATCATGAAAATATTTCACTTTACATAGAAATAATATTAAATACATGATTACATGTAATTACATGTAGCCTAATGTATTAATAACCACCTAAACATTACGAGGTTGTATTAAAGGTGTTAGCAAATTGTTTTAGTAGGCTACTTTAAATATCTATCTCGCACATCCTTATATTTGTTATTGTCACGCAAAGAAAGCACCCCGTGCTGCCTCTGTCAAGCTCAAGCTGATACACTTTCCTCCATTGTGTTTCACATCTTGTCATCATGGAGAGGGCGGAGCTACCGATGGGCGGGGTATGGGGGAAACAACGTGTTCTCTGTATACATAGTGGAACGTGCCGAAGTCAGTTAATAACAGGCAGTGACTCGAGGAGTTGACATTTATCAGAGGCTCCTCTGCGACTGACATCATTCATTTCACCTGGCGTGGGAGCCGAGAATTAAAGACAGCTAAAGGGATTCTGACATGCACTTTCAGAAATGTGAGTACGAAGACTTTTTATTAATATTTTTTATTTATAGCATTTATAGCTACAGCAGAAGGAATTGAAGAATATACGATTCGTGATTTTTGATTTGATGGAGTAAAAGGGACAAAAAAGTAGACTAGTCTAGCCTATGATAGCTTACGTTAAAGTGTTCGGGTTCCTATTAAACAATTAAACACTGACATAAGCGTTTACCAAGTCATTTATTAAAATACACATACCCTGTTAAATACAACTATTTAGCTGGAAACAACGTATGGAATACTACTTTTTCTCTTTCTGTTTGTATGATTTATTTTATGACGTAAGTTCAGTGGTGTATGACCGTTTAAAAATAGACATCTAATTTGAATAAAGGATCCCCCAACAACGTAGAGATACTGTCAGTCACTGAGTTCATTTTACGGCTATTTGGACAAACCCCTTGATAAATTACTCCTCCCTTTTAGACTTTCAGTTCCCGTTATTAATGGGCGTGGGTCTCATTTTTATAAAGAAAAGCTTGTGAAAAAAAATGATAGCGAAAAGAAAACTGTATAAGGAACTGTATAATAAAACTATAAAGGAAGGATTTATTATACAAGTACAAATGTCTCGTGGGATAAACCAAGTGTCTAGGAATAAACGGCAAACTAAGATTTTTTTAATGAGTAAATATATGTAGCTATGTGTAGTGAGGGGTGCGGAATCCCCGCGAGGACACCCGCGCGCGTGACTCATTGGCCAGGGGTTTCCGACTTTGAATTTACAAGATAGAGGTGCGAGGCTATCCCAGCCGCTGATGCCCACGCTTTCGGACATTTTAGGCATGAACATCAATGTTCTGTAGACTTGTGAAGACTTCGTGTGACCTTTAAAACTGTTGCGACAGATAGCAAAACCACTGTTATATTTTATATAGCCTAGCTATGCTAGAGTATATGAATAGCCTGTCAAGTGTTTCATGAGTAGCCTAGCGTTTGTAACACATTCTAAGCGTCTGTCAAACTTCGATATAACATTCCTACATGAAACTAATATAACTTAAACTAGTTAAGAATTCTGTTGTTACGGCATACCCCACTACTTATTTATGAACTTTGCTTAAAAATCAATTAGGGTCAAATCCCATGACCACTTTTTCCTAATTTCGTTTTATTTTAAATAAAATAAAATTAGAAAAAAAAAAAAAAAAAAAACAGACATAGCCTACATGAAACATAGGCTTGCGATTTTAAAAACAACTATGTGATATTCAACTCTCACTGTAAACCTATACTTTAATTTAACTATTTTGTACAATATATAAATGCCTTATAACTAGTCAACTAGTCATGATAATGATTTCACCCCCTCCTACACAATGTAAATAAATCACAATTTTATGCTACATATTGAGACATGGTGATATAACCTTAAGAATTTGTGTATCTGTCAAAACATTTTTTAAACTCCATTATTGTTTTAGCTCATTCAGTGTTTGACCAATGGTATTCTAACGTTTTTTCTTAAACTTTCAGAAATGTAGCAAATTTTTCTTTTAGTATTTCTTTCATTTGACTCTGCTATACATGCCACTGTACGTAATGTACACTGTCAAGCAGTACATTTTGAGATGGTGAGCTTTAAAAGTAACAGGCTGAGAAGTGGAGTAATTAAACTGGAATGGAGAACAAAACAAAAAAAGAAGACAGATAAGAAAAGGAATGATCCTCTCGAGGTTATGCCCAGTGGAATTTCCATGCTGATTACATCAAAGCCACCTTCCTCTTCTGAATCCCCTTTGCCATAAGAATTACTTAATGTTTTGGTGAAACCAGTTACTTTTCCTGTAAATGAATATCTCACAGAAAGCAATTCTTGTGTCTGAGCTATATATAGATGAATCAAACGAAACACTATTATTATAGTTAAGCTATATAGGTAAAACTATTATATCTGATTATCATGGAGGTACATAATATATACTCTAACTAGCCCATAAAATATAGTAAAATAAGTTAGAAGTGTTTCTCTCACACTGCATTTTGGGAAAGAAATATCTGTGAGTGAAGCAGTAATTTGATTAATATTTAAACGAGATCTTCCTTGTTTATTCCTGGTGGCTAGATTAAGTATTGCAGCTTAAACTGTGATCTATGCAGCTGATTTCGGCTCAGTACTGCCACTGTTTGACATCATCTGTTCATACACCTCTGCTGGGCCCCCTCAAAGGACGTATATACGTCAGATGCAGGAAGAAGATGTGGTTTGCCACGAAGAGCGTAACGGAGAAAAGGAAATAGTTACAGAGAATGTGCTTGTGATAACCGTCTCCATAGACGCAGGGTTTCTGATGAAGAAGACAGGTAGACGTGACCTCACCACCTCTTTTCCAAATGGAATACCTTCCTCACGGGTGAGAGGATGAGCATTACGCTCCTTCGGTGGAAATATCTTTCTTATCTCACGTTTGGGGTCAAGAGTTTGAAGAAACTTTCCTTCTTTCTGCTCTAGAATACGTAACTGAAGCCCACTGGAAACCTCCAATATTTGCATTCTTGTCTTTTTCAGTTTCTTTTAGTGACTAACACGAAGAAAATACATTTGTATGTCATACCGACACCTGCTATTAAAAACGGCCTTGGGGAAATCACATTACTGTAGAAATCAATCAGTTTCACTTGAGAAAAATACTACAACAATAAATGAAGTAAGATAGATATTTAGCAAGAAGTAAATGCTCATTTACTTGCTTAAACAAATCTCTTACATTTGCTGTGGCATTGTAAAACACATGTCTGGGATTTAATAGAAAGATTAATAATAATAATAATAATAATAATAAAAAAATCTCACCTTTCCTGAATTGATTAACTGTTGTTCATTTAAAAACTACAAATATTTAATAGCATTTATTTTCATTCTGAGGTATACATATGATTATTTGTATAACTGCATCTAGTTAATAAAGTTCCACAATTATATTATTGTAAAATAAATGACATACTTTATTAAGAAATCTTCATAAAGAATATAAACTTGATAATAGGCAAGGGTGCATGGACTCTCGCTTGATAAATCAATATCAGTTTAGAGATTTAATGAGACTACCGTTCAAAGGTTAGGGGTTGGTAAGATTTTTTTATGTTTTTGAAAGCAGTTTTTGAGTGTATGTAAAGTTTTAACTCAAAATACCCCACAGATATTTTTATATAGCATGTTAATATTGTCACTTTGTGAGGGTGAGCAAAAACGCATTGTTTTTGTGTCTGTCCCTTTAAATGCAAATGAGTTGCTGCTCCCGGCACAGAGGGCGGAGCTTCAAGTCCTTAAAAAAAGTCCTTCTTGTGTCCTTAAAATTTCAAAAACTTTTAGCCTTTTATGTTTAAAGTCAGACAATGATGGAGAGACTCAAGAAGAAGTGACAACATGTAGAATGCAACAAGATATTTCTGAATGGTTAATTGATGAATTTATGTAGTTTATGTGTAGTATCCTCTAGTCATTGATTAGCATATTCTGTCATGAAAATCTATAAATCGCGCTCTCGGGGGCGGGGTTTATGTAAATTCTAGGGTTGGTGATGTCACTAACCCAGGAGAAATGTCGTGTAGTCCCAACCAGTCGTTTGTTGTAGTCCTTAAAAAGCCATTTCTTTAAAAGAAATGATCGCCCTTTCCTTTGAACTTTGAGCGTCGTAACTTTGTAACTTCAAACTGCAACATTACACACTAACTAAAGTTAGAAAAGTGAAATCATAATTTACCACCCCTTTAAAAAAACTACTTTCTATTGTAATATTTTTAAAACTATAAATTATTCCTGTGATGAAAAAGCAGAATTTTCAGCATCATTACTCCAGTCTTCAGTGTCCCATGTTCCTTCAGAAATCATTCTAATATGCTGATTTACTGCTCAAGAAATATTTCTTATAATGATAAATGTTGAAAACAGTTGTGCTGCTGTGATACGTTTTCTGTGATTCTTAAACAGCATTTATCTTTACTTAGACTTTTCAAAGAAAAAAACATCATGATTAATATAAAAATGGTTTATTCCTGTGTCCGCAGCACCGAAGGAAAAGGCGTGTTACCCTCTGCCCACAGTGAAGAAACTCCTGGAGCAGAAGAGAAAGAGAGAGACCTCCTCAGCACCCCCCTCCTGCTCTACAGCATCTTATACTTCTGGTGGCGCTGCATCTGTCCCAGTCAGTCAAAGCTATTATACCTCTAAGTATGAATGTCTTGAGGCTGATATAAACGGCTTTAATCATCCTCCAAAATGTTTCCAACAGGTGTTGGCATCAGTACAATCTCCCACTGTCGGTGAGTCTGAGCATCTCTGCTAAATGAGGATTTTGCTTTTAAAATGGGACTCCAATGACATTTCAATTCTAAAGATTTCAATTCCCTTTCCTTTGCAGGAACCAGTGCAAGCTACACAGACATGGGCGCAGTTAGATACGACCGATGGGAAGTTTCCAGCATTCATCAGGCACATTCCTCCCTACAGCAGTGCAACCCTTTCTCGTTCATGCCCAGTCCCTCCACCGCAGCAAACTTTACCCAGACTGGACAAACGCTTGCCACTGGCTACAGCCCTCAGCACATGCAAGACTGCCAGGACGCCCAGACAACACAGCAATATGTAAGAGCTCTAAAAGTATTTGGGGTAGCATAATAATTGAAGGCTTCTTACATAATCATGTTCATTCGGTCAAGTTTTAATCCCATTCTCTGTCATTTCTCACAGTCTATAACAGAGTGCCCTGTAACTGCAGCCGGGACTGATATGACTGGGACGGTCCCCGTTCAGAGCTCAGGCTTGTGTTGGCCATCTGAATCCAGAGCAGAGGATCACACAAGCCAATACGTTCTCCAAGAGTTCAGGCCCCAAATGGATATGGCGAAGCTGCAGGAGGCTCGAGTCTTCCTGCAGAACATGGATTACAGTAGAACCACCTGGCAGGATGATGATGGGGACACGTAAGTCAAAGGAACATTTTCTGCATGTTGTTTAGGGTGGAGATATACTTCCACGGATTCGGTAACAGGGGGTCAGTTGGAAGAATGATCTGTAGCTCTGTAGACTTCAAATGAGTACACTACTGTTCAAAATCTAATTATATTATGCTCACCAAGGCTGCAAAAATACAGTAAAAACAGTGATATTGTGAAATATTACGACAATTTAAAATAACTGTTTTCTATTTTAATAAATGTTAAAACTTAATTTATTCGTGATGGCAAAAGCTTTTAAAAGATCTTTTTTTAATCAATGTTGTGCAAACCGTGATAGATTTTTCAGGATTGTTTGATGAACTGTAAAGTTCAAGCATTTATTTGAAAAATAAATCTTTTGTAACTTTGTAAGAGTCTTAACTGTCACTTTTCGATCTATTGCATCCTTGCTGAGCAAAAGTGTTTATTTATTTAAAAAAACAAAACAAAAAAAACCTTGCTGACCCTAAATTGATGGTCACGCATATAATCTCTTCTAGTAACCCCCATAAATTTAGGGCTGTTTAAATGCGTAGCCCTTTATTTTATTTTATTTTTTTATGAAAATGGGTCAATGATTTTAGTAAAATTAAGTAGTTTGGCATTATCGTTTATTAGTATTTCTTAAAAAAAAAACTTTTGTCACAGGATGTGAGACATGTGGAGTGACTGCCCAAAAACGTGATGATATTTATGAACGAATAATTCCTAATATTTCCATAAAAGAGTTTTTAAAGGATTAATATGTGTACACAAAAAAAGTTACTAAAATTTGCGACTTTTTCTTTAAAATTTTCTTGAAAAACCAAATGAAACCAAAATAAATACAGGGAAGTCATTTTTAATGTAGCAATTTTGTATGCTAAATAGAATTTGCAGTCTTATTTAGATACCTTCCAGTCATGTACACATACTGTCATTATGTAAATTGCTCGGTTAATGTATTCGCATTAGGTGTTTCACCAGAGGGGTCTTCTAAGGCCTTGTGAGTTTCTCAACTAATGAAACCACAGCATAAGCGCAAGTCCTATAGAAAAGTGACTCTAACTGAAAATAGAAAGGTTGTTAGACTGTAAATGAAAACTGAAACTTTGTTCTTCCTCTCTTTTAGGATTTTACATATCTACACTGCGAAAGGCCTGAGGGAATATGCTTTTGCTGCTGCGGAGAAACTTCGTGGACTGGGGAAGCTGGACTCTAAAGAACACAAGGGCAAGGTGAATATCACAACAAAATACTGTTAAAGGGCCCCTCATAATAGTGTGTTTCATTTATTTTCATTATACTTTTCATGTAGTGTGTAATAGAACTGTTTGTGAATGTAAAAGGTCTGAAAAGTTCAAAGTGCACAATAAATAGTTATTCTGTATGAACAGATTCTGAACTGCCTAAAACAAGTTGTCAGTAATTCCAGTCTTACTTCCTGAATAAACCTATGTAGGTTTGTAACAAATTGCATAATACCAGCCTATAGTCTTTACTGGCTGCCTGCGAATAACGTCTACTTTGACCCGCACTCAAACACTAGTTATAACTGATGCCTGGAAGTGTTTGGTTTGTCTTGTGTTGAGAATACAGTGTTTTCTGAGCTGCGAAAGCAAATCCACTTTGCAATACTTCCAAAGAATGAGATTGATAAGGTAAAACCAATGCCATCATTAAAGTTCGTATCAGTGTGTGTGCTAGAGCTGAGGAAGCCTCCAGAGCTGAAATTCAAATATGGTAATAGACATGCTCTTTAAGCGGTAAACCAATCACAACAGACTGAGCCATCTGACCAATCAGAGCAAAGTAGGCTTTCAGAGAGGAGGGGTTTAGAGAGACTGAATCCTCCTTTAATTGAGCCATTTCAAGTGCTGTGAGAAAAGAAGTGATGTTACACTGCTTTTTCTGACCTTGGGTGCATGTAAACCTATTGTAGGACACATTTATGATGCCCCAGGGAATTTGTATTATTATTAATGCACTCACTGACTTTTTGTTCCTTTGTATTCAAGACTGCTTTGCTGGTGGCCGTAACTGCTAATCAACCAGATATAGTCCAGGATCTTCTCTCTCTCGGTGCGGACATCGGCATCTGTGACGTCAACGGTCAAACTGCGCTCCATCTGACTGCCACCTACGGTTTCCCTCGTGTCATGGAGGTGAGTGACCACCCATATGTCAAATCATTCAAAATAACAAAAGCACGCATCAAAACCACTATGATTTTATAGGTTCTTCTCTTTGCTGGACTGCCAGTGGACCTGGAGGCTCGTAATTTTGAAGGTATAAACCTTTTCTCTATTAAGCATCACAGTTACATCTGAGGAAACAATAATATACAGCTCTTGCTTCTGCTAACTTTAGGTCTGACTCCTCTGCACTGTGCAGTGATCTCTCACTGTGCCACGATGAAGGCCTCCTCCTCATCCTCAACATGGCTAGTCGATGGCGGTCAGACTCAACTGATGTGTTTGCAGCTTCTTATAAATGCTGGGGCTTCAGTTCTCAGTCAGGTACTCAATTTAATCGCTTTTTAATCTATACCTTTTTTAGGATTATTTGAAGAATATAAAGCACAAAAGAACAGCTTTTATTTGAAGTAGTAACAGTATATATGTCTTATGTCACTTTGATCAATTGAATGCATCATTGTTGAATAAAAGTGTTAATTTATTAAATATCTAACTGACACAAAACTTTTGAATGGTATACTATATCAAACATATTTTCCTAATTTAATTAGGCTTCTACATAATGTGGAAGGGACAGTGAAATATCAAATAAACTTGTTTAGCTTTTGCTTACTTGCTATTTTATAATAATAAATATTTTAAAATAAACAAATGTTTTTGTTTTCCCTCAAAACTTCTTTTTAAATCAATATATAATTGGTGGGCACCTGTTGAAGGAACTGTTGCTGTTGTTGTTGTTTTTTCCTTACATGGAGTAATATTGCTAAGTTAGCAACAGCAAACACACAAATTACAGTTACTGACATTTACAAATTATAGTAGATATTTATAGGTATAGGAAAAGACAAGATATATTTCCCAAATGTTCCTTTCTAACAGACAGACAAACAATTGATTTTGTCATTGTTCCATATAGCGTGGTTTCGTTCTGAGAATGCCGCAAGAGGAAGAAACCTCATTCATGCCACGCCAGCTTTGATGTCGCTTCAGTTTCACTTTGTTGACAGACTATGCCTCTGTCTTTTTCAGGAAATCAAAAGCAACAAGACCGTTCTTCACCTGGCAGTGAAGGAGGGGAATATCCATCTCGTGCGCTTCCTTCTGAACCTCCAACTCTCCAATATGCAAGCATTCATCAACATGAAAGTGAGAAACATGATGACGATATTGTATTGACTTTCATTTACCTACGAAATCATACGTAGGTTTATCCACACTCCTCGTGTCGCATTAATCAAAGCCTCTGTGAAATTTAGACCAATAGAACTATTGTAGGTGTAAACAAGAAATTAAAGTTGAGTAACTAGCATTTCAGACAAAATATTGCTAGTTATTTTGTCTGTTTTTGTTCTGCCAGCAGAATTAGTTTTGAACAAACCAAAGCATATTTAAAGGGATACTTCACCGCTGGAAAGATGAATGTGTATTTAAATTGGGTCATTTATGTAGTAGAAATGTGAAATTATTTTAGAAGTTGGTGCCTTCTATACTGAGAAAAGCCAGAAAATGTATTTTTGGCTCATGTGGATGAAAGACAACAACTCCCAGAATGCACTTGCTTCGCTGCCCTACGAGGCCACTCCCAAGCCACGCCTACAGAGGGCAGTATCGAAAGAAATGATACAACTAGGCTACTAGTTGACTCGAAACTGAAAAGACGCCGTTTTATCGTGAGATCCCACCCCCTATGGGTGGGTTGAAAACATGCGGAACTAGCTCCTCCTACTGGCTGTAGTCTCTAGCCTCTGGCCAAAAAAGCCTCAGATGACGCAAAATTACGATTTTTTTTCTGTTTTTTTGTCAAAAAAAGCAAAATTCTGTTTTTTTCAGACACACAATACAGAAATCTCTCTTCTCAGGGAGACATTCAAAAATACTACCAGGTTTCTACTGATACAAAGCTTAATGCTAATCGGTGAAGTATCTCTTTAATTGCTGCTCGTCTCAGTTTAACAACAAGATGTAGTGACGTTTCATTACTAAATGAATATTTTTGATCCAATCGGTAAATCGAATGAATTGAATCAATGAAGTCACCTGTTAAGTTCCCGAATGAATCAGTGGAGTTTTTAACAAATCGTCTGAGTGACCCACTCATAAATAGGCTACAGTAATTTGTTTTGTTCCTGAATGATTCCATGTTTTTGAACAAATCGGTTGAATGATTGACTGAATCACTCATAAAAAACACCTGTTTCCTTCCTGAATGATTCAGAGTTCTTTTTTATGAATCAGTTGTGTGAACTACCCAGTGACTCACTCATACAGTAATTCATATAGTTCCTGTATGATTCCCTGTTTTTGGACTAATCAGTGGAATTATTCACTGAATCACTTATAAATACAATAACAAGTGTTTCGTTCCTGAATGATTATAGATCCTGTATGATTCCCTAGTTTTTGAACGAATCAGTGGAATGATTCAAGGAATCACATAAAAACAACCCGTTCCTAAATGATTCAGAGTTTTTTTTTTAATGAATCGGTTGAGTGAGCGACCCAGTGACTCACTTATAAATACTTTATTTGTTTAGTACCTGAATGATTCCATGTTTTTTCAATGAATCTACTAGCAAACAAAGACAGATGCTTTTTTGTTCCTGAAATAATTCGTATGTTTGATTGAATGGATGATTTAGGGTGGCATGGTGGGTCAGTGGGTAGCACTGTTTGCCTCACAGCAGAAGGTCCTCGCTTTGAGCCCTGGCTGAGCTGTGTGGAATTTGCATGTACTCCCTATTTTCTCTGGGTGCTCCGGTTTCCCCCACAGTCCAAAGTGTGTGAGTCTCAGTGTTGGGTTGCGTCAGAAAGGGCATACGATGTAAAAAGCTTTGTGGATAACACTGCTGGGGTGACCCCTGACGGGACGACTGTAGTAACTGTGCAACTTTCAGAAAGAGTCACTGAAAAATAACCACCACCTGTCTAGAGCACGCAAACATAGACAAGGCAAGCTCAGTGACAAGTCGCTCTGCCAATAAAATTCATGGACTATAATGTGATTTAAGCATTTATCCCATACTATAATGAATTCTAGTGCGTACAACAGTGTGACCTCATTATCTATATATTGTCTGTTTCCTCTCAGGCTCACGGACACACTGCCCTACACATGGCCGCAGGGCTGCACGGAAGCCCCTATCAGGAGGAACTGATCCGGCTTCTGCTGAGTCGTGGTGCTGATCCCAGCATCCGCAACCTGGAGAACGACCAGCCCGCTCACTTACTGCAGAGCGGAGACAAAGGAGAGAAAGTGAGAGGCTTTTATTTAATAACAACCGGTCTGCAAGGAATCATGTGTACAGTGCAGTGCAAACCATAAAAAAACATTCTCTTGTACAGTTTGATCGTGGCTCCATTGTTTTGTAACGCCATGGAATGAGAAGAACAGAAAACACACTAGCTCACTCCAATTTCCTCTCGCTCTTTCTCTCCCTCAGCTCAAGCTCATCTTGAAGAAGAAAAGTGCCTCCTCTAGGCGGCGTTTTACATCCTTACAGGACCAAGAATGACTAGGACTGATCAGTCCCAGCGTTCCCCACCTTCTCCAATAGAGGTCTAGAGCAAATAACAGTACGCACATGAAACATCAGTCTTGATAATACGATTAACTGTTCACCATCAAGATGTAGATAAGAACAATTATGGATTGAATGGACCTTTGTCAAATAATTTATACCAAAAAGAGCTTTTAAAATGAACCCAAACACAGTCGTCCTAGACTGGAATGAATCTAGATCATCTCTGGAGAGGGATGGGTTTATCTTCAGTATCCTTTTATGAGGATTTTCACCTATTGCATCATTTTAGCATGACAGTATATCTTTTTTTGAAGGATCATTCATCGATTCTGTACCATAAAGCTGCTTCCCAGTATATTTTAATGGCTGAACATCAGCATTTTTCTATGTTCCTGAATAGAGATTTCAATGAAATCATCAGGATGACTGTCAGTGTACCAGTCAAGTTTCCACCTTCAATTATAAACCATATTGGTTTGCTTACATGAACTTTTTAAACCACTGTATCAGTGGGATATTTGTATTTGTTTTCAGAAGTATTTATATGGCTTTTGGTTAGTGTGTGTTGCATATTATTCTCTGTGCTCTTGTTCATGTTACTTTCACTCAGGGGGAAAGGTCAGTTATTTATTTCATTGTTTGATGTGAATGACAGCAGTTCTCTGTGTAATGCACTTTTCTCAGCAGCACACTTGATGTCATAGTTGTCCTTACAGGAGATGTGTCACCCGGCCATGAATGTGAATGCGTTATTTTCATGAGTCATATACGACGGGGTGAAATGTCAGGGAGTTCTGAGGTAGAAAGGTACAGTAGTTTTGTCTTCAAGACCTTTCAGAATCAAGTCATAATCATTAATATGATTTAACAATGTTAATTCAGTGGAATAGTAAGGAAGGGTTTTTGTATGTGGGGATCGTGTCCATCTTGTATCAAGATTTCAAATATTGGAGGTTGTTGTTGTTGTTGTTGTTGAGTCAGAGACATGCATGATTCACCATGATGTCCCTATGGAAATTCAAATGAGGGAAAACACACGCTAATGTCACTTTCTTGTAAAACAAAGAGAGGACTGGGGATTTATGAGAATTAGTTTGAAAACAAAGTGCATTCATTTATGAAACTTTTCTCAATGTTTTAATAAATATCGCAAACACTTAATGAATGAAACCATCTGACAAAACCGAATTCTGTGAGAATATGAAGTAGCATTAAAATCTGCTTGATTGAATGTACAATCTTTTACAATATTGTTTATGAAGAGTGATATCATTATGATCAACTTATTCATGTATTTTTGCAAATTATTATTGTTTTATTAATGTGTTTGTGTGTTTTGCATTATGTCAACTGACCAAGCCAAACTAAGTAAAGCTAATCAAAGTAAAAACCAAGAATGAACCTCTATAACTCAGGATCTTTTTTTTGAGACAAATGTCTTTGGTATGTGACTAATATTTGGATGAATAATAAAAACGCATTTTCATATAACCGTATCGAACTCATCATTATGACTGCTGCTTAGTCATACTCAATAACGTCATTGCAAAGCATAATACACACACACAAAAAAACCTCTGCAGTATAATGGCATTCATAAGCATTCCTCCAAAAAAAGCACAGTGATTCATTATTCTAAAAGTTATATGGATGCTTTTCATTTATTAGTACATGAGACATAAATACATTCAGTTGCAATTAAATCAGTTGCTTTTAGTAACACTTAGTTTAGGAGTAAAGTATTAAACTCTAAAGTGCTTTGTTTACTGGAAAACAGTACACAAATATTCATGCTGTGACAATGAACATAAGATCATGTTTAACTCCAAGGTAAGGTTCCACCAGCTGCCCGTGAGGTTTTACTTAAATGTTAAGTTAGTAACTAGTTAGTTTGCAACTCTGTATTTGATTGTTGCACCATAAGTTCTTAAGGCAAGACTTTCTTAGTTTCTATGCCCTCCATAAAGTAATGCGCTCCTAATGATGTCTGACTTAACTGATCCAATAAACGGCCTTACAATTTGTAAAGGAAAAGATGTTGCATGTTTAGATTATCTTATACGGTTGTTGTCAAAACTGTAATTGGATGGAATGGATCCAATAGTATAATTCATTACACAAATAATAAATATGCAGGAACTAAAATAATAAATATAATACAAGACATAAATGCTAAAATTTTACAATTGTCTTACATTTTGTTGACACCTGCCATGCACAAATTACACAGGGCGACACATTGTGCATAGTTCCATGCTGGAGAGCTGCTAAGAAGTCGTTTATTCTTTATTAAAATGTAAACGAGTGTTCAATTCAATTTCATTATATCTGTCTAAAGGATTGAAATCTATTAGATGAAACATCTGTCATTCAATCAGTCTGCTAATCATTATTCATCTGCAAGTATTTCCAAAAAAATGCCTTTAGATCTAGCCCTCATATAATAAATCAAAATGAAAGCAAATGATTCATGCATAAGTCAAATAACTGCAGTCATATGAGGTGCATCATGAATGGTATCATTAGCACTATATAAACACAAAACGACATAATGAAGCACAAGTTCTACTGAGAGACCTAAAAATACAGCCACAGATCAGCATTTAGGCTGAGGTTACAAAAAGAGGTCAAGCGGGTTCTACTCTCCTCCACATTCTTGTAAGTAACTTTGTGAGTCTGAGCATTTCCTCTCTCACTATAATGAGCCGCCCCGTTGCACCATCCGCTTTACACCGTTTGAGGGGGAACTTTAAAGGAAAAAAAGGCGAAATCAATCAGGCGTTCAATAAATTCTGACGGTATTTTTGAGTAGAACATTAATTAATGTTGATGTGCTGTACCTTCTGTCTTTGGTGGCTGAGGGCCTTCCACTGGACTAGATCTGTAGTGGGGAAAAAATCATACAATTTATGCCAATAAGCCACGCTGGTCCATCTAAGCAATCCATATTTAGCAAGCATGCTCATCCGCATTAATCAAATGTAAGTATTGTCGGTTGATTTGTGTGCAAGGGCCTGACGATTCAGATCCTCTCAGGACGACATGCGGAGCATTTTATCAGTCTTGATACACACTGCCTACCCACACAAAGAGCACATAGTTCAGTTCTTAATTTGGGAAGCACAAAAACAACAAACTTTCTGCCGTCTTATTTTAACCATAACTTCAGTGTTTATAAGCACGACAGGCGTACATGAGGTCGTGTATGTTAAACGTGCTGTTGTTTGAATGAATAGACAGTGTAGGTGAGCTGAAAGAAGAAGCTGGTCAGTTCGAAAACCAATCGATTTAGAAACCAGGGGCTGCATTCAAACAGTAAAGGAGCTTTACAGAGAACACTCATGGCACCATCAATTCCATGTACATCTTTTTTCGGTCAAGACGTTTCCTCATCCTTTATACGGGCTCATTCCACATGCACAGTCAAGGCTGCACATTCGTGTGAAAACCGCTTACTTGGATTTCGTACATTTGCACTTTTTACCTGTTGGGGCAAAAAACATTTAGAGATGGTGAAATATGTCATTGAAAGGGACTTTGATTGGGGTCAATTCAGTTTCAGTTCAACCAGTTTGAAAGGAATGAATTCAGTCTCATTCAAATGAACCAAAATCTTCATATTGCAGTACTCAGACAAATGCTTTGGTGAATTGATTGTGTTCACTGCACTGATTGAAGTAAAATGGGATTGACTACAATCATTGTCAGGTGAATGCCACTCTTGATGATCCTTCGTGACCAGAAAATATTTTCAATCTAACATCACAGCCATTTACTATTATTTGCACTCATTCAGCACATCCTATATTACAAAATGTCTATGATTATTATGTCAGTGACTTACTCATAGCAATAAGAATTCCACCAACGAACATAATCACAGCTAGGATGACACCCGTGGTCCGCAACGTCTCGTAATCTGAGCTCAGAAATCAAGAGTGGTGACATACTCTGTTTTACTGACTTTCCCTCAGTTTCACAGACAAGGCTTAATCTAGTCCCAGACTAACATGCATGTTTGGAAGCAACTTGCATTCATATATCTGAAAATATGCCAGTGTCGTTGTTTTGTCTCTAGATGCACACCAGTATTGTTTTTTTCTAAAGCACGTTTATAAAAGCTACTTAAATGTCCTAATTGAACTAAGGCCTGGCTTAATCTAAGCCCTGTCTGTGAAACCGGGCCTATACGTTTTAAATAAATAAATAAGGCCATGCAATACTCAACTGCTTACCATAATGAAAGGCACTCTGGTCCAAATTCATGTATGACTCTGTAAATACATTGAAATATTTTTAACAACGCTGAAACAATAGAAACATCGAGAGATTTATGGACCTAGCAGCAATGTGATGCCAGTGAAGACGTGGAGTGAAGTAAGGAAAACAATGCAGGGGATAGAGTTCAGCACCATGGACAGATGCTGGTTTATTTAATCTATAAATATGGCAATAGTAGACTGGACTGACAGTCTATGAGCTCTAAAATAACGCTGAGACACATTCAGACTGCAATCGATTGAATTATTAATCACATAAACAGTGATTTCAGTTAGCTTTTGAGCATGGACGAGGTACAAGGCATGTTGCAAACTCAAGTGTTTTCAGCAGAAAGCGTCGGTAATTCGGGTGATTGATTATCTGCATAACGAGACTGCAAGCTCAGCGACAAGCCGGTTGGCTGTGCACGCGCTCTGAGAACCTGCAGTCTCCACAGGCGAGTGGACCTTCATCTAATGAGAATCAATAGAAAGCTGTTCAAACTGCCAATAGTCAGAGCTTTTATTACCTATATGGAGAGGGAGGGAAAGCAACCCACAAACTAACATGTAATATAGACATATTTGTAATATCTTTGGATTAAACAGGTTTTGTCTAGTGAACTGGCTCTATCGCAATGATGCGGTACTGAACTTCAGGGGTTTGCAACTGCTTAATTGGCGATTTTCAGCACCCCATTCACTCTTAAAGGGATAGTCCACCCTTAATTCATTTACTCACCCTTATGTTATTCCACTCTTCATTCTCATTGTATAGAAAAAAAAAGGTGAGTGAATGAGACTGCCATTCTTCAACATTTTGTGTTCAAGGGAACAGTCATACGGGTTTGACTATTTTCACAAAAAAAAATCGTGAATAATTAATCGAATCCATCGTTCAATAACGGCGCTCTCAAAGAATGCATTGCTCTCATTTTAAATGTATTAAAATAGTTTTAAAACAATACCATAGAAGTAGCCTATCAGCAGTAGTAGCCTACTCCAAAAAATTTATAAAATAAATCAGACTGCAATTCCCGAATATGCATAGGACAACTTCATATAGCCATACTCACGATTAACAGCTAAAGTCTCACTTATTTAACAGTGCACGTTCTAAAATGAGTTTGATTATTCATTATGCCACACCATGCAGTTTCATCTTTAAAAGCATACAAATGCAATAAATAGACAAACCTGTTGAAACTGCCATGACTGCAGTGCTCTTTCTAGACAAGGCTTCCTTGATCTTGCTACAGGCTGAAATTGAGCACAATGAATGAAGAGAAGAGAGCTTGGTGGAGCACTGCGTCGATGCTGGGCTTCGGGAGTTATACTTACGCCCCCTAGCGGTGCAGATCTGTCGGTGTTCCCTTTAATTCGGTAGGGGAAGCTCCCGGGTCTGGCGTTGGGTAGATAAAATGCACGCTGTCCAATGCGGTGAGGATCCTGAGCCAAACACCTCCCCCCCAACACCCCCCAGTGAATACATGCGACACACAGAACCCCACCTATGCAGCAACAGGACCGGGGTCTGCAGGAGGATAACCTCAGAAAGATTTGGGCGTGGATTGTGCGCCTCGGGATGCATTTTGTACGCACTCAAACAAAAGCCAGTATTCAAATGATTATCAAGAATTCTTCAAAGTGCAACGCCGATAAAATCCTAGATTGAAAGGTTGTATATGCGCTTAAACCATTCTGTCTAATAAGCGATTACTATCGAAAATAAACTCCGACCTCGATCTTATTTCACGGTTGCTTATAAAATAACGTACATGTGATTGAAACGCCGTTGTGTAAGAAAATTACAGCACAGTATATGATCTGCCAACACGAACACTGCAATAAATTAAATACAATATTAATTTATCTTTATAAATCTGCAATCAAGATTCCCTTTTGACTAGATATTGATTAATTTATTAATTTAGTTTTTAAAGTGTTCTCTCGTGTATCTCTTCGGTTCATTGTTCCTCAGGCTGATATTTTCGCCTTTTAGGAGTCCTCCCGTAAAATGCCATTTTTCTTAGCATTTGTTGTCGTAGTAATCAGTTTGAGTCGCAAGATGGCGCCAATGAGCTACCCCAAGTTGTGGCGATTTGGGGAGAAAAAAAAATTAATACGACACGCCGTTATGTTGCTATCCAACATTCATTCTACAGAAATATCTACTCGCACAATGACCAATTAGAATTAAATATCAGAGAACCGTGTATAATATTCAACATGCAGATTTTTTTTTTTTTTTTTTTACAGAATCTAAATACTATTGCAAAATCATCTTCTACACAGCTAAAAGATCAAACTGGTTGCACTAATATGACTAATAACAGGGTCAACTATTTATAACACACTGAATAGGAGAGACAGACCAGGGCAGATGCCAAGCACAAATGTTACATAAACGTTGCATCATTTTCTCGATGACACTTAAAAGAAATTCCATAGAAATCACTTTATTTTCAACTACAGTGTACAGCTTTATTGTCAATTCGGCAAAGTGACAAAACTGGAAGGACAATTTACAAAATGTATAAAATGCCTACTATTTCCTTTAGCTACTGAGCACTTACACATACTATGTTACGCATTTCACAAACTCCACTGAAAGCTGAAAAGCACATGACAAAAACTTGGCACAAATCTCACAGATATCAGATATTGGTGCTCAATTAAACATTATGGCAAAGTAGTTTTAGCTGAGAATTAACAGTTTTATTGAAACCTTTTTTTTTACTTTTCAATTTTTAAAAAGGAGCACTCGTACTGTCATGCATTCAAGAGACAAAGAAATATTGCAATACAAATTTAAAAAGACTGCGGTGAACACTAGAACTAAATCCTCAAGGGACATTTTCATCCAAATGGCCACAGTTTTGATTAAGATTCTCCTTAAGAAGCCATGCTTTCTGTCAAAAGGAACCAAAGGACAGCAGAGATGGTCTTAAACATTTATGCAGGATATATAACATCACAATAAATCCAAAAGTAGAGGCAGTGTCACCTGTTTCTCTGTTCCCTCGGTTAACTTTATTTTGCACCTGCAATAAAAATACAGTAAATGTCTGTTTCTTTTTAAGTGTCCCGAATCCAAATAAAACAGAACATTCTCACCTCTGGCTGCCTCTGTGTCAATTCCCACTGGCCTGTGAAGAAGATACAGAGACAACAAGAGCGACAAGTTAAAAGATCTATTCTGAACAGCAGAGAAATAAATGGAGATTATACAGAAATCTATAATCTCAAAGTTGATCGCAAATGGTTCTATGATCTACTTAAGATTACAAAACCAGGTTTCACCATTGGAACCTTTATTAAAGTCAGCATGAAAACAAAATGATCAATTCTTGTTTTTAAGGAGTATTGCGATATTTCCTGTTCGAGAAGCGGTTTGTGTGAAAATATGGAGGAAAACACTATTACAATTTCCGTTTCATGCTGACTTTAAAGATGTGGTCTCATTAAGGACATTTCGGTGGCAAAAGGGTCCATGGTCAATAGTGAATAGTGTCTCACAGAAGTCAGTGTCAAAGCAATTAGCTTTCTGTTGGCCGAACAACGGTAAATGTGACCGCGGCTTTAGCCTGAACATTCTGGTAGAAGAAGATTCATTATAGTTTTCTTTGCCCCTTACTTTGACTTCTTCCCTTTGCAGCGGCATTTCCGACCTATAGGAAACAAACCAGAAATCAGACCCAAACAAATGGTGGTTTATTATAACATACAAGAGAAATACATTCACATGGTGTCTTAGATGTAGCACATAGCATTTTCCTGCAACACGTTGCTTTGTAACATGAGAAATTTCACATGGGTAAAGAGCCAGATTACTGTCCTGATAAACAACTCATATGGTCTGTATAACAGACAGCTTCTCAGTAGTAATTTATGTGGGCTGGTGGGGGTTTCAGAGTAAGAGAGTCAAGGGTTAGACAGTCTGCTTGTCCCTGCACTGAAGGAACGGCCTAAGGCATGGTGTGGTGTTGGGTATCGTAGAGAGGTTTAAACTTAGAGGTTATGAAAGACATCCTGGCCTGAAACCAGTCTACCCTCAGTAACCGATATTTGTTTATCTGTGTGCACGGATACACTTTTTAGACCAATATCGATAAAAATATACAGAAACTGTTGAAAGGTTGCTTTATCTATAATGTATGGAGTATCTATGTGATGCCATGCAGTATGTTTTTGTACGAAATGCAAAAAAAAAGCTACATTTTCACCAACTCCAACTCCATGCATGCTACGCAGATAGTTTGGCACTCACTGACAATGAGGAAGATGCCCATCAAGAAGAGTATCACGGCAAAGACCATACCACCGATCCTCAGAGATTCATAATCTGGAAGGAGGATTCAGAAGACCATGTACAAATGCACTAATTACACATGTTTACATTTTGAAAATATGAATGATACACCAGTTAAATTAGAAACATTCCACACAAGCTTAAAATATATTGTAAATAAAAAAGTTGCACTATGGCAAAACAATACACAAGTTAAGATTCGTTCAGAAATCAGCCCTTTTGTAGGAGGCAGGCGCACACGGAATCTGAGCCTGCAGAACATGTTCCTGTTTAGTGTCTACCACTACTTTAGTTTCATATTTCAAATTTGAACAAAAATTAAAAAACTATATTCAACTAAATTTCCCCTAAAATAAACAGAAAATGTGAAAAAGGTCTGCAGATTCCATTTGGGCCTGCTTACCAGTGTTAAGGCAAACACAATACGCACAAACAATAATCTCCTGAGCATAATGAAGAAACTGAAGAATGACTTTTCCCGAGACAGTCTGGAACCACTTTTAAAAACTGTAGTTTGCTTTCTAAGTAGGGCTCTTCATTGTTCTTTATTATTGTAAATGGGACAGATCATGTATATATTCAAGTATGGACAATCAACTGAAAATTCTGGGGTAGATATCAGATTTTGACTGATGTGCTTTACAGAAGCTTAGTCCCGGGGTGAGTAGTTTCCATCTATTTTGGAAAAACAGAAGGGGAAACGCAAATCTCGCTGACTTCCCAGATGTTTCCTGAGCAGGGTGATGCACTTTGGCCCCAAAAGCCCTTGCTAATACAACAGTACTCAGCACAGTATGGGAAGCATCAGTAACTCCCATAATAAAATGACAAAAATAAATTCAAAATACAATACATTGAAAAACACAAATGCCTCAATATGTAGGGTACAACTGGGATAAAGGCGCACCAGGATAAAAGGATTTTCCTCTAAACCACTAGGTGATAAAAAATATGGTATTTGGGGTAAAAGGCGCCCATGCTGTCAGAGCTAAAGGCACAATAATTAACATGATAATAAACAAATGGTTAGATTCAGATGGCAAATATCATATATTAGCCTATGTTTGGTGTCGACCTTAGAGATAATGACCGTATTTACAATGAAACCATCATATTTAAAAAAAAATATATTAATAAAATATAATTTATTGTTACTACTGTAAATCTATATTAAATTAATATGGGATCTCATTCAATTCTTTCAGAATCTTTACTTTTTAAAATAATTTTGTTTCTGTATTTTTTAAATATATTTCATATGAACATTTTAATGACTATTTTTTGGAGAAAAAATAGATTTTATTTATCAAAATAAACAGAAAATAGTACAAACTTTGCTAAAGTGATTGTTTGAACAAGTATATTGTTCAAACATTATTTTTGTTAACTTATATTTTATGTTCATGTCTATTTTAAGTTCATGTTAACTTATTATTTTAGATTAAGTATTTGTATAAATAAAGTGTGCCTTGTTGCCCCATGCCGGTGAGCCTTTTATCCCATGTGTGGGGTAAAATGCCCACCCTGTCACCTCATACACTGATAAGATTATTAAACAAAATAAACCACTTTTATGATTTATTTTCACAAAATCTGTTGCTCCATCAATGTTCACTACAAACATATATATTTTTTCTGAAATCATACACTATGGGATTAGTGAAAAGCACATTCTTCTTAAGATGTGCCTTTAGCCCCGTTGTACCCTACTAGCATTTTTCCCTATCAGCTTTATGAAGTCAACCAAGAGATTTCCTTAATCCATATAATGTAAACTGGCTTAGCAGCTACAATCCATCTATACTCACCATAATGAAATGGCTTGTCGTACTCTGGTGGGAGAAAAAAAATGAAAATAACTAGAGTCAAAACTCAGTAAAGGTGTAAAAAAAAAAAAAAAAAAAAATCAGATACTGGTAGCATTCAAAATGTAAAATATTAGGAGAATTTAAGATGATAAATGACAGCATTCTAGAGCCAAAAAAAATATATTAATAATAATTATCTACGTATCTGCAAGCCATTTCTCAAATATCAGAATGCTGTAGACAAATTGAAACTGTATGGAATTTACTGTAAGAGGATAAAAGCTTTCTGACTGGTGACTCCATAATTTTTGCACCCATTGTTAACTAAAAGCTTATAGTGCCAAACACACAAGGTTTGTTTCAAGGCACACAATAAATAAACCTGGTCTAGCCTGGCTAAAAACAATGTTAATAAGCCAATAAGACATTTGGTTAATGTAAAATCTATTGTAGACTAGAGGACACTTACCGTGAACTTCATCCATTTTGGAAGCTGATGGAGAGAATAAGTTTCAATTAAAATCTAACCGAGCAAAAATGTTGTTTATGCCAGGCAAACTATTATGAACAAAACAATTAGGTTCTCTTCTTATTCTAAGTGCATTTAGAGGAAAAAAAAACTATTTAATTAGTGCAATTTAAATTAATATAGGACTTAGTGATTCTAAAACTGCTTTATAAAACTGGCGGCTAAACATTCCAGTGCACTACAGTGTTAACATTATGGTTGCACACTACATTTCAACAGTAAAGATGTTTGGACAGACACACATACAGCCATAAAACAGTCTAAAATATGGCAATATCTTCAAAAAGCATGTGTACAAGCATGGTAGACAAGAAAAATGCTCACACTGTGACAGCCAATCTGAAACACTTCATTTTATTATGCCAGATAAAAAAAAAAGAAAAAAAAAAAATTAACTATGAGACTTATTAAACAGGAAGGCTATTTTAAGAACTCATCTCTGAAAAAAATTATAATAATTGCTATATTTTTCAATGAAACAAGACAAAAATCTCTCCAAGAGTTAACTAGAGAATGAAAAAATAGCCTAATTCTCTAATATTTGACATGTTTATTAAGTTCTTCTCGAGCATTTGCCTGAAAAGATACTTTAGGATTATATGTCCCCATTTTATGTCACAAATTTATCAGTGGAGTAATAATAGAGCAACATGTTTTTTAAAGAGTCTTTTCAGAGGAGCTGCTTTTGTAAGCAAAAATGTTGAAGGCATCGCTCCAAATCTCCCATTAAACATTATGAATGGTCTGACTAAGACTTTGGTTATCCATAATGATCTCTCCTTCTCTCTCTCCCTCCTTCCCTTTCAAAAACAATGGACAAAGCATTGATGCAAATACTTCGTGGACAAAAACCATTACACATGCATGATTATGTGTGCAGTATTTACATGAGTACACACACTGGCCAGTCTGACTTAAATCGTGCTTAAATGGTGTATTCAAATGTTGGTTTTGGCAACAACCCAAAATAAGTGTCTGAGAATGCAACAATTCTCGCAGAAATCCAAAGGATTAGCCTTATTCACAGTCCTGAAACTGCTAAAAGTGGACAAATCTCAATAGAAAACATTCCAACAGCAATACTTAAAATGTTGCATGGTCAAACAATCTTAAGAAGTAGCAAAACTGCATTTACTCAAGGTTGGGTACAACATGAGCTGCATTGGCACACATGAAAAAGTCTCAAGCCTTGTAGTGCGAGAGTGTTACTTCATGGGCTTTTCAGAAAAACCCTTCAGGGAAAGGTGTAATAAGCAGAAACAAGACACGGTGGAACCGTGCCAAAAATATGTTACGCCAAAACTGCAAACCTGCGCCAGTATCAGAAAAACAGTTAAGTGCAACAGCTGCAGTCAAGTTTTATGAAACAAAAATAAACAGAAAAAGCCTCGATACAAAACAGAAGCACAGAAAAACTTGAAATTCATCTTTGTTGATCACTCACATCGCAGTGCGTCACTAACCCTCTAGTCTACACACTTACCTGGCATTTCCCTGCCAAAAGCTGATCCTGCACACATACACACATACCGTTAATCTCTAAGGGGAAGTCTGCGCAGGACAATAATGCTTTTAATATATTGTTCGGTCTAATTACATTCTTGAACATTTCTGAGGAAGACTTTCTAGTTTATATAAAAACACTGATTTATCAGAGTAGAGAAGGTGTCTGTAAAAAGCCCATAAAACAATTAAATAAACAGTAGAGCAAATAAAGAACAAAAGTAACAGCACTCACCCAGAGCTGGAGCGAAGTAGGACAAAAACACTGCAGCAACACAAAGTTCCATCTTGTCTGAAACAAAAAAAAAAACAAGTGAGTGTGAGACACTGGGCTGTCTTGAATCCCTGCAAAATTTCACACTCATGCTTCAGTTCTTGTGGGAAGCAAAAACCTGACTAAAGATGATTCACTTCCCTCATTTTACTTGAAAACAAGTATAAAATGAAGTTATTTTGACCATTTAAGAAATCACTTAGCCTGAATTGAAATCCTGGCAGTTGTGGGTGACTTTGTTTGTTGGATGAGTGACAAATGTTTTCTTTTGTATTATGTTTAAGCAATAGAACTTCCACAGAAAATAATAAATGTGATTAATAGATGGAGCATTTCAGACACTGCGTCTAAAAGCTGAAAATGCCCTGCACAAAAAAGATCAGTTCCCACTTCCCAGCATGTTTGTCTCCTGTTGCCAAGAATGGCAAAAAGGCTCTATTTTTGGAGGACCACCTCAAAACGGTGGTATAAGGAGCCCAAGGAACATGCCTGTAGGGTGTGGCATTTCAGATGATATTTGGTGAGTGGCTTAAGCCTTACAGACATAAGTGTTCGTTTCAGCTGTAACTCCAAAACACACACCAGATAATGCCCATCTCAAAACCTACACCGTCTAATCAGCAATTGATTGCTGAGACTTCAGTGGTCTCTGAACATCTTAGATTAAACCTAATTCATTTGTGTACAGAAAGACCACAGTAAAGTACAGTTATTGTACAGATGCGTCACTAAAACCTTTCTACACAGGATAAATATTGAGGAGGAGGAGTCCCATATACAATTCTGGCACTAAGACACAGAAAGAATCCCCCTCCCCCATTTAACCTACATTTGTGGGGTTTTACTGAATTGCTTGGTGGTCGCAGGAAAGCCTTCTCTCCATAAACATAACTAATCCTATAGAACAGTAAAACTTCTTAACAGTACGTGATTTACAACGTGGTCTGCAAAACAACTCTCAAGGAGCAGTAATGTGATATAGATGGTCACGTGCTCCAGCTGCCGATTTAATCAAGACTGCATTCTTGTAAATGTAAAACAAAGAGAGAGCAAACAACAAATTAAAAAAAAATTAAAAAATGCTTTCGATGCTGCATGTATATAAACGGCACGTAATACAATCACCTGTTTTTGAACAGATCGATTGGAACAACAGATCACACATTTGCAAAAAGCATTTACAAAGAACCATGTGGTAGTTGTGCAAAAAATATTGCGTTAAAAGTAGTAATAGTTGAACAAACTTCTTTTTTTTTAAATGCAAAGCGCGTGAAAGTCTTACCTGCTCGTTACTGCTCAACAAGAAAAAAATCCGGTTTTATCGAATCCCTGAGGCAAATTAGAAGAAAACTCTCGACGAAAGTATATTCGGTAAAATGTCTATAGATGAGTGAGAAGGTGATTCCAAATTCTATCAGAAGTCTAATTTCTTCTCATCCGAGTTTCAAAAAGCTATTTCTTAAACTGTGAGCTGCCCGTAATCTTAGTAGTGGACATGACATGTAACGTTACATGTAAATATTTTGTAATGTTCGAACGCGCGCCTGACTGTAGTGGAGCTAGACTCCTCCCCGGCTCTCACGGAGCTCATCATTGCTTCATAGTTCATACCATAGACCTCTGCTCTGACCTGGGTTGAGGCAGGCGGGTGATCGACCTTTAAAGGATTTTATGGGACATATTTAGGGCGCAATCTCCTGAGGGTTGCCTCGCGCAAACATCACATAGACGTCTGGAAGATGTAGGCTATTTATTGAGGGCGTTTGCACAAGCATGTCTCCAGAACGTTGCCTGTCTATTTAACATCTGACATTTAGAACATGTTCTTAAAGTTACCATGCAATATTACATTATTTATTATAAATTATTTATCCAGGCACATTTGTTTTTATTAATGTGCCCTCGTAACCTTTAATCAAAATAACTTCCCCCTCCCGTTTGCAACATCTCTTCTGATTACATTGGCGCGAGGGCGGGACAGCCTGTCACTCAATCACAGCAATAGCTTACCAAAATGATCCAATCCATTCCAGATGAACAAAAAGTCTCGCCCTACATTTTTTCTTGTTCGAGAAGCCGTCACAATATAGAGAAGAAAAGACTATCGCAACTTTATTATTTGGAAATTGAATGCATATAAAACTGCTTTAAGATGGGTTTTCAAATTACGCGCTCAGATGTCTTGGATATGTAGTTCTACATGTGCCATCGAAAATTAGCCATGTATAGATTTCTCTTTTGTCCAATAACGATCCTGACACAAAGGGGTAAACTACTGTTTTACCTCCTTTGATTGCAATTTCTTACTTTATATGAAAACATGTGTTCTGATTCATGTAATTAACTATTGTGGTAATAAGCTATATAAATGTATAATAAAGCCTATATAAAACAAAACATACTTTAAAAACCCATCAACCGTTTACCCTTTTGCTTTGGGTTTGACCTTAAGTCATGAGTTTCTTTTTGGGGAGGGGGTTCAAATCTTGTGGTAAAAGCCCACAACTGAATGCAGCCATTCCTGGAGAGATCCCACATATTTCAATATCCGCTTAAGTGTGACGTCACGTGTCACTATTTTCAGGTCCACACACTCTCAGATCTCAAAAGCAAACAACAAACTATGTTAATATTGTCACGGACATGCCAGTCCAGAAAGCAGGTTATGTGGCATACTACGTTTAAGGGTAAGTAAGTGGATAACCACAACTTTCAGTTCCAAAAAACAGAGGTAACTAAGTTTTGTGCAAAAATCATTGCACAATCACCAAATAGGTGGCGATATGCTGTAAATCAGCATTTAACAAAAGAAGAAGAAAGTAATAGGATGACGTGCTTTTTCTTAGCTTATGTTTCCATGGTGACTCATTGATTCGTCGCTCTATTGAGAATGTCTGGTGTGTTAACCATGAACATACTCTGGGTTGGTTGAACTTACTCCCGAACGCTTTTTTGGAACCAGCATAACTCGAGTAAGCAAAGTTTAGTTTAATCAACAGAGGAGTTCAGGGTATATGTGAGGGTAAATTAACCTTGCTTTCTGGAATACACCCCAGGCTCCACCATCACACTAACACAGTGCTCATTTTCCCCTGAGTTCACTGGCACCTGTTCCTCATCACTGCACGCACTCAGCACCAGTATAAGAGCACTCCTTACCTGCTCTACTTACTTGTTGGTGAGTCCTGCTTGTAAATCTTGAATTTCTCCCTCGTTGATGCCCTGCGTCTCAAACTCATGTGAACTCCGTCTTCGTGCATGTATTTTTGTGGAAAACTGTTACCTGTAAACTCACCGTGCAAACTCCACCAGCTATCACTCTCTTAACTCTATCTGCCATTACTCACCTGCATTGTCCCATTATTTCATCTGAGCATTAAACTACTGTTTGGGTTCGCTAATCTGACCGGGAGTCTGGTTTATCCTGACAAATATACACTCATACTGAAAAATGATGATCTTTTTCTCCATACCAAAATTTCAGATGGCCCAACAAATATGATTAATCTTTTATGAAGTGTTGTTTTCTGGGATGCCGTGAGCTCAGGGACTGTAGTGTACAACGTGAATTTTTACAGTAGACATGAAGTTCCCTATTGTGACATAACCAGTGCTGTGTGACTGGTAACATGTAATCTGGATAATATAATCAGATTCCAAAAATTAAGTAGGCCTACTTGTAATTAGATTACATTTTAAAACACTCAATCAGAAAACAGTTACTTTTGGTTGATTACATATTTACACAATGATTCTCTCTCAAAAAAAAAATCTTTTAAAGGGATAGTTCACCCAAAAATGAAAATTAGCCCATGATTTACTCACCCTGAAGCCATCCTAGGTGTATATGACGTTCATCTTTTAGACGAATAAAATCAGTTATATTAAAAAAATGTCCTGGCTCTTCCAAGCTTTATAATGGCAGTGAATGGGTATATTTTTTTGGAAGTCCATCAAAGCGCATCCATCCATGATAAAAGTGCTTCCTTGAACTTGACGCACAACGTATGAATGCCGTTGCCCAGCCCTGTTTGTTTGAACCGCGAGTGGTGTCAATTGGCGTCATTACGTTGTGCGTCAAGTTCAAGTGTTACTCTTTTGGCGTAAATCGATGCATACGACATTCCCTTTAATGCACTTCCATGCTGTTGAAAAAGAATGGAATATATTCTCTTTACCTTTGTATTTTATATATATATATATATATATATATATATATATATGGTACAAGAAAACGAGCGACTCTCGTGGAAAGAATAATTGTTTTAGATTGGTTGTATTCGCAGTCCGTGTGTTTCTCTTTGTGAGACACAAATAACTTTTATGTAATGACATGTTATGGCGTGTGGGCATCCACCGGCAGAAACATAAAACAGTGCCTGTTGCAGTGATCTAATGTGAGTGACAAGTTGTCTCGCTCTCATGCTCAAACACGTCATTAGAGAAGAGATGTCAATGCAGGTGTGAGAGGGTAAAAACCCCAATATAATTGTGATTAGATTACAAAGGCACATGAATTAATAATAAAATAAAAATAGTGAATTAGGGATAAATCATTTATAGTAAATATTACATTAAAAAAAATTGACGGTGACTTTAAAAGCTTATCTTAAATGTGTGATGTGAATAAATTGTGCTCTTAAACGGCTGTTAAGATCGTATTCTCAATTGAATCGAGTAAATGCTTGGTCCTGGAAACAGTATCCCATTTGTCACAACTTAACAAGCAGATTCATGTAATCATATTCAGAAGGCAAAAATATAACAAGTCATGGATTTTGTGTGCTGGAGGACTAGATCTTGAGGAGTAGGCCTAGTGGTCTGAAGCCTCCATGGGAGACAAATTATGATAATGAGTGTCTATTGGCTGTTTTCGAGCCTCTCCCAGAATTCCACAAATTCCAGAGATAGCATTTTCTCACAATACCCAGGGGCTTACACAAAATAAAGGGAGTGCTTGAAACTTCTCTTTCTGTAGGGAGTATGTTTGTACTGTGTCATGCATGTCTCTCCTTTTGATTAAACAAGAGTAGTGTTTACACTCCCCATCTTTACAGTAACTTATCCCAATAAAGCCACTGCATTTGTTTCATCAAGACTGCTGATAATGTTATTATTTTTTAAAGGACCAATGCTCTGTTTTTTACATGTGCATGATTAGTCTGTTGTTAGATGGTGATGCTCATGGTGGCGCCCTTTAACTAGTGTGAGTCTGTGACAGAACTGGGCAGAAAGTAATGAATGTTCTTACACTTGTTCAACGCTGAGCTGCAGCAAAACACCCAACAGGATGTCTTCCCTTTTTAAGTACAGCCTAGCAGGTGTGTTACAAGCAGAAATATGTTTGTCTTTCACCAAATAATCTCTACGCAGCTCCTGCCGAAGTTCACAGTAAACTGAAAAAGGATGACCACTAAAAAGATACAATTTTAAAACCCTTCTTCCCTAAAGTTGATTATGTCTGTAGGATATTTTTGTATATTTCACAGTAATAGTGTGCGCATTGCACTGGCAAATATGACAGTATAGTCTTCAACTTACAGTGCATTGACATCCAGCAGCGAGATGCAGCATCACACCAAAGCAACTGTTCAGCTATAGACTTAAAGAAAAAGAATAAAAAAGGTGGTTCCAAAATAATTGTTCACAGTGATTCCATAGAAGAACCAATTTTGATTCCCTAAAGAACTTTTCAGTGAACGGTTCTTAAAAGAACCATTTTTTCTTAGTGTGAAGAACATTTTAATAATCTAAAGAACCTTTTACCACTAAAAATAACCTTTTGTGCGACAATAGATGTTAAAGATTCTTCATGGAACCATTGATGCCAATAAAGAACCTATACTTTTAAGAGTATGCCATTGTATTAACCAATAGATATTCACAATAGGTATCAGATAGATATTCACAAGGTATTCAGTAAGGTAAAAATAAAAAATTTCAAAAACGGGGTAATAAAAGATAAATAAATTTTATACCCCAAAAGTGCCCTGTTCCATGCAAAATAAATCAGTTTTTATTATTCTTAAAAATATGACTGAAGTATTCATCTCATGACTGGACAGCATTTTAAAAATCAAGTACTATTCATCATTGATGTATAAAATATTGTACCGAGACAAGATAGTAATTTATAGCGTTAAACTTAAATCCTGTTTTAGTTTTAGTGTATAGTACTGCACGGTCTTCTCACAGTGAATACACATTGTAATATAGGAGCTTTGAAACAAGTTCCACACATCAGTTTTGTTACCAGAATGCAGGAGGAGGTCACCGTCGACAGCGTCTCTCTCCAGAAATAGGCTGTGACGTCAGATTGTGAAACGAGCAGGTGTGCCCTTGTCAGATGCTGGGTCATTGTTATAGCAGCCTTGTTTAAGTGCGCATGTGTTTGATAATGTGTCACAGGTGAGGCTGCAGAGAATGACTTTCTATCTCTTCCCAATAACAAGGTCCACTGGAGTGAGATTGAGGGCAAAATAATAGCAAATCTATTGGCATTTACAATTTACTGCTTAACTATCACAAAGGGATGGGGGACATACAACAAACTACTCCGATTTCAACTGACACTTATGGTTCAATTGAAAACTGAAATGAGAAGCAGACATCATACAATGATCTTATGAGATATAAATTCCAGTCACTCTCTGTCCTGCAGCAAGAAGACTGATGGAGTGTAGACTGATGTAATGCTTCAGTTTAAGCAAAAGCAGCAGAGGGACTGGGATACATATGAGCAGTGACCAGAAGCAAGCACTTATGTAACCCAACTCTGAGATGCAGAGCAGATGCATTACCGCTTCATGGATAAATTCCCTAAAAACCTTTTCCGTTTTCCATGCCACTGAGCAGACAGTGATAAATCTGTATTTACATATACTGTGAACAAATATTATAAAACCCATGGACTTTTCCCACATGAAAACAATGTTTTGCCACTGAAGAACCCATGAATGTAAAAAACAAAACAAAAAAAAACACCACCACCCACTTCATCCTCAAGCCCACACAAAGGCATGTTAGTTCACCCATTTAACATTAAGAACATTCTTCCCTGTACACACACAGTCAAAAAAGTCAAACATTTACAGCAAATATAAATCTTAACTACTAGTCTATATTTTATACCAAAACCATGTGATCATTGAAACAATGAACAATATAACAATTTGAATTTAATAATGTTACAATTTATTTTTTTTATTTTTTTACAATTGCTTGGACACATTTCTCAATACTTGGGTGACCTTTTCAAAACTCTTCGTACAGTGAGCACAACAGCAGTCTGTGAGCTAAACTGTGGATCACTGATCATTGCTAGTTTGGCACAAAATGCATTCAATGACGACTACTTTCAAATTACTTGAATTCTTTTCTCACTCAGACACAACTACCAACAAAACTATATGGGCCAATTTACAGATTTTACACACTCAAAACTGTTAAACTTAAGTTCAAAACCTAATACAAAACTGAATCAGACAGCAATTTGCTACATTTCTACAGTCCACATTTCTATATTGAAATATACTCAGAATCTAAAAGAAACTAAAAACTACCAAACGAATACATGTAGCTGAACATCTATACAGGTGTTAGTATTTCATCATCATCATCATCATCTAGACAAAAGGGGAAATAGGAATAATACTGTAATGTAAACATGAATAATGTAACAAACTGCAGTGAAGAAATTGTACAAAATAAATAGTGTAATGCTAGCCTTTGTTAGTGTTTTTAGGTCATTGTTTGATGAATGACAAAGTGTGTTTGTTGGGTGACAAACTTTTCTATTGTTATGGAGGAATGAGTTGATTTGAGACATAAAATGTTTTGGAAGTTTTTAGTGCATTCTGAATGTGAAATCAACAGCTGTGCCAAGCTGAAAGTTGGAAAGGAGAACTGTGTAAAGCGTTCTGAAAAAGTGACCCAAAAACTGTAACCAAATATAAAATCGGTCATTTGAGATGCATTCCACATGAAATTTGCTGACTTTTTTTTTTTTTTTTTGGCTTTCATAAGTACAGTAATTTGTGGTCAACCCTAAACACGATTTTTTTAGGGCTCTAGATGGTGTAACACTCAAATCTGTATAGTATTCTTAGAGCCTCTACTGGGAAAATATATGCCTGCATCCTTGCTAAATGTCTGAATTATTGAACAAATCCACAAGACCTTAAAGTGACATGAGACAGCAGAGAAGCCAAAGAACAGAATGAATATTTCACTGACCTCTGAAACCAACATGAACCAATCCCATCAACACTTTATATGACAAGATGGAACAACACAGCAGATGTGTAAAATCTCCCTCATTCTGAAATATATATATATATATATATATAGATTGATTGATTGATTGTTTTGATATCAAAAGCACTGCGTACACAGTTTTCAGGGTTAATGAAGCAAACAAAACTTAGATAAACTTTAGATTTCTGTGTGTGTGTGGGTGGGTGAGTGAGGTTTGTATAATCTGAAGGATAATTAGAGGAATTTACAGATGTGATATGGAGGTGGTCAGCTGTGCTGTTTGGCAGATGTCAGCATTCTTACATAACCCACCTTACATAAATCCTCAGCATTGTTCCTATTATGAGCCTTGAGACTAACTCATTAGGAGGGCGAGTTGATTAATGCTGTAGCAATGGTGTTTCTGCATCCTACATGAATCAAATTAGAGGTGACATCTTTCAGAACACATTTAAGATTAGTCTGGTCAGGCATGTTGGAAGCCTTTTAATGGTACTGGTACATACAGAAGCACTGGAACTGCTTCAGGGTTAGGGGTTAGGAATAGTATTTTCATGTTGTGCATACTTGTATGTTTAAAAAACTGACTTTGTGTCCACAAATCTGTGGAGCTCTGATGTTAGGTCAGGTGCATCTCAGAACCTCTGTGGTAATTTGTGGCCCCATTCCAAAACCTTACTGACAAGTTTATAATAGGTCTCTATATGGAGAAGTTCTCATGAACACAAAATTGTGGCCTTGAGGAACTGAATCTACCACCTGTGTTGCACTGTTATAACATTTATTGAAGCAAAGGAAGGAAAAACAGTTGCTCAGGAGGATTCTGGACATTAAACATGATGATGCTGCAAAGAAACGTCTGACATTATGGAAGATACATCAGTATAGCACACTGCAAATTGGTGAGTTTTTTTTTTTTTTTTTTTTCTTGGACTGCAAGAAGCATTTCATCATTAAGACTGAAGTTTTATGTGATACTTCCTCTTGCTAGACAGAGAAAATTTAAAATGTATGTATACATTACTATTAAAACGTGATCAGGAAGTTTTTTTTTTTAAGAAATTACTTTTATTCATCAAGAATGCATTAAATTGATCAAAATTTAAGACATTTAAATAAATGCTGCTTTCTGAAGGATCATGTGACAATGAAGATTAATGAGTATCTTTAATGAGATGCTGAAAATTCAGCTTTTCCAACACAGGAATAACGTACATTTTAAAATATATAATAAAATACAAAACAGTTACTTAAATTTAATAATACTTGACAATAGTATTTTTTTTTTGATGAAATAAATGCAGACTTAAGGAGCATGAGACTTTTTTTGACAAAAACAAAAATCTTACCGACCCCAAACTTTTGAATGGTTGTGTATATATTTGGTCATGTGAGAATTTAACCCTTTTATGCTCCACAAAAAAAAAAAAGAAGAAAAAAAAACCTATTTCCTTTTTACACTTTAAAAAGAACTCACATTGTCCGCCATTTCCTTTTTCAGTTTAATAATTGCCGCTTTCAGCACACAGAGGAATTATTCCCTGCTCAAGGGGAACAGTCACATCAACTGCGGTCAGTATATCAATTGATGGTCTCTTCTAAACAAATGATCAAGCCCTAAAAATAACAAAGGGCTTTATACCCCAAGTGCTAAGTCATTAATTACTCAATTAATCACTCTAAATGACAGAATTTTTGGGTGAACCAAGCCTTTCAGAAAACATTTTAAAAAGAACATGCGGTTTGCATAGTTTTAAGAGGGCTTTTTGGCATTTTCTTGATCATATGTTTTCATTGTATGGGGGGGAAAAAGCAGTGAATATACTACTTAACATCTCATGTTGTATTCCACAGAAGAAAGAAAAATTCATATGGCCATAGAACAACATGAGGGTGAGTACATGACAATTTCATTTTTGGGTGACCTGCTAGAAAGTCCCTGGTATCATCATCTGTAATATTTCACTCAATCAAACCAGGGAGCATCATAATACACAGATGAATTCAACACTGAACACTCTGGCTCATCCCTTACCTGATGACTAACCTCTATCATAACCAAAAACAACTAAGATTCTAGTCTAGCCTGTCCCCATACCAACATGTTTTCTTTGATTCATGGGATGAATGAAGTACATCTCTCCTATCCGATGTGCAGTACATACATTTAACAAACCAAAGGATGAGAGTGGAGTGAAAGAGCAAGTAAAAAGGAAGAGTCTGCAAGGCTCTTATTGTGTAAGACTGGGGTAAGCAGAGTCCCGCCACCAGCCCGACAGGCCACACTGAACCGGTTTCCATGACAACAGAATTCTAATGACTACACCCCTGGTTTCTGCTTTGATGGAGAACGATGCTAGGATCTCCACGTTTCCACACTTTCTCACACCTTTTCCCTTTCACAATAAATGTCAGACTCTTGTCAGGGCCATTTGCATCTCACAGTGCTCCTGAAAAACATCAAGTTCAATGCGATTTAGCTAGACAGAAGATCTCTTAAATCATTATATTTTGGTCCTGTCCTCCCCCCATCCCCCATCCCTCCATCCAACTTGCTCACGCTCTCCCTCTGTGATCTACCCATGTGACCGTAGCCAGCTGTTCATTGGCTGGCACCACGAAGGCATCAGCCCAATCGGTGTAGATCACTCATATAAACAAGCAAAGCAGCATTCTAAGGATTCAGAACTGAGTCTTTCTTTCAGTGAGGAGTCAAAGAGAAATACTACTTTGGGTTCTACTATTTTGTTTGGTTGGCCCCCTTTCTCGTACCCGCACGCATACAGGATCTATTCTTGCTGTAGGACCATCTGCTGTCGCCTGCATCACTTCTCTCGCCCCAATGCCACTGTGACCAGATAACAGGGTTTATGGTTCATTCCTTTAATACACACTGTGTACATGTAAGTACAGCAAGCCTTTAAATGACCATACTTAACCTTAATTGACTTTACTCACAGAGTAACCTGAGAATCATAATAGTGGAATAACTGAATGACTGGGTGATGCTTTGTTATTGTTTTGTTACTGTCCACATTGCATGATCAGATAGAATACATTAGAACAGAGTCGGCTGGCAGATCCATTTCAAATATTTATTTTGAAATATTACAAAAAAACATGCATTCATTGCAATGATTTACAGGGGAAGGTCAGAGCTTTACTATGCAAAACCATACAATTATATCGGTTTTTAATTTTTCCATTTTTTGCAACTTCTAGTTATTATTCATGTTTTAGGACTCGCTATTTTTGATCAAGGGATCTAATTATAGCTCATCACTTCAATATCCTTTTGCTTTGTTTGTCACTGTGGGGAGGGGGTGGGATGCGTTATTGCTTATGGCTTGATATTAGAGGCTTCATTCTCATTTTATTTATACTGGTGATTGATAGTGCTGCTATACACATTTTTTTTTACTATCTGGAGGAATCAACAGTTTGTCTGGACAGGCTATGTAATGAAACGTACTGGAAGCATGGTGAAAAAGTAATCAGAATATATACAATTTTAATATATGGCTACAAATAATAAGTGCCTTCCTCTATCCTTATGATCAACTTATATGATCTTGCAATAGAAACATGAATTCCTGATTTGACTTGAACTCAAAGGAATACAATTATATATTTTGTATTTATTTAAATAATAATAATAAATAATAATAAATTACACATGCAATTTGGGCAATTACTTCATTTAATTTACTCAATTGTTTTATTCCCAGCAAAGTTTTTTTTTTTTTTAAATAGCAGCTATAAAAAGCAGTTTATAAAAACTTTAAATCTTTTATACACACTTTTTAGTCTACATTACAAGAATAAACTGTTATTTAGGGAATTCAAGTTTCATTGAGTCACTAAAATGCATTTTCCCAGAATCATCAACATGCTTAAGTACACAAGTCTTATACACCATTTAAAAAAAAAAAAGTGTCTTTTTAAAATGAAAATGTCATTGCACTTATGAATTTACTTATAATCTCATAAACTGAGTAGAAATTGTGACAATTTAAAAAGATGCTGCCTGTCAAATAATGGAAATATTTTGTACAATGCAAAAAGACAAAACGCATGGCAACCGAAACGAACCATAACTGATGTGTCCTCTCTCCAGACATTGGCTGGCCAACTCACTTTAGTGCACTGTGTCAGCATGTTTCTCCCCAGGCTCTGACTGTCACAGCACTGTTAGAGATTAGACTGACAGGGCCTTAATCCCATTGAGCTCCTCAGTTCCCCCTGCCAGACCCCAGCACTGTGCCAGCCATGTACCCAACGGCCACACAAAGGGATGCAAGGTCTGAGATAAAGAAAAACTCCATTAAGCCACACAGATAAAGACTCAGACTAAAACTGCAGTATAGGCATCAGCAAATCACTGTTAAGACACAAAATGCTCTTCAACTTCAACTACATTAACAGCTGGTGAAGCCTCCAGGCCATCAAGCAAAAGGAAATCACGTCATGAACAAAGCAAAAGATGCGCTGCATTTATTTGAACGACTGTCTCTATTTCTGTAGGTGGAGAAAAAACAGAAATGGTACGCCACCCAAAGTGTCACATTGCGATTTAACACGGTGGGCAGTGGCAGGCCACACAGACCCTTGCTGAAATCAGAAATGTTGAGCCAGGAAGACCCCAAATCACGCCCAATGCTGTAAGTGAAGCAATTCACTGCTAATTCTGAAGACAAATCTTATTTCCCAAATCATGCAGCCCTATATCTGAGTGACAACTTTCTTAACAAGCCCTGCTTAACGATGGTACGACGAGCCACTGGTTTGTTGCTGCTTCGAGGTAACACGTCTGTGTGTGTTTAGAGAACTACGAGAGAAACTCCAGCCAGAGGTGACCGAGCTGATCAAAAGACAGAGGTTGAACCACCTGTGTGAGGGGACCTGCTTTAGGAAGATCAGTGCTCGTCGCAGACAAGGTCAGTTACTCATCCAAAAACCAGATTACAATTACATGTGATTCAATTCATGGATTCAGCTCCAAATACAGAAAAGCCATTTGATGGATTTGATTGCAGTTTAATAGATGCAATGTATGCCACTAACAAAAAAAACAACAACATCATATTGTACACCAGATTGATTGACAATCATATTGGATATACATAAGTTGAAGGGAGACACTGTATTCAAGCTTTTTTTTAATAATCTACTCAAATATAGGGCATCGCAGGCTTAGGATCCCTCGACCACCTTACCCTAACGCTTGGTCTGTTTGATGTTGCATTATATTAAACAAGGATATATTAAATGTATAATCTCATTCTGTATTTGGGGCACAAAACAGCCTATATGCAAATACTCCATTGTATAAAAAATGATCTAAACTATACCATTATTATTGTGCCCTCTTTATTTAAAATCATGTTTATTTCTAAATCTATTGATAGAGAGAAGAAAACAGCCAAACAATGACTTGCACGGTATAACGTATTTATATAAAAATATGCATATTTCCCCTAGACAAGTTCTGGTATTGCCGTCTATCACCAAACCACAAAGTGTTACACTATGGAGACATAGAGGAGTTCTCACAAGGACAAATATCACACGACTCTCTCCAGGAGAAAGGTGAGAAACACTTTTTGATTATAAATGAAAACTGCGGTCTTTTGAAATATCATGGCTTATATTTATCACATTGATTGTTAATACCATATTGATCCACAAGCTTGAAGCAAACTAGAGCTAAATGTTTTTAATGAATTTGGTTGAATATAATTTCTACAAAATTTTTAATTGGTCAGCTCTCCATAACATTCCATCTTCTCTACATTCAGTGACAGTAGCAGATATCAAAGCTGTGGTAACAGGTAAAGACTGCCCACACATGAGGGAAAAAGGAGCACTTAAGAATAAGGTAAGAAGTATTAATTATTGTAATAAGAAACTTGACAAGTTGGTAAACTCACCAGGCAGGATTAGGTGTTGTGGATCCAAACTCAGGGCAGACAAAATACATCAAGTCCTTAACTCAATAATAACTAGTAAAAACAACCGTTGAACACAAACAGGCTTGTCAACTGCTGAATACAATTAGCAATTAATCTAGTAGGCTAATGTCAATTAAGTCCAAATGACGCCATCTAGTGTTTAGATGACTCTTTTTACACACTGTGATGACGCGTTTTAACGGTCATCAGCATCGTAAATCCTGCAAAGTTTTTTATATTTTCATTTTTTTTTATGTATGTACATTTATACACTATACTTTTTATTATATTATATTACAACTATTATATTTTTATTATATAACAACAACAACAACAAAAAATAGTTAACGCCGCTGTGAGGAGGGTGTTTCTAAGCGGCTATCTGTGGGAGTGATGGTAAAATTTGTGTATTTCTGTGTTCTGACTGCCATTATCAATCTCTCTCTATATTTTTTTCTTCTTTTTGAAAGTTGTGAAAAGACTTTTGTGGCATTTGTCTTGCTATTTGAGCTAATGGGAACACAAAAAATATACTTATTGTAGTCTCTCATTCTGAGAAACCCGGAAATGTGAAAAGGCTCAATAATAATAATAATAAAAATAATATAATAACTCAACTTACTCCCCCCTTAGGGTACCGCCATATTTGATTTTGTCAGGAATGAAAACGAGGATGTGAGGGATAGACGTTCAATGAATAGCATTGTTTGTGTGTGAGAGAGCGTATATGAGGTTTGAGAGGAATATCTATCTGGGATATTCATCTCTCAAACCTAATTTTATGAACTGAATCTCTTTAGTTTTAAATTGACCTTGTTGGAAATTCAGCACTCCAGCTGTGTGACTTTGGGAGGAGGGTGTAATGACGACAGAAGCCATCTGTTTTGCAAAGGCACTTGTAGTAAAGTGCAAGTGGGAATTGTGGGACAGTAAGTGAGGCCAGGTGCGCTGCAGGGTTGGAGATTATGACTCTTCCTCTGCTTTTCAGGAGCTGCTGGAGCTGGCTTTTTCCATTCTCCATAACTCGGATGAGTACCTGAACTTCATTGCTCCAGACAAGCATGAGGTGAGTATCAACATACAAAGCCAGGACAGTAATAAAATGTATACTTGTCTCATGGAAAGATAAAGAACCTTTGTTCTTTATAAGATAACAATATCACCTCATGTCGTGGACATCAGAGCCATTAAAAGTAGGCCTAAGTTGTATTATCACTTATGAGCTGCTTGAATAAATGCATCATCCTTAACAATAATATTTATAAATTCCTTTCTTTTTTTATTCACTAGTTCTGTATTTGGACTGATGGCTTGAATGCTCTTTTGGGAAAAGAGATGACAAGTGAGCTCACAAAATCAGATATGGACACTCTGGTTACTATGGAGCTGAAACTTCGCCTCTTGGACCTTGAAAACATTCAGATTCCTGACGTCCCTCCTCCTGTTCCCAAAGAGCCCAGCACTTACGACTTTGTTTACGACTTTACCCAGCAGCACACTTGAGACTGGAATAAAGTCCTTACTCAAGCTGAAAATCAGCTGTAAGTAAGGAGTACTCACCTTTTTGCTATCTGTTTCCTCATTCCTCTTATATGGACAGAATCATGTTCAGATCATACATTTTCCTCTAGATTGTGACTATGATGTGATGCTTTAGTATTCTTTTTCCTTTAAATGCCTCTCATGACTTCTGCAAAGAGAAAAACTCACAGTAACATTTCTTCTCAGTCATCAGTTTTAATGAACTCAGCTTGGGGTATCATTCACAACATTTTGTGTAAGTATATACTGTACATAAAACACTGAGAATTGATTTGTTTCACAATCATAAACAATCAGAAGCTACATTAAATCATAACCACATACAAATCACTCACAGGACAGTTCAATTATTGTGCAAGTCATTGGACTGAAGAATGATTCCAGAGTAATCAAGTCAACTGTTACTAAATGACACTGAACATTAAAGTTAAAAGATTATTTCCAATGTCAAAAATGTCCCCATTTGGCGTCTACATTTAAGATATACTGTATACACACACACACACACATTAAGCTGGAATTATTATAGCAGCAGGTGTTTTGAAAATAGATTATTTTAGCATTTAAGATAAAAAGGCCTTTGATTAAGTTGTACACATTTTCTCTTCCAAAAACATGTGACATCCACACTGCCTTCCTGTTCATCAATATACAGTTTGCATTACAATAAATTTTGAGTTGTTTAATCATTACCACTCTAGTTTCATTCATACCGGCAAAGTCTGGATGGACCATTTGGACTTTTGAAGTGCCATCCCAAACACTTTGAACACGTCATTGTATCCACTCTGAGAGATCATTGCGCAGTTAGCTCAGATAATCATAATTGATTAGTTTTATTGACATAATAAACTCTCTTAAAAATAAAGGTTCCAAAGGGGATTTTTTAAGCAATGTCAAAGAACCATTTTTGGTTCCCCAAAGAATCTTTCCATAAACAGTTCTTAAAATAACTTTAGATCATTAATGTGAAGAACATTTTTAAAAATCTAAAGAACCTTTGATGGAACGTAAAGGTTCAGTTAATGTTAAAGGTTATTCATGGCACCATAGATGCAATAAACCTTTATTTTTTAGAGCATACTACTAAAATATTTCTTGTTAGAGAGTCAAAAAGCCTCAACATAAGCCAACTCAAAACTAAGTTCCACTCCACACAAATGGAGTATAATGAGTATATGATAAGAAAAAAACTAGTTTAGACAATTTCTAAAAAATATACACATGCACTATCCAAATCAAATCTTTATTCATTGTTTGCTGCAAGTGAATATATTCACTATTTAAGGTCACAGATCAGAGCTTTTTGATAAACAGTTCCAATGAGCAGCTTTCCTCTATATGGGGTTGCCACTGAAGAAGCCACGATCACACTGCCGTCATCTGCATACACCTGAGTCACCTGGGGCTTTTCAGAGAGGATGTTCTCGATCCTGATAACCTACAGGAGAACATATATTTTTAGGACAGGAAATAGTACGAAGAGAAAGGAGAAAGGGATGGGAAGATCATTCAAGATAAACATGACAGCTCAACATATAAAGGCTCAAGCATTTACACACCTCAGAACCAGGTGGATCATTCGGATCATGAAATGCAAATTTGAAACCATTTGGGTGGCAGCCCAGCCACAGATCACCAGATTCACGGTCCACCTCAATGTTGTCACAGAGTGAGTTCACATCAACCTCCTGGGTAAGATAAATGAACATGCAGTAGCCTAAAATTAACAACAGAAGTCAAGAATGGTCGGATTTTTAAATTAATAAATAAAGTCAGAATTCTATGCATAAATCTATAAAAATACATATCCAATTTGGGATAAAAGAAGGTGTGAACATTTCATGTAGTTTGGCGTTTACCTTCACATGAGATAATACAGTGATTTTCTTTATTTCCAGGACAACAATTGTGTGCTTCAGAATATTTGACACGTACAAATGCCTGAAATTACATGTTATTTGTATTAATAACATATAAAGAGGGAAAATATTACATTATGCTGTGCATTAATGAATGCAAATCATGGCTTTTTTCTGCAACTTGCCTTTTGTTGGGTGAGATATTAATACCGTTGGCAGATAGGAAACCACCCGCCACAACCTGCACGGTCTCAGGGCTGTAGTAGACGACGTCACACCAGGGCAAAGAGAGTAACGGCTCCACAGACTTGAGAATCTCATTAGTGAAGTAATGATCATTGGTGGCATAAAAACTTTCGGCCCCCACAGCTACTATGTCATTCACACTAACAAATGCACATACATAAACTGGAATTTATACTTTGATTAGGTTTGGGGTTATTGAAATACTGTGTTTTGAAGAAGCATATACTTGTGCAGAAGTTCATGCTTGATGGTCTTGATGTGTTGAAGAGCATTTTCCTTCTCAACAAATCTGAAAATCTCCACTTGGCTTTTGCCTTGAGGATGATTAACAACAAACACATATATGGCACCATCTGTAGTGAGAGAAGAAGAATTCATGCAATATTAGACTTCTATCAAACTCATCCATTTACAGTAGTTTTTAAGGGTTAGTTCAACCAAAAATAAAACTTATCCCATAATTTTCTCAGCCTCAAGCCATCCTAGGTGTATATGACTTTCTTCTTTCAGCCAAACACAATCAGAGTTATATAAAAAAAATATCCTGGCTCTTCCAAGATTTATAATGGGAGTGAATGGTGCCTTAGATTTTGATGCCCAAAAAAAGCGCATCCATACATCATAAAAGTAATCCATATGGCTGCAGGGGGTTAATAAAGGCCCTCTAAAGCAAAGCAATGTGTCTTTGTAAGAAAAATATTCATATTTATAACTTTTTAAACTAGAATCACTGGCTTCTGTACGAGAGTCAAGTTTTGGACGAAGAGTGACCTCTGACCCGACGCATGATGTATCGACGAACGTGAAAGCGCAGAGAATAGAGCAAAAAAACAACAACACCAGTCATGAACTAGAAGCCTAAAACGAGATATTTGTTTGAACCGCGAGAGGCATCTACCCTCACCTAAGCTTACGCTACTCCTACATCATACGTCAGGTCAGAGGTCACTCTCTGAACGTGCAGACGGACGTTACCGGAAGCTAGCGATTACAGTTTATAAAGTTATAATTCTGGATATTTTCTTACAAAAACACATCGCTTCGCTTCAAAAGGCTTATATTTACCATAATGATTACTTTTATGATGGATGGATGCGCTTTTTTTGGGCTTCAAAATATCAGTTTTTATTCACTCCCATTATAAAGCTTGGAAGAGCCAGGACATTTTTTAATATAACTCCGATTTAACTTTTTAACATTTCTACTACCTCACCTGTGTGTAGGGCATTATAAATTAAACAATATCAATGCAAGCATAGACAGAATTCAACATGGAATGCAACTTTTCTTGTTTATGTATATATTCATTTAATGAAAATGCCAAACCTTTGTCATCTGTGTACACGCTGATTCCATGTGGATTAAAAGAGTCTTTGTCAAACTGACCCTTGATGCTCAGTGCTTCAAGTTTCAGTTTAGAATCCAACAGATTCAGGGTATAGATCTTTCCAGGATCGTCTGAATAGGATGGTGTGCCTGGATACTTCAAGCCCTATGTGCAATTAATTTGAACATATTAAAAAATTTTGTTGCATTTAAATTGTCAAATAAACTCAGTTTAGCAGATGAGTATATCAATAGACATATGTGCTTTTAGTGAAAACGACTGTTGCTAACATTAAATGGATGGGAACAATTTATATCTGAATAACTAATCAAAATACTCAGTAATAATTTTGAGGTTATGAGTATGACATACGGTGCTTAGAAAAGCCAATCCATCTTCAAGTATGGTGATATCTTCAGCCCCGAAATCTGATATAACATAAAAATAACACCAAAGATTACAACAACATCCACATTCACAGTGTCAGAAACGTTTGCTTCTTCAAATATACACAAAAAAATTACATTGTACCAATAAGACATTATTTTTCATGAACCTCAAGGTTTAAAATTTATATAAGTAACATGGCATTAGGTCCAGACTGGTTAGCTAAAGACACGTGACCAGAAAAGAAGGCGACCAACCCAAAGGTGTTTGCTTACCTATGCCATCAATTAGGTGACAGTTAGGAAGGTAGTTCTGAGTTAGTTCTCTGTAGGAAAGTGTTAAATGCCTGTGGTGAAAATAAAACGACACGTGTAAAAGTTATTGCTATGATTACTGTCATGTGCAATAATTATGTAAAACTATAAATGAATAGGCCTATGTCAATAAGTAACAACAAAGATCAGAACAACATGTGGTCAAAGAAAACGTTTATTGCAATAGTTAAATAGTTTGCTTTAATATGATCGGACACATCGACCAACCTTAATGAACTGAGCCTTTCTCCGATCAAAACTGCAAGAGCAACGACAGCGAGCGAGAGAACTGCTAACTTGCCCATGTCTGAAACGCATGCGCTGTCCCTTCCTCGTTCTAGTCAGTGCACAAACATTATTAACCCTTGCCAAATACTAATCACAGCTGCCAAATATCCCCACCTACTGTTCGAACCACACACTACAATATTGTCATCCCAGTTGTTTGTTTCTTCTTTGGTCCGTGGTTTGGGCTTTTCCAGCCACCTCCCTACAGCTATTGATGCGTAATGTGCCCTTTTTTAGGTGTGCTTGTAAAAAGAGATTTATTTTATTTTATTTAAAAATATATATTTATTGGTTTAATATTAAATGTATTTAATATAGGCATAATGTACAGTAGGATAGGCTACTTGTCAAAAGTTTGGAAACAATACAACTTTTAAATGTTTTTGATAGCAGTCTCATATGCTCACCAAGGCTACATTATTTAATCAAAAATACAGTAAAAACTGTAATATTGTGAAATATCATTACAATTTAAAATCATTTTAATACATTTGAAAAATAATTTTATTTATTAATGATTATAATGAGTGATTATAATTAAGTTATTAATCAATATTTTTCCCTCTAAATATCACATGAGTTGAATGACTTCTCTAGGCTTGTGAGATTTTACTTTGTTATAGAAGTTACCAGTGTGATTACTGAAATGTTCTTTTCATGTATTCTCTAATGTCTGTATTTGATATCCGAATACAGTAACAGTGCATGTTTATTTAGCCCGGCTTCCAGAAATGAAACAGGGACTTGTTTTGTGTTTGAGAAAGGTCAACATGTTAAACATATAGAGGTCATTGAAGCCAATAGTCTAAGGGACCATTTCTTTGTTAAAGCTTTCCAGTTAGACTAAAGTGTTGCTCTCCTTGAGAGAAAGAATATTATAATAATATATGGTTTGACTCTGGCTCAGCGTGTTTTATGACTTTGCGTGCGAGTCCGCTTCCGAAGATGCAGTTCCGCTGTGTGTGCGCGCTGTGCTCTCCGCTCCGTGTTCACAGCGCGTTCTGCTCAATGTCCCGCAAGCAACCTCCGTGTGTGTGTCTGTGTGTGTGTGTTTGAGTTGCGAGCTCTGCTCACGCTCACCGGAAAGGCAAAGTCCGCTAAAAAAAACGTGCCGACATGAAATTTCTCTGGACTTGTTTCTTTTTGCAATAGCACTACTGTGCTGTAACATGGTGTGTAGGCCTATAGCCGTGCTAGGCAACACTGGTAAAATTACACGAATCACGATCCTCTCGTTCACTGGTCCTCTCCCTGCTCTGCTCATGCTCTGATAAAAATAGCTTTGTAGGATACTTTATTTTGACAATTGGTCAAAAAATAAACCTGTTAAATCTGATTCTGCTGCATAGAACTGATTGAAGAATAATATATTGATATTTTATATTATTTTAATATAGGTACCAGTATTAGCCTTTTCACCATTTGTATCACTCCGCTTGTCTGTGTTTGCGCCACTTGCATCATTAAGCCAGTAGGTGGCGACAAGTGACTGTTTTTATGAGTGAACAATTGAACTTTAAACTGATTAGTGCCAAAAACATTGATTAACTCAGGAAAGAAACAAGTTGCTGAAACCTATCTTTAATGCTAATATAAATTGCTCATTTGCCTCTGGACACACAAAGATTGCACTGGTTTTTGATTGAAATGTAACATCTATGCAAAATAGTCCTTGAAAGATTTCTCATTTAAGGCCGTTCCTGTTTGGAATATGTGATTGTATATTGTCAACAATAAGCAGAAACATTCTGCATTTCCATTTTGTAGTGTGGATAATTCATTGCAACATTTATCCTCATTCTCATTTTTAAGAATCTGTTATCTTGACATAATTTATGCTACTGCCCACTGACATGCTTTTAAAGCTATTGTTATCCAAATTTTTTGGCCTTTAAACACCTTAAAATGCACATATGTAGGTCAGAGAAATCCAAATTTTATCGGGGGAGCATGTCCCCGATCCCCTATACCTCACATTTGAATACGCATGACTGTGTGGTAATGTGTGCTGGTTACAGTGCCAGGGCTGAATTTTTTAGCCAGTTTGCCCCTGCATATATACAATATAAATTATTCTCTGTATCAAATCATTATTACCCAGCTCCTGATGTTTCGGGCTCATCCCCTGATGTTTTTAAAACCTAGAAACACCCCTGCAAATGCATATACAATATTATAACTTAAATAAGTAATAATCAAATAAAGAGACAATATATAAAAAAAATTAAAAGTCTTACAGTTACAACTGGCCCTTTGAGGGCAGCCATAATGCTGAAGTGGCCCTCAATGAAAATGAGTTTGACACCCCTGGTGTAGGGTATAACTGCTGTGATCTTTGTAACTGTGAGCGGGGCGGCCTACGAACTCCTGTGTGAGTCTTGAAGCTGACTTCTGCTGATCTTCAGTAAAACTTTTCTTCAATTTATTGTAATTCTGACTCCGGGTCTTCTTTCAAACATCTGGTCCTTGGGTCCTAAACTGTTACCCCCTAACACCTGCTTAACATTTTTGTGGAAACAATGATACCATTCAAACATTTGTGGTAAAAATAAAAGAGATAAATGAATAGCCTATCATGATCAAGGATGCTTTAAATTGATCAGTGACAGTGAAGATTTTTATAATGTTACAAAAGATTTCTATTTAACAAATGCTTTAATAAATGTAATAAATACATTTAATAAATGCAAATAAATTCTGTTCATTGAACTTTATTTATCATAATCCTGAAAAAGGTATCAGCATTTCCACAAAAAATGTTAAGAAGCACAAATGTTTTCAACAAACATTGATAATAATAATAATAAGAAGAAATGTTTCTTGAGAATCAAATCAGCATATTAGAATGATTTCTGAAGGATCATGTGACACTGAAGACTGGAGTAATGATGCTGAAGTAATGATGCTGAATATAAATATCTATATTATTTGGGTCTAAAAGTAAATTGAACAAGGTCTCTGTGTAATATCAACTATATTGTTAGTGATCTTAGATGTGTCCTTGATAATGATTTTAGTGGTGCAAGTATGGCTATGAAAACTTTAGGTTAATACTATAAAAAATGTCTTGCCATATTTGTATACTTTTCTGAATAAACAAAATTTCAAAGTACTTGCATCATGTTTAGTGCAGTCATTTTATTGGATGTCTGATTTGTCTCATGTATAGTTGGATAACTTACAAAAATCTCAAAATAAATTGATACGGAAGGTTTTAGGTTTTATTTGTTTTACATAATGTTGATGTATCCCATTTTAGACATCTCGATATAAAAAGCAGAGTAAAACTAAAAATGGTAGGCCTATAATAATCAATAATCAATAAAAGAGCTCCTACATATTTTAATATGTCTCTAGGGTAAGTGAGAAACATTATTATAATACTAGGTAAAGTCTTGTGGATATTACATTATGTCATTTTAAAACTAGGACCTCAGTGAAAACAAGTTTTTAACTTTATTGTGTTATCAATTGACAAATGGGTATTTCACTATAGGCTTTGCCATCACAAATTGTAGCCTTGGTGAGTATAAGAGACTTCTTTCCAAAAAATTTAATGTTTTCAATCTTTTGACAGGTACAATATATGTAAAATATTTTTTTAATGAACCAATAGGCCTAATTAAACAATATTAAACAAATATTGAAAATGTATTATTTATAAGTTGCACTGTTGCAGTTTTGTCCTTGCTTCATCTATGTTTTATGTAATCAATTTTTTTTTTCTATAAAGATCAATGACATTTTTGCTAATATTCGCTTATTTTGCTTGTGAATATATCTGGCAACACGCTGATAACACACGTTTCTGTAAAACTCACCCTCTCTAGTGCTCTTTGTTTTAAAATACTTACTTTATTCTAAAAATCTACTTTACTTAATTACCACAGTTGACCCAGATGCGTTTTATTCATTAACATGAACTTTGTGCTCCCTTTCTTCTTTAGGACAGCTGATATATGAGCCCAGGGAGGCTTGCATAATAATAAGCCAATAGATCACGTGATATATTACTCAAAATTATGCAGTCCGTTCGTGTTTATTGACACAAAGATCCAGTCAGGGCCAGTGAATTATGTTCTTCATAAAAGGACATTGGCGAAGCAATAATGTGCACTTTATCTATGATTTCAATTGTAGTAGCATGTATAGGTCAGTAGTCGGCACTATTAGACCTGCCCAATTCGCTTAAAAAAGCTTACATACATGTAGAACCTTTTATAACTATCCCTTAACAGGTTTACAGCAATATTCATGGAATGTCAGGTTATGACAGAACCTGTAAAGCAGATTCTGTCTGTTCGAAAAGAGATACAAAATAATTTGGAAAGCAGTCAGTCTGACCAGTTAATAGTGCACAAGCAGTGCTTTATTTATCCTAGAAATGCATATTTGCATGCTTATATGGAGCATATAATAATTAATAAATTAATCATTTTCATTCTGTTCTAAATAAGTAGCCTAAGTGGTGTCATTTGTTGCTGTCTATACAGAGTAGTCTTTGAATTCAAGCATGAAAATGTTGCAAAACGTCATTGTTGATAAAATAGACATTGGCCAGTAAGTTCGGCTGGTTTAGAAATCCTAGTAAAGGAATATAGAATGATGAATTTCTTTGGACCAATACACCACATTCTTTTATTGATTTCAGTGGTGTACTAGAAGCCTCTTTGCCTGATGGTGCCATTTAGCAACATGATGGAACTGCTTTAAATATGTAGTAATACTTATTTTCATACAGAATTTCAATAGGTTAAAATGTATGTGTAAAAGTGTATAGTTTAGGTTATATAACTGGTCACCATTTTTTAATCCTTGTAAATTTCAGACAGTTCACTAGTCCTGCAGTGTAACAAATAAATAAATAAATAAAAAAGTGCAAATATTGAATGTAGTCATTTAGTTAATAAGAGGTCTGATCTAACAGCATGCATAATAATTCTAAAAAACTATTTTCATTTTTTTAAATTAATTTTAGATTAAATATAGCATCACAATTACTATGAGGTTATATAAACATTTTAGATGAAGTGTTGCAAATCACACTTTTATGTCAACTACCCAAAGCATTTACATTGGACAGTAACTGAGATGTCTGTTGCAGAGACAATAATAACACGATTCTTTATTGTTTGGTACGTTTTAATTAAATAAAAATTAAAAAATGTCAACTGGTTTGGAGAAATAATTTGGTTGTTTTGCCTTAGCCTGAAAACCCTCGAATAGCTGACTGACTCTTTACTGCAGCAAAAGAAAAGATAAGATCTCGCCAGTTGTGAATCTTATAACATGCAAAGCAGCAAACTTAAATGTTTTGTTCTGTGGTGTCAGACAAGTGCCTTTGTATTCCTGTCATCAAAATGCAATATCTAGAGATCTAGGTTGCGCCTTATTCCTCTTAGTTTGTTATCTGGTGTGGTCAAACTTACAGGTAAAATTCATCTTTAAAATGACACATTTTATGTTTAAATCTAAGAATGATCTTTGGTTACAGTTTACTTAAATACTTAAATGTTTTGTTCTATGGTGTCAAGTGCCTTTGTATTCCTGTCATCGAGATGTTATATATCATGAGCATATAATACTTTTAAGTGTTTGATAATGGCAAGTAGCAGGGAGATGAGCCTATTGTTCTTGGAAAAGACATCTGCACCCTTTCCAAAGACTTTGGCATTTTGTCTGACTCACTCACATTGTTCTCTGCATAGTTTTCTCTTTTTAGTGCACTGACATAACCACACAGGAGTGTACGAACGATAGCATCAAACGAAGCCTAAGTGAGTGACAATCGCATTATTTTGAACTGTCATGCTCTGAGTGCTGTACTGGGTGTGACTTTAAGTAAACTGAAAAACCTGCCCTACTTGTCACACAACAAAATCTGTAATCACTGTTCACATTCGAGTGAAACTGCGGTTGCATTTACAGTAGCACACATGCATACACTGGTTGCACAATGCTTCGCTCTCACCGTGGACTTAACTTGCACCAATAATACAGAATTTTGCCCTGAAATAGGTTACTGAATGCATATCTGATGGGAGGACATGTGACAATGTAGAAAATAGACTCATTCCCAATGGAAACAAACTGGAGTGGTGCAAAAATAGCTCCTCTTCTACCAAGCAAGCTGTGTATGACCTGTGTTCTAATTTTGCTTGTGATAGGCTCCACACAGTCCCGATTTCATGTTTTTCCACAAGAAAATAAATTCAATTCAACTGCCTAGTTGCAAATACAGATATATGCATAGTTCAGTTAATGCCACAACACAAAATTATAAAGTTTGTATGAAACGGAAGTTGCAATAGCATTTTTCCCCCAATTGTGACATTTATCTGAGTGAAATTGCTTCTTAAGCGAAAACAATGGAGGATTTTTTTAATATTCTCTCTACATTTTTATTAACACAACTTAAAGGGATTGTTCACCCAAAAATGAACATTCTGCCATCATTTACTCACCCTCAACTGTATGAATTTCTTTGTTATGTGGAACCAACCAAACATATGTATGACTGCAACCAAACAGTTGTGGCGCACCATTGACTTCCATAGCATGTTTTAGTAATATTCCATAAGTCAATTGTGCCCCCACAACTGTTTGGTATGCCGACATTCTTCAAACTATCGGTTACACTTTACAATAAGGTTCATTAGTTAACATTAGTTAATGCATTAACTAACATGAACAAACAATGAGCAATACATTTGTTACTGTATTTATTCATCTTTGTTAATGTTAGTTAATAAAAATACAGCAGTTCATTTTATGTTCATGTTAGTTCATGGTGCATTCATTAATGTTAACAGATACAACCTTTGATTTTAATAATATATTAGTATATTGAAATTCATATTATCTAAGATTAATAAATTCTGTAGAAGTGCAGTTCATTCTTAGTTCATGTTAACCAAGGTAGTTAACTAATGTTACCAAAATATCTTCTTTTGTGTTCAGCAAACGAAAGAAATTCATTCAGGTTTGCAACAACCTGCGGGTCAGTAGATTATGACAACATTTTTATTTTTGGGTGAACCATCCCTTTAAAGCACTGAATTATGTGAGTGCTCTCATAACACAAAATGGCAGATGCAAAGCAACGATCATATTTGCCATTCATAAGCCAACCAACCATCTTATTCAAGTGCACACTTGTAAACAGGGGTAAAACTGACACATCGCGATACAACGCCGCTAGAATAATATATTTTACGTTCTTTTGGGAGTTACACGTCACATTATAATGACGGAACATAACCTAGACTGACAGATCTTGGGTGGTATAATTGATAGAAAGGGAAAGGCTGAGGACATGTGATGAGGCGAGCGAGGGAAGGAAAAGTGGAGGGAAAATGGTGCACCACAGAATCACGAACTGGCTCTCGTGCAATCACAGACAACTTGAAGTCAGCCGTCGCCTTGGTTACCTTTGACGTCACATGGCCCAGCCTTGTCTCGGCTCCTGGGGCTGGTCTGATTGGAGGGAAACCCCGTGGATTAGCCCGAGCGCCCGTGAGAATCAGCTGTGAGCCGCGGTTAGCTTAGCTCCGACAGGACCATCGTTATTCCCCGACACTCAGGTAAGAGAATATGCTAGATCGGCATACATGCCAGGCATGTTAGTTCTGGTTTTATTGTTTTATTATTCGCGATGAGAAATTACATTTAAATGGCGATGGACGATGCAATACACCGGACTGTGTAGCTGAGGATGCTAACGTGCTGAAGATGAACAATAAGCCTTCGCTTGGCAGATCTAGGCCGCCCCTTTTTGTTTCTTCCTCTTGGTGTGGTCGAGCTTACAGTTACAATTCATCGCTAAAATCACACGTTTTATGTTTGATATCCTAATGCGATCATCAGTAACAGTTTGCTTTGTGCGTCCTTGTGTAAAATACTGTTTCGGTGCATTTTTTATGCTGAAACAAGCCGAAGCCTTTCACGTGTCTGAGATATCTAACGTTATTCTGACATTATTAATTCAGTCGGCTGTACTTGGTCCTGTCATGTTAACACATGTAATGTATTCAAAAAGTATACTGATTTATCTTCGACTATTTCGGGTAATTTGGTTGATAATATCAGGCGAGCTTTCTTAGCATGCATTGGTAATCGAGAGACCCGCCTGACAAACAGCGCCGTCCATTTGCTTTATCAGTCTTACCTCCATATATAGATTGTTCAAATCATTAAAACGCATTGGCTGTTTCTTGACATTAGAAATAGTAGCGGGTTTCTGCTGTGAGTTTAGTCGGCCATGGAAATGGGCAGGGCAGATCAGACTTGCCTTCATCATATGGCTTAGCCAACAAGCTAGCTTGGTTTTATCATGAAGGCAGCGATAATTGATGTTACTATGACACATTAGCTTGATACATTTGCCATACTGGGCACTTGAATGGGGAATTGGTGTTGCTTGTGTGCATTTCACAATGATATAGACGTAATAAAGTCGCGAACCTCTAGTATGGTGTTGCTGGTAAAGCTTTGTGTGGTCAGCGACGTATATTTCGGTCCTTCGCAACTTCGAAAGGGATAGTTAACCCTAAATTGTCATTATACATTTAACTTTGTTTCAAAACTGTTTCCTTTTCTTTTCGTGGAACATTAGTCAGAATGTGACAGAATGACAGCTTCAGTCGCCATTGACGAACATCGCATGGGGCTGTCTTTCTGCCAAGCATCTCTTTTCTGTGTTTCAGGGAATAATGGAAGTCGTATGGGTTTGGCACGGTATGATGTGTAGTAAATGATGACAGAATGTTCATGTTTTGGGGGTGATTTATCCCTTTAAGACACAATATGTAAAGCGCATGAATGGGTAACTATGGGAACTGGGCGTGGTTGTCGAGATCAGCACATCCGCATATTTCTTCGCAGTGTAATGCGACCCTGGAGGGCAAATACTTATGGCCTAACTTTTTTTTTTAAAGCTGTGTACAAGAATGCCACTTATTTGTCTTTGAATGTTAGCAAAATGCTTTGTGGTTCAAGTCTAAAAGCTACAAATGTATTGTAGGTTTGACATGTTGTATAATGAATGAAACGTATTGTGTTATACAACATCAGCAATTGATTAAATATATGCACGCATGGTCAGTAGTAGCATCAGCAGCCTTTGGGTGTCCTGTGTTGCCTGTGCCAAACTAATTGATTCACACTGCTGTTGATTTTTTCAGCACTTCCGCAAGGGTGATACTAGTCCGCTTGTCCAGATTATTTAGTTTCTATTTTCAGTGGATTTAGCATCTAACCAATAATCGGTCAGAGGACACCACTTAAGCATCCAAAAGAAGGCTAATCAAGCAAAGAGTTTAAATATTACAGTGCATAGATTAATGTTCTTTTGGATTATTCTTATTGATTATTATTAAGATGTTTAAGTTAATTTAGTACAGTAGAATTGATTTAGTTAAAAGCAGCATTTAGTCACATGTCTCTTGTTTTTGTGTAACTCTAAACCTTTGGGGTGGAGTTGTAATTTACCTAAAATAATTCAGATTGGGTGTCTGATTGAACTCTGTAACTATTTCTCTTCAGCACTGAGCAGCCATGGACAAGAGCGAGCTAGTGCAAAAAGCCAAGCTGGCCGAGCAGGCAGAGCGATATGATGACATGGCAGCCGCTATGAAGGCTGTCACTGAGGGTGACATTGAACTGTCCAACGAGGAACGCAACCTGCTATCGGTGGCTTACAAGAATGTGGTGGGTGCCCGCCGTTCCTCTTGGAGGGTGGTCTCCAGCATCGAGCAGAAGACGGAGGGCAGCGATAAAAAGCAGCAAATGGTCAAGGAATATCGGGAAAAGATCGAGAAGGAGTTGAAGGAGATCTGCAATGACGTACTGGTAAGAATCTTACAACTGGGATAATCCCAATCTTTTGGATTGCATATCTTGCATTCTAACCCAGGGATACACACTATACACGCCTTTGCTCTTGTCCTCGTTTCTTTATTCCAAGTAAGTGTTGGTGGGTAATATAGGTTGATAATCCTGCTTGTGTTAATTACTCATCATGAGCAAGGCCCTATTTCAGCCAAGCCTATTAGTCCAGGCCTGATCTCATTTGTTCTAGCGCATGCACAGGTGTCCTTTCCCTGGGATAGTTATTGTAGCCCTCCTTGGATGATGACAGATTTAAGGGGTCAGAGTCTATTTAACCTCAGTTTCAGTCTTCAGCCTGTAGTTTAATATAAATTTGACTCTACAGAATTAACATTGCATGAGGTTTCTGTATCCTTGCCTTACATTGTGCGGAATGTATTTCAGTTTTAGTTTTACTTAAAAACAACACTTTTTTTTATCCGGAATGTATCCTTGTGTCATTTAAGAAAAAGTAGCGGTCAAAAAAAGCTAGTGTGTTTTCCTTGATACAGGCTCTAGCTGGTCCAATGCCTGTAAACCAGTATACTTTTAATTGGATGTCCTTCACAGATAGCAAGCTCACAAAAAAAGCTGTAATGTTAGAATTTTGGGTGAAATGTTTCTCTAAATTTTGTCATTGTGAATCCTTGTTGACAGTCCATTTTCTGTAATGCAGTGGATTTCAGAGTAAAACACTTATGTTCAATGTGAACAAAATGTATATTAAGAAATTGATTATGAAAAGTTGTAATTTTCATCCCAAAATGGAGCCAGACTTGATGAATTGAGTAGGGAAGTGGCTAAATATCTATTGATCAGTGGGTTAACTTTAATAAATAGCCCACATCCTACGTGATGAAAGTCGTTTCAGAGGTATTAACTAGTTGTTACATTTTTAAGATTTTTTTTTTGAAGAATTTACATACGGATATGGTTTGATTCACCTCTAAAAGAAAACAGCTTTGTATAACTAAAATATTACTCATAAATAATACATTAAAATATAAATGCCATAAAAAGGTTAGTAAAACAATAGTAACTAATATATAGGCTATATATTTATAGCTCACCTGTTTTTTTTGGCAGTAGTACCAATTGAACCAGTGACAAAGCAGTGAGTTGTGAAAGAATTTGTTACTAGTACATTACAGAAGACATACTTTTAAAGTCCACTTCAGCTCAGTAAGCCATAAGACAAGTCCCCTGAGTAACATACTAATTCTAAGGATTCGGCCAAAGTGAGAGAGGCAGCTAATTTACTTTAGCAGCTGCTTGGGTGGGAGAGACGAGGCTATGTAATGAGATGTGGGAAGTGAAGAGGCCTCCAGAGAACATGAGGACGGCTGAACTCTGCAGTGTGGCTGTGGACCAAACATGGGCACAGTGGATGCTTGACTACAGCTGCTTGTAGATGTATGGACTTTTTGTTTGGACAATATTTGTTTTCTTAATCTTTCTTCATCACCAGTTCTTGGTGAAGATGAGAGAAAATCAAAGGAGAATAAGGGTTTTGGCCAAGCTACCTGATGTGTTAGAGCTGAAGGGAGAGAATGAATTAACTTTGTGTGGACATAGCTTGAAAGTGGCTGAAGGCCACAGGGCTCTGTGTTACCATACAGGTTGAGTCACCTCTAATCCCATAATGACAACAGCTGAGCTCTTGTTTTTGGGCCACTGACCCATAGCTCTCCACGTTACAGCCAAATGGACTTTACCTTCACTGTTTTTGCATTTAGGAGAATGAAACGAGACTATGATGTCATGTGAATTCCTGCGTATTATGTAACCTAATGTTGCATTTTACACCATGTCCTAACCAAGCATGATGGGACAAGATTTAAGTGCCAAATGGTGTGGTTGTTTTTTCACGCTAAAAGCATGCTGTACAATGCAAAGCCAATCAGAAAAGTACATGAACGTGTACCTCTGTTTCACACTTACAGTGCACACCACATGACTTCTTCCATGAGTTTTCTCAAGATGACCGTTTTTATGTGGAATGAGGAATTTGTTATATAATGTTCAATGTTTCTGAATATACTCATTCAGTCCTTTGTTTCCATGTTTAATATAGGCTACTTTTTGATCCAATAGAAACGAAGTGACTGACAAAATGTAGTCTCTTTGTGTCGCACATCAATTCACGTAATTCAGCTGAACGTGCGACCATAGTTGGCTAACGATGCTTTTGGGAAACGCACTCCTGATTAGGTCTCCTGAATCCATCTTGAGCATTTCAGAGAAGTTGCTATTGCATGTGCAGATGTAACGAGTAGAGGTTGACCGATTGATAGGTTTTGCCGATTAATTGGCACCGATAACCAATTGCTGGAACAATTAGTTATCGGCAAAAATCCATGCCCATAGTTTCTGTTGGACTGGTCGAGAAGGGTCCACTGTCATTATACAGTACAAGAGCCGTTTCTACAGGTGAGTTTGAGTTTGTTTTGAAGATGGCCATCATTAAGCATGACTGTTTAGATTTGTATGAACTGGTAACACTTTGTAACACATAGTCCATTTGTAACATTAAAAGTTTTTTTTGTTATAAAGTTCAACACTATTTTATTTGGAATGTAATGTTTGTTTTCATATAGTATCCATTTTAAAAACTATCAGTCGATTATCGTTATCGGTAGGGATGCACTGTTTCAAAGCCGAAATAAAAAATTACTTGCGGGGCGCAATTTATTTTTGGCTCATATTATTTTCGGCCATTTTCATGCAATTTTTGGCAGCCGAAATTTCTGTGGCTACCTAGTTATCTGTAAAATCCACTATCTGTCGACTTCTAGTTGTGAGGGCTAAATTGTTCAAATTGTTTAATTATTGCTCTTCAGCTAGAGCTACACAATTAATCAAAATAAAACCAAAATCACAATATGGCTTAGAGTGATTACCAAGTCGCAAAGTCTTCTAGTCTTCTCTTCTTAATTAAGTAGTACATGCGCTGCATGTTTCAGGGTGAAGCGCGGCACTGTGTTCTTACTTGCGAACAGCTCATGATCTGCCAGTGTTTGCAGCATCTCAGAGCGGCTTGGTTCGCAGGAAATGCTGCTTCACACAAACTCCATCTTTGCATGTGTTCTGAGTTTGGGTCACTTTAGCATGCATTTGAGAATGGAATGCGTGTCAAGCACCCTTTTGTTTTCAGTCAAAATAAAAAAATTATAGTTTAATGTTTGCAAATAAGAAATGAATACTTAGGCCGCTTGTCCACCAAAGTGTTTTTAGCCAGCTGAAAACGTTAGGCGCTTGAGCGTTTTGGCAGCGCAACGCTTTTTTTCAGTTGAGACGCTTTGCATGCTATGATACGGAATATCCACGGAAGTGCTACTAGTATCTCATTTCACAGATGGTTTGTTTCTGTATTGTTTCTATATAAAAATGTTGATACAATGTAAAGTATTTGCTCTGGCTTTTGTTTTAAATTATTTAGTTCAGTAATAATTATGCTTGTTGTTGTCATCTGACGTTGTACAAGCAGAATGTGGCGGTTGGTTGATGTGGTATTTGTCCCGCCCCTCCTCCACTCTGGACGGCTGGGTAAAAACTGACCTTGATGAGTGCTGAGTTTTACCAAATTAGTTGAACATTCTTCAACTTTTGACTACCGTTAAAACCCCCCTGTCTCAGCGCTTCATCGTGATATAGACGCTCAGCACCTCCTGCCGTTTTTAAAAACGCGGCGCTCCCATTGAATATAATTGGAAAGATACGCTAGATGCGGGAAAAAATGCTTTGGTGGACACATGGCATTAATAAATAGCCATATAGTAATAGTAAAAACTAAAATGTTTTTATTACAAAAATAAACAATGTATATTATTATTATTATGATTTTTTTTTTTATGTGTGTGAAATTTTTAAAATCAATCTGTGAAATCAGAAATTTTCCCATCATAGCATGCATCTTCAGCTCCTTCTTTATCTCCTTTCAGGAACTGTTGGTCTGTTCTTTTGCATTTTGTGTAGTACATTAGGAAATTATTTGCTCTTGTCTGACATAGTTTAGGTGCAGTTACATTTATCATTGTTCAGCGAATTTTAGTGGGCGAACTCCGGTCAGTTCAATAGGAATCCATGCAATTGGGAATTTCGACTGTGAAATATTTCCACTTGCAGATTTCTCAACATGAGACACGGGACAACATGCGGATTCAGAAAGCTACTTGGTTAAGTGACTTCTGTGTGAGCTGTGCTTTATACATCACTACTCTATTGACAGTGGACCCTTTTGCCTTCAAAATATTGCTGAAATGACGCCAATGTGAGCACACCTTCGAAAGATTTACATTTGTGTCATTTAATATGGTGGAGGATGTGAGTGGCAGTTGGAAGACTAATCACTTCATCACTGTTTAGTGTCTACACATCAAATAAAAAAATGAAACCGCTCTCCTGACACAAGCCACTGTGATCTCCCATCCTTATGTCTCGGCTTGAAAAAGATTATGGGTTAGTGGTTATTCAAACCCTCAACTGGGTATGTGTCAGGATAAAGAGCTACATAATACAACGATGCTATGCATTGCTCCCCACCATTGAAAGCACAAGTAGGTCATTGGTTCATCAGTGACATGTGACTTAAGGTTAAATGATTAATTTGAGTTGGAATGTCTGAACGGTTCTTTTGGTTCTTTTGCACCTAAAGAGTCCTGTCGTTTTGACATTTGATGCAAACAAGGTCACAGAACACTGAGATCCTTAACCATATGCCTCTCTGAACAGTATTCATAAGAATGACCTTGACAGAATCAATCGAATCCAATAAGACTCCCTTCATCATTAAGGTGGTTTGTTAGGGCACCATTGGAGAGTTTATGGAGTTTATGTATTGCAGTGTTGACCCTGTGGTTCTGTTCAGGGTGGCAACAATCAGGCCAGTCGTGCTGCAAACAAGCCCAGCAAGCTCAATGACCTAGTTCCACAAGCACTAGCTCACATGGTGTAGTCAATTTTCCCATTCTCCCCTTCCCCCCCTCCCTGCAATAGAAAGTCTCAGAAGCATCTGTGAAACTGCAGTCCTGCCACAAGCCGTCAGGCGTCTGTCACTCCTGAAATCTATCCAAGTTTGTTGTTTTAAAAGGCTTAGAATGCAGATTTTCTAGAAACCACATTATTGGGACTACATGATAATTTACTGAAAATGGCATCCCGGTGCTGGACACATTTTGCGACGAGAGGGCCTCTGGGCACCTGGGCCTCTTTTTGCAACAGCGTGTCGTCAAACGAGTTTTGCAGAACTCTTATCTTATCAGTTCATTTCTTTACTACTGTTGACTTTTGTTCTACTCAGGACAACTTCCCCCTTTCCTTCATACACACTGATAACAGGACGTGAAACCGTTTGACAAACCGCTAATATAGTTTTTCTCCTTTGTCTGTGTGTCATAGGTTCTTCTGGACAAGTATCTCATCCCCAAGGCGACCCCAGCTGAAAGTAAAGTCTTCTATCTGAAAATGAAAGGCGATTACTTTCGCTACTTAGCGGAGGTGGCTCTGGGAGAGGAGAAAAACTGTAAGCCATTCTGTTAAGTCTGTCCTTAATTTTGCAAGGATAGTTCACCAAAAAGTCATTATTTGCTTACCTAGATTCCGTTTCAAATCTTAATGACTGACTTTTTTCTGTGGAACACAAAAAATATCTTGAGAGATATTTTTTAATCCATACAGTGAAAGTCAATGGGGTCCAGTGGATGTGGACTTAATTGACTTTCGTTGAATGGGCAAAAACAAATATATTATTTTGTGTCCTTAAATTGTCTTTTAAAATTGAAGTTCTGCAGTGAATTTAGTCTATTTAAATTACTAGGTGGGAAAGCACCCCTTATATCTTTAAACCCTGTGAACAATGCAAGATTATGTTAGCTAGTTAGTCATGTAGGCATTTGAACAATATGCTGCATGGCTCTCAAAGCTGCGGTAGTGACTAGTCTCCACCACATGCCAATGTACATACTAACTTCTGCTAAAAATGTAGCGTTTCCGCAAACTGTTGACACGAAGCCAAGCTGGAGAGGAAGTAAGGGGGTGGAAATCTCTGAAGAGGATCTGTTTTTGGGGGCCATTCATAAACTTTGGCTCCCACAGTGAATAATTCAGTAGTAAATGTAACAAATTTAGCCTCAAAATGAAAGTAAAGTGTTTTACTTTGTTACAAAATATAGTATTTTAATTAAATGCTGTTCTTTTGAACTTTCTTATTATCCATGATACCTGAAAAAAATGTATCCCATTTTTGACAAAAATATTAAGCGTCACAACTGTTTTCAATGTATTATTTTAATATAACAATAATAATAAGAAGAAATGTTTCTTGAGCACCAAATCAGCATATTAGATTTTGAAGGATCATGTGACTCTGAAGACAGTAGTAATGATGCAAAAAATATATATATATTAGTTATATAAATTGTATATATATTTAACAATATTACTATTTTACTGTACTGATCAAGTAAATGCAGCCTTGGTGAGAAAGAGACTAAATTAAAAAAAATGTTTAAAAGGTACTGACCTCAAACTTTTGAATGGTAGTGTTGGTTAATCTTACTGACCCCAATTTTTTTTGATAGTTGTACAGTAATTACCAGACATAGAGTTATCTTACTATGTTCACAGGCTGGTTCTATTTAGAGGAGATTCTATATAAACCTTAAAATGGTTTGCTCGCCATTGTCTGTCTTGGTAGAGTCAGAAAGGAACAGGCCTGCAGTGTGCATAACAGGAAGACTCTTGCTGCTGCCTTCCTGTGCCAGGAGGTTGACAAACTCTCAGAGCGTAGGATTCACTTATGGGAAAGAGAGAGAGAGAAAATAAAATAAAAGGAGGGTCTTTAGGTCTACGAGGGAAATGGTTAGCAGTCTGATTTCCTTCCTTCATTGGAACAGGTGCAGACATGTGAATCCACCCACCTTACTGAATGAATGCGAGCCCATGTGTGGGTGGGTGGAGCTCCAGCGCTGCTTCACAGCTTGTCACATTCCTGTTCCATCTGAAGAAGGCAAAGGAATATAATTCCCTTTTTTGAATCGGTTGTTTAGAAGTCTCAGTGACACCATCTAATACAGATCCTTAGTACTCACCAATAACATAAAGTTAACACTAATTAAAAGTTTTGAGTGAGATTAACTGAAAGTTGGCAGATTGCAAAATTATTTCTGGTATGATTTAAATAAGGTAAATAATAAATTAATTTTAAACGGTATCCCTGGTTGGATGATCGGAATAGCTAACAAATGACTGTTAGAATATTGCATCTTTTTATTTTTTAATTTTAAAAGTCCTTAGTGCAAGCTTTGTAAAACACTATCCCCCAGTTTAACAGACACGGTTTAAGCTTAGTTCCGGACTAAAATGCATGTTTGAATTGAAAGCAACTTGCTCTGACATGTCTTAAGTCAGTGCCATTGTTTTGTCTCAAAATGCATGTTTTTTTTCTAAGGCACGTTTATAAAAACTACTTAAATGTCCTAATTAAACTAAAGCCTAATCCTGGGTTAGTCTAAGCCCTGTCTGTGAAACCATGCCTACTGTACTTTTAATCATAATAACTTCAAAGTTTGTGCTTTAACGCCCCCTAGTGGAAAATGTTAATGTAAAATGTCATTTCACTGGATTAGGGCAGAAAGTGTTGTCAATGTTGTCTGAAAACAGAGTCCTGCTCAGGTGAACTGCTAATATTTGATGAAACGGGTGGAATAATATTTAAAGGAGTTGCGTTTACTCCCGGTCGCAGACTGACAACATTATTAAACAGCATTGTGACATCCAGTGAGAAGCGGTTCAATTCGACACACCTCTCTGTTACAAACCACGAATCACTCAATGATTTAACTGGTTTAAAGTCAGATGAAACAGCCTCAACATCCCCAACATGACTGATGAGGAAAACAGACCATGAATGTACTGTAGTAATTTACCATGGTTTGTGCAGAAATTTGGAATATTTATAGTAATTTATATTGCATTAGATTTATTAGGTGGGTAGGAATATATAATTCATTGTGTGTAGTTTTTACCTGTGTTTAGGCATTTTTTTATACAGTTGTAGTGAGTGAGTAGCCATGCATGGTTTTACTTGTGGTTACCAAGTCTCACTGTCAGAATATTTTCATTTAAGCCTATAATAATTATAAATAAAATAATACTTGCCAATAGCCATGATCTTGTATAATTCATTTATTTGTACAAAGCTGTAAATAAGTTATTTATTATGGTCTTATAAATCTGCCATTCCACATTTCCAAGTAAATACAATACTTTTTCTTTAGGTTTACTTTAGCTTATTTATTGATACTGTTATGTTTCAATAAATAAGCTAAACCCACCGGCCCTCCTCAACTTTTCGATTTAGTAATCCGGCCCTCGGTTAAAGCTAATTGAATAGCCCTGCTGTAGGCTATATAATCTATTCACAATTTTAATAAAAAGTTTTATTTTTCGTGCTGGTAATTTCAGGAGAGACAACCACATTTAAATGCAGTTAATCCTCTAAAATATCCCTTATATGACAGTAAAGGCTCATATTTGGCTATATGCGTCTGTATAGCCTATTGTGTGATTTGTTCAAAAGTGGCAATATGGGCAGATTGTTCACATGTAGGCCTTGGCAAAAGTTTTGTATTGTTTACACGATGGATGCACGTTAAATGCTGCTGTCAGATAACGGGTTGGACGTTCTGTACTGCGAGTGCGGGCCGGGTTCACCAAACAGGACTATGATTGAAATACTGTTTTTCTCCTGTTGCAATATAACATTATAAAATTACAATATAATTATTATATTAATTATTTATCTATTAATTAAACAATATCACAACAATTTTCCAAAATCAAACATTTATTAAATCTGCATGATTGCAAATAAAAATTTTTTTTAGATACTAACATTGCAGACACAATATTGCCAGTTAAGCTGTTTATTCTTTAAGCTTAAACTAATTGTTTTTTAATGATCAAATCCTGAATGCATGCAATTACATAAATATATTTTTCCTCTTTGTATCTCCAGCTATCATTGCCAATTCACAGGAGGCCTACAGGGATGCCTTTGAAATCAGCAAGGCAGAGATGCAGCCCACACACCCCATTCGTCTGGGCCTTGCGCTCAATTTCTCCGTATTTTACTACGAGATTCTCAACTCGCCCGAGCAGGCCTGTAAGCTTGCCAAAACGGTAAGGTTAACACCCACACGCATGCAGGCGAATGAGCCAAATATTAGTGTTACCCACAATTATATTATGAATACATAATATACTCATATATTACTCATCTTGTTTCTGGTTGATCTTTTTCTCCTAGGCTTTTGATGAGGCCATTGCAGAGCTCGATTCACTGAATGAAGAATCATACAAAGACAGCACATTGATCATGCAGCTACTGCGGGACAACTTGACAGTGAGTTTTATTTTTAGTAGCAGGTTAAAGAAAAAATATTTCATGTTAATTGCGATTAATCGTGCAGCCCTAATACATATACACACACATACATATATATATATATATATATATATTTTACAGAAGTAAAATGTGTGTTTAAATATATCAGAGGTTTTATATATATATATTAAATATCTGATATATTTATACAGATGTTTCACTTCTGTATATATATTAGGGCTGTACAATTTTATTTATATGTGGGTGTGTGTTATGTAAAGTACATATACTTAGCTGCCACAATAATGTAAATGTCTCTTATGTTTATTAGTTTAAAAAAAAAAAAAAAAAAAAAAAAATTAAATCGCATCAATATTTGCTATTTTATTTTAAAGGGATAGTATAAAAACAAATTTAGCTTAAGACTTAAAATAAGACTGTAAAAAAATGTGAGAACAAGTTTAGCTTAAGATAATAAATAAATGTAAAAAATAATAAATATTTGATGACAAAGTACACATTTACTCATTTGTACATGTTATACATGTTTGCACTAGATATGAATTTATTATTGTAGCAAGTTGCTAAAATCATTATTAATTTTATTTTATATCATTCATTTAATATTTTTTTATTGACAACTCAGTTTATATGTAAGTGTTTTGGCATTCAGCCTTTTTTGACATAACACTCTTAATAGAAGCAGGTTTTTAGGTGTTCATGACTAACTAGTCTCCTCTTATTTTTCAGCTGTGGACTTCAGATAACCAGGGCGACGGCGAAGACACCGAGGAGGGCCGGGAAAACTGAGTCTCACTCTGTCCGTCCTTCCCCTGTTATTCACCTGCCATCGTTCCAGCTCACCATCAACACTGAGACCACCTCATCGTCGACTTCTGTCTCTTTTAGTTCTTTTACTCTCGCGCCTTCCTTGCTTTCTTCCTTCCATGCCATTGTGGGGGTTTTTTCTAAGGATTTGTGTAATGGGAGGTGGGTGGGATGGGTTAAATAGGGGGCGGGTGGGCGTCGGGATGCGGTTGGGGCAGGGGGCTGGGAGGGGGATGAGTTTCGTCTGCTGTTAACCTTGTTTTCTCCTTGGTGAGCTCTAGGTTTTCGCATTAGCGTGGAAGAATGTGGGTGAGGGCAAGTTCTCAGCTCATGCAAAGTTGCAAGTCAAACCCTTTTGTTATTCGTATACTGTATGTAAATCTCCGTCAAGGAGTGTGTATTTGTCATGGTCATTATGTACACCTGCGATTTAGCATCTGCATTATAAACAGCCCTTGTCTTCGAGTAGAGGTGGGGATAGCAGTGCTAGTCTTTAGCTAGGAAAGAAGCAACGGCAGCGTCACACGTCAAATAGTGAGCTGCTCGCTCGCGCGTCATGTAAAATGATGGGCAAAAAAAAAAGGTTACATTCCATTTATTGTCACTTTCAAGTTTCTTATTCCAGGCATTTGGTGCCCGGCAAATGGCATTTACTTATTATTCCCTGTTAATTACGAGGTATAGAGGACCCTAAGAACAAAGAGCACATAAGCTTGATACTGTTACTGTATGACTGTTCAAGCAGCGCAGTAGGAAATACTAGTGTGATTTAAATTTTCCAATAATGGTTTTTGTTTTTCCTTTTTCCATTCATTTCTTTTGATACTTGCCTAATTTGCATGTGGCTATGAAGTAGTTAATGTGGGGAGGAAAGGGAGTACTGTTGGGCTGGCTAGCTTTGTGTCATGTCTCTGGAATTTTCATACAGAACACCCAAGCATAAATGTTATTTGGAGGGAAAATATGTAATTTCATGTAAGTGGATAAAAAAAATAATTTAACACAATGTTTTTACTCTGGTGTTTTTTTTTTTTCTGGTCATATTCTGATTTGTAAAATCGTGTAAATTCAGAGGAATGCTTTTTTGGCATGCTAAAATCAAAATTTAACCTAAAAATAATCAGGCCAAATGGTTTAAGAAATGCAGTTACTTGCCATACTGTTGTTTAAAAGTTTGGGGTCCGCAAGATTTTAATTTTAAATAACATTTTGATTCAGCAAGGATGCATTAAATTGATCAAAAAATTGTCTTTTACTTAAATCCTGGTGGGAAATAACGATGGAAATGATGGTTTCACAAAAATATAAATGAGCACAATTATTTCCAACACTGATAATAATAAGAAATCAGCATATTAGAATGATTTCTGAATGATCATGTGACACTGAAGACTGGAGAAATGATGCTGAAAATTCATATGCTTTGCATCACATGAATAAATGACATTTTAAGATATATATCGAAATATATGAATATATAATAGAAAACTTATTTTAAATTATAATAATGAACAATATTACTGTATTTTTGATCAAATAAATGTGGCTTTCTTGAAAATCTTCTCACCCACCCCAAAGTTTTGAAAGGTATGTGTGCGCATATATAATAAAGTAAGCAAAAGCACCAAAAAAAAGAGGTGAAACAAGATGCTTTGAGATCATCAGATTTCATTTCCTTTGTCCAAGACAATTCAGAGACCCAAGGCATAAAAGATTTGTGCAACAATATATTAGTGTATTGAAACTTAATTCCATTTAGAAAATCTACACCCTCTTAAAAGGAAAATATCAGCAAACAAGTATTCTGTTACACACCAGTTTCTGAAGAACAGGTTCTAACCAAAGCAATAAAGTTACTGACCATTGCTTGCAGATTTTTTATAGCTATTTTTGTGAATATTGCTAGAAGCAAAATTGTCTAAATGAAAATTTCAGCTTGACAAAAATTCTGTAACACCGATGCTCACACGCTCTATACTTTCATAAGCAGGATCAGGCTTTAACAGCATACTTTATTAGCATTTGTAATTAATACAACCAACATATAAGAATGTTGGTTGGATTTTATTTATTTATTAGTAGAATTGAAGCCTCAAAGAGCATCATGACATAACTGGAAGCTCAGAGTGACATCTGTACGATGGCATGCATCAGAAGCCCCAGCTGAAAGCAGCGTCCCGGAGTGACGGTTTGAGCGCTGTTACAGAGAGGTCCTTCACAGCAGGTCAGGTCCACTGATGATGTGCTGGACTGGCCGATCTGGGTGGACAGGTCACCACTACAGAAACTTCGGGTTGCACATCCTCTCATTATCATCTTCTGTCCATCAGTATTCACTGTTGATTAAATGGTAGGATAAATTCAGGGGAATGAAAAGGATCACACAGTCATTCTGTTATTTTAAGAAGAAAGCAAGAAGAAATGTGATCAAACAACTGATGATGACTGTTGTTGATGTCAATAACAATGGCACAAAAAATATTATTTGGGGCAGTGAGCCGTTCCATCGCCCGCAGAGCATTCTCCTATGACATGTTATGTCAGAAATTCCCTTAAGCTCACATTATATCTCCTATATTTAACCAACCTTTTTAAAACCAATCTAACCTCAGTTTTCTAATGCAATCTAATGTAGCCTACAATACCTTTCAACATTTTGGGTGTTGTTAAGATATATATTTTTTAAGAATTCTCAATTTATTTAATACAATTTAAAATAGCTGTTTTCGATTTTAGTATTTAGATTTTTTTAAAAAGTTATTTGTTTCTGTGAAGGCAAAGCTGAATTTTCAGGAGCTTTCAGTGTCACATGATCATTCAGAAATCTTTGCTGATTTGGTGCTCAAGAAACATTTTTGAAAACAGTTGTGCTAATTGTGTGTGTGTGTGTGTGTGTGTGTGTGTGTGTGTGTGTGTGTGTGTGTGTGTGTGTGTGTGTGTGTGTGTGTGTGTGTGTGTGTGTGTGTGTGTGTGTGTGTAAACCATGATTGTTTTTCCTTTCAGGATTCTTTGATGAATTGGAGTTTCAAAAGAACAGCATTAAAAAGTATTTTTATAAGAATATATAAGAATATATTTTATTATTTATAGAAAATATTTAATATATTATTAGAAGAATAATATATAGCCTATGTGTGTGTGTGTGTGTGTGTGTGTGTGTGTGTGTGTGTGTGTGTGTGTGTGTGTGTGTGTGTGTGTGTGTGTGTGCGTGTGTGTGCGTGTGTGTGTGTGACACAAACACACACACTATTGAATGTAAAAATCTAATCTAGGCTAATTAAGATTCCCTTAAAACAGTGAAATGCGTTCAGTCCCTTTTCTGCACTTTACGTGTGGTTCGGAAATAATAATATTAATAATTCAATAGAGCTTTGTTTACTCAGACTGACCATTTTTATCTCACTACTCGTCTTGTGTTTTATCCTACCTGTTGCCTTGATACAATGATCTTCGTCTTCAACACAAGGTAAAGTTGATGAGCAGTCTTCTCCATTGCAGGTGTAGCAATCTATTCCATTTGGGATCCTACTGGGCGATTCTATGAAATATGCATAATTAAAGCAACAACATATGCTGTGTAGGCTAGCCTACTCTCATAATTAAAGCATCAAATGCTTGACTCTTATGTATATATTATAATCTCTTGTGTTAAACGTACCTGGTATGCTTTGGTTATTATTATTGCACAGGTTAGTGCCGCAGCACTCATTGTTCATAACTATATTTGTAATTCCAAAGTTTACAGATGCAGTCACGCATTGTTGAGTCACGGAGCAGTTCTTCATAATCATGTCAGCCAATTTGTTGTTTCCTACAGTAGAAATTTACATTGGACACGTTTTTAAAACATAAGACAGAGTGAATTTCAGTTCAGATATTGAGTCTGCCACAAAACTTGCCTGTATAAGATGTGGTTTTCATGGTCCCACACTGACCGACAGGACACTCTACTTTAGTTTCAACGCATTTAGTTGACGTCTCAGGAATGCACTGATAGCAAGTTAGGGAATTTGCTGAAATTGAACAAGTCTAAATAAATCTTTAAGCACTGCAATTTGAAACATTTAAAAATAAATTGCTCTTTTAGAAAAGTATGGTCAAAGCATATCATTTCAGAAAATATGGCATAATGCAAAGTAAATCTTAAGGAAATACATTATTGATGTTAATGTCTAGGCCTACTACATTGATACTATAACAGGACAGCAAAGCCAACAAAATAATTTACACTTAGTACTAAATAATAATAAAAACTAACAATTACCTTTGTAGCAAAGTGTACTCATAAGAATAAAGAGGATAAACTGTGCCATTTTGATTTGAGCTCAGACTGAGATGAGAAGGGAGGGACAGGAGACTACATCCCTCAGAAACATGAAACATGCTGAAACTAATATTGTTCCCTCAAAAAAAAAAAAAAAAAAAAAAAAAAAAAAAGTTGCCAACGTGTCACAATTATAATTTTCTAGTTTTTACAGTGAATCTGAAGACTTGAAACTTGTTGGTTTATTGATTGATACTGGTATGAGAATATAGTACGCGTGTGAGGGAGGGAGAGATGGAGAATTCATGTTATTTTACGTTTTTATTGTATAGAACAGAGATAAACAGGAAAGAAGTGGGAGAAAAGGAGGGAATATGATCATGATGTGACCTCATCCATTGTATGGCCTGTGTGTTGTATGACTAGGTATTAACAGAAAATGACTGAATTACAAGGGGGGAAATGTTGTGTAGACAAAAAAAAAAGTAGATTATTGTTAAATGTTTTGCTATAAAACAAAACATGAAAGCAAAGTAATCATCACAAACACAATTCTGTACAGGATTGCTTTGTATTTAATATATATACACATGTAGCACAGGATGAGGTCACATCATGATCATATTCCCTCCTTTTCTCCCACTTCGTTCCTGTTTATCTCTGTTCTATACAATAAAAACGTAAAATAACATGAATTCTTCATCTCTCCCTCCCTTACACGTGTTTGTTTTTGAACCAGAACTAAAAAAAATATGAAATATTTATCTTCTCTTTTACTTTTATGTTGCAGGCCTGCATTTTAATCTTTCTTTAATGCTACAAATAATAGCAGTTTATGGTAATGACTGTAATTTAACCATCGGTCTATACAAAGGACCAACATTGGCAGAGTCAAATCCATAAGCTTCGCGTCTCTACAGATATTATTTAGCATTTTTTCTTATGGAAATGGTTGCACTGTTGTGTTTCTGTGTGACCGGTTTTAGGTCCTGGAGCTTTTTTCAGTATTGTTTTCTTCTTCTTCAAACATTCAAGGAAAACAGTAGTTTGTCATGATGATACAACCCCTTTAAAATAATTTTTACAATCATTTATTTTAGCCCCATAAAGTTCCAGAATTTGTATGAAACTATAGGTTGGCTTAGTAGTTTCCCATAAGCCTTTTAGCTATATTGCTAACGGTACACTGTAAAAACGATATGATCAATAAGTTATGACAACATATGATTTTACATTGCTTTAACTCATCAAAATAAGTTAAGCAATTTTCAACTTTTTTATAAGTTATACAAGATTCAACTCATTTAAGTCAGTTTAATGTGATGTAAGTTTAAATGACTTAAACATCCAAGTTGACTGTACTTAAAAATTTAAGGTAGCTGCAACTTTCTTTCTTTTTTACAGTGTACAATGCTATGAAACTGTTTACAAAAGATATACATAAAGACATGAAAAACAAGAACATTTTGAACAGTCTGGAGAGTAAATAAAGCATTCTTAATTAAAATAATTATTTCTTATACAAATTCCTCCACCACCAGAGGTCTCCATCTCCTCCTGTCTATTGACAAGTTTTAAAAAAACAAAAAAAAACTGTTGTGAATCACCTGAGTCTCATTCAGACAGCCAACTTCCAAACACAAGAAACTGGTCCCAAAACCAAACCAAACGTTAAAATGTATTGAAGTAATTGCATTAGATTACAAATGTTTTGCAAAAGAAATCGTTGGTTGTTTCAGCATGTATCAGAACACAAATAGAGAGAGAAGAGGTACCAGCATCACAAAATAAACTCTCAAGCTGTGAGCAGCGTTACACAGGTTTCCCTCACAGCATTTCATGTAAACGCCAAAGCCATAGCCCTGAACGGGTAATCCCAGAGATTGTGTTGCGTTGAGCCCACAGAACAACTTGCTTGAACATCCTTTCATGATCACGTTCTTGCCACTGATGTCAACTGAGAGAAAAAGAAGAGCTGGTGTAAAGTTTGATGTCCTAAATAAAAATTACCAATCATTTTCAGTGGTATTCTGTCTATGCATATATTCAATAAAACAAAAACAAAACTTGCTTCACCTGATGTAATAAAGCACTGAGTCTCATCGCCCTCACAAGCCAACGGTTTTGAGCAGTCAGTGCCATTGCAGGTGAAACATCGCTTCCCGTTGAGAGACTGTTGTGGCAAGTCTGTACAGGTTACATAAATAAATAAATAAATGATGATGAAATAAATCAAATTTACCTCAACCTCTTGTCGTGATATATGAATTATAAATAGTATAAATTAATATAAATAAATAAAAACTACTGATAATATAAAATAATGTCAAAAGAAAAAAAGACCTATACTCACTAACCTGGTGCATTTAGAGAGTTGCATAAATCTGCATTACAGCATTGGGAGTTGAGGGTCACTTTGCTTTGTCCAGAATTCATGCTCCCATTGACACACACATTTAAATCTCCGCAGGTCTTCATGCTGATACTGTCTATTTTTCTGCCATCTACAAAGACCAACATTAAAACCCCTTCAGTAACAAAAACCCTAACTTACACATTTTTCAGAATCGTGTTATTCTTACATGCGTATACGTTTGTGGTCTTGGAGCCACAACGAGATGGACAGGTTATTGAACTTTGTATGCATGTTCCTGATAGGCCTGGACATCCATTACACCTCAGTGACAGTGCTGAAAAATTAGATAAATAAATCATTGAAATAATACAGTGTGAATTTGTTTACAAAAGGAAGCACCAATCTTAATGCCTATTTGTATCTTATATACTTAAATAAACAAACATGCAGAATAAGTTTGTATATTGTTGAGCAGAAACAAATAGTACACATTTAAAATAGACTGTGCACACTTTACCTTTGGAGAAAAAAACACAGGTGAGAAGCAGAGGGATGTGCAGTGCCATAGTTGGACTGAGTGAAGGATGTCAGCTTGCCGGGATGAGTTCTTATATATGTATTTCCACTGGCTTGATTTGCATTGGATTTGATTTTTTAATACATTCACTTTTTCACTTGGAATGTTTTTGTTTTAGTGAAAGATATTATCACAAATTAATAAATGATCAATGTGAAAGTATTTTTCATTGTCATGAAACCTATGGATTATGTTAACAAATTGAACCTTATTGTGAAGTGTTTATATATTGTGAAAGGGATATAATGAAAGGAAGGTCAGTGAGGTCCAGTGTTGTCTTGGGCCCCACTGACTTTCACTATATGAACAAATCGCTGATACATACTTCAAAATATCTACTTTTTTGTTCCCCTGAAGAAAATATTCATTACATATAAAGAAAATAACGCATTCATCACCCTTTCCCTTTAAAACGTCAGTGCACTTACAAATGAAAACTAAGTCTAAAATGTATTTTATTATTGCATTTACAGATAATTCAGACTTGTAGAAATATTTTTTTTATCACACTTTATAGAGGTATCTTTATGTGTTTACATAATGTTTTATAAGGTACAATGTACTTATTGTGTTCTTGTTTATATTGCAAAAATGTTTTGCTTCTATTATGGTGAGATACGGGTAAGGTTAGGACTGGTGTGGTGGTTAGGTTTAAGGCCCGTTCACACCAAGCACGATAACTATAAAGATAACGATAAAGATAACGATAAAGATAACTATATATGCGTCCACACCAACGACCGATAACGGTCTTTTTATTCTAAGCACGCGCGCGTCCGGATGATCCATATCCATTTTAAATGCGCTAGACCTTTAAATTAGAGTGGATTCTGATTGGCTGTCAGTGTTTTATCGTTCGACAGCTGGAAAAAAATCGTTCTGAAAGTGATCCCAACGATATCGTTCCTCATATCTTTATCGTTATAGTTGTGGTGTGAACTCTGTTATTCTTTAATATGGAGAACGATTTTTAGAATTCTATCTTTATCGTTATCATTATAGTTATCGTCCTTGGTGTGAACGGGCCTTTAAGGGTGGGTTAAGGTGTAAGGGAAGGGTCAACAGTGTAATTATAGATATGATTACAGAAATTAATTACAGATTTTCAAATACATGTACAGTGTAAAACACGTATGTGGGCCTACACAATAAGTGCATTGTATCAAATGATGAATGTAAATACTAGTACATAGTCAAAGACACTTAATATGAAGTGAGACATTTTTTAAATAAATTGGATGTATTTCATAAATACATGAAATGTGTCATACTCATACATTTATCACAAATGGTTTGTCCTAATCTACAACTACGCATTTTTATAAGAATGCAAATGTCATTTTTACATGACATGTGTAGTTTTTCCCTATTTTTGCATTTTTCTGTGACGCTGACCTTTTTAAAACAAATTTTTGTAATGATGCGTGTGTGCACAACGACATGAGTGACTGATGATGACTGATGATGCGTGTGTGCACAACGACATAAGTGACTGATGGTGAGACTGAATTCTTTCTATTGTCGCAATATGGTTTGTTTTCATTTCATCTTTATTTCTGTAAAAAATAAAATGGCCATTGAATCATAAAATTGCAAGTTTGAATCATGAATGCGTCAAAAAAAAAAAACGTATTATTTAAAAAATTAAAAAAATATATAATTATTTTGTATGCTTAACAGTCTAATAGAGCTTTGCTGGGCAATCAAACAAACAAATAAATGAATACAATTTTATTAGGCTATACAATCCTATTTTATAGAGTCTGACTGATGATATGATCGGAATGATCGGAACCAAAAGCCGACATTGCGTTTCCTCATCGGCCTATTTTCAGGTTCGTACCGGCAACAGTCTGGTACCTGTGGACGCTGACATCTTCATTTTAAATACTACAATATTGTAGAAGAAATATAAATGAGCCATTAGTCATTTATTAGTAAGCAATGGCTGTCGACAGTCCGAATTTATGAGCTATTAGTTATTATGTTTTGATATGTAATGTCCTGCCTCATTAAACACTATAAAAGTTAGAATGGCAAATACTCGAGTTGAACATTAAGCTTTGCAAGAATAGTCATAATAGTGAGAAGTCCTGCACTCAATAGTAACGTTATTATCCAGCAAGCAAGCATGTCTGAGTCCGGTCACAGTCAGCCCGGTATGTACGGACAGGGGAGGAGGAGGAGACGACGGCGAGACCGAGACCCAGGACCGCCTGGACAAAACCTCTCCGGCCCCAGTCGGGATCGAGACTATGTTCCCCGTGAGCGCAGGGTGAGATTCTGTGCCAGAACAGGAGCTGTCTACCTAAACATGATTTTTGAATGTATAATTAAATGTATAATTAATATTATAAATGTGAAAAATGTAGATTGTTTTTTTTCCTACTCACTATAATAATGCATTTTCAGATGTATTATTTATTTAAAATATTTGTGTATTTTGTTCTATACTTTAATCTGTTTTTAATATTGATTTAAATAATTAAATACTTGCTTATTTTATTCAAAACTATTTATTTTAATCTTATTTTTTATTCTTTGTTTATTTTTATACATTTATTCATATTTTTCCATTGTTCCCCCCTTTGCGTTTTTAATAACTTGCTAAAATGTTGATTTGTATGATATTATTATCATGTACTCTCAGGATGGCAGTGAGGAAGCTACAGGACCTCTTCTACAGAAGACCCCCATTATTCTTGCTAAACCTCCAGGAGAGCGAATAAGTGTATAAATATAATTTATGTTTATCCTACACAAGCAAACAATATAAGTGAATAGTTCTATATATAGACCTACTGATGTATAATATTGTCTTGGTTCGGTTTCAGTCCAAACCAAGTGCTCCAGCGAGTGGAGCCGCGTCTTTGGAAAAGCCGATCATGCTCATTAAGACCAGAGATGAAGGGGGGAAACCTGGGAACGCTCCTGATGTGCCTCCTTCAGCCTCAGGTGCAGGAACTGTCAAACTGGAGAGGGAAGGTCAGCGGCCAACTCAACCTGTGTATCAGATCCAGAACAGAGGCATGGGCTCAGCTGCGTCCGGTGGAGCTGTGGATCGTCAGTAGTTTTCTCACATTTTTCTCCTTAAGGCCCCCGATATACTCACAGCGAAGTTGTTTTTCAGTCTTCACTTGGGGGAAAAAGAAATTTGAAACACGTGAGCAGCGATATAATGTTAGTGAACATCCCGACGCTGCCCACACTGCTGAGAGTGCGTTTAAATCAATGTTTTATTAATATGTGCTGCGTGCTTTCCCTTCAATAACAAAATAAACGTTTATTTATATACCACTTTATAGATACCAAAAAAACTTGATTTTGTTACCGGTTGGTTCTTCAATTTCACTTGAAGTATATCGGGGCCTCAAAAGTCACCTCGAAATCAAAATTGACTAATCATCTTCTTTTTTTTTTAAATGTATTTATTGGATTTTTGTTAAACATAGAAAAACCACACTGTACACATAAACCTACACATACCCATTCACACATCAAACACAAAATAACTCCCACAACATCCAACAATAACACAAAAAAAATATAGACCTGCCTTTTTAAAATGCCATAAATATCAACTTTCAGTGTCTCTTATAGACTTTTTTGAAGTTGTTCAATATTACAATTATGCATTTTCAAGAGCTTGTCCAACATAAACGGCTGAATTTACATATGCTTGACCAGCTTATTCCAAAGTCTATCTGAAGGCATTTTACAATGCAGGCTCAATCATTTGAACCTCAGTCTCCATCTCTGGTTGGTATTATTTGAGATCAGATAATACAGGTTATGCGATATATATCCTGTGTATCCGTGAAGAAAATAAACTTTCTTTTTCAAAGAGAATCAAATTTTCTCTAGCTCCAAATGCTTCATTGCATCCCCCTAATCAGATTTAAGACGAATAGATTGACGAATAGATTTAGTAGATTGACGAATGAAATAACTTATGTAGACCCACCATCAAGGCTTCTAAATCAATAGGCTTTTGCATTAGTCTGGAAAATATCAGAAAAACACTGTTCCAGTAGATTTATAGCTTTGGGTGTTTTCTTATTTTTGATGGAGTTTTTTCGCCACAAGAGTGGGACAACCTGTTACAGTCAGATAAATCATAATAAATACTGCAAGAATTGTCGTTTTTGATTTCATGGGGACTTTAACTCATCTTTATAATAACAGTGGTGTTTTCAACGCAGATATTTACACTGTTTATTATGTGTCTGTTTTAGTTTGTGATTTTTTTCTGTGATAAACTAATCATCATCTTTCATCATGTGATTTTCAGCTGTGATTGGCCAGACTAAGCTCCTCCCCCCTGAGAAGATGAAGCACAGCATTAAGCTGGTGGATGACCAAATGAATTGGTGTGACAGCGCTATGGAGGCAAGGGCATGTTTATTCTGTTAATAAATTAATAAAGTTGTGTTTTGTATCTTGTACACTATGTAAGTGCATAATAGTCTGGTGAATGTATGCTGAATGTGTGTTTACTGTGTATCTCAGTATCTGCGAGATCAGACGGATATGTTAGTAGTTGGAGTCATTGGGCTACAAGGCACAGGCAAGTCCACAATCATGTCTCTCCTGTCTGCAAACAGCCCTGAGGAGGACCAGAGGTTAGTCCTTCATTAACATCATGATTGTGTGTTTCTTACCAATTTATTCGCCTTGTATTCCACTTCATTGTTATTGGGTTTCACCCATTGATTCTTTGTTAAACAGGGCGTATGTATTCAGAGCTCAGACGCAGGAGATCAAGGAGAGAGCTGGGAACCAGAGCAGTGGAATCGATTTCTACATCACTCAGGAGAGGGTCATCTTTCTGGACACGCAGGTCAGACTAGAGTCAGTGTTTTCAGAATGCAGGCAGCTACTTGATAAAATAATGCTTTTTGTCATCTTCAGCCAATTTTGAGCCCTTCTATTTTGGATCATCTCATTAACAATGACCGCAAGCTTCCGCCCGAATACAACCTCCCACACACGTATGTGGAGATGCAGGTGAGTTGTTTAAGGACACTATATGTCATGTACCATTTTACAAATAATTTTGTACAATAATATAAAAATATATATTAATAATTACTACAGTATGCCATGTTTTAATATTATTAATGATGTCAGACTTTTACAAATAGTATTCTATAGATTAAATGTCATGTACCATGTTGCAATATGCAAATAATACTACTTTACAAAAAAATTGTAAACTGAAATTCTCCCTTTTTCTTTTCCCCATTTCCAACTGTTTGGTTTAGTCTCTGCAGATCACGGCCTTCCTCTTTACCGTATGTCATGTTGTGATTGTGATTCAGGACTGGTTCACTGATATCAACTTATATAGGTACGCTACTTCATTGCACGTATGCTTCAATTACAATGACAATTAAATAATTTAACAAAATTTATATGTACTGTATATACACTACTGTTCAAAATGTTTTTTGAGTCTCTTAAGGCATTTAAAACAGTAATATTTTTAATTATTACAATTTAAAATAACTTAAATTTGAATATATTTTAAAATGGACATTTTTAACGATTCTTTGATTAATAGAAACTTCAAAAAACAGCATTTATTTTAAATAGAAATTGTATCTATACATTTCTTTACTATCACTTTTGGTCCATTTAATGTGTCCTACATTTTTTATACTTTAAATACTAAATTCTTGAACAGTTGTATGCATATATATACACACATACACACACACACACACACACACACACTCGCACAGACACACACAAAGAATAAGGTGTTACCCCGGCATCCTGGCCAAATTTTCCCTCTGGCCTTTGTCTGTCATCATGGCCTCCTATTCGTCATCATGGCCTCCTATTCATCCCCATACATAAAAATATTGGCGTCATCACTCTGGATCTGGAGAATCTATGTTGCATAAAACTAACAGCCGTGTCCGTAACCAGGTTTCTGCAGACTGCTGAGATGCTGAAACCCTCGACTCCATCTGCCAGTCATGACAGCACCGGCTCCTCAGGGGCAGATGATGGCTCTGAGTATTACCCCCACATAGGTAAGAAAACTATAAATGTTCTGTTATATGGGCTATAATAAATTGTACTTTAACATTTGTATTATCTGATGCTGCTGGCAAATGCTCACCGATTTAGTTGTGTATAAAGGTTTAACGCATATCCTTTCTTTCTATTTTCATAGTTTTCTTGCAGAACAAAGCGAGGAGGGAGGAGTTCTGTCCAAGAAACCTGAAGAAGATGCATATGGCAGTTGACAAGCTTATGGCCCATTCCCACTTAAAATATAAAGGTCAGTTCCCTTTACGTGAGTGTAAACGCATTCATTAACAGATTTGGTGTTTGGCTGATTGACCCTTTTTTTTTGCTTCCTGTTGAAGGCACATTATCCATGCTGGATTGTAACATATTCCCTGGACTGAGTCGCGATTACTTGGAGGCAGAAGTCAATCTTTTCCTCTTACCTATGATGGAGAATGATGGGGAAGATGCTTTGACAAGAGCAGGTCAGAAAAGATTTGTTGTTTAGCTAAATGTTAAGCTAAATATCAGAATTGTAGCATCATTTCATGGAACAAGTCCAAAGAAATCATTTTGTGTGTCATAACCAAAAGTGTTTCCGGAAGTCAAGAGGCATTTTCTGTAATTTTGTTCTTTTTGTCTTTTTAGTTAAATACATTTTTTAGTGCGAAATACTGCTGTTCATTGCTTTGTTTTTGATAACATTTATAATAAATAACATTTTTATTAAAAAATATAATGCAATTTTTATATCACAGAAAATAATAAATTAGATGTTTTATTACTTATGAAACTTTCATAATCGATAAACTTTTTTCATAGTTCCTAATAACTATTAGCGGAAGTACACACTTTTTTTTTCGTAATAATTTTAGTAAAAGAAACTCTTTTTGGGGGGACTAAATTAGCTCCTCCTTCAGAGTAGGGTCTAACCCAGCACAATAGTACAGCTGAACACATGCCATACGAGACACCGGTACCCGCCATTTTTAAAAAGTAGTGTAAACATTCAGTACTTACTCCACGAACTAACCCCACAAACATGGAAAACAGCGATAGATGGACTGACGTCGAAGTCCAGGCACTTCTCAACCGCTACGGAGTAGTTGGCGTTGTTGAATGCCACACTTAAAAGACGTCACTGTCGGCCGGTTTACGTAACTTCAGAGTTCCTACTGGCTGTGCGAATGGTACCAGGAAAATGGACCTATGGGAACATTTAGATCTTGGGAGACTGCCCTGGTGGCTAGTTCCTATAACTAACCAGTGTACTATATATAGCTCGTATTGTCAGAGATCTCATGCAAGTAGGCCTTTAAAATGACACAACAGTTCTCTATATCTTTCTCATGAATACTATAATGGATAGATATTTTCATTAATAGCAAGCATGATTCTCCATTGTCCTTGATGAACCTGCTAACTTCAGTTGCATTTGGTCTGTATATTTTGTGCACCAGGTTCAGGCCCCCCTCTTTTCTCTCTGCTGCCTGGTTACAGAGGTCATCCCAGCTTTTCTTCACTGGTTTCTAAATTCCGCAGTCAGATCCTGGCTATGTCCCGCAGTCAGCTCTCACACACAATCCTCACTGAGAAAAACTGGTAATGCTTCTGTTCTTCCTTTTGGAACTGTATTCTATTTTTAAATGTACATTTTATACTAGTATAAATAATAGTATTTCCATTCATGCATGTACATTTGAATTCACATCAAGACAATGGATGGCTGCATGTGTTTTTACAGGTTTCACTATGCTGCTAGAATTTGGGATGGAGTTAAGAAGTCATCTGCACTCTCTGAGTATAGCCGGCTGCTGTCATAGTCATGATGGTGTCAAGAAACCTGTGAGTTCATTGTTAAAGAGGACTGGGCCTCTTCTCAGATGATTTCAGACAGGAGGCAGTTCTCGGAGAAAAGAAGTGCAGTGGCGCTGAATGAGGTTTAACCAGCGTCTTCTGTGAGGCCTGGATCACAACAGTGGAGTGCTTTGCAGTTCGGGAGGAGTTGCATTCTGAGTTGTTTATTTTACAAAAACTAGCAGGTGCCTGACAAGGACCATTCAGTCATGTGCTAAACTCATTGTTATTGCAAGAGGTGCAGAGATTCAGTGATGTTAAAAAAAAACAACGATTTTTCTGTATAAATGTTTCATGAGATTGAAAATAAAAATGTTATTTGTTTCATCTTTAATTTCTAGGTAGTTAAATTTAATTTTATCAGTCATCAATCAATATTCCATTTGCACCTGCTATTTATTTATTTATTTATTTTTTTGGGAAAATTGCTAAATCATCAAATCATATAGCTACTCAAAGCTATAATAATTACAAGACAACATTCAATCAATACTGTATACAATCCTGTGTATGATATTTACAATATATAGGACAAATGGTTTATGGTTTGTGAATATTGTTTGTTTTAATACATGTATTGTTTGTTTATTAAATGTCTTAGCAACATAACATCAGTACATATGTACATGTATAAAATACACCTGTAATCAGGAAGCTATCTGAAAAGAAAAAAAAATCAATATGAAGAAGAAAAAAAATGTTGCGCATGCGCAATACATAGACTGGTTGTCCGGACGAATTTAGGAGACGGACTCGCGCGTGCGTACATTGTCTGGGGGAGGAGCTAGAACCAAAACACGAAAATTATTAATGAAATCGTTATATTGTAAGTATACGCGTTGGTAAGAAAGACTCCCGTTTTCAACTCATTTTACATACTATAAAATATGTGAGAAATTTACTACAATGAAAGGTCTGCCACTAACTTACATCTTGTTCTTTTAAATGTCTGTTTGCTTATACAGGATAAGAGATGTTATCAATTATTTAATAAAGTGTGATATCCGCCGTACCTGACATAAAGTCATAGTCATGAGTTGACAGAAAAATAAATAAAAACCTATAAGTGCATAAACACAGACCACACCCTCAAAAGTTCCTGGAACAAGATTCAAACTGATTTTATACTGAAGGAAAAGTTGTATTGTATTGCTGGTCGCTGAGATACTGTAAGGTACGTCAATGCAGGTTTATGTGTAATATGTAGATTGTAATAATGTTAGACCTTTTTGTGTGCTGGTTACTTATAAGTTTTCTTCCTTTTTCAGCATAAAGTAGCTGCATAAGAGTTGGCATGGAAATCTTACCATGTGAGGAGGTGGAGCGTGTTACTGGTGCCAAAATACCTTTGCAGCAAGGTGGTGACACTTGCTCTCAACAGTCTGTAAGTCGTGCAAATAATTCCCCCTACACGTGAAAACATCTCAAGACTCGTGTCTTTCAGTGAATTTGCTGTGAAATAAACACATTCTGGATTGGGGCAGAAACGTTCCGAATTAGATGCTTTCCATCTGTTGACCATCGCAGTCACGCACATGAGCAATAAAGCATGAGAAATAGGCCTGACATTTACGCGGCTTGTTCTGAAGCAGTTTTTGGATCGGTTCCTTTGGTAGTGGTATGGCATAAGTATTACTTTAGGGATCTGTTCTAAAACTTCTGGTGGAATGCATAGTCAAAAAGATAGTTGCTGTAGTTCCAGTCTTGCACTTAGTGCCATTGTGCCCTTAAACTAAATGTTTAGATCATGAAAACCGGTCTATTCTGTTACATAAGTATCATTTTCACTAGGAAGATTAGTTGACAAGAAATACAAATGTTGTTGCTGATATATACTGTACCTTTCAAAAATTTGAGGTCAGTAAGATTTTTTTTATTAATACTTTTATTCAGAAACTTTGCATTAAGTCAACGAAAAAGACTTTTACATTGTTAACAAAAGATTTCTATTTCAACTAAATGCCTTTCTTTTAAACTTTGTATTCATCAAAGAAGCCTTAAAAAGGCAGCGCGGTTATTAAGCCATACAACTGTTTTCAACGTTGATGATGATAAGACATTTTTCTTGAGCACCAAATCAGCATGTTGGAATGATTTCTGAAGGATCATGTGACACTGAAGACTGGGGTGATGATGCTAAAAATTCAGATTTGCCATCACAAGAATAAATTACATTTTAAAATATATATTAAAATAGAAAACATATTTTAAATTATAAATGCAAGCAAACCTTAATATTTTTCTGTATTTTTGATGTTTCACTCACTCCATCTCCAGGCCATCCAAACAACTTGTGCTGAAGTGAAACATGAGACCCTGTCCACCCTCTTTTATTAAATGCACAATGCAGAAACTACTAGTTTTTTCACTGAATTGTTTTCTTTGTTTTTAGGAGTATTACAAAACCATCATCTCTACATATTACGGCTTCTCAGACGACTCCAGTGATGAGGACGACTACAAAGCACCACTGGCAGTTACAAGTGAGGAAAGCTCTATGTGCTGTGTTTGTGGAGACAGCATCCCGTTCCTGGGTAACATGATAGAGCACTTTAAGACGCACACAGTTGAGGTGCATTGTCACCTGTGTCGAGCAAAGTTTGGACGTGTAATTTCGCTGGCGTTACACTTAAAAAATGCCCACCCAAAGCACAGTCTCTTGTGTGAAATCTGCGGATCAGTCTTTAGTTGCACGTGGCATCTAAACGGACATATGGGAAAGCACCGGAAAGCCGCAATGGAGGTAAAAGCTGTGGTTAAAATGGAAGAGAAAGAAGAAATTAGCATCAAAGAGACCATAAGCTGCATTGATTTGAAAAGAATGATCTTGAGTGATCATTCATATTGTGTCTCAGAACAAGCAGCTACGAATAACACTTGCAGTGACATCCAGAAACGCATTGACAATGATACAAACTCCACAAATCAAGCCTCACGCATCAAAACAGAAACTGAAAGATTGCCTCTTATTAAAGATGAACCAATTGATACCTTCAGCTTTTCCTCATTCCCCTTGAACCAATCAGAGCCAGATCATCTTAGTTTTAGGGTGAAGGAAGAGAATGACAATGAGGATGGGCTTGGAGGAACTGTAGTTTACGAGGTGGCTGCAGAGGAGGAAATTTGCCTGGCAGAAGATCAAGAAGGTACTGACACCGATGACGAGGCAAACCCTGATTCACTACCCCCTGGTGACACAGCGTACAACCCAGACGAGGACCTCAGCTCAGATTCCGACGACATGAACTCAAAATGCATCTCCCACAGGCGTCACCGAAAGACAAAGAGAGGGAAGCAACAGGTGCCCAACAGGAAAAGATCTGCAAATATAAATCTAGAGTCAATCAACATTGCGGAGAAATTTGGGTTTCAGTCTGACTCTCCCTTTTGCTGCTACGGCAAATTCGCTAATTTGAAGAAGCACATGGATGATTGCAGGAACAAGCTGATGTTTGCTTGTTGTCTGTGCAGTGTGGCATGTGAGACTGAAGAGTTGCTGATGAAGCACATGATCGCAAAACACCCAGCAGCTGGGTATATCTGTGCGTTCTGCCACAATGTTTTCCCTAGACAGGACAATTTCAAAAATCACATCTGTAAGAAAAGACCTACAGGAGAAACGAACTTGCCGGCCACCTCGGTATCCCATTTACCCACAGTGCCTTTATCTAATAGCAGCGGTCAAGGAAGACCATCTGCCAATCAGAATACCATTAAAGTTATCAAAATAACTCAGACAGCGAACAAAGTTTCAGCGGAACCTGATCCTCCACCTGCGGTGGCCACATTGGGATCAACCGAAGTTCTGACGCTGCAACACCTGCTTCAAACAACTCCCCTGGGCACTGCTAAGGTGACCAATTTGGTTCCACAAGTTGTGGCTATGCCACAAACTCTTGTTAGGCCCAATTTCCTTCCAAGTTCTTGTGTTGCTCGCCCGAAATTTCCCATCCATACACCTTCGGTAGTGCGTCCCTTGCTGTCAAATCCGGCCAGGATGACTCTTCGTATCCCTACCCTTTCCAATCCACCTTTTCCAACTTCAGTCATCGTATCCTTCTCACCCACTGTGAACGTCTCTGCACCCACTTTTGTGTCATCCAACAAACCTGTTCTGAGACAAACATCAGTGGCTAATATTAGACCTCTACCTGTAAATGTTCTGCCGATGACCTCAGTCACCTTTCCCACCCTGGTGAGTGCTCTTACCGGGAACAACCATCCTCAGGTTCCTCCTGCCCAGGTTCAGGCTCCGTTAAAAGTAGTGGCCATGTTTATGAATCAAAGCAGGGATTTGGCTCTTCAGAAGCGACGCGAGGAGAGCTGGCGCTCCAAGACCATCTTCCCCTGCCGTCACTGCGGTGCCGTATCGAGACAACCATCGCTGAGGGTGCGTCATCGCTACTTACACCGCGGATCAAGGTTGTACAGATGTCAGTGCGGAAGGTCGTTCCAGCAACAGCTGCATTTGCTGAGGCACCAGGTCCAGCATGCGGAGTCGGTCCGATTTGTTTGCGCACGGTGTGGAAACACGTTCGAAGGGGCGCATAAATTAACCTGGCACAAACGGAAGCATAAAAAAGGCAAGCAAGCAAAAAAGAAATGCAAGGCGGCTTTCGACTGTAGCTGTGGACAGATGTTTGCAAGGCCGTCTGCACTGTTGTGGCATATGCTTAAAAACTCGAAACTTTCGAAACGCACTAGAAAAATCTCACACTCTGTCTCTCTTGGAATTGTTTGTAAATGAGACACAAGTAAGACTAAAACTCGTCTGCTTTGATTTTTTGTGGTTGTTTTTTAGACTGAAGACTTTGACGGCCAAATCCATAATATGGTAAATAAATAGTGACACTTTATCCCCAGTGATAAGATTTATGTGTCATGTAATGTGATGTGAACATTGGTATAATTTGGTAGATTTGGTAAATCGGCGTATATAGATTTCTTTCATAAGTTGAGTGGATGCGACTACTAAAAGAATACTCACTAATTGAGAGAATTTTTCAAGCAAGCTCTCATTTATTAATGACCAAAGAAACACAACACTTTTTCTTTTTTTTTTTCTTTTTTATATGTTTTTTGTGTCATACGTCAATGATTGATTCTAACCCATTTGTAATAAAACTGTACATAAATACACAGAGAAATGAATCTCTTGCTGTGTTTTTTAGACTTACTCATCATAATATAGTTGGGAAAACACAAAGTTGTGTTAACATGAGATGGCTTTATTAAAATGTGCAAAAATAATGCTGTAAACGTTGTTTCAGTCATTTTCTCCTGGCATTTTTTATGTCGATTTCACAATACAACATGCAAAACTGAATTCTTGATCAACTTATCTTGAATCTAAGGCAATAAAAATGTTCTGGTTTGCTTCTCTATGTTTGTTTTTAACAAACAAACATAGTAAAAGCAGCAACGGTTAATGATTGGTCAAATAATGAGTCAGGTGCCATTCATATGCTTTCATCATATCAGCAGTTTCAAATGGTTGAAGACAGTACAACTAAGATGAAGTTCCTGTTTTTTGGAAAAGAAATACATAAAACAGATCTTACCTCTCTTTTTATTCCCATTGCCCTCATGTAGTCACTATGCTGCATATACATCTAGGTATTCAGTCTGTTCTGAAAATGATTTATCCTAAACAGTAAAGGACAAGCATGGTCTTCATTGGAATGATGGCCAAATGCTGTGCAGCACACACTTTTGTCCACCAGGAGGAGTTATCAGAGAGGACTTTCTTAATGAACAGGCTCAAGCAATAAAGATTTTTCCGTTACACCAATATTCTGAAGACCATAATGTACAAAACCTTTTCATGGTGTAATTAGAGCCGCCACATACCATCATTCAACAGATGCCCTGTCAGGTTAAAGGGCTGATGGAAATTCAAGTCATTCCCAGATTTTTTATGTGTGTGGGTGCAGGTGGTTCTGCCTAAATGAGGGTTGTTTTAAAATAACAGTGTACAAGGGCAACAGTCAGTGAGGAAGTCTGGCTTATCCTTGGCACCTAACTATAACTGGCTTAAGATACAGAGACCTTCATCAATGTGTTGTATACACCCAGGTTGTATACAAGTTTAAATGTAACTGGAAAAGAGTGTATCAAATTAGAGACATCAAATTATAATCAAGCTACTCTGCTTGATTCATACTTCCAAATTCTGAGCTTCAGGTGAACTTCCCCAGTATCACCTAGATAGACCAAACTGTCAGTCTATAGAGAGACTGACAGTTTGGAAAAAGAATAATAATAGAAGAATTCACATCCTTTCTGTGCCTTTCACACTGATATAAACCACTCTGAGACCTGTGCTATTGTTTTACAAGAAATCTGAATTTGTTTCTTCATGTAACACCAGAATTTCCATCTCTTAGTTTTTGTATCAATTATGAGCTGAACTCTAAATCAAAGGTCAAAAGTTTAAAGTAACAAAAAATGGTCTTTTCTCAAGTTCATGTTTGTAGAATTGAGGAAATGTTCATAAATACGCATAGCAGAACTTGTGTTCTAAATAAAACAAGATGTCTGCGGTGGTGGTTAATCCTCCTTCGGTTCAAGTGGTTTGCTTGAAGAACACTCAGAGGATAGCCTTCCAAAAGAGATGTCACAGCTCACCTGTGTAGAAACAAAGCCAGACTTTACTCCGTACTTGTTAAGGATAAGCTACATACGGTGGCCAAGAGAGCTCAACATGCTGCAACTGAAGAAAACACATGCAAATGGAAAAACACCAGCAAATAAAGAAAACCAACACATGTGCTGCAAATACTGCAACACAACAAAATACAGAGATGCACAACAAATACTCACAATACAACTAAATACAGAAACGCGCTGCAAATACTTACAACGCACATACGATCAGGATGTTAAAATAAACAAAAAAAACCCCTCACCTTTCAGGTCATCGACGAGTGTGACATAGTGACGAGTAGACATTGAACAATAAAAATGTCACGGCCAGGTTTGTCACTCGTTGTGAGTATTTGCAGCGCGTTTCTGTATTTGGTTGTGTTGAGTATTTAATGTGCGTTTCTGTATTTAGTTGTGTTGTGAGTATTTGCAGCGCGTTTCTGTATTTGGTTGTGTGATGAGTATTTGCAGCATGTTTCTGTATTTAGTTGTGTGTGTTTCTTATTTGGATGCGTTCTGAGTATTTGTAGCGCATGTGTTGTCAAACTGATGAAGATGTTATCTTAATTGGCTGGTGTTGTTTTCTATTTGCATGTGTTTTCTTCAGTTGAATCGCATTAAGCTTTGTGCTATTTGCAGTGCATTTCTGTATTTAGTTGTGTTGTGAGTATTTGCAGCGCATTTCTGTATTTAGTTGTGTTGTGAGTATTTGCAGCGCATTTCTGTATTTAGTTGTGTTGTGAGTATTTGCAGCGCATTTCTGTATTTAGTTGTGTTGTGAGTATCCGCAGCGCGTTTCTGTATTTAGTTGTGTTGTGAGTATTTGCAGCATGTTTATATTTAGTTGTTAGGGAGTTTGCAGTGCGTTTCTGAATTTTGTAGCGTTGTGAGTATTTGCAGCAAGTTTCTGTATTTAGTTGTGTTGTGAGTATTTGCAGCGCGTTTCTGTATTTAGTTGTGTTGTGAGTATTCGCAGCGCATTTCTGTATTTAGTTGTGTTGTGAGTATTTGCAGCATGTTTATATTTAGTTGTTAGGGAGTTTGCAGTGCGTTTCTGAATTTTGTAGCGTTGTGAGTATTTGCAGCAAGTTTCTGTATTTGGTGAGTATTGCAGCGTGTTTATTAATTGGATGCATTGTGAGTATTTGTAGCGCATGTGTTGTCAAACTGATGAAGATGTTATCTTAATTGGCTGGTGTTGTTTTCTATTTGCATGTGTTTTCTTCAGTTGAATCGCATTAAGCTTTGTGCTATTTGCAGCGCATTTCTGTATTTAGTTGTGTTGTGAGTATTCGCAGCACGTTTCTGTATTTAGTTGTGTTGTGAGTATTTGCAGTATGTTTCTGTATTTAGTTGTGTTGTGAGTATTTGCAGTATGTTTCTGTATTTAGTTGTGTTGTGAGTATTTGCAGCATGCTTCTGTATTTAGTTGTGTTGTGAGTATTTGCAGCGCGTTTCTATATTAAGTTGTGTTGTGAGTATTCACATCACGTTTATATTTAGTTGTGTTGTGAGTATTTGCAGTGCGTTTCTGAATTTTGTAGCGCTGTGAGTATTTGCAGCAATTTTCTGTATTTAGTTGTGTTGTGAGTATTTGCAGCGCATTTCTATATTTAGCTGCGTTGTGAGTATTTGCAGCACGTTTCTATATTTAGTTGTGTTGTAAGTATTTGCAGTGCGCTTCTATATTTAGTTGTGTTGTGAGTTTTTGGAGTGCGTTTCTGAATTTTGTTGCGTTGTGAGTAATTGCAGTGCGTTTCTGTAATTGAAATTGCGAGTAAATTTCACCGATAGTTACAAAGAAATGGTAAGCAACACTGAATTGTAAACATAATTTTGAAGCAGAAAGATTTAAATAGTTTTTCTTGTAAAACGTACTCTAATAATCTGTTTTTAAACAACTTGGGAAAAAAAAAAGTTGTACAGTGTACCTGTGGTCCAGTCTACGGCGATGAAGCGCCTGTGTGAGCAGCTCAGAGGTGCTTTGGAAGGAGCGTCCCAGCTCGTCTAGCTTCTGCTCCATGGAGATGATTCGCTGTTCAAGCTCATGATATGAGCTGTTCCAGTTTGCACTCAGATCACACATGATCATCTGCATCTGTTTGAGGACAAAGTCCATTTCCAGACAATATCCTTTTCTTAGATTTGCTACAGCTGTATTTCACGAGTGTAAGCACATAGGTATAATAAGACACTGGACATTTGGTCATTTTCTTACTCATTTCTCACAAAAAAATTGGGAGGAAGATGACAGTCAAAGTCTTGTTTTTCTTTTTATGTGCACAGCCATAAGTAACACACCAGACACTGTCAGACATTAAGGTAGTTTTTAAAGAGATTTTTATAGTTTCACAGAACATTTATATGTCTGGGTTAGGTGAATGCCTCTTTATTAGGGCAAACAGACCTAGACACCAGTCCGATGTATGTCTTGACTTACCTTCGAAAGATCCACCATCTCACTGGCATAGTCCCTTATCTTCCTCTGCTTCAACCGCAAGTGACGGAATCTAGTTGTAGACAAAGACATGCGTTCACTTACATTCAACGCCTGGTACAATGGTTTTAGAGGAACTCTAGTTAGCTGGGTTTCTCTGTGTTGGAGATCTCAATCCTCTAATAACCATAGAATGCAAAAAGGGGACAAAATGACCAAGGGTGTGGTGTTTCTTCAATAATCCTTTAATTGCTTAATATTCCATGTATTCTTCATAAATCTTGCATGTGAGCCTAAGTAATGTCATTTACATGTGCTGGTCATAGGTTCATAAAAAATATAATACAATTTTTGTATAAAAGTGTTTGTAAAAGGGGTCAAAATAGTGTTATTTTTGTATTATGTATATACTATTGATATTAGTATATAGTATATTATTATAGAATATATTAAATTTGAATTAGCTTTCATTTTTTATATTTTAATTTTATAGATTTTCTCTCTTTTTTTTAGTTTTTCTTTTTTTATGCTTTAATTCATTTTTATTATAGACCTGTATGCATTTCTTACAGAATCTTGACTGGTACTTTTTTTACTGTAAGTTTTGTCAATAATATTTAATTTATTGACACCCTGGATTTGTCAAAATTTTGTGACCACCTTTTCATATTTTGTGTTAAAAAAGACAAATCTATATTTGTAAAAGGGTCAGTGTAGTGTAGTGTAGTCAAAAAAGTTTAAATTAAATTTCTCACATAGACATACATACGTTAGTTATATTTAGAATTAATTGCACTTAATGTAATTTTTCATTGTATGTACTGTACATGTTAAGCGAACAAATGAATAATTGAAACATTTAAACATTTCTGTATAATGAAGATAAAACAAGTCATTTTAATCCCCTTTATGGTTAAATTCAAGATCTTCTTTTGTAACCTCTAGTAATGAAAGTTTGTGTATTTCCTGACATTTGTTGATGTCAGGTTTTGCTAACAGGCTAACTGGCAGATGTCTCTGAATATGTTGTGTCCCAAAAAAGCAAAACGGAAACCAGTTATTGTAGGGGAAACATCAGCAACTACCAAAGCATGCAGACATGACCAGCGACCGTGTGTCATGGAAGCAAAAAGGAAACACACCAAAAAGCACAAACCAAAATAACCTCAGAACTATTTAGCGGTCTGCTTGCTAGCATACGGTTTTAGCTGTCACTGCAGCACCCACTTTCTTTCCCGAATATTCTTGGTGATTCTGCTAACTGTAAAACAGGAAGTCAGAAATCCTTCCACCCCTTACAGCCACAGATCTCACACATGGAACATTCTAAGAGCCTGAATCCTGTAGTCATTAACAATGCTAAACTCTGGTGTAGATTCACACATCACAGCTTCCCATGCACTGGTCATAAGGGAAATGCAGCCAAAGAGCAGCTCTCCCCAAAACCAGCCCTTATCTGCAGGAAGATGTGAGGACATACTGTAAACAAGTGGTCAACAACCAGCTGAGAGATGGGGAACTGCAATTCTTGTAATGACCACAAAATAAACAACCGCAAGAACACATAGTATGCTTTACACTGCATAACGCGATCTTTGTAGAACTGACTTGTATGATTTTATAGAAAATGACCAAGTGGAATATGAGCAGTTCCCTCAAAGCAATGAAGCAATGTCCTACCCCAGTGTCCATAGAGTTTAAATAGTAAAATAGTCCAGGTGATGGTCCAGATTGGTGAACTATTGCATGATTATTTTTATATAAGCATTTTCATATCTTATGTTTAATTCATTAAACATATATTATACATTTCATCATGTGCAGGAAATGGCTTTGATGAATTGTCTGAGTTACAGTAAGCATATTCTAGCATACATATTGAAGTGTATAACTAGGTTCTTTATAAAGAACTAGCGTGTATATATATATATATATATATATATATATATTAATCATTTTGTATAGCAATTTTGTTTATTTTATAAAAATGAACATAATTCGTATATCGAGGGGTGAGAACCAGAGGGGCGTAAGTGATATTTGGGTGAAATATATATATAATTTGAAGTTATTTATTAGAAGCCAAAACACTTAACATAGAACATAAGCCAGTTAGTGCAAAGGGCGTAACTGCACTGTATTGTGGGTAACGCCTATGGATAGCACATGGGTCAAAACGTCTGACACCATGTGTAAGCCCGGTAGGTCAACCATGAGAAGAAAACTGTTTTTAACTGCTGAAGATGTATTATTAGCTTATTTCATGACAAAAAGCTGGATGATGGAGTAAATGCAAATATCCAGACGTCTCCTATTATTATTATTATTATTATTATTACATTATCAGATTGAAAAAAATAGCCAATTTGTTGCTACAAATAGCTGATTTAATCATTTTCATCAATTTCATCTTTTTCATTTTAAATGTCAAATCAAAGACTTTTGTGTAATGAATTAACATATATTCATTTAGCAGAAGCTTTTGTTCTAGCGAATTACAAATTAGAATATAATAATAGAGTATTCTAATAGAAGTCCTTTGTAACATTCTAAATGTCTTTATTATTATTAATATTAAATACATTTATAATGTTACATGATTTTATTACAAATCAATTATGTTTGGTTGGCAGAAAATCAAGTGGCTGCGCCGCACAAAAGACGATTCAAAAGGTATTCAGTTCAAATATGAACTATCTGACCAAGCATTTAAAAAGCTTGAAGTTGGAAAACAGGAGACTAGAGGTTATCATGGAATGGAACCTAAATAGTTATACAGATGTCCACCATGGGATCACTGCTGTGAAAAAGAACACTGCGCACAAATGGCAGTATCCCGCAGTCTTATATGGACATCTACCAGGCATTACAAGTCAGCCAGTCAGAGTAGGCTACTATCTCATATACAAATCCATCTCAAATGTTCTTTAAGACAGATTGTTTTTGTTTTGTTGTCATGTCCTCAATATTCAGTAACCTATTTCATATGTTCACTGTTCTGGAACCTATACTTTCAGTTGGTATTGCAAAATGTTATTAATTAGTTGTTAATAATAATTATTTATGCAATTCATTACTTCAGTATTATTAAGTTAATGGTATTTGCTATCATATTGTTTTATTATTACAAAGGTATCTGTAAAGGCTTTTCAATTGCCCATTTGGCCAAATTAAGTGGCTGGGATTACTATTTTTATCAAATGTATCACTTTCAATGAACTAATTTGATGTAAGGACATTTTATGTGATATTTTATTTTATCACAATAGATTGTTATTTCTTTTAAACTCATTAATGTAATGCTTTGTTCATATTGTCATCAAATGTGCCCATATATACGAAATGGAATGAAACAATGGTGCCAAAAAGACGCATGTGACTTTTTTTTCTTAAAAAAAAAAAAAAAAAAAAAAAAAAGTTAAAATAGTGTTTAATAAGTGTACTGTCATCCAAAGATTGACATCAGTACACAAAGTCAGATCAAACTATGGTAATTTGTTTTGGTTTGGCCCGCCTGTAAAGTCACTTACACTTCTCTGGTTCTCACCACTCGATATACAATGATAATATAATGATATATAATCATAATGATATAAAAATAAAATAAAATAATAATAATAATAATTATATATATATATATATATATATATATATATACAGTATATGAAAAAATCATAATTATATAATTTAAATAAAAAGGTTAAAATAAAAAAAAAAGGAACATAATTAGTATATCAAGGGGTGAGAACCATGCAGAGGGGCATAAGTGACATTTGGGTGAAATGTATATAATATATATTATATATATAATTTGAAGTTATTTATTAGAAACCAAAATACTTAACATTGAACATACTAAGCCAGTTAGTGCCAAAAGGGCGTAACTGCACTGTATTGTAGGTAAAGCCTATGGATAGCAAATAGCAAATAGCAGATAGCAAAAAATGAAAATGAAAATGTCTACAGTGAATCTCTCCCATGATGTCTAATGGTTGAATGCACACTGTAGTGGATCACTCACACACGGATAGCCTCCAGAAGGCATCTCTGATGATGTCGATGCTCTCCGCTGTTGTCCTTTGTCTGGGTGGTGCGATGCAGTAGCCAACATTCTCTCAGCACATCGGCTGCTGCGTGCCGGATCTGCGCCACAGAGAGTATGATTTCAATAATAAGTAATCCATCCATCATAACTATACAATGATACTCTATTGACAGTCTGCAGGCCATTCCTTAAGTAAACAGTTGCATGTTTAAATTGTTCAGCAGATAAAATACTGAAAATACTGTAAACATTGCTGGCCATTAAATTACACCCGGTAACAGTAATATGATGATTGTGATGTGGAAATGACAAAATACAACACATCAGAGAATTACTAGAAAATTTGGACAGGATATAAGGAAACTGGTGCGGTTTATTAAAGAAGTGGCCTTGATGGAAACAAACATGGAAAGATGGGAACGGACGGATAAGTATTGGTTATTTTGAGGGTGATTTGAGGATGAGAATAGCTATCTTAAAGTTATATATGGGTTATGGGCGGTCAAGGGCTTTCTTTTTTAATCACACATTTCTCTACTTTCTTTGATTCTATTATTGTCTCTGTGTCTTCCTGTTGAAGACCTGCTCATGATGATGTCACAACCTCCCTGGCAATTTTGTGCATTTGTGGTTATTATTAGTGTCCAGATGTCTTCCTTTAACTTATCATCAAGGTAAATCATTGCAGGATCTGATGAGTTGGACCTATGGCACGCCACACACACACACACGCGCGCGCGGGTCAACACAACAAAACACCCTGTGACAGGATATGGCTTTTGCCAAGTTGAAAGCACAGGTCCAGACCTTTATGAATATGTTGAAGGAATATTCTGGACTGAATTTAGCAGTTGAATAATGTCCACTTGTCCCTCCTTTTGTTCATATTTTTTAATTAAAATTGGTTTAAAGTGAGGCAATTATGCTAGAAATGAATGTGGCCAATATATAAACGTTAAAATACTATATATAGTCAACATTTGAAGTGGATCAAAAAGGTTCATCAAAGTTGTCCTAAGACAAGAACGGGTATTGTTCAAAATTCATGTATAACTTTGATCAAAGGTTTTGATCCACTTCAAATGTTGACTACTGTATATATATATATGAAATGAACTTATAATGAACTTATATATAAAAATCACCAAAATGTCACTTACACTTCTCTGGTTCTCACCACTCGATATATAATGATAATATAATGATATATAATCATAATGATATAAAAAAAAATAAAATAAAAAATAAAAATAATAATAATTATATATATATATATATATATATATATATTTAAATAATTTAAGTATTTTGTGTCAGCTACCCAAAGGAAAAAGAAAAAGAAAAAAAAGGAACATAATTAGTATATCAAGGGGTGAGAACCATGCAGAGGGGCATAAGTGACATTTGGGTGAAATGTATATAATATATATTATATATATAATTTGAAGTTATTTATTAGAAACCAAAATAATATTTTTTTTTTTTTTTGCTTATAAATGTTAACTTTTTCAATTGTCCAAAAGTATTTTGTGTCAGCTTCCCATATAGATCCTAAGATCATTTTGAAAATGAGGGACAAGTTAAAATAAAAAAAAATTGTAATCAATATTATGACTGTCGATTAAGCTTAAACCCCAGAATATTCCTTTAAGAACTTGCTTTCAGCGGTGGGAAACGATCTAATGTAATTTTCAGAAACACCTGTCAGTTCTTGCCCCCCTTTTGTTGAAACTCTAACCATTTACCATCTTCCTCAATGCGTTTATTTTGGGGTCTCTCCTCCTTCCTCTGATAAGCAAACAGATGGATCCTGTTAGAGGAGTGCAAGCCACCCTGAGCATCAAGACTTTCTCTCCTCCACTCTTTCCCAGTGCATACGCTAAGGCTCACTCACAGGACACACATCAGTGCATCTTATTTCCTGTCTGCAGTTAAACTTCTCATGGACTAACACAAGTTCTTTTCCTGACAGGGACCTGATTGTTTCCTCCCTTTGACGCCTTTTGTCGGCTATTAAGAGCTCAGCGGCCGTCTCTGCCTGGCCGTCCTAAGCATTTTCCCACACTGTGCTGCTGTTTGGAATTCCCTATTTAAGGAAAAAATAATATTATAAAAAGCCTCAGAAATCACAACACACGTTCAGTGCGGAAAATAATGCTGCTTCCATCCATGCCTCTGCATCCTCCGGGTCACTGCTTTTTATGTTTCTCATCCGCAACAGAGATATGTATTTAAAGATTAAGTTAAGCATTCCCAAATGGCTAAGCTAAGTCTAATTATCATTAACATGTTTTGTATGTGGTGGTCTGTGTGCTCACCCGCTTGGAGATCTGAATGTCCATCATGAAGAAATGCACATGTTTCTCCCCTTTGTTAAGTGCCAATTTCTTAGTCATGACTGCTACCAACATAGCAGTACATGCCACACCCTGACAACAAACACACAGACATGAGCATGGTTACCATCTGTCTCATTATCCCAAACATATACTCAGACATAAAATATGCAGACTTAATGATATTCAGATATTCTTTGTAACAAGTGTATAAATAATTGTTGGCGGGGTGGAATATAATGGTGTTTATTTTATTCAAATCAGTTTCAAAATTTAGAAAGATTTTCCAAAATAAATGAATAAAACAAAACATAAACAAAAGTATTACATGGAAGAACATTATAAAAAAGTGAGTGTCTCTATGAGGAATGTATGGAAGCTTGTTTCCGCCACAGAATAAAAAATAAAAAAGGTAATTGCGACTTTTATCTCACAATTGCATGATACAGAGTCACAATTGCGAGTTATAAAGTCACAACTGCGTGATATAAAATTGTGAGATATAAACTCGCAATTGCAAGTGTGACTTTATATCACGCAATTCTGACTTTACATCTCGCAAAATAAAGTTAGAATTGTGAGATGTGAACTCGTAATTGTGAAAAGTCGCAATTAACTTTAAAAATGTTTTATTCTGTGACGGAAATGAGACTCCATAGAATGTTTCCATGTAATTTTACACTAAACAGTTCATTTACCTGAGCTCCTTAATTTGTTGCATTAGAGAAAAAAATAATTGAGAGATAAAGAAAGGGAGACAGAGAGAGAGCCAGTTAGTTGTCATGGAAAGAAATAATAGTTAGCTAGCAATAATTTAATCAGTTCGCTTTAAGGTTGCTTCACGGTATTTACTAAAAGGGTTGAAAACACAAAGGCCTACAGTTTTTCCATAGTTGATTATTCACAGCAGTCAAGTAATATGGTAAAGTATAATCACAGAACTCCCCTTAGTCAATCATCTCAGTAAGCCAGAATTAATCAATTCAACGAGCAAAATCTTTAATACAACCGTATTTTTTCACAAGAGTTTCTCCCTTAATGCTCTTTACTCTGCTGGCAGACGATGTGGATTCCTAAGTGTTATAAACTAAAATATGGAGATACACATTAATCTTTTGAACTGTCCCCACCCTATAAGCAGAATTGTCTGGAATTCATGCAAGATGCAAAAAGATACACTATAATTTCTTTATTAGTATTTTTTTCTTGTTTTTTTCAACAACAAAAAAACAACAAAAGTTTACATATTTAAAGCAAGATTACTTTTTGGGAAACAAAACGGCATAAGATTTTAAGAAATGTTTTCAGAGAATATATCTTGAATTAAGTTTCTTATACAATTGGCTGTTTTCTTATTGTTTGTTATTGTTTTCTAGCTCATTAGAATTAATGAGGTTTAAGCTTAAAGCAAGGTAAAAAAAAAACAATTAGTAATTTATAACCAGAGCAAATAAAAAATAAAAAATACTAAATTGCGTAATTATATTTATCTTTTTGGGAAATAAGAAAAATACTGATTAATATATATATATATATATATATATATATATATATATATATATATATATATATATATATATATATATAAAAAACAATTTTTACATATATAATTTTTTTTTTTTTTTGCAGTGCAGTGCAGTGCAGGTATGCAAGACAAACACACAGACGCTCCTTCATACTTCCAGTTAATGGGTAACAGGTGATGATGGAAGCTGATCATGCCATTGGAAAGTCGTTAAAGTCTCGTCTTTATGTGGAGAAAGTGATAGGAGGCTTTTACATGAGGCAACCAGTCATGTTGAACACTACGCTTGAATGAACTACAGGTGAGAGGCAATCCCTAATGAACTGTTGGTATACTGTTCCAACTGGATTAGGAAACTTTTTTTTCTGGTTTTCCAAGTCTTAGGCACAGGTTGGCACACCCTCCTGATCTAGTGGCGCCAAATGCTATAAACCACCTAAAAATGGCAATGGTGGAAAGTTTTCCCTAAAAAAAGGGGAAAGCTTATAAAAACACTGAGCGAGGGAGAGAAAGAAGAGTGAAGGATTATTTTCCACTGTGTCAGGGAGGTGTCTGGGTTTGGCTTTAGCCCCATGCTCCTGTCGTGTGAGCCCCATGCTCCTATCCTGCCGGCTTATCTGCCCTGATCGGAAATGAGGGATGGAGAGAAGAGAAGGGCGGACAGTCCGGTGCAGATGCAGCTGCCTGAGTCAGAGTATGGCTGGAAACCCAACACTCAGGAACATACACCACAAATTCCCAACACATACTGGCACAGGCTCTTACGTCACTGTAAACATTCGCTAAAACGTTACAATAAGGTTCCTTTTGTTAACATTGATTAATACTGAAGAATACTTCTAAAGCATTATTAATCTCGGTTAATGTTCATTTCAAAATTTGGTAATACATTATTAAAATCAACATCGGTTGATATTATTTAATGGACCTAAGCTAACATGAACTAACAAAGACAGTTGTATTTGTATTTACTAACATTAACAATGATTAATTAATACTGTAACAAATGTATTTCTCATTCTTAATTAATGTTAGTAAATGCACTAATTAATGTTACCTTAACCAAAATGACCTTATTTTTAAACTACTTCAATTTTAATTATGTAATAAAAACTTATATTAATATTTAAAAAATAATAATATTATATAATAAGCTTCTTGTTGTAAACTTTTGACATGAAATTCATATGTATCGTCTATATTTTCAGTCATTCGGTCTGAAATGATCTCGTACGGGTGTAACCAAAGTACTTGGTTTACAGACAAAACAATCTGTGTATCGTATTGCTAAATTGTTCCCTCCCTCCTTCACTTACTGAACCCTATGTTCAGATACACCCCGATGCACACAAACCCTGAGAGTTTATATTTAATCCATTTTTTAAAACCTTCATAATGTCTTAAAGATATGATTTCAACATTATCCAACATAAGACAAATTAAAAAATATATATATATTATTGGATATTTGTTAAAATGCAACTCTCAATACTTGTTTGTTAAAGGGATGATTCGGAGTAATTTCAACCTAGGGTCCTTTGCACCATGACCTCGAGCCAAACACCCCCCCAGAAGCTTTTTTTCCCTTGGTCGAACATTATTAAAGTTAGAGCTTATTTAGAGATATCAGGCGAATGGCTAAGTGCAGGCGCTAACGGATCCAAGGTTGTATCTCGTAAATTACCCCACTAATAATGCCCGGAATGGTACTAAACTTCTACAGTAGTACAAATAGGTTCTGTACTCATAAAACGAGGCGTTGGAAAGTTTGTAAGTACATCAGGAGTTTATTTAAATAACACTTGCTTGATGGCTTATGCTACCGCTAACCCGGACGTCAAGGTCACTTCCGTGATTTGAGAAAAGCCCGTAAAAGTCCTGGCAGAAAGTGATGCATAAAGATGTAGTGTAACGATGCCCAGTTCCAGGTATGCCCTAATATTTTGTTGGTAGTAGCAGTTTGCAACAATTATTAGTTAACACTAAGTTGTCAACACATCGGAAAAGTTTTCCACTTTTCCTTACACTTGTGAGCTTTGCAAAGGACTTTTACGGGGAAAAAAAGCTTCTTTGGGGGTGTTCGGCTCAAGGACATGGTGCAAAGGACCCTAGGTTGAAATTACTCCGAACCATCCCTTTAATCATGATTGAACATGCCTCTTTATGTGAGATGTCACAGACCATGATTCTATTTAAAATTATAAACTGTCAGCACAGCATCATAGTCAGACCCCAGTGTCTCTGTCAGGAAGGGTGGAAGAACAGCTGTAACTGTAAAAAAATGTGTCAAGTTGGACGTGGATCTCATAACTCAGTCACAACGCTTTATGTGTGATGAAGCAGAAGCTGCGACAACTACAGACACTTATTTACATTTAAAAAAAGAGGTGTGTGCCATTTAGGGGGCAAACGACTTACAAACAACATCCCCGCTTGCTTGTTTTTAAGAAAACCGTAATTCATTTATTGAATAACTGTAATGTTCACATTATTCATGTTCACATGAACAATGATTAAGTGAATATGTAAATGTAATGAATCTGAAGTAACACAGTTTCTGGTTTGTTTTGAATAGGACATAACCAAAAATGACTCATGGTTCACGAGGGAGTTCGTGAATCTTTTTGACTCGGTCATTAAAATGAACCAGTGCATAAGAGTCGTTTTTCACGACATCACGGCTCGTGCTGTGTTTGTTGCTGTGACAATATATCATATTCATGGTATGCAGATATAGCTGACTAAACCACATATAGACACACAATTTATTGTCGCATTTACGACTAGCCGTAGTCGGGAGACCTATAATGTGTTCAGCTAACAATGCATGTGGTTACAAAGTCATATGATAGTACTAAACATATTACTTTATTAAACCAAAGATATGGAGCTCAATGAATAATTAGTACTCTTTGTCTTTTATGAGCAAACATCTTTTACTGAACTTAGTTTAATGCTCTAACAAATACCGCACTTTCATAAATAAAACAAAAGCAAATTATGTTGCATTTTTTGCATTTGTCTCAAAATGAATTATATTTACCATGACGCCTGTGAAGAGACACACCAACTTCCCACAGCTGGTGTGAGGGGACACATCTCCATAGCCCACTGTGAGGAAGGTGATAGCTATGAGCCACAGTGCTGTGTCCATGCCACCTGTCTCGACCTGCTTCTGCCTATAGGTGGAGACAGAGAGCAGCTGTGTAAATAACTCAGAACAAAAGAAAAACTCAGAACATCTACTTAAACTGAACGAAAAGACAACACTGTTAATGAAAGAATGTTTGAATGTTTTGTTTGAAATTTGACATTGAAAAATGACTTCTGAGTGCAGAAGAACAACATGTTTGTTCCTGAATTAAATCTATTTGTAACAAATGACCACAACTCAAATTGACCATCAACATCAGAATCAGCATGATAACACTTGATGAGCTGTAACGAGTCAATGAAAAAACTATAATAAATCCTGTTGCATATGTGTTTTTCTTTACTAGTAATTGCACGTTCTGTATACCTTTCACACAGCCGCAGCATCCAAGCAGCGGAGAGCCAGAAGAACATAATGAAGACCAGCAGCGTTCGGGCCGGATACTTGTTCATTAACACCTTGAGCACAAAGCGGAAGCTGAAGTTGATGTTGTTGAGGGAGCCGATGCTCCTGTAAGAGGCGCTGAGGAGCACCTTGCTGTGTAACAGGACGGCTCTGTGCACGAGATACAGTCTCAGGAACATGAGGGCCGACAGCAGCAGCTCCACATCGAGCATGACTTCTTTGTGACTGGAGGACAAGCAGAGGGGGGTAGAGGAATTTTGCTCCGGTTTCCCCCCAAGTCTGCCCCCCATATCTGGCCTCAGGTAGATGGCCACAGGATGGATAGCACAGACAATGAGTTCCAGGGAGATGCCAAGCACTCGGTTACTGGTCATGGCAATCCGCCAGTCCACCTGGTTGTGGTCAATGATGAAAAGCTTGAAGAAAGGAAAGAAAAACAGAGGCAGGATGTGTATCAACAAGAGAATCACTTGATTGATCTCATAAGGAAGCAATGATTAACAAAGTATGGCAAAGACGAGAAAATGAGCAAGACGTTCTTGATTCACTGTGAGAACAGTGCCAAAATAAACACAGCCCTGCCCTCCCTGATAGGACGTCCAGCTGTAAACTGTTTTACTTGTGAAGGACAAGTGTGTCAGTGAAACTACTCAAAACCATAAATCACAAGTGAATGCCTCATTAATTACATGACACAAAAAATATCAAACATGACTTAGAGCTGAAAATGAGTAACACCATTATTAATCAACAGCCGTCTTGATTACATCAGACAGTTTGAAAAGTACACCAGAATTTGGTTGTAAGTGTACAACCGCTACACTTATTTGACCAGTTCCAGCTGCTGTAAAATCTGAACAATTTTAAACCATTTTAAAGTAAATAATAATAAAAAATGGTACAAAAAAAAGGAAAATTCATAATAGGCCTACTTGAACTGCACCAAATATGCAGCATAATTAACTGTAACATAAATAGTATGTAATCACAATAGTGTAAAGGATAGTCAGTGTTTCTATGTTCTTTGTATGTTTGGGTGGGTTTTCACGTTTAGTGTCCTAGTTTTCAGTTCAGGCGCGTTCGACTTCGGCTGTGACTGGATGTAATCGATCGGCGAGAGTCGGGGAGGAGGTGAACACGGAGACGTGAAGTCGGACACTTTCTGCTTCCCGTTGTGACGCTTGGATACTTTATCACAGCTGTAGGGCTGAGCAAATATGGGCAGAACTCTTTACTGCCCTAGTGCTTCAAAAAGCCTTTTAAAGGTATACATGTGAATTAAACATGGCACAATGGCCTTCATCATCACAGTATGCTAATGCCTATCTAGTGCAAGGGATTTGCTGATTGAGGACTGTTGGGACACTCCAGGCAATATGTCATGTTTGGTCTCATCTGACAGCTTATAAACTGAAATTAATGGTGGTGAACTTAATAGAGATATTAAAGTTTCCTAATGTACAATCTATTGGTTAAACGTGCATTGAGGAGAATAAATGATGTTAATGTTCTTCTCCCCCTCTTGATCACAACCCATTTGCCTCATCTTTTGGTTTCCTATCGGTCGGTTTCGGTGTTGGTATTCCACTCATGTTTAACAATGCTTTGCTCAGGGTATAAGAAGGAAAGGTAACTGTTGATCTAGGACAGGGTTCACCAATCTCGGTCCTGGAGGGCCGCTGTCCTGCAGAGTTTAGCTCCAACCAGCTCCAACACACCTGTTTGAAAGTTTCTAGTATGCCTAGTGAGACCTTGATTAGCTGGTTCAGGTGTGTTTAATTGGGGTTGGAGCTAAACTCTGCAGGACAGCGGCCCTCCAGGACCGAGATTGGTGAACCCTGATCTAGGAGAAAGGCTTTAACCCCGCCACTCTCGCGCACCGGTGCGTAACCTCATACTATGAGAAAGGCTTTTACGGCCTCTTCTGCACGACAGTGCTTTATTTGTTACAACTAAGTTTTCTATACAGTATGTTGTTCCATTCTACTGTTCCATATTTAAACGTAACTTCATAAATAACTCTGCCTGCCTTAAAGGCTTTGAGAATCTTTCCTTTTATCACTGATGATGCTTAAAGCTAAAGTGATTATAACTTTCGTTATATAAACGTTCAGGTTAAATCCTACGTTTTCCTATCAGTTCTAAGAAAGACCTTTACCTTTAAAGAATAAAAGGTTAACGAATAACAACAACTTTAATGGAGTCAGATTAATTATATTGGAGTCAGATAAATATTTGAATTATACACGTCGTCCTTCAACTGCCTTTTGTTGCGGTTACTGGTTCAAAATAGCAGCGTAAGCTTCCAGCCTTACACAGCTCAAGTTAAATAAATGCATAAAATAAACTTAAAATAAAAAAACTTATTGTAGGTGTATCGTAGTGATTCAGGATGAGACAAAAACACGATTTGGAAAATAGATTCATGATGTACTCGCTTATATTAAAAGAGATTCGCTTATACAGAAATTTATACAAATTTTGAACACAATAAAAAGTTACGGACTGCGGCTTAAAGGATATGTTTTGCCTTTTGCACACTACTGATAACACATGCAACACATGGTTGCATAAGTTCCTGCTTTGATAGGAATCGCAACTGAAAGAATTAACAATACTCATCAGTGACTTTGAGTAGCCTTTCTTTGAAAACCATTGACCTTAATATGGAACATTTTTTATTTTATGATATTAAATAGATTAGCCCATATGAAATCCTGTATATTTTTTGCTACAGACAGAGATTTTGTCCCTTGAATGAGGCCTTTACAGCGACGATGAGGGGTGCGATATGAGTTCCATGGGAACACAGTTAAGGGTTTGCCAGGCACAGCGAATAGGGTGGGGGTGGGGGTTGGGGTGAATTGAGGGAGATGTGAGATCATGTAAAAGCAGGTGATGTCTTGGCAGAGTGGGCTGATGGAGACATGTGCTGAGGTACTTAAGACTAGCAGGGGGCTTTTAGCCAAATGACATGCTTTCTCAAAGTACATCAGATTTTGTTTATTTGACACAGACGTTTATTTGACACACAATTGTTGAAGACCCTAAATCACCCCTTTTTTTTTACTTTCTCATTTCTCCTGTTTTATCTTCCTCAATTCTTCTGTTCCTCTTCTTTTTTTGCTTTCATTTAAGTTCCTTTAACCAAATGACTCACACAAAGAAACACATAGTGAAGTGTAACTGACTTGTCTGTACCAATTTTTTTGGTATGAGGTCCCTTTGGCCCCCATATTGCCGACTCAGTGTGAGGAGTTCAGATAAGCCCCACCTGCTCCTCACACTTCCCTTCTTATCTCTACACTGCACTTGTAGATGCTGTGAAACGTTTTCTGAATTTGACACTGTTCAAATTTACTCAGGTTTCTTTAACTGGACTCCATAAATGTTATTTCTTGTTTAACCCAATGTGACATACACCACAGTTAGGAACTGTAGTCACACAACCAAATGAGTATTTTCCAGTATAAAGTTGAATTAGTAATGGTTAAAGGAATAGTTCACGTCAAAATGAAAATTCTGTCATCATTTACTCACCCTGACTTTCAAACCCTGACTTTCAAAAAAATACGATAGATATTGCACATGCAATATCTGAGCGAACGCATAGCCATGAGACCACTGTATATTGAAAGTGTGCGCCCAGTTTTGTGCTCAAGTGAATCTGCCTGCAAGCGGAGAAATTTGTGCTCGTGCATTACATGGATGTGTTCTTGCGTTACAATAATGTGCTCTCAACACAGTCGTTTAGAAACTGCCTCAAATGAACTATAAAGACGAGTAGAAAGTCGTGTCTAAATGCTGCGTACGCGAGCGGTGCCCCATGACGCCTCTAAGCGCTTTGCCACCCTTTGCCAATGCCAGGATCCGCCACTGATTAAGGGTAGGAATCTTTGAATGTATTGGGTTACACTATTTAATCCTGTACTTTAACAACTCTCATTGGGATATGACATTACATATCATAAGATAAACATATCCCATCTGTGTGAAGTCTCATCTGTATCTTATTGCTAGCAAGAATTTTATGCCATATGTGTGTGCTCATATGGTTTCTTTTGAAGCAGTCAAGATAACATCAAGAGGCATTTTATTCAAATAAGTGACACCGCGATAAAAGAAACTAGTAGAAACGGAGCTGACAATAAATGAGGTTGAAAGTTCACGCAAAAATGAAAATTCTGACTGAAAATTCAAATTGTTTATGAAAGTCAACGTTCATTGTATGGACAAAAAATGATCTTTTGTTTTCCACAAATGAGTCATACGCGTTTGGATCTTGGGTGTGTAAATCATGATAGAACTGTCATTTTTGGGAGACTGTCCCTTTAAGAGTAATATCTTCAGACATTAAGAGATTAAGAAGAGGCAATTCAACGGATTCAGATTGGACAAAAACACTCACTCTGATGTCTTTATAATGGAAGGCGATGATGAGAATGAGCAGACACCCAGTGGAGAAACTGATGAGACCGTTTATGGAGAGGGCATAAATGGATCCCTGGAGAGAACAGACAAAACACAGAGAATGACAGTGAATTATGCTATACAGGTTACAGTGTGGTACTATTTGTCAATGTGAGAACTGAACATTTTTACTTAAATACAAAAGATATACATTTAATAACTACACTATCCTAAAGTTAAAGTATTTCACTGTAATTTCTGCTGTTTAATCATTACATGTCCCGTATGATGCAGGTGCTTTCTTTGTAGAACACGATAAACAATTTAACATTTTTCTAATCTTATTCAAGATCGGATGTTTTTTTGACAGCAAAAGGAAGATAGTTTTGCTTTGTTTTGTTTGTTACGTGGGGAGGATAAGATGTGAAAATCGGCATCAAGCTTATATGCCATTAGAGGTCAAAACTCAAATCCATTATGCAAACTGGTGCTAATTATGCACTAAATGATGTGGAAAGATGCAATATGACCTTAGGCAGTGTGAGCAACACAAAAGGGAGGGAGACAAAATGTGGAAAAACTTGCATAAATAGCCAATTTTCCTGCATAACCTGTTTTCCAAGAGAATGGTGGGCTTAAATAAATGATCGTGCCTGGAAGATCGTTCTGTTAGCATGTGGTCCTTCTCCATACAAATGCCACTAAAATGCCATAAAACAAATATTGCTATGCAAATTCAAGAACAAATGTCATTACATTTCCAGAAGAAAATGGGCAAAAATTACATCATTATTCCCATTCTGAAAAAAAATGATAGTGTGATCGGGTTTCTTGTCAGTTTTCTGAGCAGTTCAAAAATACTGCATTTACAAACATATTACCCTGAAAAATGTGGTTACTGTAAAAAACTTAAATACATTGTGTTACATCAACAAAACTACATTTCAGAGTTTGGTCAGGTAGAAAAAGCTCCTTAAGGTAGCAGCCACTTAAATACTAAAGAGATACCTTTAAATCACAGATAGGGGGTGACCTAAAAACCGAAGAGAATCCAACCACTTTTGTGTTGTGCTGTGTTAAGTTGAGCAAGGAAGTTAACTTCAGACAACTCGGAGGAGCCTGTTGTACTTCAGATTTCTTTGGAAGAAAAGCATCTGCTAAATGACCAACAGGATATCTGATGTCCTGCTTTAGGTGTAATTCTGTGAGTCATCTCTGTGGCCAACAGATCATGTTTTCCACTAAAGTTGAGCCAGTTTACCGCATATATTGATAAAGATATCAACTGTGAATTTAACAATACGAGAAAACAGATTTCATAGGGAAAAATCTTAGCATAGATCAGGTATATAACTCAAGTGGAAACTTTCATTGTAGCTTATAATATCACCAATCAATGAATGCTTTTGGTTGTATAAAGACTTGGCAACTTCTTGAACACAGTTCAGCTCAATTTGTCTTAAATACAAAGTCTAAACCTACATAACCGTGATAAGCATCTATAGAAACAATTTATAGATACTGAATAGATAAAGTTGCTATGGATTGCACACATAGTGTTCTAAAAGCTATTCACAAATATTGTTTTTTGAAGAAAAAAAGAATGATTTCTTTGTGTAGTGTTCATGTTAATGTGTATGAATGCAACAGCAACATTGAGGAAACAGTAGGTAAAGCTTACGGGGGTAGAGTTGAAGTTTGTTTTGACCGCTCCAACCACCACGGTATGTGAACAGGATAACACGTGAAAATCAGCATAGTGCTTATGTCCCGTTTGAGGTCAACACTTAAATCCATTATTCAAACAGGCGCTAATTATGCACTAAATGGTGTGGAAAGATGCAATAGGCAGTCTGAGCAGCACAAAGGGAGGGGGGACAAAATGTGGAAAAACTTGCATAAATAGCTGCTTTTCCTGTATAATTTGGTTTCCATGAGAATGGTAAGTCGTCACGGTTGCAGAAGTAGGCTATGCTTTGGAGGTGCAAATTAATTCTTTCTCTAAATTGTCTAAAATATATATAGCCTATGTTTTAGGGAGTATGACCAAAAAATAATTGTAGGAAACTTCCTACAGCAAATCCAGAAAACAATGATGAAAACACTGATTAGTTGTCAGTCAGGAAGTAAAAACTCTTCAGTCACTCATGTTGACCAATTTCAGGGTGAGACTGCAAATAGATTAATAGATTATGTGTTGTGTAATCAACATTGTTTTATCATTTAAAAAAAAAAAAAAATTAATGTTTAAAGGTTTAAATGTAGAACATGTAGAAGCTTTATAATGTTATCAATCATAAATTACTTTTGTTTTAATTTTCTATTGGACACACGTTACACTGTAAATATGAGTAAAGAGTTGTTTTTAAAATAAGGTTTTTTTCTCACAATAATATAAAGTACATTTAATGAATTCTTCAAATCAGTGTTTTCATACGTTTATCAAAAAGAAATCACGACAAGATATAGTAATTCATTTTTTAAATGCATTTTTAAAAATCCAAAATATATGTGTCTATATCGTATATAAAAACTTCATAATCATGCATTTCTGTAGCTCAGACAGTATTAGAGCATGATGCCAGCGACGCCAAGGTCATAGGTTCAAATCTCAAGGAATGCATGAACGGATTCAATGCAAACTCTGAATGCACTGTAATTTGCTTTGGCTAAAATTTCCTGCTAAATGTCAGACAACAGGGACACAACAGGTAATAAGTGACTGCAGAGCACAGACTAACTGATTCCCTGTGTTAATTGGACCTCACTGACCAACAGGTCATTATGTGTGCCAAAGTTGAGATGGACTATTTGGGGATGTGTTTTGATAAAGACATCGGCTCTGAATTTAACAGGGGCGGTTTTACATGGGAACTCTTGTTGCATTGTGCTTTATCTGTATTTTCTGTTTTCAACTTAACATTATTAATGCTATTATTAATCTCTTTCTTGTGAAGATATAAACATATATGACCAAACAGACCTGCTATATAAAAGTAAAGATTATCATTTAGAGATGTTTCCTCTTTTGATCAATCTGCTACCCTGGGAATATGACTTGTCAAGTATCTTAAAAATGTCCATCATGTGCTAACATTTAAATTGTTAAAAGTCAAAACCAGATTTAATAGGTATATCACTAAATCAACCCAGGTTGGAATAGTGCATTGCGGTAACAACATTTATCCACTTTTTACATAAAACCATTTCTCTTTAAGATATTATTTGAGCAACGACATTTTAGTTCCCTACTGCAACTAAAGTTGAATATTCCAGCCATGCGTAATTTTGGAACTTTTTAGACCTGTTTTTTTTTTTTTTTTTTTTTTCTTCTTCTTGTACGCCTATATAAATTACTCTAAATAACTAAGAAAATAATTTTCTTTTTAAATCTGGGTGATATTTCCTCTTATTAAATATAATTTTACCCTTCAAAGTCGCCCATCCATAAATTGCACCACTTGTCTCAAGCGCGCTACCGTTACCAGTATTTAATTATAGCTGTATACTTACTGGTTGATACACTACTGGGCACAGCTCAGCATGTAATACCATCAGCAGAATGCCTAACAACGCGGTTCCCAGTGCCCACGCGCAGAGGCGCTTCTTGTCCTCCAAAAGGAACTTTCTGTCACGCAGTCTGTAAAGATTTCCCCCCTCGATCGGACTGAGTCTTTTCCCCGTGTGAGAGAGCGGTACTCTTATCTCCGTCGTCTCTCCGTTATGGTTGACAAGCCCATCACAGTTTCTGCCATCCACCTTGGTGTCCAAGTGCGCGAGGCGAGCGGTCATCTCCATAGCGCGCTCTTGTCTTCAGTCCACACAGACCTCAGTCGCCTTGTTCTCCATCCTATCCTTCCCCCTCTCCAACCAAAATTTCGGAAGGCATAGCACGTTGGACTCGAGCAGTATTAAGAAGCACAAAGTGAAGTGCGCGCTCCTACCTGCGATCTTTCACTCACACTGTACGCGCCTCAACATTTGACTGCAGCCACACGGGTCTGTGGGTAGGCGCTCTGAAACTCTTCACTATGAAGTAGCGCTCTTACGTATGCTGTGGATGGACAACAGCAACTTCATCTTGAAGTAGTGTTGCCTCATATGATGATTGTTGTGACATACATTTATTCTTTGTTTGTTGCAATTGTAATGTTTTCCCCTCAAAAAATCTGTCGTTCTCACGTTTGGCAAAGTTTTATATAGGCCTACATTAGGCTAAGAGTTAGCTACAGTTCAAGATCATGGCAACATGCGACTAAAAGGAAGTTATGGGAATTATATGAAGCTCCAAACAAATCACCATCAAGTCACTGTCAAGTGTTAGAATTAATTTTTGAATCTCATATTTGTTCTCTCAGCAAAGCTATAAATACATTCAACATAGCCACTGGGTACCTCTAGTGGGAGACTTGTAGTAGTGCAAGACTAAATGTTTCTTTAACTGCCTAGTGCTCTAATTACACCATGCCAGACGTTTTAAAAATTATTTTAAAGGTATTTGTTTTGGGGTCGCAAACTATTCCCGCGTGACGCAAATTGTCATTTGGTGCTTTTTCTGTTAACAAAATATATTTTTGTTAGGTAAGTTTGTAACGAAGTCATAGCTAATTGTAGCGTTTTGTGTTTGTTTGTTCAAGTTTAGAGTTTGTTTTTGATCTGTTTTGCTCATTTCTGTGTTTCTATGTTGGTTTTCAGTTTGTTAAGTAGTTCAGTTAACTCTCACTTTCCCAGCCTGTTTGTCACCATGGTCACTGTTCAAGTGTGTTTCATTAGCCCCTCTCGTTTGCTGTCTATTTAATAGTCCAGTCATTTTAAGCCAAAATGGGGGTCAACCTTGAACAAATTGCAACAGAAGCAAACTCAACTGATTTTGTATCCTCAATATGTCCTGAGTAAGGAAAAAAAAGTCCCGAAGAATCCCATTAGGGGAAAGTTTTGAAAAAGACCCAAATATAGCCTATACGTCTATTCATTATTTTTCTTACGTGAATAGGGTAAAAATTTTACCCTTTAGATATCACCTATTATATCAGCCTATTTAGATTAAGGCTGGTTTCTAAAGTACTTCTTCCTCCCTCCTTAATTTAGATTAAGGCTGGTTTCTAAAGTACTTCTTCCTCCCTCTATGCATTAATGCTCATGGGTAGCTGTAATGGGTTCCATTCAGACCTTAATGTTAAGTATTTTACTGTTATGTGTCAACAAGATTCAACAAGACATTTTCACCTGGCAAGACCCAATGTTTAGACCTGTTGTGGTATTTATGTAAATTAGCACATAAGTAATTAGATTATGCACCGTTTGTCCATGTTAACAAACAATTTCAAAAAACTTGTAATACATTTTTTGTTTGTCTTGTTGTTAGTAATCAACTCACTAATTTTCATGGTGATATCTAAAGGTTAAAATTTGTACCCTATTCAAGTAAGAAAAAGAACTTCTCGGCCAGTTCTACTTAGTTTTATGTTGGTAGTTCAGTTCCTGATCCTTGTTCCTGTGATTCTGATTTGTTTTGAGTTTACTTTTTAAATTAAGACTGCTGCACTTAGATCCTGTTTCATCTCTGCTGCAACTGCAACCAACGCTAACACTAATACTTACAGCATTTGACATGTTTGTTAGTGTGCCGTCCAATAGTGATTGTAACGGAAAGCGTAAAGTAGCGTAAGACTAATGGTTACCAAGTTGCAACATTTGACCTAAATTATATACTTGAGTTCCTGTTGGGGGACAAGCCTCAAAATCGAGGTCAGACCCCCATAATTTGCTTGCAGGTAGAAAAAAATACAATGGAAGTCAATGGGGTCCAACATCTGTTTGTTTTCTGACATTCTTCAAAATATCTTCTTTTGTATTCAGAAGAAGAAAGAAATTAAAACAGGTTTGGAACAAACAAGTAAATGATGGCAGAATTTTACTTTTTGCGTGAACTATCCCTTTATCCAACTACTGCCCACAACAGTTGATGCAGTTCCACGCTGAGTTCTCATAGCCTGAGATTTATATATATTAAAAAAAAAGGTAAACAATTTTAAGTCAGACAGCTGATTTAAAGCATTTGAGATGAGATGAAATGAGATTCCCTTGTCCTGAAATGAGCAGATAGACCATTTGGAAGATGAAATATTAAACTGCCACTTCCAATATGAACAAAGGAGGGACAGGAACTCAGAAACTAGACAAGCATGGTCACAAAGTTTGTTGGCCTCTCCTCTTCGTTTACAATCCCACTCCTTCAAACGCAATGAACTGAAGCAGATTCTATTTCTATGCTCAAGTCCTTGCCTGTCTTCCTTTAGGAATGACGTTATGACCTTGGGCCATGTGACGCACTCACCCTATGTGGATCCTTCCGCCAGGGCATCCTGTAGCACAGAACTTACAACAACAATCCCAATAAGTGTTTAGTCCAACTCACTCTAGGAGCCCATGAAGAGTTACAATACATTTCTAGGAAGTTTTTACCATATTTGGCCTGATTTCAGAGGTTAGAAGGTCTTAAGAGAGGTTACAGAGATCCAACATTTAGCCACCACAGTAGGCTACTTAATATTCAACAATATTGTTGATTTAACTGCACTGACACTATTGTTTGAGAACTGAACTGAGATGGGATCATGTTTTCTGCAGAACTGCTTTATAGATTAAATGAACTAATTTAATGACAATCTTTACAACCTGAATCAACACAGCTGAATAATGACTATTTTCTTAAAGAGCTGCTGTACAGTCGAAATGCATCGTTGAATCATTTTCCTGTTATCACTGTAAAGCTACTTTGAAACTATTTGTTTTGTATAAAGCACTATGTAAATACAGGTGACTTGATTTGACTTAAGACTCCCCTAACTCCAAATTAATCAACTAGCCCATCAAGAGTACTTTATGGAAATTTATGGAAAGTTTCAACAAAAAGTTGAAAAACATTTAATGTAAATTATAATTCATGTAAATATTTATACTTTACCATAAACAAATAAAAATAGACAACTCTTGTAACTGTTTAAATAATAAAATATATATTTGTAACAAATCAGTTGGAGACCGCTTTAAAACAGATCTCATTACTTTTTTGTTTAAACAGAAGCAATATTTACATTGATTGCATAGCAACAAAACATTATTTAAAAGAATACAGAAAAAGAAATCACAAATAAATATGCATTTGAAGACTGAACAAAGAAAACAGGCAAAAGTTTGTAAAAGTAGTAAAGGTGTTATAAGTTTAACATACAAAACTGCACACGATTCATTTATACAAAATAATAAACAAAGCAAAAGTACAATTCCAGTGTTGAAAGACATGTATATGTTATAATAGTCTCAATTAATCATAGTTCGAAAACTTAAAAAACCTACGTAAAAAGGTAGATTATAAAAACAAAACATTTTGAAATAATTTCTTTTGAAACGTATAACAGCACTGGTGAGATGAGGACACTGTACACTTTTACATGCAGTTTTACAAAACAGCACCAGAAGAAAATCAATTATTTACAATCAAAACTGCAGCAAATAAAAGATAATGAAATGTGGAAATATGGCTTAAGGCAATGTATACTACCCCCTAGTGGTATTGGAATAAATTACAATAACATTATCATTACCATTAACAAACGTAAAATTGTGCACCGAATCTACTATAATTAATTAAATAACATTTATTATTATTATTATTATTATTAATGCAGTCCTCTCTACGTCCTGAGCAGATATGATTATTCTTAGTGAAAGTGAAAAATGTTCATTCACAGTAGTCAGGAATTGTATCTAAATGCAGCAAATTTTAAACCTCATCCACACAGCACTATTTGGCTTCAGTATGAGTTGATTTTTTTCCCCCTTTTTTTTTAATAAAAAAGGGATGCTTGGTGTTTTCAGAGGTATTGCTGACTCTATAAACAACTGTCCGTCTATCAACTATCAGTCCTGAGCTGGACTGCTGGTAATATTTAGTGAATATTCATTGAATACTCATTGAATTCAAATTGATTTCATCAATCTTTCTTCAATCGCTCAAGATTTTCTATTACATGAAATACCTCTCAAATATTCTTTGATTAAAAAGTTCCCAAAACATCTAAACGTCCAATACAGAAGTGGGTGGTAAAGCTGTGATTTCCATTTCAATGAATAAAAAATTTCAAGTATGCAGCAAATTCCTGTAAAGTTTTTGATCAAGTAATAACAGATTGAGTGTTTTGTGCAAGAGCAGTTTGAATACATTGACTATGAATAACTATGAAATAGGTAAAAAGAGAAAAGGTTTAAAAAATATTAGACTAATATCAATAAAAAGTTAAATAGTTGGCATGCTTGTCACTATGTCTCATGCTTACGATTTCATTATGATAAGCTATAAAGTTCCCTGCAGAATGGCAGATACGTTATAAATATAGTCTAACGGACCAGGTGTATGTGCTAATTGGTTTCGAGCTCTTCACCCTTTCACTGTCCCCCAGGTTTGTAGGGTAGCGTGAGGCACAATGAAGTGAGGGGGGGCTTTGGGTACAACATAGTATGCGAACAAAGGAGAAGGTGCCGGTGGGCATACGGTCGTGAAGAACATGCCTCTCTTTTTCTTGTACTGAGGCCACATCGGTGCAGGGTTGTAAAAGTACTGCGGGCCAGGGATCTGTTAATGACAGAGAAAATATTTGACAATGTCAGTTTTAAGACTTGTCTTAGGCCTTTTATTCAAAGGTATCGTAGTTCGTGTTCAAAAAGTGCAGAGAAAACAAATCTAGCAAGAAGTAAACAAAAAAACAGTTGGTTTCTAAAATAGAGGCAGAGGTGGTGCTAGTAATTCCAACATTTCAGCCTTCCTCACTCAACTTGAGTGTAGTTTGCTGAAGTGAGCTTGTAACAATGCATCTATTTACCTGAGCTGTGGGAAACTTGTGTTGCCCTTTTGGCTCCCTTGCTTTAAATCTCGTTGTGTAAACTCTGTTCCCCACTGTTCTCTTCTCCACTTTTTTCGTTTTGTCCTCTTTCACCTCCTCTTCTGTATCACTTGAGACTGCTGAGCCGCAGTCAGATGAGGTCGCTGAGTGGTAGTCTGATGTATCCACTTGGCTAAAAGTGTCATCCTTATTCGAGTGCTTTACCTCATCCTCGACTTTAGCAAACTGAGCCACTGTAAAATATCTGCCGTTCTCCCCAGACCTGTGGGAACATATTAATGTAAACCGTTACTTTAATATAACTAGTATTAGGGTGTGTTCACACTTGATTCCATTAAAACGAACCCTAATGCGATTGCTCTGTTAGTGCGGTTCATTTGAATAAGTGTGAACGCTGCTATCCGAACCCTGGTGCTCACCAAACAAGCGGACAGAGCCCGCTGAAAGATGGGTCTCGATCCGCTTCCAAACCAACTCTGGCACAGTTCGAATGAAATATGAACGCAACACGGACCAAAGACATGTAAACGAACCAAAAACGGGACATGATGTCACAAGATCCGACCCTAAAAAGGACAGAATGCTCAAGCATACCCGTTTTTTCCCGTCGTAGTCGCGATGTTGTCCATCAGTTTGGTGCAGGCATCAGAACTGCATCTCTTCGCAGCAGATCGTGTGTGTGTGTGACAGCGGGATTCCTGCCGTTATTTGAACTCCTTTACACATTTTATAAGCTCTTCACGAGTTCTCAGCTGGTCAAAATATGTAGGCTACGCACATATAACGAGTGCATTTATCCCAGCACACAGATCGTTTTGGACGCTAAGCGGACCAGGACTAAATGTCCACGCCAAGCGAACCGAACTACAAGTGTGAACACACCCTTAGATCACTCTTCACAAAAAATATCATATTCATAAAAAGGCCTATAGAAACAGTTCTTCTTTAATTTATCAAACAACAAGTATTTCATTAAAATATCATTCAACTTACCGCACACAAACCTCCAATGGGTCGATCCAAATTGTGATCTCCCGAGGAAAGCCCAACTCACTTGGCTTTAAGCCGCTCTCCATGCATGCTTGTGATACTGATTCATCCCAGGGAATTGTGCCATTTATTCTGATGCATCTGAGAAATCCAGGAGAGGGTAAATAAGTTCATATTGTAAATGGTTGCTATGTAGGTTTGTTGGTCTTTCAGATATTACCTTATGTAGAGTATTAATAATTTCCACTTTGACCACAAATTAAATGATTTCTTCACTTTTTTGACTGAAAGCAGGCATGAGCATGCAAAAGTTTGTGGCCAGTAAGATTTTTTTAAAGGAAATTTCTATTGCAAATAAATGCTTCTTTGAACTTTCTAATAATTAAAGAATCCTGAAAAAAATCACTGTTTCCAGACAAATATTAAGCAGCACAGCTGTTTTCAACATTGATAATAATTAGAAATGTTTCTTGAGCATCAAATCAGCATATTAAAATGATCATGTGACACTGAAGACTGGAGTAATGATGCTGAAAATTGCCAGCACAGAATAAATTACATTTTAAAATATAGGCTATTAAAAAAGAAAACATTTATTTTAAATTGTAATAATATTTCACAATATTACTGTATTGTTGATCCAATAAATGCAGCCTTATTAAGCATAAGAGCATAAAAACATGAAAAAAATCTTACCAACCCCAAATTTTGAATTATAGTGTATATTGAGATAATGCTGACAAAGCTATTTTAAATCGTATTTATTTAATAATCCTTTGATCAGTGCATTACTACGATTAAAAGGAAGGGACATGTTCGGGTCACTTAGTTTTGTCATGGCCGTGACTTTAATGCTTAAACAAACTTGCCAGAACAACCTGGCATTATGGAGATTATCAAAAAAATTAACTTTTATTTTGAATTAAGAATAACAATGCATGGCAATTAAGACATGGCTAGGGTTACCTGTACGCCTGTCCTTTGCTGGGGTTGTCTGGGTACCAGTGGTCTGAGAACTTTTCAAGCAGAAGCTCTTGTAATTTAGTAGCGAAAAGTTTGGCTTTAATTTGATCCACACCTCCACGCTCCACTGCCAAACCTTTCAGAAAGTTTACTCCAGCACTTACTTCTCTCTTCATTCTCGCCACTGAAAAAAAATGGAAGAACAAAAACATGAAAAGCTGAAATTCCTCTTTTGGACTATTATATTCAGAAACCACGAAGTTAGGACATAATAATCTCTGATTGACATCCGTTAGTTAAGTGAAAAATTCTAGCATTCTTATTAAGAATAGTGTATTCAGTGTAAAAGTGAACTACGCAAAAAAAACTAGACATATAAAGCAAATATGCAGGCCTGAAAAAAGCACGTTCTTCTTGGCTTTTTTAAGGTTATAATAAAAGCATATTAGTTTTCAGTCACTAGCCAAAAAAACATGTCTTGTCAAATTAATAAATTCCCATGTTTAACCACCACCTGAAACATCTACCCATTTGTATAGGTCATCTCTATAAGCATCTCTGATAGGGGAACTTCCCTAAGCAAGGGTTTCTCTTTCCTCTGACACCTGCTGCAACTGTGTCAGCTGTCAGAAGACTTGTTATACTGACAGAATGCCACCGCCATAATTTGCATTAAAGGCAAAAAAGATGCAAATAAGGAAATAGAGTTGCTCTTCTTCCAACAGAATATTGCTAAATAAGGTTTACAGTTGCAAATTAAGATAAAGAAAAGTGCAAATAAACATGCATCCTTTGGACTCACAATGCAAATTAGTGTTATCATCGTGCTAGACATTCATGCTCCAAGACATTCATATGCGGTCATATAATGTTCTTTAACCTAAACTCTCACTAAAAAAAATAAAATGTGTAAATATTTTAACTTCTTTCTTAGGAGATTAAACCATGTATAAGTTATGTTTAAATTATTAAACTTTTTATTATTCAATTCACAGTTTACTTTGTGAAACATGCTGGCCTACTTATGACAATTCATAAGTCTTTGTTAATTCCAAGAAAGAAAGAAAAAAATCGGATTTACATATAATATTTATATCACACTAATTAAACCAAATGAACAAATATCTGCCACTCTAAACATGCTGACTTAGGTTGTTGGATTATGCAACCTTTGAGGAACACGCTATGAGTCTACTCAGACATTAGTCAGAATGCTGATTTAAGTTACACAATAATAAGTCATTCAAGAGTAAGTCTGCACAAGAGGCTCATAGAGCTAAGATTAATTCTATTTTCAACCTACACCTCAAACTCTTGGGCTACTTGTGACGGAATCTGCAAACTCAAGTAAAGCAGAATGCCTTAAAGTCATGTGCATGGGTTTAGATGGGTGAGTCGTGAGCAGGTTAACAGGTTCTGAAAGTTGTCTAGGCTATATTAAAGTTTATAATCCAGTAACAGTCAAATGTAAGGAGAAATTGTGAATCGCACTTTACAAACTCAGTGTAGATCATTTTAGGCATGTGTTCTCAATAGGCAAAGTTCCAGACAATAGGGAGAGCGGGGCACAAATTAACGTGGGGCTAGTTGTAACACACTTGTTTTAAATACTTCCACACATGCTAGCATGATGAAACTTAGTGTATTTAATAGTTGCCAACTTGCCATATCAACACTATATGAGAAAAAAAAAATCAGAAATCTTTGGAAGATATCACTGAACATTTACTTAACCATAGCAAAAGTAAATTTCTTACTTATGTTAATTTTTCATCTGTATTTTTGGTGTATTTTAAATTAGACAAATCTGTATGTTATAACAGCACATGGTTCTTAAATACTTCGCTAACTAGCAGAAGACACTAGCAGGGTTTAAATCCCAGTTGTGCAGGTGGGGCATGTTGTAACACTGCATTACAATGTGCCCCTATTAGAACTATGCTATTATTTTCTATACTTTTATGAATTCTATTGAGAAAAGGGTGAATAAAGACTGAGAGTCAATGTTCAGTAATTATTAATTATCATTATGTTTTGAACCATGTTGTATAGCTGTTTTCTTGTGTTCGTTGTCAAACTCAAAAATTATTGTATTTTTAATTATTTAAAAAATGCCATTATTTTATATGAGTCAAGTCAAGTCATCTTCATTTATATAGCGCTTTTAACAATGTAGATTGTTTCAAAGCAGCTTTACAGAAATAAACGTATAATTAATACGTTTTATATTAATTAATTAATATTATATATAATTAATTAAATATCATATTAATTAATTAATATGAAAAAGTTAATAATTATATTTTATTGAGAAAATATTTTAGTTTGTCTTGTATATTTTCTGAGTAGTTCAGATAGCATTTTATGCTGTCATATGGTCATGTTACATTACAATGTGCCCCTCACATGTTACAATGTAGCCTAGGCCAGTGGTTCCCAAACCTGTCCTGCCGGCACCCCAACACTGCACGTTTTCTTTGTCTCCCTAATCAAACACACCTGATTCAACTCATCAGTTCATTAACCCGTGTGATAATGAGCTGATGAGTTGAATCAGGTGTGTTTGATTAGGGAGACAAAGAAAACGTGCAGTGTTGGGGTGCCGGCAGGACAGGTTTGGGAACCACTGGCCTAGGCTACCCCAACCTATGGGCCTTGTTGTCACATTTCACTTCCATTCTTTCGGCGTTGTATAAGAACAAAGTATGCACTGTATTAATAAAACAAAACCACATAATTGTACTAGACATGTGTGAAATTAATGAGGAAAAATAATAATAATACTCTGAACCAAAAGCAGATTTACACAAACTGAGAAAGTCAAAAAGCGTTCGGTTGAGCCCTTCTCTCCCCTATCTATCTCCATCCATCCATTTTCCAAACCACTTGTCCTATGTAGTGACGCGGGGTGTTGTTTACAATAATCAAATTCTACTTTATTATTACAGTCTATTAAAACTGATATGTCTATTAAAAAGTAAGGTTATGAGCCCATTACTGTATAAAGGACTAAAAAAAAGCAGCGCACCAAAGAACTACTCATCAGTCACGTGCTACACGCACCACATGCAATACTAAAGATGTTCAAGCAAGCGGCTGGGAAAGTGCATCATCGGAAATTCCCAACGAAAAACCCCACAATCATATGCGTGCGTGTGTATGTATATTATATACAGCCTATATAGGCTATAGTGTAATAATAGTCATAGTGTAATTATCATTTCCAGACTTTTTTTTATATATTAATATAATGATAATAATGGTGCTAAACAATTGCTGTAACAAGTAGTAGGCTAGCCTACGATCAAGATAATCGGAGTTTAACATTTTACATAGCCTACATCATTTATGTTTGGGCAATTTTACAACTTGATCCATTTTACAACTTGATCCCTTAACTCGATCTCTTAAGAACAAATAAGAAAGAAAAACGTCAACAAGTATTTTAATAATATGATTCTTAAGGCAATTCCTTACCGATATAAGATGAATCCAAAATGACTCGATGTTTCGTTCTTTTAGTTCTACTTCCTCAAAACTGTTATGTCCAAATAGGTTGATAGCCTGAGTAAGCACGTTGCTTCCTTGTTGTAGTCGGTTATTGTAGTACACCAGTGTTCCACGTTTCTTCATTCGTGTTGGGGTCGGTCGACCAACAAACACGTCATTTTACCGTCAGTGATTAGCATATGACTCACTTCCTTGTCCATACAATACAGCTTTACTCACTTTTTTACTACCAGCAGTCATGTCTGTTATTATGGCGCTGATTCACCTCAAACCCAAATATGGTCATTGCTAGTGTACTAGGAAGTAAGATTAAGGTTTATGATGACTTTTAATCTGTATTTATCAATGCCATTGTAGATGCACATTTTGTTTTTGTTCTTGGTGTTTAATAAAAAATAAATGAAAAAAAAAGGGCTTATGATGATTTTAAGAAGACATTGTAAAATATGATCTATTAAGTGTATAGGTTTTTTTTTCTATTGTGTGTGTTGAGTATGTCTGTTGCCTAATAGTTTAGATTAGTTTAATAATATATCTATATTTTTATTATTATTGCTAAACCTGATTTTTGAAATGTGTTAAATTATGATTTGTACATAAGAATTGTAAGAAAGGCTTAAAATAATATAGATAAGTATACATACCAAACACAAAAACAAAATAAACATATGGCTACACCAATCATCAAAACCAGAAAAATATACAGTTAATAAAAAAAAAAAAACATATGTAGAAGTTATAATGCGATTAATAAATTATGATGAAATTAGCCTAATAAATAATCAAGTTCATTAAACTAGTTAATAAAAAGAAAGTGAGGTGTGTAAGTAAAGAGTCTCTTCAATAATATAGTACTAGGCCTAACCATTATATAGTGCCATTGAACCGGCACTATATAAAAAGCAATATCGGTTTGGAATAGAATTGCATGACTTCAGGACTGATCAACTGTTGATGGAGCTTGAACTTCTCCTGATGTGCAGCAGATGGCAGAATTGATCCCTTCTTTTTTCTCTCACTTCTGCTGATTTCTCTTCTATTGCCCTCTGGGTAAGGATATTATGTTAGAGCGGGTTCATCAGACTACATGTTAGATCAACTTGCTCAAACAGCCTATAGAAAACAGCATGGGATAAATGGTATCATCGATATCATTGCTTCCTAGTCACAATCAGTCACTTTTACACAGTCGGAAAATACAGAATGTACCAGATGCTAAATGATGAGGAAATTATAACTAAAAGAAAGGGAGGTGGACAACGATTTAAAAAGAGAAAGAGGATCAGATGGTCATAACCAATATTCAATAAGTTTTTGTTTTACTGGCAGTGCAGTTAGGGGAATAATCAATCTGCCTCTATGCTGTAACTGGAATTCAAGAACAAAATGGGAAAACAGTGTGATTTCTCCTCATTTTCACCTTCTTCCATTGTCTTTTCCTGCATACATTCTTGGCTCCAGAATCCTTGTCAGTGGGTGATTCCTCAGCTGGTGGACTGATTGGATTTTTCCTGGATGCATTTAAACAAGCAATTACTTTGGTCAAAGAGCCATGGATGATTTGGCATCCCACTTGAATTAAGAGTGTGATGCATTCCTTTGACCTGGCACCTCGATCAGCCCTTGAGAGGTTGGTGTTATGTGAATTATAAGGAAGGAAATCATACTTGGTTCATTTGCATATGATTCATATTTTTTTCCAATATGAACTACGTCTTGAATGTGACATTTTAGCCATTCGATTGATGATTTCCACAAACATTGTGTCTCTTATCAAAATATTGTATTTGTTTGTGCACCCCAAACAGCCCAGCAACAGTGGCTCAACCAATGGCGTGAGTTTGGGGCAGGGCAATCTGTTTGATTGACCAATTGCAGAAGCGAGGAGTGTTCTGTCATATTGTTTTTTTTTTTTTGTGCCATTTTAGGAAATAATTATTTAGTTTGGTAAGAATTTGTGCCTGTTTGACTAAAATGCCGTGGAAGTTACACACTTCACCTTTAATTTCTGAAAGTACTTTTTTGTTTTAGTCCCGTGTTTTCCCAGATGCCCAAAAGTACTTGGCTTATTATCTATGGATTTACTTTTGTGTCTTCTTTTTTATGCAATCAAACATACTGCATTTTAGAGCAAAACTAATTATATTACAATAAAAAAAAAAATTCATTTGCAAGCAAAACTGTTATACTCGCAAGCAAAGATATTAGACTTGCAAAAAAAAAAAAAAAAAAAAAAATGACACCAGAACAGAGAGCAAAATGTATGGGTACATAGAAAAGCCCAGGAACTGCATTAAGGAAAGAGAATATTTATTTGAAATGCAAAGAGTTTTGTTATCAATTACTTTATTTTTGTCATTAAAAAACAGTCTTAAGAAGACATATTATTTGCAATCTTTTATTTTTTTAAATTACAATATAATAGATTTTTGCTCTCAAACACAGTATATTTGATTGCATAAAAAAGACACAAATTGATACAAAGTTACTCCATAATTATCTACAACAATAACAGAGGTTGAAAAGTAGCTTGATGGTTATTTCTTTCACATATTGCTACCAAGGCAAAATGGATCATATTACTCATATTAGAAACCACAGGTGCTTCGTTCGTAGCCATGGGAAATTATCAAGGCTATTCTTTGTTGCCCAGCTTGAGCTTTGCAGCAATAAATGACTCCTACACCGGCACATAATATCTGAAGGTAGTGTATAAAAATATAAAAACTAAATAAATATTCAACAAATATTAAAATAAAGATTTGCATTGTAAATTGCACAATATATTGATTTTTTTTTGCAATATAATTAGAGCTGAATTTATTGTAGTATATTTTAATAATAATATTTTAAAATGTATCATTTTCATAATTTATTTGATTGTGTATTTTTATATCTTGAAAATAACCACTTCAGAATCCATTTTGTATCATTGAAGTCCTCAAACACAAATGCTGTCTGCTAGTTGCTTCACCTTTAAAAATGTATTGATTTCCCGGGCTCCCAGCAAGCTTAATGCAATCGATAGCGATGGCCTTTCAAGATCAGCATCAGTATAAGCATACCATCCTCTCATGCACAGTTACCTCTACACAGCCACACACACACACACACACACACACACACACACACACACACACACACACACACACACACACACACTCCCTCTGTATCCCCCTCACACCCCCAGGTAATGATTGTCCTTGGGCAAAAGAACAGTTTGTCTGCATTAGGAGTGAAGTGTTCCTAATGGGATTGTTCTCCCACTCTGGTAATGATGTTATGTATGAAGGGCCAGTTTACTTTCAATAATGAAGGGGAAAGAGATTGCAGCACACTTCTCTTTGACCTCTGTTATCTACCCTGTCTTTTCTCCCCCTTTCTTCCATCCCAGTGATCCCACCTCTCACCAATTCTGAAGCAGATCGATAGTTGTTTAGGTTTGCAGTGTGCTCAAAGATCTGCCTCGTTGGTTGTGTGGAGATAATGTTTGGTGTGATCTGTCCTTGTTACTCTGGGTGAGGGCAATCAAAAGAGGTGAGACTGTGATTTTGATTACTTTTGAATGGTTGCTCAATGTCATCAACAGTGCAAAGCTCTGTTGGTCTATACATTGTGTAAGTACTGAATAATACTACTACATGTGCTGAAATGCAAGTATTTTATGAAATTGCTTGTCATAATTGTTATTTTGGCCAGTCAAATCAGTTCCAGTTGTGATGGGTTGGGCATTTCGGCAAAAGTTTAAATGACAGAACAGCATAATCAGTTAATTGTGCACCGAACCATCAAGCACCTAGTCCTCTATAGAAAACCAAAATAATTGAGAGAAGACCACCCAAAGCGAGGTGCTTCATTCACAAACTGACATGACAGCCATTGATCACCATGCATTTCATTGTATGGAAAAGAGCAGATTTCTCGCAAAATGATTTTGAGTTGTTCAATTTACTTAATTAAAATTAGATACAAAACGATTATTGAATGTAATTTGTGTGCAGTCCACATATGTAAAATGGAATTTTAATGCAATGTGTTTTGAACAAATAATTACTCAATGTTTTTTTTAGTATGAAAAAAAGTAATCCGGATGAACAACATCCGCCATGTTGTCATTATCATCATGTGACCTACCAGCAGTTGCGTTGCTTCACTGCCATTCAAATTCATAATCCTCTTCCGTGGCTTCATGGATAGTAAACTGTCGATCGTATTTACACTACAGAATCTCGCTGGAAGTCATCCGGGTACTTTTAGCCTACTATTTTATGAGTGATGTGAATTCAGACATACTTCTTTCGTCACACAATGTTGTACTAATAATGGAAGTATGCGATTTCGGTTGTAGCCTCGAGCTCCCTCTCATCGGAGGTGGAGAGACGCGAGGAAAGGAAACGGATTTATAAGAAATGAGAAGTACCCATTTATTTGACATTGTCATCTAGGTAAGTGTAAGAGATTCAAATGAGTTATTTTGACATGATGTAATGGTTTACTTTGTTTTTAACTACACATGCATGCAATTTCAGTTAAAGATAGGGTTGGAAAATTTGGAAGCCACGCCTCCTTCAAAACACATGAACGCGCACAGAGTAAACAACTTATAGAGCTATTGCTTGTACCAACTGAATGATGCATATTCATTTCGGCTTTGATATTGTTAAACTGTAAGTTCGGTATTTTACACTTAAAGCCCTGTTTACAGATCGTTTCTGGTGAAATAGAACGGTTAAGATTAAAATTTGGACACATGCTGCTGTCCCGAGAATTTTAGGTTTATTTCGCTTTCCCCAAAACCTCTAGAATGGGTGTATAGGTGCACTGGAACAATACTTCATAAAACGCATTAAACTTTCTTTTACAAAGACCTGAAACTCACCGAGTGGTCAGGGGTGTTCACTGATGTGCTCACACAAAAATTGCTGCAAAAGATGCTTTCCAACAGGTGTTTTACCATTCGTTGTAAAACTGTGGATCTATTTTTCCAAACGTCTCACACCCGTAGATTCTTCCGTTGAGAGCTTGAATAATAGACACTCCAGCCCAGTTGGTGGCGATAATGCACCTTTGCCAATTGCAAGCAAACTGCTGGCATTTCATTGAATACACAGAAGAAGCAGAAGAAGAAGCGGCGGAGTAATACCGTACCTCACACAGCACATTCAATACAAGTCAATGGAGTTGGACAAAAACTACGATAAAACCTGTTGGAAAGCATCTTTTGCAGCGATTTTTGTGTGAGCATATCAGTGAACACCCCTGACCACTCGGTGAGTTTCACGTCTTTGTAAACGAAAGTTTAATGCGTTTTATGAAGGATTGTTCCAGTGCACCTATACACCCATTCTGGAGGTTTTGGGGAAAGCGAAATAAACCTAAAATTCTCGGGACAGCAGCATGTGTCAAAATTTTAATCTTAACCGTTCTATTTCATCAGAAACGATCTGTAAACAGGGCTTTAAGTGTAAAATACCGAACTTGTCCTTTAACATAGAAATGCAAAAATCCGAGTCTAAGGATGTAAAGCTCTGGGTAACGTTAGAATGTCACGTGTTGCCATCTCGTAATTACGGTTATGACAGGGTGTGAACCAGCATAAGCTCCTTGTTTTGGTTCAGGAGGAACTGTAAAAGGCGGCTGCTGTTTGTGTCGCTCAGTGACTGTCTGTCTACAGCTCTGCACACAACTCTGCACAGCCTCATGTCTGCTACAGACTGTACGATTTCGGCAATCCTATAAGATCATTACAAATCAAACTGCACTTTGGCAATTGTGTGCGCTGAAAAAAAGAGGAGGAAGCGAAAGAGGGGAATATGGATGCGGTCCTGGCTAGGGAAAAAGAAGCCAAGTTGGCATGCCAATTTAGCAAATGGAACTTGAGGTTGTATTTTTAGCGCCATGTCACATTGATCAATATGCCATTTCATGTTGCATTTTTATTAGCTATACCACAATTGGTCATCTTTCGTCTGGGACAGCTCAAAATCGTAGAATGTGTACCAGGCATTATGGAACTTGCTGATGACATATGATGTCTGCACGAGCAGGGTGTGCGGAATGTTGACAGGCATGCAGGAAGGACATCATATCATTGCATTTGGGCCGAATGCAATGATTGGACAAATATTTATTGGTCCTGGGACTTCCACAGAAGATATAGGCTAGGCTACTTGTTTTAATATTTAGCCTAGAATTTTTAGACTACTTCTGTTATTTATTGCTATCAGGATGTGAAGAGAGGATGTGTTTTCAATCAGTATTTAAAAAATTGCCTACCCTACCTTTACTTGGTCATTTTATGTTAATAAACCCCATTTACATCTTGTTTACATCTTTACAACCACCATGAAGAATTCGCTTGGCTAATTATTTGATCTGTTTAAATTGTTGACTTGCGACGTGCATAATTTTTCAGCTTTGAGCCACAATCGCATCGTTTTCAAGATCCTACATCAAATCAAAACTTTAAAAAACAATCAAACCGCGAAACAACTGAATGTTTTATTCAATTGTGTTGGAATGACGGCCAGACCGCGTCACCTATGAACCACTCTATTTACGCATGTGACCTTTCTGCACAAAACGAAGCGGTGAGGAAGGAGTATAATCATATATATAGTGAAGATCGGGGCTGGTTGTCTCACTTTTTACTCCAGTAAATGTTTCTCATACTGTATGTTGGCAAATAGGCTATAACAAAAAAATGTAAACCAAAAGCGGGTCATGTTGTCACAGTATATGAGGTATTTTGTCACAATGGAACCTGCCATGTCAGGATATTGTTCTGGCTGTCCTGCACCTTGCTGCTCTGCATATCAATGTTCACTTTCCTTTTCTTGTCCCCCAGACTCAGTTCAGTGTGTTTCTCCTGCAGGAGTTCTCAGGCAGGGAGAGGCCAGGATGAGATTGCAGCTTGCAGACCAGGGAGAGAGTTTCAAGTTCATGTGCAAGATTACATGTTCCTGACCAAGTGGAAGAGCTGAGAAAAAAATGTGCGGTAACTAAGCCGAGAGGAGTCATCTGTATGCTGCTGTATCCTTAACAGCACATTGATTCCGAATGAGAGAAAAAGTGAACAAGAGAAGACGGGGAGTAAAATCCACTCCTTTGATTTTTCTTCACTGCTACTCTCCTCCTCTTTCCCTCCCACTAAGATATTCTGTCTGAAGCCACCCCCCTTTCTCTCTCGCTCCATCTCGCTCTGTCCTGTATTCCTATCCTTCACTCTCTCCTGCACATGCACATACTATTAAACACCACTGTTCTTTTTTTCTTAGCTCGTCTCTCATCAGGTCTTCTTTTAACGCACCGCTTTAAGAGCATCTAGTATTTCTGTTTCTCCCAACGGGTGGAGAAACCGGCTCAATGCGGCTCTCTCGCTCTCTCTCTCTCTCTCTCTCTCTCTCTCTCTCTCTCAGCTGTGTCTCACACACTGAGATAGCCTGTTTCTCATTGAGAGGCCCTTTTTTTACTTGTAACACACGAGTCTTGCTCTCTTTACGGTGCAGGTTTCCCTCCCCCTTCCCTCTTCTCTACACTTATCCGTAAAGAAAGGAAGGAAGCGGAAGAGAGTGGTGTCTGTGAGGAGGAATGATGAAAAGGCAGAGAGAGAGAGAGAGAGAGAGAGAGAAAGAGAGAAGGAAGGAGGGGGTAAACGAAGAGAGCAGGACTGAGGAGAGTGGACTGGCAGAAACGTGAAATACGAGAGGGAGAAGAGTAAAGTAGGAGAGGAACCTGTAAGAGGAGAAATGAGGGATGGCTGACCTGGAAGTGGGCAAAATCGGGGGAAAGGAAGCCACCGTTCTTTTCCAACACTTGCTGGTATTTTGCTTTTCACTTTTCACTTTTGGTCATTTCTTGCCTTCATTTTTCATCTGTCTTATTCTGCTTCTTCTAATTTATCTAAAATCTTCTTCTAAAATAAATTTTTTTTCCCATGCTAATATGTTCCAATATCTTTCCCGGGTGTTTTGTTAGCTTATAACTGCCCTTTCTGCTTCTTTGTGTGCAAAATTAACCATGTGTTTGTTTGGAGACTTTAAGTACTTTTCCTTCCTCTTCCATCACATTTTCATCCCTGCAGCGATCATGTTCACTCTGTTTTCTCGTGCGACACGTATTAGCTTTGGTTGTGTATGTCTGTTCGAGACTTTATTGTTAGCATCATAGACTAATATCCATTACTTCTCCAAAAGGCTAAAATGAGGCCCGGTCAAGTTGATCGCATAAAAGGTTTAGTACTCACAGTTTGCATCAGTCAAATTAGTTCTGCACTGATGCACTTGTAGAGAGTGCGATCTTTATGCAAAGTCAATCCTGGCCTTCTCGGTTTGTGGCACTTTTGTTTCATCTGAATCGGTTTGAAATGTAGCGTAATCCCTTTATTGGGGTGTCCCCTCTTCTCTCTCCATACCACGCTCCTCCCATCACCCCTCATCCCCGCTGTCTGTCTTCCTCCGTCTGCGCCCTTTGCGAGAAGGTTTACCGCTGTAACGCTTGTTTATCAAACCAATGAATACAAAAGTGAACAGTTTCTCTCTTTCTTTGTAAATCCTCTGCTCTTATAATTTTGTAACAGCATGCTATCCTATCCTCTGTCTGTCCAATGTGTTTTATATCTCATGTCTGACTGCATACCTGTCTCCACGGTGATTATCCTCTACTGCCCTTAACCTGATGGTTCCTGCTAACCGGCCGACACATAAAAGCGTAATGGCAGTTTAGCAGTCAAAAACAGCCCTAAAATGATGTTTGCTTTCAACATAAATCTATGGAGATGAATTTAAGAGCTTTTACGTTTTGGCACTCTTATTTTTAGTTCCCTGTCCAGTGACTTTTTTTTTGTTTGTTTTATGTTCTTAAAAATGGTGTATTTTTGTAAGTACTATGAGATTTTCTTTAACTTTTTACAGTGTATCATTTAATCGCAAATGTGCATTGCTTTTACTGCATTAAAGCTTTAAAATCACAGATGACAATTCGGTTTAGTGATAGAGGTAGAAAATAATGTGAAAGATGCTTGAACAGATGCTTACATTTTATTCCTCAATCTGCACCATAAATCCATGTAAGAAATGAGAGAATGTAAAAAACTTTCTGAGTGAACGAAGTCCAATTGTCTACTTGGGGTCCAGGGCCCACTAGGGGGCCTCAGCAACCTTCTAGGGGAGCCTCAAGATAAGTTATAAGGATAAATTAAAATAAGAATATACAAATAAAAAACAAGATATTTCTTATTTTAATTCAATCTTTGTCTTTGAAGAACCAGGATTCTAATGGTTATGGAAAAGCTGAATATATGAGGAAGCCTCATTTTAAAAGTGTGATTTCTAGACCTGGAAAATGTAAAGAAATAAAATCTTGCTATGCCATGGCCATTTTTATATTGAATATGCATTTTTTTTTCTATTTATGCTAAGCTCTAAAATATTTTAAAATGTCCTTATCCTTAATCCATCATGAACAACTTGAAGACAACTGGCCTTTGAAAACTGTTGAGTCAAAAATGTTGAGAACCACTGGTCAAATGTCTGTCAGTTATGTACAGCATCACAAAGGGAGTTAGCTAGGCACCAGTAAGGGGGGAAATTGACATTTAGGGATATTTGTTCAACTGTCTGTTATAGGTTATAGTTTCATACCGAATATGGATTATATTTGACCATCCCTGATTCACTCACGTTCTCATGCTCTGAGTCAAGCAAACCTCGAAGCAATGAATGTTCCAATTTGGGAATATATATATACACATGTATACTAACTCTCTCCCATTATTTAGTTACTTTTTATGGACTTATATATACTGTATATATATTTTATATATAAGTCCATAAAAACTAACTAAGTAATGGGAGAGAGTTAGTTAAATACCAAATATGCTTTTTGTTTAATTTTTTTGTTTAAATAATAATGTACTGTAGCCTGTTTTATTTCTTTATTATTTTGTGTTTTGAAATCTCTATTCCATCTCTGTTTTCCTTATTTTTCTTCATTGGCCCACAACTGCATTTATACACTACATATACACTTGAGCCTCCAGTCTTGAATACCACTACCAGTACAAAACAGTATAATGGCCATTGACTCTCCATATGTTCAAGTGTCTCAGATTGCTTGAGCCTGCCCTTACTGAAGTGCTCAGGAAATCAATAGGTTGAACATCAGCGCTGCCTCCTCTCTTACAATTTCTGGCTGTGGAATAGAATGTGGAAAATTAATTTAGCTCTGAATACAAAAAAACAATACTAACAGAGACATAGTGAACCTCCACTGCTCATGTTTTCATGACTGATATATTACCATGTGCATTTGTTATTGTGAAGAAAAAACTATATTCCTCTCTGTATAAATATATCATGTCTACATAATGGAACATAAATGACAATTTGCCTCGTTCTTCTGGTATCAAATGTGTCTGCAAACACTTCTAATTGGCCTAAATTGTAGTGGTGACTAGATATTGTGTACACATTTTAGGTAACCTTATGTGACTCATATCTAAATAGCTCTTTCATCAAATCTCAACCCACTTCACCATCCAAATTAGACTGAATTAAGACATTTGTTGGAGAGCTGATGCTTTTTTAAAATGACAGGTGAATGTGCAGTAAGTTAAATTGAGCAAAAAATGCATCTATATAACATTTCTGAAATATTATCCGGTCTAACGTTCAGTTGTATTAAAGAGAGTCTGGCAAGCAAACATTTGTATTCTTGCTTGGAAAAAAGTATTCAGTGCTACAGCTCTCATCTAATTAATTTGATTCCTGAGATGCTGATCATAACTGCAAACCCTTTTTAAATAAATTAATTTCAGTTGAAGTACTAAAATGTATTAAAAAATATAATACTAAAATTTAATAATAATAATAATAATAATAATAATAATGTAATAAAAGTGACAAAATTTAAATGAGGATTGAAAAATGAATGAATACTATAATAAATAATACTGATATCATTCCAATCTGTATGACTTTCTTTAAGAACGTTTTAGCTATTTTTGCTAACACAATGAAAGTAAATGGGGTCCAAAACAAAACATTGGACCCTACTTACTTCCTTTGTGTGGCCAAAACTACACTAAGACAATTTTCAAAATATCTTCTTTTGAGGATGAGTAAAAGATGACAGAGTTTTAGTTGTTGTTTTTTTTGTTTTGTTTTTTTGTGAGAACTATCCCTTTAAGAATAATATATATTTTATTTCAGAGGCAGTATTTCCTGTGGAGCTGTTTTTCATGTGATATTCTGCACCTGCATAATCAAATGTGCTGACAATATGGGGCTAATTAACAGTTGCCTGACTGCTGTAATACTGTGTTTTTACCTGGAGTGCTGACTTACAAATTGCTGGAGAAGAAGTGGTACCGTGGCTATTGTGTGTTCAGTGAGTGTGCGCTATGCTTTTTTACACAAGGTGACATAGAAGTGTTAATATGCATGACCAAGGTACAATTATATTAAGTCTTGAGTGACTGTATAATTGCACGTGAGGTTTGCTAGTGTGTGTAAAGCGATCGCGGGTGTGTGTGCGTACAGTGGTCGCGTGGGGGTTAATATCTGCAGTCCAGAGGAATGTGTTTCGGGTCAGCAATGAGAATTCCTCAGTTCTGCATTAGTAGGTCACAGCGCTGCTGCTTGCCTCAGCAAACTCCCTCACTGGCAGACTTCTCTCTTGTTTTCTCACCTTCTCCACTTCCCTTCTTTTCCTTTAGCTAGGTCTGATTTTCATTTTTCAACCTTCACTTTTCCGACATGAAATTGTTTCGCATCCTCTCATTCTTTCTTTGTTTCCCCTCTCTCCTGCTAAGACGACTGAGGTGTAGGGGGTTGGGTGAAAATGAGGAAAAGCTGTATGTGTGTGTTTGTGTTATATAAATCTAGCCACATGCACTATTCACTCTTGCCGTCTGGTGCTTGTGTTTGTGTAGGATTTATGTTGAAGATCTTTCTTATTACCAGATGCCCATTTCACTCAGCTCTGATAAAGTAAAGAGGGAGTACCTATACATTACCATTTGAGGTCAGTAAGATTTATTATTTTATTTAGCAAGGATGTGTCCGTAAACACAGTTATAAACTGATAAATGCTGCTCCTTTAACTTTTTATTCATCAAAGCAGGCACAACTGTTTTCAACATTGACAATAATAAGAAATGTTTCTTGATCACCAAATCACATTTCTGAAGGATCATGTGACACTGAAGATTGGCGTAATGATGCTGAAAATTCAGCTTTGCATCACAGGAATAAATTACATTTTAAAATGTATTCAAATAGAAAATAGTTATTTTAAATTGTAACAATATTTCACAATATTACTGTTTACACTGTATTTTTGATCAAATACATGTATCCTTTGTAGGCGTTGTTTCAAAAACATTAAACATCTTATCGACCCCAAATGTGCTCTACTCATTCAAAAGTATCTAGCACCCAAAAATGAAAAATGTACTCACTCGTCATTATGTCTTTTTTAAAACTTTATGATTGTTTTTTTTTTGAGTGAACTATTCTCTTAGGATTTCTTAAGTAAAATAGGGAAACATAACCTAGGCGGCAACGACATAAGCCACGCACAACATGTGCACTCATTAACGTGCACTGATTCAAAAGCGTGCAGATATACAAACTGGGGTATTATGTACACATTCACCAGCGAAAGCAGGGCGATATTTGGTTTTAACTTTAGAAATTCAGTTGAACATATGGCCTGCAGCTTCAGGGTCGACCCGCTTTTCAATTGTACCTTTGTTCCTGCGTCCTCAGTGCTCTTTTATTTGTGTTATATCCCTGTCTTTCTTGTGGAGATACCTTTCTCTTTTCTACCTCTCTCTCCCATCTGTGTCTGCTCCTTGTTCATGTCTGCATCCCTATCTCCTGCCTGTCTCTGCTATCTTATCCTCTGATCCTACACTGTCCAGGCTGTTATCCTGCTCTTATTTCTTGTTGTGTGTGTGTGTGTGTGTGTGTGTGTGTGTGTGCGTGTGCGTGTGCGCGCGTGCATCCAGAAAATTGTATTTATGTCACACTCTGTCCCCAAAGCTCAATATGTGTCTTTATGCTCTTCTTGGAATAAGGGAAAAGAGAGGCAGAGTTTTAAAGGATTTGAATGATATTTTAGTCAATTTAGAAAAAATGAAACAAATGAGAAACTAGGTTTATTTTGACATCTGAATTAATGATAAATTGTTATATTTAGATTTGTCTTATCAACTACATTGCATTTATTGCTGCAATATCAAAATCTAGGACTGAAGATTTGAGCTTAATTACATGAGAAGACACTCTTAACAGTTTCCTTAATGGTTTTAAAATGTTTGAAATTATTGAGATTTATGCTGTTTCCTTCTTGGAGAACTTACAGCTTAGACAGCTAGTCCAATACATTTCATTCTTGTAAAACCAAGTTTTATTAGACCTTCATATTGTCATAAGTTAAATTGTAATCGCTTGTGTCTTCCGTCTTGGGGTTATTATACATTTTTGTTTGCTGTTAACATAGCAAATGGACTGCATGAGTGTTTTTTTTTTTTTTTAAATGAGATGGAATAAATTAAAAAAGAGGGTCTCAAGTATTTTTCTTATTTCACTGTACCGTTAAAAAGTTTGGGATTGGTGAATAAAAAAAAACAGTAAAACAATAATATTTTGAAATATTATTACTAATATTTGAAATGTAATATATTCCAGCGATGGCATAGCTGAATTTTCAGCATCATTACATCATGCTGATTTGGTGCTCAAGAGAAATTTCTTATTAAATAAATTTTGAAAACAGTTGTGCTATACTGAATATTTTGCTGGGAACCTTGATACATTTTTTGTCAGGATTCTTTGATGAATAGAAAGTTCAAATGAACAGCATTTTTTAAAAATAGAATTTGTTTTACAATGTAAAAGTTTTTACTGCTCATTTTTGAACATTTTAATGCATCCTTGCTAAATAAAAGTATTTCTTTAAAAAAAAAAAAAAAAGAAAAGTTAGAAAAACCTTTGAGGGACAGTAATTGGGGGGTTTGCATTTGCCTTTTTATGGAGGAATAGATAAGGAAAATGATTATTTTTGACTGGTCCGGTGTCAATAAAAGAGATGGTTGGTGAAAAAGCAGCTGTGGCTTTTGAGTACATGGAGTGTTGAGGAACTACACTTTAAGATGAAAGCCGTAACCATGGTTCCCCTCCTCAAGATGTTTGCTTTTAGCAAAGAGAGGTCAGGAAACAGATCAAGCGCAAACACTTGTGCATTGTTCAAGTTCAAGGAGAAGTTTAATAGAAAACATGGTAGTAAAAATTGTATAAGATGAGTAGATTTGCGCTGTAGCATGATATATTCAGTTTCACTGTTTGGTTTAGTCACAGTGAGAGCATGTTTGGCTCTTAAATTATTTTCGATTGCACTTCAGCTGTTTCCTAATTAATATGATGACAATTTTTGTGCATTAATGACTTGAATACTGGAGAAAGAGTTACTCTGTGAACTTAGCTTTTTGGCTTTATACCAAGCTGTAGATTTCAGCCTGACCCTTTCTGCCAGTGGATTCGAATGGTTATGTAAAGTTAACCGGTTAATGTTGACATGATTGATGTTTATTAGAAAAACAGAGAACAATACATTTATTTGTATAGCGCTTTTCATACATATTGTTTCAAAGCAGCTTTACAGAAAAATGCATGTTTCTACATTACAATTTAGAGTGATCTGTTATCAGAGGTGACTATGTCAAAGTAGTGTCCATATGTCAAACATACAGATTAAATAATACAAATCATGCAGTTAGCTAATATGTATTAATTTAGGCAGAAAAAATGATCTCATTAAAGCAATTATTACAAGTTGTGATCATCATGATTACAATATATAGAAAATCTGGCACGGGTGCATGTTGATTCAGAGTTGGCATCATCTGAAATCCTCACAGGGGTTGCCGTCTTCACTTCACAGGTGGTGGGGCATCTGAAATCTTTGTAAGAGGCTGGATTCAAACTGGAGCTGGCGTACTCTCTAGTTACCTTGGCATCCCGAGGTAGAAACAGAAAAGCAAGTGGAAAATAATTAGCATAGCTACTGTTAATAACATTTCAAGCAAAAGATTTCATATGATATAACTGGAGTACAATGTTATGAGGAGCATTATGTTAATACTTGGCTAAAGAGATGTGTCTTTAATCTAGATTTAAACTGGTAGAGTGTGTCTGAGCCTCGAACATAATCAGAAAGTCTAGTCAGGAGTTTAGGAGCCAAATGCGAAAACGCTCTCCCTCCTTTAGTGGACTTAGATATCCAGTTTCACTTTATTTTGGTGGTCCGTGTAACACATTCTATTGACTAGGGCTTATAAGTAATATTGCACCTACTGTACATGTCTACTAACTCTCATTAGAGTGTTAGTAGAGTATTAGTAGACTGGTAGGGTTAGGGATAGAATAAGTTGACATGTACTTGCAAAGTTACCTATAGTCAGTAGAATGTCTGTTGGAGGACCAACACAATAAAGTGTTAGCAGATATTAAGCAGACAGTCTACTAATACTTCAATGAGAGTTAGTTCACATGTAGTTGCTAAGTTACTTATAGTGAACAGAATGTACAAAAGGGACCATCAAAATAAAGTGTTACCAGATATTCTAGGTACTACCAAAAGTCCAGAGTTTTTTGACCTTGAGCATGATGGATTGTAGGGCGATAGAAGATTGGTTAAATACACAGTAGCTAAACCATTTAGGGCCTTAGGTCAGTACCAATACTTTGTAATCGATTACAAAACTTAATAGGTAGCCAATGTAGAGATTATAAAATTGGAGTTATATGATCATATTTTCTTGACCTGGTAAGAAGTCTAGCAGCTGCATTTTGGACTAACTGTAGTTTGTTTATTGAGGATGCATGCAGGTCAACCACCTAGAGCATTGCACTAATCCAGTGAATGCATGAACTGTCTTTTCTGCATCAGAAACCAATAGCATGTTCCATAGCTTAGCAATGTTTTTGAGGTGGAAGAAGGCTGTTTTTGTAACATTTGAAATATGATTAATGAAAGTTGCTGTCTAATATAATGGCGCTTTTCCATTACCAGTACCAGCTCGACTCGACTCACCTCGTCTCGGCTCGGCTCGGCTCGCTTTTCGCTCCGTTTTCCATTGCAGATAGTACCTCAACAATAGTACCTGGTCGTCATAGCGACGCCGCAGGAAACTGCCGTGACTTAATCTTCTACGCGAGACCTTTATTTTACTGTCTATGCACGAGACACACCCGCTACCCACACACACAGGACAATGGAGGAAATCGAGTGTATGCTGTTTTTGGATGTTTTTGTTTTTGCTGTTTTTTATTCAGGATACTCCGTCTGGCGCGTGCAATGATGACGCAGTGAATAGTGACGATTCTCTCTGACCAATCAGCAGTCTGCCGTGTTTTCACGTCACATTTTAGTATGGCCTCAGCTCGCTTAGAACCTCGCCGGAGGTGGTATGAAAAAAAGTACCTGGAAGCAGGTACAGGTACAACTTTTACACAGTGGAAAACCAAACAAAGCCGAGTCGAGTCGAGGCGAGGCGAGCCTGTACTGTGTAGCGGAAAAGCGCCATAACACCCAGGTCTTTAACTGTATAGAATGAAGTAACAGTAACGTTACATCCTTAGATGCAAAATGTATTTTAAGAGATTCTGTGTAGAGGATTTTGGTCCAATAAATACCTCAGTCTTATCCGAATTTAACAGAAGAAAATTACTGGTCATCCACTATTTTATATCACACTCAACTTGGATAGTTATATATTTCATCACGACTAGATGAAATCTCTAAATTGAGTATCATCGGCATAACAGTGGAAACTCATTCCATGTTTTATAATAATATTACAGAGGCAGTATGTATATTGAAAATAGCAGAGGGCCTAGAACAGACCCTTGCGGCACTCCAGAATTTACAGATGTTAACTTGGATGATTCCACGTTTGACTAAACAAAATGGTAACGTCAGATAGATAAGATTTTTACCATCCTAATGCCTGTCCCTGAATACCGGTGTAATTTTGCAATCGATATATGAGTATGTCATGATCCATAGTATCAATAGTGTCAAACGCATCACTAAGATCAAGTAAAACTAGTATTGAGATGCAGCCTTGGCCAGAAGCTAGAAGTAATTCAATTGTAATTTTAACTTTTTCATAGATATATTTTTTTTGTGCTCAGCTGTGCTCCCTCTGCCCTTTCAGACAATGTTCAAGGTCACAGCCGGAAGGTCAGATGTCAAAGCCAGGGAAATGTGACACGTCCCTTCCCCCCAACTCTTGACCGACGACCTCCTGTGTTGTGTCTGGTAGGCTGATATGTGTCTGTATTTAACCCCTCATGGGATGCCCATTATCATGTGCTGTTAACACACAAACTCTTCATCCTGTGTGAAAACCATTCAGACACCTTCCAAAATATCACATAAAAATTACATTATTTGTGGGGAAATTAATTATATATTTTATTTATATATATATATTTTATTTTTTTTAATTTACATAAAAATGATATATACACACTACCATTCAAAAGTTTTTTTAAAGAAGTTAATAGTTCTATTCAGCAAGGAGTCACAGTGAAGACATTTATAATATTACAACAACAAAAAATCAAATAAATGCTGTTCCTTTTTCATTTTCAGCAAAGAATCCTGAAAAAAAATCATAGTTCCACAAAAAAAAAAAAGAAGTAATAATGCATCACAAATGTTCTCAAAATTGATAATAGTAAGAAATGTTTCTTGAACAGCAAATCAGTGGTTAGTTCACTGGAGTCAAGTGAAAATAGGACTTGTGTAATGTTTGATAGTCCTTTTACTATCCATGATTGCCAAAGTGGTCCTTCTATACACATATTTATATGATTATGTTAATATATTTGGTGGTATCTTTAGGGATCAGACGGCAGATCGCAGTTGCACTATCAAAATAAACCACTGAGATGAGATGGTCTGTAATCACTTTTCCTGCCTTTTGATTGGTGGAATATTATTCTGTTTTTCTCTATTATTAAAAATTTACCAAAACTGAAATCTATTAAAAAATTACAACTACCTTCTAAAACTAGAAATAGTATCCACTGATCAGTGCTTTACTCATCTGCCACAATAATTCAATGTCTTTAAATTATCTTCATTTGCAGGCATTTCTCAACAAATACTGATATGCACTTAAAAACAATTAATAATTCAGCATATATAATGTTTATATTCTTATTTTTAAAATAGACTATCATTTGAAAGTCTTACTTTAATTCAGAAAGGATGCATTGATTTGATCAAAAGTGACTGTTAAGACATTATTTATAATATTACAAAAGATATTACAAATATTTATATTTCCAATAATAAATGCTTTTGAACTTTCAATTCATCAAAAATTCTTGGAATTTCTTTTTATCAATGTGTCCACAAAAATATTAAGCAGCACAACTGTTTTCAACATTGATAATAATAATAAAAAAAATTCTTGAGCAGCACATCAGCATATTAAAATGATTTCTGAAGGATCATGTGACACCGAAGACTGTGCAATGATGTTGAATATTCAGCTTTGATATTATAGGAATAAACGACATATTATAATATAAAAGTTATTTTAAATTGTAATAATATTTCCCAATATTACTGTACAAAATCTTACCGACCCTAAACTTTTGATGGTAGTTTGTGTGTATATACTGTATATTATTTACTATATGTATGGATATTTTTTTCTGAGGGCATCCTTAAAGGTTTTATCAGATTTCGCACACTGCAAACAAATTTGTACTTAAAGTATTGGAAAGTAAACACACACACACACACACACGCATTCACATAAATTCGGTTCTGACTCACCCCACCAACAGAAAGTCAATAACAGCACAGGAATGATTAATCAGTGGCTCCATTGTCCAATTCCACCAATTCCCCCTCCTCTCTCACACACTCATGGGCCCCTCTCATGGCATAGTATTGATCTGAATGCATTTGCCTTCCATTTATCCACTGAACACAAAGAACTGTGAACTCACCCGGTACTGTGCCCAAATCCATCTAGGGAGGGATCACTTGCTTGCCATAGACATGCATAAATAGGTTTAGGGTAAGCGTTAGTCAATGGAAATGTACTCCGCAACAGCTTTAGCCTGTTTTTCTTTTTTCCTGCTTTTTTCCCCCGAATTAATTGACAACATCTCGCATACTGTTGGTCATGTGTTGTGAGGTCACATTATTTGGCAGCATGATACAAAATTACAAATTACTGCACACCAGCAGAGAAACATAAATTAGATCATAAAAGTCAATATTCAAGCATAAGATATTAACATTCAGGAAATGGGAAATCTGGATATCATGCAGTGGTGAGTGTGAGAGAGAAAAAATTAATTAAATGATGCAATTGGCTGTGTGAGTTAAAGGAGCCACATGCACAATATTTGATGCTGGAAAAATGGTATACCAAACAAACATATACTGAAAATCTGACCGTTTTGCACTTTCTTTACATAAAGTGAAATGAGCTGATATTATTTTCAGAAATCTGTGCATTGTGACTAACTTATATACTTTCGATGTATGATTTTTAAATATTATATTTACTATATTTATTTGTTTATTTAGAGTCTTCATTCTCTTTACTCTTAATGCTTTAAAAAATGCTTGTCAATCATCACACTTTACTGTTTGTGTGTGGCTGTTTGTCTGTGTGTTCCTATCTGAAAACCAGCAGAGGGATTTGAGAATAATTTGACGGACAGCCTGTTCAAAGCCCTCCCTGCCTACCCTATCATTCTGGTTGCCGAGAGTCAGGTTGCCATGACACCAGACTGTTTTGTCTGCCCTTTGACCCCTTTAAGAGGTGCTTTGGTCAATCAGGCATTACCCGTGAGGGGCCAACCGAGGGGGGAAAGATGGAGCGACATTTCCTCTCTAAAAATGAGGTACAAAAGGTTCTATACATCCGTTGTATGCTGGGGTACCGGCACAGTTATGGGGAGGCACAGGCGCGCACACACACAAACAAAAGGCACAGATGAATATATCCGTGGCACAGTTCTGCCTTGGAAAAAAAATGAAAGGATCTATGAGGTCCCTTGTGTATACGGGTCTTGTGCTCGTGATAAGAGCAGCTACCAGCAGATTTTCAGATGAATGCTTAGTGGAAAGAATAGAACTGCACAATTTGATTATAAGAATAGCCGCTTAAAAATGGGCTTTTAGAGAAAATTAAAGCACTTTATTTTACTTGGCTTTAAATTATTGATGCTAATTGATTAAAATGTAATTGGATAAAAAATATATAATTTATTTAATTTAATTAAAAAAATCATTTTAAAAATACCATTAAAAAAACATTTCTATTTTAATGTATTTTAAAATGTAATTTACTCCTGTGATCAAAGCTGAATTTTCAGCATCGTTACTCCAGGCTTCAGTGTCACATGATCCTTCAGAAATCATTCTAATATGCTGATTTGCTGCTCAAGAAACATTTCTTATTATCAATGTTGAAAACAGTTGTGCTGCTTAATATTTTCATTGATGCATTGATACATTTTTTTTTTCAAGATTTTCTAATGATTTGAAAGTTCAAAAGAAAAGCATTTATTATTGGAAATATAAATCTTTTGTAATATTATAAATGTCTTTGCTGTCACTTTTGATCAATTTAATGCATCCTTTTTGAATTAAAGTATAAAAACTTTAATGATTATTAATTGTTTTTAACTTTATATCAGTATTTGTTGAGAAAAGCCTGCAAATGAAGATAATTTAAAGACATTGAATTATTGTGGCAGATGAGTAAAGCACTGATCAATGGATATTATTTCTAGTTTTAGAAGGTAGTTGTAATTTTTAGTAGATTTCAGTTTTGGTAAAGTTTTAATAATAGAGAAAAACAGAATAATATTCCACCAATCAAAAGGCAGGAAAAGTGATTACAGACCATCTCGTCTCAGTGGTTTATTTTGACAGTGCAACTGCGATCTGCCGTCTGATCCCTAAAGATACCACCAAACCTATTAACATAATCATATAAATATGTGTATAGAAGGACCACTTTGGCAATCATGGTTAGTAAAAGGACTATCAAGCATAACATAAGTCCTATTTTCACTTGACTCCAGTGAACTAAGGCCTGACAAGCCTTTGAAATTAATCCTTTCTAGCCAGAACTGCAGCATGATTCCTCCTCTCCTCGGAGAATTGTTGTGACTCGCTGTGAGTCCTCGTCAGGACTGATAAGATTAGCGTGGGTTCTGTTCTCACCCTAGGACACACAGTATGTGGAACAGAATAACAGCTCATGGGAATTTATGTTGCTCTGTTTAATGGCGTTAGATATGTTATGCTTCAGACTATGAAATTGGCCTGGAACAGAGAATTTGTTTGGTTTTCTCTCCCTGATAGCCGCATAAATGAAGATAATGGGTGATGAAAACGAACTTACTTTGGTTTCTGACGGCTCCTTTCATTTCAGTTTATTTCCGTCGTGAGCGTTGACCTGTATGTGACCTGTTTAATATGCTGTGTGCAGATAAGATTATTGCCAGGCGGAAGGGTTCATTTTTTTTCTCATGCAGATGAACACAGAAGCCTGTCAAAACAGACATAAAATATGAATTACATACCAGAGATCTGGGGCTGGAGTTTGTCTATATTTAAACACTTATGTGCATTCTTGGCATGATGTCACAATTATCTGGGTAAGATGATGCGTCAGGGGAAAACCCTGGGTGTCTGGATAAAAATGAAAAATGAGAACACAAGCGTGCAAGCAAAAGAGCAGAAAATAACTTCAAGCTGATTTTGTTGCATAAGAATTATTTAATCATTCAAATTTACTGTGGTTCCAAAATTAATTTGGATGGACCCGACCACATGTAAAAATATATATATATATATCAATGCCTTTGAATTATAAAACAAAGTAGGATTGTTTTTAAAGAAAGACTTTCCACAAAAAAAAATTCACGTGATTTTACTTTATAACTTATTTATGTGATGGCAAAGCTGAATTTTCAGCATCATTACTCTAGTCTTCAGTGTCACTTGATCCTTCAGAAATCATTCTAATATGATGATTTGCTGCTCAAGAAACATTTCTTATTGTTATGAAAGTTGTGAAACTTTTTGTGTAAACCGTGAGACTTTTTTCAGGATTCTTTGGTGAATGGATCAAGTTCAAAAGAACAGCATTTATTTTATATAGAAATCTTTTGTAACATTATAAATGTAATTTTGACCAATTTATTGCTTCCTTACTGAATAAAAGTATTAATTTCTTCTTTTTTTTTTTTTTATTCTCACTATTAACTAACTGTTAACTATGACTTTTGCCTCAATAAACTCCTAATTACTGCTTATTAATAGTTAGTAAGGTAGTTGTTAAATTTATGTAAGGGATGTAGAATATGGTCATGCAGAATAAGGCATTAATATGTGCTTTATAAGTACTAATAAACAACCAATATCCTGGGCAACTAGTTAATAGTGAGAATTGGACCCTAAACTAAAGTGTTACCAAAATTTGAATAGCCCCTAGCTTCTGAATGGTTGTGTAGTTCTGAGAAAAAAGTTATGAAAATGAACAGTTGGGTTATTGTTTTGAAATCGAATTCAACATTTTGGAGTTTTTGTGGCCACTGTATGTACAATGCTATTAATTTGTGTATTTGTTATATCTTTTGAACCTTCGCTCAATTGTCTTTTCAGAAGCGGGGAGGCATCACCTGAGATCCGCTCTGGTCCTCCTCTGGGACTTCAGGTGTTCACTCCTCATGCGACATATACAGCTCAAAGCAGACCAGCTGGTCAGAGATCAGGTAACCACACTTTTCTCTCCGCCCTTGTTATCTAAACCTACAGTGCTGTTCTCAGCCTTTTGTGTGGCGGCTCCAAATAGTTCTTTTTGTTATTGTTTATTATCAGTTCCTTTATGACTATTGCATGTTCCTCTGCATATCTCTCATATTTCTGCCATGGATTGTAGGTCTCTTTATGAATCAGCTTTTATCATAGAAATATTTTTTGAACCACCTCACATTCGTCTTTTGCTTCTCGCTCGTTTCTTACATTGTCGGGCGAAGCAGCTTCATTTGACGTCAAGTTGCTCTGAATATTTCGGATTGTTCCTGAATGTCATTGGCATTCCATTGTGCACTTACAATGCCAGCTGACCTTCAATATTTTGCAGCTGACCAGAGCTACGTGTGTATATCTCTCTGTTTTCTCAATCCCACCAACATGCCTGGCATACACACTAACCCCTCTGACGTGATTGACAACTCTGCCCTAGCAACCGTTGCCGGGCTGCCCAGGGTTGCCAGGGAATGTGTTCCCATAGCAACACGTTTAACCGCTTTATTTGCCACCTTGAAATGTAGCGAAGGTTTTACAAAGAGGCAGAAAGGGATTACTGCTGAAATTTGCCGTGGAAGAAAATGTGTGGAAAGGTGATTTGATTTTTGAGAATTGTATTTAATTTTTATATTTGTTTTTAAAGTTTTTGTGGAGCTGTGCTGCTAGTGCCAAAGGATTTGTTGTTGTTGTTGTTTTTGTAAGACTAAGTAGATTTAACTAAATCTAATTTTGCCTTTATGGTGGAGAAAGAGCCCATTACTGGCTTACATTTAGTCGAACAGTGCATACAAAAGTATAAAAAACTGATTTAAAATCAGAGATCAATATTAAACTCCCAGCTTTAATATTCCTGTTAATTTTATGGTTTATCATTTAGTTTATCAAGTTCAAACTCATACATATGCGTTTGAGTCGCACAGTTACACATTAAAACTCAGAGACTTCAGAGAACACAAATGTGTTCAGGTTTCTGCATCCAGTTTTATATGAAAAGTGTCCGTAAGGGTTCTGGAAAGCATGAGTGAGAGTGCAGGGAAAGAAGGAAGGAAGGAAAAGATGGATGGGGAGAGATGATTTTAAAAAATACAAACTGGAAGAGGGGATGTTATTAAAGCAGGAACGCATCTTGAGAGGAGGATGCTGAATTTTTGACGTTTTGATTTTAAAGAGAACAAGGGGGTGCAGAGGTCAACAGAGGAAGGGAAAATAAAGCGATTGGATGAATGAAGAAAGGCAGGGTGTTAAGAATGAGAACCGGATAGGTGGTCCAAAAGTAGTGGGACAGAAAGAGGGACATTGGGCTGGGGGAGGAAATTGGGAGAGAACTTGATGACATTCATGGTGGTGTGAGAGGAAAGTTAAAAAGGGCAGGAGTCTGGAGACGAAAAGGACAGGACCAAATAATCTACCTGGCAACACGCTAAAGGAGGCCCAGGTATTGCCATGGTAACTTGCCACAGGATTGTCACAGGTTTTTGACGCGTCGCTCATCTTTTTCTATTCTGTGCAAAAATACATAATCGCAAGAGCACATCCAGGTGTTGACAAATTATGGATTTTGTGTAGTTTGACCTGCTCTCTGAAACACACACAAAAAGATATTTTGAAAAATGTTGGTAACCAAACTGGGTTTTATCGTATGGACAAAATATTCCGAATATATTATTTTATGTTCCATGAGTTGGAATAGAGTTCCATAGAGTCATAGAGGTTTTGTGACGACATGAGGATGATGACAGAAATGATGACAGAATTTTTATGTTTGAGTGAACTATCCCTTTAAATTACTTCCTCCTAAACCTCCTTAATATGCAGAGCAACCAGCTGATTATTATCCAATGGCAGACAGGGAGATTATTCAGGGATATTGGTTTGAAAACGCCACAGAAATTGCACATTTCAGCTTTCACACCAATATATAACACAGTTGACAGCAGATTAACCACAGGTTTTTGTTGTTGTTTTTTTTTCAAAATTACTATAAACATGTTCCACTAATATAAAACAACCAGAAAATATATACATATGTAGTTTTATAAAATTATTTTTGCAAAATTTAGCTGGAAATGTTTTGCTTTCTTTAAAAACAATCGCACCTGGGTTATTATTGTTAACTAAAACTAAAACCATTAAAAACAACATTTTCATTACTTGAAATAAAATAAACATTAACTGAAAAAAATAAAGTATAAACATTTTTTATTGTTTATTGTTATTTTTATAGCTAGCTGAAGTACAAAAATAAATAAACTAAAATCTAAAACACATTTAAAAAAAAGAAAAAATAATATTAAAAAAATAAGAATAAAGAACAAAATTAATTACATTTTAACAAAATTTAAAAAGAAAACAAAATATAAAAATAAAATCTATTGAAAAATATTAACAAAACTAAAATAGTATATCAATGGTACCTGTTTGGTAACACTAGTGGTGCAGAAATTATACATTTCAGCTTTAAACCACACAAACTATCACATTCACATATAACACAGAGAGAGACCCACACATACATTTTCTAAAATAAAATAATTTCTTGCTTCTAATGAAAGAGCAAAGAAATCTTGCTAGGCCTGGTTTTTCAACCAGAATTCATATCTGTAACCACACAGAAAGTCGTAAAATCATTAGCTGAACCTATACACTCATTAAGCTAAAACCTCTTGGATGAATTCACACCACTGTAAACAAATGTGGAGAACAAACACAAAGAAGCCAGCCTGTAGACAGAGCAGCTTATGCTAGTGTAGATAAACACATTTGCATTCCTTTGCATGTATGCCATCTGTGAAACGTCGGCATGCAAAGTGATACGGCTTTAACCTATGGCTCTCGTAGTCCTATGGTGTCTGTGTGTGAAAATGAGAGGTCTCAGAGGAGCGCTACACCACTGCTTTCCTGCTGAATAAGCACTAGCTTCTCTGTTAGCAGACAGACTCCTGCCTCTATATTGCCAGGACTGCAGAATCAGTCTAGACTGATGGAATACGAGCGTGATTTACCCAGCACTCTTCACACATACATACATACACACACACACACACACACACACACACACACACACACACACACACACACACACACACACACACACACACACACTTTTATGTGTTAATTTAGTGATTTTGTAGCATTTCATTGTCATTAAATAAAATTAATAAGTAGATTTTTCTTGAACAGTGTGTGTGCGCGAGAGAGAAATTAGTTTATGAGGGGTTGATGATGATAAAAGAAAACATATTATTAGGGCAGCATAAATATTTTAGTAGTTGCAGAGAGTGGGTGGTTTCACCAAGGAGGTCAGACTATGTGCGTGTGTGTGCGTGTGTGTGTGTCTGTCTGTGTGTGTGTGTGTGTGTGTGTGTGTGTGTGTGTGTGTGTGTGTGTGTGTGTGTGTGTGTGTGTGTGTGTGTGTGTGTGTGTGTGTGTGTTTTCTGCGTGAGTTCGTGTGTATTATATGTGAAGCCACTAATGAGCAGAGACAATGCAGGAGGCAGGGCTGAGTTGGTTCAGTGCGCAATATCACCAGCAGAGGGCAACAATGCCACAACAATGATTGGCAAAGTGCTTTAGATGAGGGTTTTCTGCTTATAGAGTTTGCTAAATATGCTAGAGAGTTTGTTGATGGTGCTTTTGGTGTTTGTGTTGTCTGCCTGTATGTATTGTGTACCCAAACATTACTATTAAATAGAGAATTTTAGGTTAGGTGTAAAGTGTGACCATTTTACTGGACAGACATATATTAGGAGAAAACTAGAAAATTCCAATGAATTCAAGTGGTTTTACGAAAAAAACATTTACTAAATCGAGCCTAAATAACTTTTTTGTTTTTGTTCAAAATTGTAAAAAAAAAAAATCATGTCAATGCGTCATAATAAATCCCTTTTCCAAAACATGTTTTTGTCTTAGCCTGATTCATTATGTAAGCCTATTATAAGCGTTTATATTTTAGACCCGACGGGATGGTTTTTGCCTGAAATCACATATACGCCACTCAACCGTGTGTCTCGTCATATCTGTAAATGGGGAAAAGTTGCTCCGGCTACTTTGACGCGTGTATTTGTGGGAGTGAAATAGAGTGGTGCAGGTATGATGTCACTGTGTAGTAGGGCTGGGTAAAAAATATCGATTTCTCGATTTTAATCGTTTCTCATTTTTACGAAACAATATCGATTCTTAAATCCCAAGAATCGATTAGTCATCCTGTTTTCAGTTGATGAATGAATGGAACATTGTTGTGCGCATCCCATCCAGTAAATCGCAATAATCTTTATGCTTTGTTATTATTGATATGAAACAAAGTCTCAGATTTCAAATTATGTCCATTTTCTTACGAAATTCAAAAACATAAATACCGTTTTGGCGCTGTGGCGTGAGATCGCTTAAGAGCAGCAGCAGCGCGGAGCGCACATGACCTTCTCTTCCGCCTTAATAATGCCAGTTACAGCGCGAAATAAACATGAATGAGCATCTGAAAGTGTGTTAAAAGATAGAGTACAACTTATCGAAATCCGTATCATGTCACATGGAATCACTCAATCAGTGTTTCAACCGTGAAAAGACGTTAGTAAACAATGTCATGTAACATCACATTTACCTCAGAAAAAACATATCCAGTGACCATAAACTCGTTAGTCAACTAGAAAAATTAACTCTAGACTCTAGAGAGGAGAATTTTGTTAAATATATGCACCATATTACATATTACAATAAAGCTGGAAAGTTTTTTTATGACAGCCACCATTTAAATGTTTATATAATTTCATATACATTTATTATAAAAATAGATAAAAATGTATTTTAAGTGTTTGTATACAAATCAGTTACCTATAGGCTACAACTGACTCCCATAGTTTACAATAATAGTTAAGAGATTTGTTTTCCTTGAGAAAATTTGCAATGTATTGTACCTGATATCCAAAATAATCAATATTGAATCGAATCGAATCGTAATCGAAATCGAAGCGAATTGCAAGCTTGTGAATCGAAATCGAATCGAATTGTGAAATTTGTGTCAATACCCAGCCCTTCTGTGTAGGCCAGTTAGCATCACACTGGTTCCCTCGACAAAACCCCAATAGGATTTTCCTATAGGCTTTTGGATCATCGCAAAAAACAAGCTCTGAGATTAACAAAAGGTTATGATACTTTTACGCTTTGTCCATCAAGATCATTTTCACAGATGAACACTACTTTTATGAATTTTGAAGACTAAATGCAGTCACCAGAAGTAAAAAGTTAACGGTAGGCTTTACTACTACACCACGGTCCCACGATTTTAACGTCGATTTTAAGCTTCCGACAACTCTTTTACTTTTTATCTAAAGACTTTTTCCCGAGAACGTTCGAATTAGAATAGTATATAAGAGCACAATTGTAATAACGATGCTGTAAACGCAGACTGAGTTTACCTGTTCGGCGTGATGACGTTAAATCTCCTCGACAGCCTCTGTGGTCCTATTTAGCCACTGTTAGCAACCGCCTTTTTCAAGACACGTAACAGCTTTAAAAAAGACCTTATTTCAGCCATTTAACCAAAATCCCTTCGGGACAAGGGAACCGGAAGTGCTAAAATGCTAACTCGTTTCCGCGTTTTGGCCTACAAAGTGATGTCATATCTGCACCACTCTATAGGTTAGCAGTCACAACAAGCAAGAAAGGTTGACATAGAGCGCGCTAAATCTCAAACCTCCAGGGAATCACCCATTTTAAAACGCTGAACAGAGGAGTGTCATGTAAGAATTGATAAATTAGGAAATTCCAGATGGTCTGTTTTGGGGGTGACCAGGCCCTGAGAGAACAAAAGGACCTCTCTGGAGATTAGCATTTGAACTGGCTCTCATGCACCATCGAGACGAAAGTCTCACCTCCGAGTCATCTAATCTACATCTCCTTCCCTCTCCCCTCACCCCCTCTCTCTCATGCTCAGGTGACTACCTGATTTCACCCAAGAAAATGTATAGTTTAATGTGAATGATTATCACAGGGTATATTCATGTTTGGTATCGTTTAAAATGTCACAGTGCGACTGGTACAATTCTCTCATCTCAGAATAAGTAAAACACAAGGTAATAAGGTTTTTTGATGGTTTATGGATAACTAGCATACAAGGAGGGGTTGATCTCTCAAGCAAATGGTCACACCCCCCAAGAGGTGCTACAGTGTACCTCAGAATGCAAATTTACTATTGTTAGCACATGTTTACATGTGAAAGAGGTCTGGCTATTTAAGGGAGTACAGCAGGGAGATCGGGGCCTTTTTCTGTATTTCAGATGGGTCCGTTAGGCTGGGAGATGTAGATCTCTCAGCCTAACGTATTTCTTAAAATGTTGGGTTTGCATCTTATCTCTATTCCAGAGCATTTGATGTTTTGTATCGATTATCTTTGAATTGATTATGGAATTGGCATGATACATTTACCTGACAGAATAAATTGTTACATTGTTGATTATTCTAACTGACTTTGATATTATTTTCATTGAAGAGTTAAACAGAATAGTCAAACGTTCACTCACTTTTAGTGAGGCACAGATATTATTAAAACCTTTCATTTATGGAGTCAGATGAATTAACGAGAGAATACATAACTAAATGTATTGTAAATTTAACCAACCAATACTTCGCATGAGTGAGGACAGAGCACGTGAGACCTTCCCTGTGTTATTGGAAAACCTCCATTGGACCAATTTCACGGGCCTTACAGTCAGCAGACAAAAAGAGATTGCGACAGAGCTCGTAATAAAACCAGAATCAACATTGGATTTGCTTTTTGGGAAATGGAATGATCTGAAGGATTTGAATGAGGTGAGTAGAATATTTTACTGAACAGAGAAATTGCCATATGTAACCGAGTTGATTGCAAAGCATTATTGTCTATTGTGAAGGATCAAATTCATCCACACAAGCCTAAGAACAACCAAAACAATGTTTGCGGAAGAATTTTTTATACTAGTGTACCTTTAAAATCAATTTGAATGATTTGAGCCTGATTTTTTTTTTTTTTAGTCTTTTTATCTTTAACCACTTGAATACTTTTTGAATTATAAGTTTTACCTCTCATGTTTCTAATTAGCACCACTGGTCATACATACTGCATACTCTGGCAGAAACCATTTTGAGGATTGTTATGCATATAAATGCCTTGGAAACATCGAAATTGAAGAGATGACTGTGGGGGGTAAATTGGTAATGGTAAAGATGGTAACAGAAAAAGATGCACCAGTTTATCTGGCAACGGAGTAATAAGGTCCTCTGCAATCTCTACTGGGCTTTTCGCGGAGAAGTATGTGGCCCTGCATGTGCGTTGCGGTGTGAGGTAGTTGGTTGTATGGTTTCGCATAATAAACAGCCCGGAGATAACTGTACAACCTTCTAGCTTTCCCTGCGGCTGCACGCTTACGGCTATCTGAACCCACTATGACGGCAGAAGCAGCATGGGATGAGCTCATGTGGACAGCCAGGAGCAATGCTTAGGCTTATGTAGTGGATATGTGACTTGTTAAAGACCTGCTGGGAGTCCCAGATTGAGCATCAGGGATTCAAACTCTCATTTAAAATCTGGAAGTAAACAAGTCGTAGGATGTTGAAAAATGGAATACAACAAAACAATGTGATCTAGAATGAATCAGAAACTTTAAAGAATCTGCACTATTTTTAGGTCATAAATATGAACTCTTTTGTACAGCCAGTCAGATGTTGTTCTGTTGAAGCTCAAGATGGTCTTCTTTGGATCATTGTCAAATCATGCACGAGAACATGATCATCAGGTTTTACTTGTGGAATGTTCATTTTACATTTCAAATTTGAAATGGTCTCCAACTCCTGGATCCCACTGTACATCATGCATCATATGACACTCAAATCTCTAGAACTGCACTTTTTTATCACATATTGGAAACTTCAGCAGCAGGGATTTTAAGGTAGTAGCAATGCATGTTGTGAAGTCAAAGTCATTATTTTGTCTGGTGGTGGCTGAGGAATGTAAACGACACAAAAGCAGCAGCCCTTCTGTATCATATTTAGATGATAAAAAGCAACACATTCATAAAAAATAATTTTTCTCACACCAATGGTATGCGGCGTTGCGTATGTATCAGCTCTATAGCAATGCTGAGGACATTTTAGTTCTGATTTATTGCCACTGGCATCCAATTATATAAAATATGTCTGATACCCAAGCCTTCCAGATCGTGCTTTTTTTAATCTTTTATAATTAAACGTTTATTAGATTACATATTTTATATCAGACGGATGATTTATTTTCTCTAATGTGTTTTCTAAATTAACCAAGTAATTTCTAACTGAAGAATACTGATATGAAATTATGAGTGAACTTTTTTTTTTTTCTCACTCAGAAACTGCAGAAACATTTAACAAAGCAGAAAGCTTTTGCTGCTTGTTTGTGTGTTTATTTGTTTGTGCCTCCTATCTCTGCATCACCATCCAAGTCACCCCCATCCTCCTCCTCCTCCTCCTCCTCCTCCTCCCCATCTCCCCCTGTGTGTCTGGCTGGTGGCTCAGACAGCCAGCATCCGCATTGCGTTGTAGCTCTCTTTTACTCCCCCTCTGTCTCTCTCTCTTTCTTTTTATTCTCTTTCTCCCTCTTTCACCTCTATAGGGTGGGAAAAAGGGCATGTATCAGCATTTCTCCTTCTGGAGGTGTGCTGAGAGGTTGTTCTGTGGTCAGATGTCGATAGTTTCTGTTGTATATTGAGGATTCAGTGTTCAGTTCACACACCATAATGGTATGTGTTAAAATGATATGTTTCAGTTGTCTGTTCTCCATTGCTGTGCGCCTGCGACACAGACTGGACCAGTTCTGCCTTCATATTCTGCTTTAATTTTCCTATCCTTCACCCACTTTCACTGCTCTATTACTGCTGCTCAGATCAGCTGCACTCGTAAAATGAATGGTATGGGCCAGGGGAAACCAGAGCAAGTTTTCACACCAGGAAGTTGTCTCAATGGATATATCTTTAACTATATTGTTTGAGTCCAAAATCCAGTTTCTGAAATGTGTTTTTCCAGCAGTGGTTTTGTATGTTTGTTTCAAACTTGTTAGTCTTAAATTATTTTTATTTTATAATTTGTATGCATTTAATTTATAATTTTAAGGTAGATTTGAACTGTTTTTAGCACAATGTTTTTTGTTTTGTTTTTAAAACGTTTTATTGGAGCTGGTTGTCTCATATTTTAAATGTTCTACTTTTATACCCAATTTATTCATTCATTTTTGTTTTAGACAATATTCAAATAATTGCTGATGTTTTTAAATGGTGCATTTAACATTTTATTTCTAGGCTATATATTCATCACTTTTTTTTATGCACTACCTTTCAAAAGTTTGGGTTGAGTTATTATAAAAAGTACTTTTATTCAGCAAGGACATCAAAAGTGACAATAAAACATTTATAATGTTACAAAAGATTTATATTTCAAATAAATGTTGTTCTTTGAACTTTCTACCTATCAAAGAATCCTGAAAAAATATATATTTAGCAGCAGGGCTTTTTTCAACATTGATAATAAGAAATGTTTCTTGTGCAGCAAATCAGAATGATTTCTGCAGGATCATTCAAATGGACACTGAAGACTGGAGTAATGATGCTGAAAATTCAGCTTTGCCATCACAGGAATAAATTACATTTTTAAATGTGTTAAAAATATTTTTTTATTTTAAATTGTTATGATTTTATACAATATTACGCTTTTTACTGTTGTCTTTATCAATTAAATTCAACCTTGGTGAGCATAAGAGAAATCTTACCGACCACAAACGTATAAACTTGCTAGTGTGTATATATAATAAACCTATTAATTTATGAACCTACCTTGAAAATGTTAATGTTACCTAGAGTCCTAACTAGCCCCATTCTTTCCTATACTATAGCACAATCATCCTCCTCCAACTTAAACCTGAGTGGAAATTTTCCTGACATTTGTCTGGTGACTCGAGGAAGCAGATGTCTTGCCACGTGATGAGCGGTTCAGTTGAGAGAGAGTGACTTTAAAGTGTGGCCATCCGGGCCCTGAAATGGGGAGACCTGCACCGAGCACGGTGACGTCATTCCTCCAGCAAGAACCTCAGCGCTTTGTCTCATTGTGCTCCCTTACTGCAGGCATGCAGTACACTGGTCAGCATTGGAGCATCCGTGCACACTCAGACAGAAAGCAGTCCAAAGTAAAAGAAGAGACGTAAAACAATACAATAGAAGCACGGGGAAAACATTTGAAAATATAAAGGAGAAAGGAGACGGAGGGGTAAGAAAATAAAGAGGAGAGGAGATATGCATAGAAATGAACAAGAAAGAAAACCAGATAAAGCACAAGCTTTTGCAAATATCTCCTAGACTGCCTGCAGTCAGCAACACTAATAACAGCTGTTGCCATCCCTCGGTGTGGTGGAAATGGAGGTTATTAAGCATTCCCTTTGAATAAGCTGCTGTAAAGCTAATGTACAGCCGATCCATACTAGTTGGCCCTTTCATGTTCCAGGGCATCAATGTCTGAACGTCTTTATCCCAGACTGTACTGATAATGATGTCTTCAGCTGACATTTTGGCTCCAGAACAAGGGGCTTTCGTACTCGCTGGTTGCGATGGCACGAGAAAGGGGTTATTCCCTCTTAGCTATTTGCGCCTATCTTTGTCTTTGTTACTGTTCGCTCTCAAAGCAAAATGAGTAGCCACCCCCACTCACTGTACCAGCATGTCATAAATCATATTTAAACGCTACACCTCCACTAAGGCTGTGGGACTGGAGTGTGGCTGGCTAAAGAGGCCATGAGAGGACAATGCAGCATTTAGTCGTAGAAATTAGTGTTTTAATCAGATCAAATTGCTTCTAACTTGATTTTTTTACAGCTAACTGTTGATGTGGTATGATTTTGCCATCATGCTCTCGTGCATGAGAGTGTGTATATCTATAAATGTGAGATTATAAAGAAATTTAAACACATATACACTGTGACACATGAAAAGAATATACAGTAGTAGTATTTTCCAAAGGTTACCAATCTTACATATTGCATGCCACATTAAGTGTAGGATAATACAGTTTTAGGCACAAAATCCCTGAAAATATTCTTCTGTTTGTTTTTTAAAAGGATAGTTTACCCAAAAAATTTAATTCTGTCATTTTTACTCACCCTTTTTGACTTCTGCAAACATGCAAAAAAATCGATATTTTGAAGCATGTTTTGTATATGCGTTGAAAGTCACTGGGGTTCAGTGTTGTTGGACCCTACAGCATTGGACCCCATTGACTTTCAATAAATGAACAAAAGGCATTTTTCTATTCTTCAAGTATCTTCTTTTTTGTGTTCCGCAGAAGAAAGAAAGTCATACAGGTTTGGAAATGAGGACAGAATTATATTTTTTTTGCATGAACTGTCCTTTTAACCTGCTATGAGTGGATTCAAACGCACCAAATGTGATGCTTTGGGTGCTGAAAAATATATGTAGTACTGTGTGAACACATCAGTGCACAAGTAGCTATAGCCGACTTGCTGATGTAGCCGTGCGGCACGTCAGGGAGACGGAGCGTAATCTGATGAGGCGTACCCGCAGATTGATTAACACAAGATTGCGGCAAACGCAGGGAGTAATATTTTCCAGCGCTTTATCATTTTGCTAGCCTGATGCTCTGTGGCTTTTCACCCTGTTTGAGATTCTGACCCTCCCCCTTCGTTTCCCATTCCTTCCTACTCTCGACTCTCTTCTCCTCTCCCCTTTGCCCCCTCCCTGCTCCCTCTGTCTCTCACACACATTTCCTCTCTCAGACGCATGCATACACGAGCGCACAGACTGCGAAAGAAGGGGGGGCAGGGGTAGTAACGGAGACACGATGCCTGAAAAAACGTGAGCGAGGGAAAGCGAGAGAGAGAGAGAAAGAGAGAGAGAGAAAGAGAATAGGGATGTTGTAGGCTAGAGGGATTGAGAGGAAAAAAGCGAGAGTTTGAGATTCGGGACAAGGGATGTGAGTGCTTGAGATGCTGAGAAGAGAGACAGAGTGATGGAAGACTCAAAGGCAGAAAGTGTGTGTGTGTGTGTGTGTGTGAGAGAGTGTCTGTCTGACAGGGAGGACACAGTCTGAGGGGCTCATGGTGCTGTAGACTATAGGATTGCTGTAGGGGAGGTAGGTTGTGTGCTACCTATGGGATCGGTGTGATTGTCTTTGCTCTACCTGCCTGTGAGCTCATTGTCTGTGTGTGTGTCTGACTGGCTGCCTGACTGTTTTTTCTCTTTCCAGAGAAAGAGGGAGAGATGACCAGACACTTAGATTGGACCTATAGAGAGTGGAAAGGATGGACGTTTTCTCGTTTTCCGTTTTCTTTCACTTTGTCTTTGTCTCATCAGGTTTAACTTTTCCGAGTCAGACACATTTCCGCATCCTTCATGCTGCACGTAAGCTGGTTTTTCGTCTTATTTGCTTAGTTTTCGACAGACTTTTTTGTCGCCGCAAAGGTTGACATTGTCAAAGTCTGCGTGTTCCAGATGCCGCGATAAGGTAGTATATCTCCTTTTGGATTTTTACCATTCGCCCTGCTACATCATCATGCGTTTCTTTTTGGCACAGCAGAGGCTTGTATTTGTCGTAGACGGTTTATTGTAGCGCTTGTGATTGACACACCTGTGCACATGCATTTATGCAAGACAGATGATGTTTCTCTAACGGCGAGATGGAGTGATGCTTTGAAGTACGCCTGTTTGGTTTATTAAAAGTGTGTTTTTTGGTATGTTTTAAAAAGACTGTGGGTCTAACTACTGCTGCAGTCGTTTTCATAATTCATGACACTGATGTTTGAGAAATCTTTTATCGTCATACTATTTTCGAGTCTGTCCACAGTCTGTAGTATTGCATGTCTACAACCGTCTAGTCTCAATCAGTTTGTCAACTCGCACAAGAATCATTTGTATTATTGATAATCTTTCCCCATTTGGTGGTAGTCAGGATGAAGAATTTGAAGAACAGTTTGGTGTCTACTCACTCAGTCACTGTGTCAGTTGTACCAGCTGTCTGCCTAGAAGGGGCACTATTGCACCATTTTACCTTCTTCGGTCCCCGTTTGTAGTTTGTGCACTGTGTAACATGAATACATCTAATATTAAGTTAAGCACTTGTTTAGCCTCCTAAAATGATTACATTGTATATATTCATATTTGCATTATTTTTATCTTAACAGGTTTCATCCAAACACCTGGACATTTGGGGGAAATTGGATTACCTCCCCATACTGTTGCTGTAGGTATTCCATTTAGCCCTGTCCTCAGGTTACCTGGTGACTTCAGCTGAAGGTCCCGTTCAAGTATTAACATGGTTCTGGCTGTTTTTGTTGATGATTTATGGCTTTTTGTTTAATGATTTACTAAGAATTACTTTACACTGTAAGTTCATTTTATTTGATCATGGTTTTTCTCCTGGTTGTTATGTAATATTGCGGAGAAATCCCCTATCTTTGTCTCAGGAGTCGGCGAATGTACCTTTTTGTTGTTTTTTTCAAGCAGATGAGGTTTTACTAATGCTCCTGGTAGAATCGTGCAGAGGATGATGCCACTGCTTACAGCCTCTGCGGTGAAACATATTGCAGTAAAAGTACCCATCAACAACACCCCATGGTTTTATTATGACTGACACAACACAGTTTGGTGCAAACATTATGTGTTTACTGCTCTCTATGTGCCCTCACTGTCTGAACAAAGTGAGGATGAAAATCTGAACAGCGCAATGCAGTCGGAGACCCTTTTTCCAGGTGCTTCAAATGTTTGAGGTTTTGAAGACATCAGTAAAAAGAAAGCGACGTAATTGTTCATTAATTCCAGCAACATGGTCCTGTTTTTTTCACAGTATGTCTCTTTGTCCCTGAGACCCTTAACCTGTGAGGTCAAACTAGGTCACAGGTGAGGTCCTCAGGAACAGGGCTGCATGCGCCGTCATCCCAAAAAGTCAAACAAAGGAGAAACATTTGGCTTTTTATTGTGTCTTTAAATCAGTCTTAGTTGTATTTACAGATCCAGTTTAAACACATGATGAAAAAGAGCAGTTGTATGTTTAGATTTAGAGTTTTTATACTGTATATTACTATTAGATTGTACTCCAGTTGAGGTAGTTACTATTGGGGACACACCCTATTGGCTGGCTTTGTGTTCTACACAAAGAAATGATCCAATGAGAAGACAGCCAAGGGTGGTGACCCCATAATATTATCAACACTCATGCTATCATTCAGTACATACAAGACAAGACAGATATATTTATGGACATACTGTACAGAGTTGTTGATTCATATGTCAATACAGATCTCTTCTCCCCTATGTCTGATTCTCTCATAGTACCTTGTTTCTAAATATCGGTGAGTTTTCCTACATTAATGTGTGCATAATTTGTTGATACTTATCAATGGAGCTATTCAAAAATAAATCCATTAATTAAAGAGAAATTTAATATTCCACAAAGTATCGCTGGAGAATGTTGTGTTGTTTGGTGCAATTATTACGTGTTTACTGACAGCTTGAATGAAGTGAGCATGAAAATTGAACTGAATCTGAGCAGCGCAATGCAGTCCAACCTCCTTTTTTTCAGGTATAATTTGTAATATTTATCAATGGTCCTCTTTTAAATTGATGCAGAAGAGATTTGCGGGGATTTCAGATGATGCCAACTTTGAAACAACATATAAAACTCAAATATAATCCTCATAATGTAATCATTCCAAGCACAAGTTGTAATTGCTGCTTAACGTGTTTGTGGTGTCTACTTAAACGAATACATGGCTGAATTCATGTATTATATTATAGATGTATGTATGCTACTGTCATATGGACATTTCTTTGGCAAACTAATTTTTATATTGAAACAAGCATTTTCTGTAAAGCTGCTGTAAAACAATATGTATTGTGAAAAGCATTATACAAATAAAACGTGAATTGAATCCAAATTAAACCCCACAAAGCGTCATCGGAACACGTTAGACGCAAAGGTTTCTATCGTGGCTGCCAATAAATCCAAAATATAACATTTCAAATTGTAGAAAAATGTCACTGTCCCACATGTGATGCACATTCGAAATCACAAATGAAAAATGAACCCTGGAAAAAAAGACACCGGCACTCCATGATATGTTAATTTTTCAGCACACCCTCTGTGACTTGCTGGCCTCCTGTTGGAGGGCCAGCTGTAGAATAAGCATCTCAGGACAGTGCGGCGCAATGCTACCTGTCTTCTGATCATTGCTTATAGCCCGACTGACTGACTACAACGTCTTTTTTCTGGCAGGCCTGCGGTGGGGCTCCTGCTCACTATTGATTGCCTTGTCTTTGCAGAGACAGATGAATGCATTAGTACCCAAGTCGCTCCTGCCACTGGAAATATATTAACTTCATGTATTAGGCACCCTGTCTCGTTACCATGGCGACACTTTGGAAAAGATGGGGTGGAGGGAGGAGAGGGTGTTTGGGGGTGATGGAATGGGGGGGAGGGGTGTGGGATATGGAATGCAATGAGCTTGTGGGCTTGATTGGTAGCCTCTCTATTTCTCAGACACACACACATTGACTATGTTGGGAGTCCATCCTACCATATTGTTTTTTTGTTTTGTTTTTTATATGTGTATGTTTCAACATTTATATTGATCTATTTTAAATGGCAATTATGTCTCATGTATATGTCTCATTATTGTAATTTTATGTTTTGTCTTTTTCATTTCTTTCGTTTGCTGCTCAGATGTCTGCTGCTCTTTTCCCGTTGTTCTGGTCAATTTGGATCATTTGCAATATCACGGCACCCCACCACTATCATCAACAGGCACACAGGCATCACCCTCTCCCTCCCTTTTTCCTTCTCTCTCTCCCTCTCTCTTTCACACACACACACACACACACTCCCAATCTCTTCACTTTGCAGCAAAATGGTGCATAATGGGAGCAGGAAGAGGGTTGAAAAGACAATGGAGAAAATTATGAAGAAGAATTAGAGGGGAAACACTAGCTACACAAGACCACCATGAACATGCATATATTGCTTTTGTCTGGAGACTGAATTTTGCCATTATTTGCTCACTCTCATGTCATTCATATCATTAATGACTTTCTTTTTTTATGTGGAACACAAAAGGAGATAATTTTTAAGAATGTTGGTAACCAAACAGTTTTCGGCTTCCATAGACTTGAATGCCGCACAAGATTGGAAGGTAGGCCTAGTAGTGAGTATGATGACAGGATTTTCCATTTTGGGTGGACTAGCCTATCCCTCTAAGAAAGCTACAGAAGCCTATAATCAAGGGTTTTTGAGTTTTTTTTTCTTTTTCTATTTATTTAGGTATTTTTAACTATTTTTTAATTGTAACAAATAATCACCATCATATCTGTATTGCTGGGCTGTATCTGTAACGCAGAGCCGTTGGAAACCGTTTTTCAACGGCTCTGGCTATTTCATCATGATGATGTAATCATTCAACTGAATATTCTAAAGATGTTTAGTTTCATATTATCTTCTCAAGCAAAATAACAAAATAACAGTTCTAGTAGCCTAATTACAGAAATGTTTGTGTTGATTGTGAAGCTATTGTTTTTCAGCTCGATTATTAGCACAGCTTTGAATTGTTATCAGTGCTTTATCGATGTCGATGACAGTCTTCGTATGTGTTGGGGCCATATTCTTACACAATACAATGTCAGGAATGCAGACTCTTGTTTCAAAACACTGGATCGCATATTCAACAATGAACCAAGGGTAATTGATGCAGGGAAAGTAGGTAAGAATTAAGAAATCACATTTTAGTATTACTACTAAGCATTGCCAAACCGTACGAGGTGTTGTGCTATACGTTATTGTAGTCACAAAGCTAACGTTATGTGGGTACCGACCATAGACTAAAAAAAATACCGTAGCGTGATGTGATCGCGACGCTTTTTGCGTTTAAAAAAAACGGTTATTTTTATAATGAAAATATTAACAACCGAATTATTATTATTAAATGTTGTTTTATTAAGATGTTTTACTAAGTAAATAAATAAATGATATCCTTCCGCTGGTTTAACGTTACGTATGCTAGGCCTGTTAGTTCCTAACGTAAAACAAAGCTATAGATAAAATAATAAATGTTGAAGAAAAATGTCATAGATGTGCATCGTTTGGATCGAAGAAGTGGTCACATTTACGTTTTTCCACTCTGTACATTGTTTTCTTCATAAGATTAAAATGGGTCCTATTTAACTTTGTCATTTTTACTCTGTTTTATGAATTTCAGATAGAGGTTTTCTTTATCAGTTGAGTTGCCAAATTAAATTCAACATGGGGGTAAAAAAGTGCAAAAGTAACTTTGGTCCACTTTGTTTGTTTTTTTTTTGTTGTTGTTGTTGTTTTTTTACAGTTCATGTTCTTGTACATATTGTTTTGTATTTGGTTCTCAGGGAGAGGCTATGACGTGATGCTGAATAATATCTTGATGGCTGAAATTATGCCTATAGTGGAGGAATTTGACGAGCAGACAAATAATGGTAACAGATTAATTCATCTAAATATACCCAGCAAAGTGATAACTGTTTGTTTGAGCCCAGACCTGTGACAATTAATTAGGCTATAACCAACAACCTGTAGGATTTACTTGGTAACAGAGTAAATATTTACTTTCAGACATGATTCATTTGAAATGGCAAATGTGTGTACTCTTATCAGTGCACTCCAACAGTAACTAGATTACAGAGGATAAACAGGCGAGTCTCAGTTTCTTACATAACGTATTCTGAAAGCTGATGTGTACAAATGTGAAGTGATTGCTTGCACTTTCCGCACCCAGAAACGCAGTGCATTTTATGAGAATTTGGATGTTGTAAAACTGTAAACCTGTCAGTTCCATTGGTTTGATTACAAATTTTACCTAATACAAGGACAAAATAGAGAGAAAATACAGATTTTTTTTTTCAGTCAAACTTTTCAAAAATAATTGTTTGCTTTAAGTGATTTCTAATTGTTCAAATATTAAGTTGTTGATGCAGCATCAGAGAGCCCATCTTTCTTTCACACAGCAGAAAGGAGAAAAGACAGACAGAGACTGACATGAAATATCAGTGAGAGAGCCTGATAGAACAGACAGATAATCATTGACATGCACACTTCAAGTGAAATTGAGATAAATGGTTCTGTCCTTCTCCCTTCTCCTCCCTTTTTTCAGATACAGTGTATGAGTTCAGGTTACAGGCAGCAGCAAACAATTTCATTGAAGCAGCCTCAAGGCTGCCCAGAGGTGAGACTTACATTATCACTTCATTTCTTTTGCTTGCTAAACCATGAAAAACTGGACCTAAACCATGAAAAACTGGGCCTGAGCCTTCATCTTCAAACCTGCAGCTCTTACTTTTTGCTATAAGTTTCATCACAATTTCCTCTTATTTCTCTCTTATCTTCATAATTTCTCCAGTCTTAAAACTTGATTCACTCAGCCATCTCAGTATTAATAACTATTAAACTGTACATTCCTTGCACATGGATGCAGTATCTAAACATTTTTTTTTTTTTTTTTTTCATTTCTCGCAGCCTCTGGATGTTTTCCCCCTTGTGGTGAGTTACATCTATATGATGATTCTCCTGATGAAAACATTTCTTGTGATGTATTTTGTGGACTCTCAGGCTACGTCTACATTAATCCGGATAGATTTGAAAACTGAGTTTTCGTTTCAAAACGCTCTCCGTCCACACTACCGTTTTCCAAATGTTTGAAACGTCGAAAAACGCTAAAATCACCCTACAGCGCACGCGTAAACCCTCATAAAAGCTCACTGAGATGATACAGACAGAACAAGACATAAAGTTATCACGCATTTCTTCTAGCAGGATCATTTTATTTAGCAAAATATCTCACCATTCACTGATGCATGGTCGCTCTCACTCACCGTTTTGTCTAAAATGCAACTGCTCTCATTTTTTGCCGCAGGACAGCAAATGCGAGTGAATTTTCTGTCATCTTTGCAGGACTGTGATATCAAGAGTGTGCAAAGTAACATATACCGGTATAAACATTAATATCTATGGGTTCAATATGTGTCACATGACTATACTTGCATCATTGTTTTCAAATATCTCCGTTTTCACAGTCCACACTACAACACGAAAACGCCATTTTCAAAAGGCTTTGTTTTCGTTGCTAAAAATGCCATCTCAGTGTGGACGGAAGGCCAAAATGTGAAAGAAAAGAAAAGATGCTTTTCAAACAAAAACAAGGCCTCAGACTGCTAGACTGTCAGGAACCTTTGGAGAATCTTTAGGCGTTTAAGGTGGCATGGCACCAAAGGGTCCCACCACTGTGGTGATCTTTTCATTGATAGCAATGTTCAAGCTCTACCATACACTTCTTCTCCTAACATACATGCCTTTTGATTTTCAAATATAGTTTAAAAAAGAATTATATAGAGAGAGTATAATTATAATAATATAGCTGCGAGCAGCGATTGCGGGCCCAAGCCGGTGGCACCGCCACCCTGGTGCCTTTAGTTACACTAAAGACCGCAGGGTGGCGATGCTGCCGGCTTGGGCCCTCCATCGCTGCTCGCAGCTATATTTATATATATATATATATATATATATATACATATATATATAACAAAAGATATATACATTATATATATATCAGACAAGTAATATTCTCTGTCTTGTCACTTCACAAAAAAAATGGTACAAATTGTACTACTAACTACTTAAACAGAGCAGTGTAATTTTAATACGTTAGGTTGACTATTTTATAATTATATTTTATTAGGGCTATAATGAACAGGCTGCGATGTCAAGATTGCAATGCTGGAGTGTGTGTGTGTGTGTGTGTGTGGCGTGGGCGTGATTGAACAGTGGAGACATAAAAATATACTTTATGGTGCTAACTTTAAAATTGAAATAAAATGCTCACGGCTGCACGGGCATTCATTCCTACTTCCATAGGAATTAATTGAAAATGCTCGCTCTGCTCCCAACCATAATCAATGTCAGTGCGGACGAACATATTTTACTTTCGTTTTTAAGTTAGCGATTCAAAAGCCCCCAGCGGTGTCACCTATTTTTTTACAGTCTATGGGTGTCACACGTCGATTAACCGGTGCTTATATTCTCACTGTCACATACCTAGTATAGGCCGCCTACCTGAAAGAGAGTTTAGCTTGCCCAACCATAGTAGCCTGATTAGAACGTCAATGACAAAAAAATAACTTGGGAATCACTAAAACGAGAGATTATTCTAATTATATTACATTAATTTTAAGTTGCAATCAACAGTTGATAATAAATGTATTACTGATCAATGGTAACAAGGTTGCGCTGCTGAGGCTCGTGCAGCTTCTCCAGGAGAAACGTAAACAACTGAGCGCAGCACACAAAAAAGAAACCCAGTTAACAACATACTGACTATAAAAATTACAAATATGGAGTTTTTATATATTTTATAACATGATAAGAGCAACCTCACTTGACGAGTAGGCTGTGTTTCCTGAATACAATCACGATTGAAACTGCGACGTTGATTTCATCAACAGGTTAATAAACAGTTACAATTAAGTCACTTACATTTAAGATGCAATATTGACTGTTTTTGTTCTGTTTCAGCAGCAAAAATAGTTAAACCAAGATCACAGCAGAACCATTGCACATCTCACAGCAACTTGTTTTCTCATTTCTGAATGATTCAGCATTTTGAATGAATCGGTTGACTCAAAGATTCAATGACCAATCCATAAACATCTGTCTCAATCATGAATGACTCAGTCATTCGAACGAATCGTTTGAACGAATGAATTAATGACTCGCTCATTAAGACGGTCGCCTGGCGACACCTAATGGCGGTTTAGTGTTATGTTTAAAAGTATCTTTCTTTCCAACGTGTGTGCACCATTATCAATGTCTGTGCGGACGTCTTTACTTTCACTTTTATATTAGCGATTTAAAAGCACCCGCTCGTGTCACACATCGATTAACCAATGGGACAATATCCTCACCGTCATATACCTAATAAATTTATATTTAAATACAATAGGCCTACCTAGTAAAACGTTTTATATACTATTTGGATATCCTTTTGGACACAAGAGGGCAGTATAGCCCTATGTTTGCTTTTTTGTTGAACCAAATAGCACTAAATAGCCTGTTTTTAACTTTTTCATACTTCTTGAATTGCAAAAAAAGAATAAAATAGGTTTAGTTCTAATATTTGTATAATTTTATATAAAAATAAATGGTGTATAATTACATTTTTAGAAGTTATGAGATGTTTCCTGCTTCCTTTTTGACATTAATTTAATCCCTCGCCATAGCAAAACCGTTAGAGATATTCAATATCCGTTCACAATTTAGCATCTTTAATGTATTTTCATCATGTTGAAAAAGTTTGGTGGGAATAAAATAAATAGTTTAAGAGGAGTGGCTAAAAATTCAGAGGCTGATTTTGCAAAAAAATCCACATTCACATGAAAATATCTCACTTCCTGATGGGAGGAGCTAATGAATGTAAATTAGAAAGTTGTCCGGCTTGATGAGAACAATATACAAACTATTTTTTTTTACTCTAGTTAAAACTAACCCCCCCACTTTTGTCAAAAGCATGTTGAAAGTGACACACTTCCTGCTGCCAGTTGGTGGCGCTATAACTTTGACTCACAATAGTCACATCCATGTGATCGGCCTCTTACAACGAACACACTGGTGAAGTTTCATCAAGATCAGTTAATGTATGCTGAAGTTATAACACACTTCCTGTTTCATTTTTTCGCCATAAATTCGTTTCCTCGCCACGGCCAAACCGTTCCGAGATATTCAAAATCCGTCCGCAATTTAGCATCCTCAATGTCTTGACTTCATGCTGACCAAGTTTGGAGGCGAATCGATGAATTTCCTAGGAGGAGTACATTAAATTCAACAGCATGCGTTTCCAAACAACGCTAAATAGCAGACTTCCTGTTGAGCTGGCGTAAAACTTAGAGCACGAAAGTTGTTCGGCCTGAGGAGATCTATGTGTGTACCGAGTTTCATATTATTACATGCAAGTGTGTTTGATTTATGGACACGTGTTCGGATCCCGTTCCAGGGGGCGCTGTCGAGCCCCCCTGCCACGTCCGGGTACCAGCTTCAGCCCGGCCCTGATGGGCGTTGGTTCTGACCTGTGTGCAAAGTTTCAAGAGTTTTTGAGCACGTTAAGGGCCCCAAAAGCCCTGAAACCTTGAAAAACAAAAAAGCAAATCTCACCCAACAGACAAATCCCTCCCACCCCTCACACACACAGAGTCAGAGAGAGAGAGAGAGAAAATTCTCCCAAAAAATCACATTCAAACCAAAATATCTGCCTTCCTCTTGGTCTGAGAATATGACTGTAAATTAGAAAGTTTTCCGGCTTGATGAGAACAATATACATACCAAGTTTTGTGATTCTAGGAAAAACTAAGCCCCCATTTTTGACTAAAGGTGGCGCTACTGAGCCATTCCACCACGCCCGTTTCTGAAACTTTGCACATGTCTACTGGCTAATAAATGTAATGTGTCTGTTGAGTTTCATGCAATTTCAAGTATGTTAAGAGTCTCAAAAGCATCAAAAAAGAATATTAAAGTTTGAAGCGTTGCCACGGCAACCGTATTAAAGATATGAAAAATCCTTTCACAGGTCTACATCTGCCGTGTGTCTACATTATACACATAAAGGTTGAAGCAAATCGGGTAAAAATAAGAGGGTGATTTCAAAGCATTTTGAAAGTGACACACTTCCTGCTGCCAGTTGGTGGCGCTATAACTTTGACTCACAATAGTCACATCCATGTGATCGGCCTCTTACAACGAACACACTGCTGAAGTTTCATCAAGATCAGTTAATGTATGCAGAAGTTATAACACACTTCCTGTGTCCCATTATTCACCATAAATTCGTTTCCTCGCCACGGCCAAACCGTTCGAGATATCAAAAATCCGTTCGCAAGAATTCATCCTCAATGTCTTGACTTTATTCTCACCGAGTTTGGTGGCGATCGGATGAAATCCCTAGGAGGAGTATTTCACATTCCATTGTATGCGTTTTCCAAACAACGTATAATAACCGACTTCCTGTTGGGCTTTTGTAAAACTTAGAGCACGAAAGTTGTTCGGCCCGATGAGATCTATATGTGTACTGAGTTTCATATTAATACATGCAAGCGTGTTTGATTTATGGACCAAGTTTTCGGACCCCATTCCAGGGGGAGCTGTCGAGCCCCCCTGCCACGCCCCGGTACCAGCTTCAGCCCGGCCCTGATGGCCGCAGGTTCTGACGTGTGTGCAAAATTTCAAGAGTTTTTGAGCATGTTAAGGGCCCCAAAAGTGGCAAAAAGGCAAAAAAAAAAATAATGAAGAAAAAGAAAAAAAATAATCCTTACGGAAACAATAGGGCCTTCGCCCTTTCAGGGCTTGGGCCCTAATAAATGGGATAAAATGTGTTGTTTAGGTTTCCAGGCTCAAGGTGCTGTTTATAACTGCGTGACCTGTCAGTACGACTCCTGTGAGTTCCCACTGGATTGCCCCGGTGAGTTGACAGGCTCCTTTACATCTGCACAGTTTTCTGTTCAATCGACGATGATATGTAATTCTATGCAGCCCCCCACCCACCCACTCTCTCCACACTTGACATGATGGATATGTTATAACTCAACCTGACAGAACCACCTCTGTAATTATGTAACGGCATTTACACAGAGCAGACATCTATAGCTTTTATCTCTACTTAAGTGCACAGCGAAGTTGTTAAACGAAACCTTGGGCCTTGACACATTTTCACACATGTGGGTCACCTAAGATGGCAGGCCTTCTCCCACACACTGTGGTATTCATTTCCACTCAGTACAGCTACAATTACTGCTCAACGTATCTTTTCCTTAGCTGCTCTCACCAGAGGCTCTGTTTAAATATTATAATTAGGTGAATGGTGGGCAGACTGTGCTGCCTCTGTCCTTCAGTTGACAAAAGGCATTCAGTTGCAAGGTGAAGTGATACAGATCTGTGTCCAATGTATTTCTTTGTGTGTATGCATGCTTTTACAGTGAAGGAAATCACTGTACAGGAGAACAACAGGACTCAGATGTGGTGTAAGGTCCCTTTCCCGCTGCCCACAGGGGCAGAGATTATCTGGAGATATGCAATGGTGAGGAGTTGATCACCATGAATAGCTGACAAAGTTTAAAATGACCAATGAGCAAAACGAATATTAATTCATGCATTCATTCATTCCCCTTGTTTTTTTTTGTTTTTTTATCCAGACAAAATTATTGTAAGTTTCTTGCTGGCTGGCTATCCATCCATTCCAATTTTTTTTTTTTTTATATTCAAATGCAGACAAAAGTGTAGTATGTTTGCTGTAGAATTTACCAACATTTTAGTGGAATGTAACAATAATAATAAAAAAAATGTATGCAGACAAAATTACAGTATTTCATAAATTAATTAATTCATCTTGGTTTTTTTTATTTTTTTTTATTCAAATGCAGACAAAATTGCAATATGTTTCCTGCAGAATTAACCAATATATATAAATAATATAGCCCCCTCTAATTTTGGTAAATTCTGAAGGAAACATACTGTAATTATAATTTTGTATTTTTTATATAGTCCCACTTGCTAAATGTTACAGTACTTTAAGGATCAGGATTTTTAAACCTTTCCTTCTTATTCTTTTTTGCACTTACAAACGCTGAACTTGACCTTCAGGAGATAACTATGTTGATGGATCGATTTGATGAGGTCACGGTTGGAGTGGATCCACTTTACTTTATCTCCTCTGCCCGGCCAGAGCACTCAGGCACCTACCAGTGTGAAATATTCTCTCAGGAGCACTCTCTCGTCCGGATCTACTACTACCTCACAGGTAACCAAGCACGTATGAAAAAAAGAATGACATTCCTGTACTGTTGCTCTTGCTGATCTCACTTCCTATATACCAAATGTCTGTGGTTTCCACCTCAGTGGTCCCTCTGGCACAGTTAGGCCATGCAGAACTACAGGATGTATTTGAACAGGCTCTCCTCCCAGGAGGCCAGTTCCCTCCCCTGTTCCCTAAGGATCCATTCACCTTGTGGGTGCCCAGTCCCACCCTTCTCACCACCTGTCTGACTGCAATGTTTCTGCTGGTCTTCCTTATGCTAGGGTAATAATTTTCACAATAATTATTCAGTGCAATTCCTATAATTATTTAATTTGATTATTTATTTATTTATTTATTATTATTATTATTATTTATTTTTTTATATTTCATTTGATTAAAAAGTAAAGTAAAACATTAGAGCATTCTTACAGCAGGGATTCCCAAACTTATTTTTTGTCAGCTGAACCCCTAAAATATTTCCTTGAAGTATACCCTGTAAGTTAATATTTCAAAGATTATAACACATTCGCTTGTTCACGGTTCTCATATATCGATTAGTTATGGGGAAAGTTACTTTTAAAATCAATGTGTTCAAATATTACATTACTCCATAAAAACGTAGCTAATTGCATTACTTGATTACTTTTTACGGAAAGTAATGTGTTAGGTTGCTTTTGCATTCTCACCTGGGCTGGATTTGCATGTTTGTTTTTTAATAACAAAACCCACAAAAAGTTAAATTTTTGGCAAATGTAAAGGCCCTTCACACCAAAAATGAAATGAAGAAACGCAAATTCACGCTTGTGCAGTAGAGGGCGCAAGTCAAACAAACCTTTCAGCTGTGCTGCCATTCTGGAATCTGGATTGCAGAAGAATAGGAAGATCAAAAAATAAAACACAAATGTGATGTTTGGTTATGGGAAGTCATTTTTGCTTATTGGTATGATTGAATTGGATCATCGAATGTCAGCAGCAAAGTGAGATTAATTAGTTATTTAACATTTAATTGCAGGTTTGCATAATATTTTTTTGCGTTTCACTGTTTTGATTAATTTTGAGGAATACTGAATGTTCACATTAATTCTAGAACAAAACAAAAATCTTTCTTTTTAGTAAACTCTGTGTACACAAACAATGTTCTCAATGCTCAAGTTCATGTGTAGAGCCCCTGGTGATACTTCGAGCAAAGTTTCATGTTGTGTCGAGCCTTCTTAGTGTTTTAAAAATATAGATTTTTGATGCTATCATAAAAGTGCCCCATTCACAAGGCATTTTAACCTAAAACGAAAATATGGTCAAACTTACAAGTGGCGTTTCCATTGTAATTATGCTTTTAAACGAAAGTTTGCCTCGGGTAGATTAACAAAAAGAGCCTAGGTTGCATTTTGGCGAGAGTTACCCTTTAAAAACGACCTGTTTCCCTTCATCATCGTGTTTGTGTGTGTTCTACTACTGTTGTTTTTATTTTAAAAAAGTATTTTAATTTGACTTTTTATTCTTTAATCAGTTATTAGCTTTTCTCCAACTCAGGAACCCCCTGCAGTTCAATCACAAACCTCAGTTTGGGAAACCCATGCATTACAGTAATGAAAATGTGCCTGTGATATTGTCATGAAATGTATGTCACTATGCAAAAAAATCTTAGTGGTCCTAACATTAGACATCTAAATATCTTTATGCACAATGTGATTCATTTAGCCTATGTTTAATCTAATTTTTCACTTCTTGTTTGATTTTATCTCTCTTTGTCCATAGGGTGCTGTATTGGTTATCCAATCAGATTGGGACCAATCATTCTGATCCAACCCAAGAAACAAAATCCACAGAAAATAAGAAATATTTGATTCACTGTTAAACATGAGAAAAACAATAAATAAAGCAATTCCCAAATGATTTAGGACCAAATTATTTGAGAACAACATACTTTAAATATTATATAGAAGTGAGTTTTTGAAAATGACTGGGAGAACATAGGCGAGGCAGTAAATCTGAGCATATGAGTGAGGCTGTACCACTACCTCATGTTATAAAGTCTACTTTATGCTACTAAATATAGCCAGACGTGACTCAAGGCGTTACTCCTTTTACAGTCTTTACTCTGTGTTTTGCTGCTGTTGTCCCAACAACCAATTAAGTCCAAACTGGGGAATACTTCTTTGTACAGCACTACAATTTTCCATAATGTTTGTTAGGACAGTGTATTTTAGAGCTGCAAATTTTATTACAATGTCTGGATTTTATTGCAGTTCTTCAGATTTAAATACCTTTTTTCATAAATTACAAATATATTTAAATAAAAGTCATCCCTAAAACCCTGCTTGTTGATTATCATCATTACCACTGGTCATATTTCTGCTTCTCATCTCCTTTGGCACTTCCTAATCTTCTCTGAGATAAGATGTCCGCCAACTCAATGCTGAGGTCATGACAGAGAAACCACCCAAAATAGAAGACTGCATAGAGTAAACGTAAAGTGGAAAATAGTTTATTTTATTTCAAAGAATGCAATCTGTAATCAACATCCACTGGAGGCAAGCTTGGAGAACCAAAGTGCAGCTTTATTCAAAATATGATCAAACATAAAACAAAGACATGGAACTCGGAACATGGAACTCGGAACTCGGAACATGAAATGCTTTTCTATTCACTGGCTGTTTAGCTTTTATTATCTTGCCCTTGATGGAACCGTTACAAAGTTATGAAAGTGCTAAATAAATAAATATGTCCGATTTGGAATTACTCTCTCACAAAGAGTTTCCCTGAAAGAACTAACTATCATAACTATCAGATATCAGATGGGACTTTAAAACTTGTTTTTGAAACTTGACTAACATGTCTTCAAGATGTTGCTGATATCGGTTCTTTCCAAAGTTTAAAAAACTGCTAAATGTTTGATGACAATCAACATGAAATGATTCTTCAAGATGTTGCTGATATCGGTTCTTTCCAAAGTTTAAAAAACTGCTAAATGTTTGATGACAATCAACATGAAATGACTGGTTACAAACTTTTTTCGTTTTTTTTATCTTTTTTTTTTTTTTTTTTTTTTATAAAACACTGTTGGAGTCCAGTAGAATGTGTCTGTAATTGGATGTCAATTGAAGAAAAAATGTAATCGATATAAACTGCCAATCCTCTGAAAACAAACTATCTGCCAACTATAGGCAGCAATATCAAGAGCATATTGATAAAAATGGACAAACATAGGATTTAAACAATTATTTGGCATTAAGTAGATAATATAAACACTTGACACCACCTAAGAAGTTTTTGATCTTGCTTTGCTAGTTTGCGTATATGTATCCCATATTCTGATCATATTTTCTGAGCATATTTCATTTTTTACAATGGTGTTTGAAAAGTAATGTGAATTTGAATTTGAATTTGCCTTGTAAAAAGGGGTTTAAATGGCCATACATGCAAGTAATTGTTGATCATCACGCCACTTCATCAGTATTTGGAAATAATATGTAAATATTTTTCTCCATGTTTAATTTAACAATGTATTTATTACATTCAGGACAAAATTATTATATACTCTAAACTGTAGACTAAAAAGACTTATTTAGGGAGATCTATTTAAGGTTGTCTATTGTAAACTGATAAAAAGAAAGGATTCAAAACTCATCAATCACCTTCATATTGTTCCAAACTTGTATAACTTACTTTCTTTTGTGAAATAAAAAAGAAGATATTTTGAACAATGTTTCAGCTGTTTTGTCCATACAATGAAAGTCAATTGGCCAAAACATTGGACCCCACATATGGACAAAAAACAATTAGGTATTTGGCTAAATGTCTTCTTTATGGAAGAAAAAGGTCATTCAGGTTTGGAACAACGTGAGGATTTAAGTTTTGAATTAAGCAAAAACCAAACAACCAACTGCAAAACCTAAATACAAGATCACACATTATTAATTATTTGGGTTTCACTTTATTTTGATGGTCCCTTTAACATATTCTGTTGTCTATAAGTAACATTGCACCTACATGTCCAATGTTACTAGAGTATTAGTAGACTGGTAGGGTTAGGGTTAGAATAAGTTTGCATGTACTTGCAAAGTTACTTATAGGTAGAGGGCCCTATCTTGCACCCAGCGCAATTGACTTTGTACACCGACGCATGTAGGCTATCATTCCTATTTTGCACCCGCGCAAAGCGGACTTTTCCCTCCACAGACGCACGTCGGTTAACTAACCCCGGATTTCCACCAACTGCGGAATGGCTGCGTGTCGGCTCCGCTGCGTGTCGGCTCCGTGCTCCGCTGTCCTTCAATACCTACCAGGTCCGGATTTGTTGCGGAACGGCTGCGGCCATGACTAACAGCTGAAATCAGGAGGACCCACGAGATCTCGCGAATTCACATATGATCGCGCGATATAAGTGCTGAATTGCTGCGGAGCTCTCCGGCATCCGGCAAAAATAGAAGCTCTGCGTATCTGCTCCGGAGGGCTGTGGATCGCCGGAGTCGGAACGCAGCCGTTCCGCAGTCAGTGAAAATACACACATTGACTTTAATGGAAACCTATTGACTCCGCCGCTGTTCCGGAGCGGATCCGCAGCCATTCCGCAGTTGGTGGAAATTAGGGGTGAGAAATACACTTGCGCTCCCCGGGGCGGTTCAGCGCAAAGAGCAAATACCGCAAACAGCGCAAATACCGGCGGGATAAATGACTCTTCAAAATAGAATGAGGGAACGTTTGAGCTGGAACACGAGGCGTGTTCCAGCTCAAACGTTCCCTCATTCTATTTTGAAGAGTCATTTATCCCGCCGGTATAATAGCAACAGCGCCCAAGACCCGCCCACAAAGTTACTTCCGTTTTGCGCTTGATACTTGCGTTTCAGATCGTTAAAATAGGGCCCAGAATGTCTGTTGGAGGACCAACACAATAAAGAGTTAGCAGATATTAGGCAGACAGTTTACTAAAACTGAGAGTTAGTTGACATGTATACAGTGGCAAAGTTACTTATCCTCAACAGAATGTACAAAGGGGACCTTCAAAATAAAGTGTTATCATTATTTGTTGTATAGTTGTAGCATATGAATATCAGTACAGTGAATGGTGGCCGTTACAGGCATTTTTTTTTATCAATGAAGCTGATTCATTTGTGGTTGCTGTTGTGGTGTAGCTTTGGTGTGGCGAGTGTAGTGTGTGAGAACAAAACTGAAATGACAGGCGCATGAGCATGCTGTTTGAGGCCTACATATACTCTTACTCAGAGAACTCTGTTTTCTCTTTTAATCATTCCCAGATGTGCAGTCTGGGTCTGTAGACCCTCTGTCGCAAGGAGGGAAGAAGAGACAGGGTGGGCAGGATCGTAATAATTGCAAACATTTGTTGAGGGTGAAGCATCATTTCTACCATGGCTTGACTGCCAGTAACAGACCGAGGTTTCTTCATTTTTCTCAAGCGTAATCACGATGAGTGTTGTGTGTTTAGGTCATTCCATCTTTATATCAGCTTCAATCTGTATATCTGGCCAAATAAAACATGACTAAACATAACGGAAACCACCGGTTGGAAAAACGCTGGTTGATGTCAGTATAACCGCTTTATCAACCTCTTGATAAAGTTGAATGAGTAAGAATGATACAGGGCAGGGCTATTACTGGAATTTCTCTATTTAAACAAAGAATATCGGAAGAACTTCATTGCATTACTGAAAAGCGCAAGTTCATCTGAGTCACTCCACATAGAATATGTGTTTTAAATGCCTAAAGATGCGGTCACATATAACGCTGAACATTTAAAGTAATTTCAATACTAAAGGGGGCGGTCACACTACACTTTTCGTTCCATTGACTTCCATTTATACGTTTGCGAATGTGGGAGACAGGAAGCTCAAGCGAAGAAGTTTCGCATTTTGCTACGTTCCAAAGTTCAAATTCACACCTGTGAATTGGTATCACAAGAAGGGATGCGACCAGTAGAAGATTTATATCCCACAGCGTGACCTCTTAGCTTAATTAAAAGAACACAAACTTTAAATCTGCTGGATTTGTAGCTGTGATGATCAACCTGGGGGTTATCATCACATGAACATCAGTTCACAGTGTTATTGTATACATTGATTTATTGTTAAATATGTTATGAGTATGTTTTCATATTGTTTACCTTTGATTAATGATATTATTTGTGATCATGTTATCGGTTCAAATGCATATGTAATAGCACTGACATTGAACTAAATGTGTTTCCGTTGTCATGGGAGTTAATCGACCCCTACAGATGGTATGATCCGCTAGTGTTTGGCGGGAAGAGAGAAGGGCCAGAGCTTGTACAGTCAAATGCTGTAAGATGTGAGTCTTCATTGTCAGAGGCTTGTTCCTCGAGGCTATCTGATGTCGTGTTTTGCTGCTCTCTGCTGCTCCGCGTCTATTTTGAGTATTTTTGATGATTTAAAAAAAAAAAAATGTAAACGTATGTTTTTAAAAAATAGGCCATTTTACATCCTCAAAATCTAGTTTGAACAGCTTATTCAGTGGGATTGGGAGTTCCGTGTGAGAGCAAAAAAGTTCCCCACTCAGATTATTTGCTTTTGCTTCAGATTTTGCTTAAGGATGAAACATTTCCCCATGCACAGTTCACACTGGGTTCAAGTTTTCCACACGAATTTGGAGCACTGACCAAAAGAATGCTGCTTAGTTTGAAAGTGACTCCTGTGCTTCATGTATCACTACACTATTGACAGTGGACAATGGACATTTTTTTGCCAGCAAAGAGTTCTTGCTGTAGTGAAGTTGGATGTTTAAAATGTAGACCTACTCAGTCAAGACCATTTGCTTCCACGTTTTATGTCCTTTAATCTATTTTTATAGGCTGTTTGAAAACGTACTCGGTTACTAACATAACCTCGGTACTCTCTAGAAGAAGGAACGAGTACTGCGTAATATCTTACGCTATGGGGAAATCTCTTTTCTGCGAGATACTGAAGCCAAAAATTATCCTTAATTTTGGAATAATGTAAAACGCGTTGCGGCAGCATGCAGACATAGGCGAGACAGCTTGCGCACCTATTGGCTGCCCTGCGGCAACTGCAGCAGCCTATCGAAAGGCCCCATCGGGGGTGCTTTGCGCCCACTGCGTCACGTCCTGCCGAAACGGGCGTGGCCTTGGGCTATAAATATAGCTTCGACAGGCTTGTTTAGCTGGTTTTTCATCGCCGGAGCAAACCAGAGCGTGTTGCAGGCACGGCAAGATACGCAGTACTCGTTCCCTCTTCTAGAGAGAACCGAGGTTACGTTAGTAACCGAGTACGTTCTCTTATGAGAGGTTCTCTCGTACTGCGTAATATCTTACGCTATGGGGAACACAGTGTAAAACGCCGTGCATGCTGAGATCCAATACCAAAGTCCCAAGGGCAAGTGCCCGGGGCTCATATAGTACATGATCATCAGGGACTCACAGAGAGTCCAGGAAGAGGGGCTATAATAGCATCATTCCTGTAATAAACAGCATCCTATAAGGAGCATTTATTGTTGAAAGTGTTCCATACAGCCAGGGCGAACAAACTCGGCCTGGTCTGATGAATATTATGGGTCTTACACACTGCCCATAGAGCTGCGTGATCGATCAGCGAGCGTTTGCTCAAGCAGTTTCAGTATTCTGGGCCGAAAGCATCGGGGCAGACGATACCGATTTATTAGACCGAAAGCAGCTTAGCCTGCAAAGCGGGAACCTCTAGGTTATAAAGCAATTTTCCTTGTAAGGCAATCCCACTAGACCAAGCCCACGACGAGGCCATGCCTCTTGTGGAGTGCGCTCTAACACCTAACGGGCACTGCAAGCCCTTAGAGGCGTAAGTCAGCGCTATTTGGACACTGTCTTGAAAGACAAGTGCTTGATATCTATTGATCGGATCGGCTCGAATGGGGCACCTTTCATGGCCTCCAAGACCATAGAAAGGTCCCATATGGGAACTGAGGGAGGTCTGGGAGGATTTAACCTCTTAGCTCCTCTAAGGAAGCGAATGACCAGATCGTTCCTTCCAAGTGACTGGCCAAGCGTTGATTTAGTAAACGCTGCTATAGCCACCACGTACCCCTTGAGCGTGGATGGGGTTCTGCCCTTATCCAGTAGCTCTTGCAGGAAGGAGAGAACCTCCTTCACCCCACAATTTGGGGGTGATATGCCACGGGCTGTGCACCAGCTAGAGAACACAGACCATTTTGAGGAATAGACCCGTCTCGTAGAGGGGGCCCTCGTCTGCATGATCGTGTTTAACACTCCCTCCGGGAGGTTAGCGGGTACCCGTTGATGGCCCACGCATGTAGGGACCAAAGCTCCAGGCGAGGATGCCAGATCGAGCCCTTGGCTTGAGAGAGGAGGTCCCTCCTCACTGGTATCGGCCATGGGGCAGTGCTTGTCAGCTGCATCAGAACTGGGAACCAAGCCTGGTTCTTCCAGAACGGAGCCACTAGTAGCACTGAGCATCCGTTTTCCCTGATCCGCTCTAATACCTGAGGCAGGAGCGTGACGGGGGGAAAAGCATAGAGCGGGCAGCGGGGCCAGACGTGGGCCAGCGCATCCTTGCTCTTGGAGAAAAAATTCGGACAGTGAGCGTTTTCTTGAGACGCAAACAGGTCTACTTCCGCTCTGCCGAATGTCTCCCACAGCAGCTGGACTGTCTGCGGGTGTAGAGACCATTCTCCTGCTGGAACATTGTTCCTGGACAGTCTGTCTGGTCCCACATTCAGGTGGCCAGGCACGTGCGCTGCTCTCAGTGAGCGCAGATTGTGCTGAGCCCAGACCAGGAGGCGTTCCATCAGCCTGTAAAGGTTTCGGGACCTGATACCTCCCTGGTGATTTATATAGGCCACCACTGACATGTTGTCCAAACGGACCAAGACGTGGTGTCCTGCTATCTGGGGACGAAAGAACGCCTCAGCGTGTTGTCGACTGCCATCATTTCCAAGCAGTTTATGTGTAGAAGCTTTTCCCATTCTGACCACTGGCCAAAGAACGGTCTGCCCTCGAGCAGCGGTCCCCATCCCGAGGTGGAGGCATCTGTAGACACCACCTTCACGCTCGAGGAAGTCCCCAGGCTTACACCTGACTGGTACCAGTCGATCGCTCTCCAAGGTTTCAGAGCTGAGACGCATTTCTGATCGACCTTGAGGCGAAAAAGACCGGAGGTCCACGCTCGGCGCGGCACTCGCGCTTTTAGCCAGAACTGCAGTGGGCGCATGCGAAGCAGACCCAACTGAAGTACTGATGATACTGAGGCCATGAGACCCAGCATCCTTTGAAACTTTCTGAGCGGGACTATAGCGCCGCAGCGGAAGGTTTCCGTCATGCGCTGAATATCCAGTCTGCGCTGTGGCGATAGCTGAGCTGTCATAGACAGCGAGTCCAGTTCAGCCGTGTCCATGCACATCGTGAATGTACGGGGTGCTAGGGACAGGCCAAACGGTAGGACTGTGTATTGATATGCCTGGCCCTCGAAGGCGAATCTCAAAAAATCGCCTGTGACGTGGCGCTATTTGTATTTGGAAATACGCGTCCTTCAGATCTATTGACACAAACCAGTCCCCTTGGCGAATTTGCAAGAGGATTTTCCTGGTTGTGAGCATTCTGAACTGGCATTTTGAAAGCGCTTTGTTCAGCTGTCTTAGATCTAGAATGGGTCTGAGACCCCCGTCTTTTTTCGGTACCAGAAAATATCTGCTGTACAGACCCCCTTCGGTCTGAGCTTGAGATAAAGGCTCTATGGCCCCTTTGCTCAACAGTTTCGCAATTTCGGTTCGAAGTAGATATGCTACTTCCTTTTCCACCGTGGTTTCGATTCACGCCGCGCAACGGCGGGGGCGTCGAGCGAACTGTAGCGAATAGCCTCTTTCTATAATGTTCAGCACCCATTCTGATACCCCGGGAAGCTTTGCCCACGCATTTGCATTAATAGCTAGGGGTTGAATGAGATCTGGGCTCTGGCCGTGACATAGTGGCGGCCGGAGAGCTTCGGTATGCTGTAACATAGACGCCGTGCTTGCAGCGTTCGAGGCGGGGGGCACGCTGATCACAGCGGGCAGCCTGCCCGCGCTCGACTCTCTTATGGCGGATAGCTGAGAGAGAGAGAGCGGGGGGAACCCCGTGGGGCTTGTCATGTCTGTGAGTGAATATGGGCGTGGAACAGCGGGAACTACACTGAAAACACCGTCGGCCTGACAGTCAGTGTGTTGGTTTCGTTTCTACAGAAACCGAGAGACATGCAGTGTGTAGTGTTTGTGGGCACTGGATCGTGGGCACATTCACTACATTTAATGCACAATCGACATGAGTCGATTTTATGTGCGTGAGCCCTGTGGGGCGGGCTGTGTCTGTGTGTAGGAATGAGCACTGGGCAGTGGGCATTTTTACTACACTCATAACACCATCGGCCGTGGCCGGAAAACCAGGAAAAACACTCTTTGAAAGAGATTCATCTGGGTCGCCGTAAAAACAGCGTTTGAGTGCAGGCAAGCGGGCCGTGGTACCGGCTTGTTTACTGCAGAATACACTGGAACAGTCGCATTTTCTGGAACTGAACGAGCGAGAAGTTTTGGTGGAAGTCTGGCCGCAGCGGGACTTGAACACCGTCGTTTTCCTAGGCGGGCTAGGAAGACTTTGAGGCCTCGGGCTTTATCTCAATCTTCTGCCGGGGCCCACGTGAGGGGCGGCGGCCGGCAGAGCGAGAGCGCGGTCTCCAGTCTCGGGGCTGTCGACACTGTGAGGCGACGGCGGCGGGCAGAGGCAGACGGCTGTTTGAGCGGCCTGTTGCAAAGCTAGCGCGCTTCGGCAGAAAATGCTTCATGGCCTGTGACGTTTTTTGCACCTCAGCGAATCTGTCCGCGAAGTCTTTGACGGACGATCCAAAGAGACCGGCAGAAGAGATGGGGGCGTCGAGGAACGCAGCGCACTCCGAGTCCGGCATCTCAGAGAGCATCAACCATAGATGTCTCTCAGCAACGGTGAGAGAGGCCATGTTCCGTCCTATGGCCTGTGCAGCGGATTTAGTGGCGCGGAGTGCAAGATCCTTGGCGCTTCTTAAATCTGGCACTCTGATAGCTTCCGGTCCTTCCTCATCCAGTTTTTGGAAAAGGTTGGCCTGGAAGATCTGCAAGGTGGCCATCGTATGCAACGCCGATGCAACCTGTCCAGTGTCCAGCGGCGGTGTAAGCGCGACTGTGCATGGCTGAAGTCGTGCGGCAAGCTTTTGATGGCAGCGCCGTCTTAGCGCGCCGTCCAGCAGAGGGCGGGCAAAGATGGGCTGCTACAGCTTCTTCCACCGGGGGAAGAGAATGGTATTCTCTGATTCTAGCACCGTCCACCACGGAGAATGCTGCTGAGGCAGAGGTACGCACCCTGGCTGAGAAAGGGGCACACCAGGACTTTGCGAGTTCTTTATGAAGCTCAGGAAGAAACGGCGCGTCTTGAAGGCAGCGAAACGCGGTCCCCTTGCAGGAAACAACCATCCAGCCGGTTGTGCGCAGGCTCCGCGGGCGTCGACCACTCGAGGCCGAGGCTCTCCACGGCCTGTGTGAGCAGGCGCGTCAGCTCTGCTTCAATGCTTGCCCTTTTCCTGGAAGACTCGCGAGCAGAGGGGGCGAGATCCACAGAGCTCGACCAATCCTCACTGCCCGATGCCTGGATAGAGCAGCTGCCCTCCTCTACAACTGCCACTTCTTCGACGTCATCCACAACGGAAGCGGCGGCAGACGGCGGCCGTTGTCCTGGAGTGATAGACTCAGGTGAAGCAGTCGGCGAAGCTGGCGGGTGAACCGGCGAGCTTGTGTCCGGGACCCGCTGAGCACGACGCTTTTTACGGCGCGGCACCGCAGCGGGCGGGGGTGCAGTCTCATTGAAGGATGCCAGGCGAGTCCTCAGAGTCACCATGGGCATTAGCTCGCAATGAGGGCATCCGCCGTCAGCAAGCGCGAGAGCTGCATGATCCTCACCCAGGCAGGAAACGCAGATGACATGGCAGTCCCCGTCGCTAGGGGTGGGAGAAAAAATAGATCCATCGATGCATCGCGATTCTCTCTCCAACGATTCTGGATCTGAGCTTAGTTTTTTACCAGATATGCAATGACGCTGAGTTTACTTCAGAAACACCCGTAATCTGTTTTCTTCCAATTCCTCACACACATATATACACCAATCAAACTTTCCGTAAAATAATCTTTAATAAGTTCGTAAAGGTTGAAGCGAATTACAAGGACATTCACAGGCTTCATTGCACAGGATGCGCTGTGAGAGACGCGCGCTTTGGTTGATGTTACGTTACACTTGAAGCGTGCTGTCTCGCCTTTCTGTATTTTCCTTACAAATGCTCTACGAAGTCATCATTTATGTGGTTTGGAATGTAGTGGACTTGTATATTTAAAATATGAACCTCACTAACAGAAGGCTGCTTTCAATTTCAAATGCTGACGCGCGCTTTGTAGACTGCTCGCGCATGAGGCTGTGCGACTCCGTGTAAGTGGTTTAATATACTTGTGCAAAATTAACGTAAACACAGCCAGTTATGTCTTAAGGGATTAAACGGACAGGACAAACCACTTTACTACTTATATTTCAGAAGAGATCTGTGCGTGAATGCAGATCTCCCGCAGTCTATGATGTCATAGTAAAAAACAACAGTAAAGATGAAGAAAAATCACTCACAGTTCTTGAATGGAAAACGTTCAGATAATCTTAGGCTACTGAAAGCACTATTTGTTTGTTTGTTATGTTTCTATGCTCCTCTTTATTATTTGCTACTTACTTGTATGTTTTGAAGTTATATTAGTTTAAAATTCTTAACATACAACTGTTTTAATTATTTTTTTAAAATTTGTAAATGTCATTTACATACTGTGAATCGTTTTTTTGAACCGAGAATCGTTTTTGAATCGAAAATCGATTTTGAATCGAATCTTGAGCCTAAAAATCGATATCGAATCGAATCGTGACATTTTCTGAATCGTGCACCCCTACCCGTCGCTGAGTGGGGCTCGGCACGAGCCACAGAGGATGCGAGACATCTTAAAAAAGACGCTCGGCTCTTTTAGAGAGAGAGTGTGAGTCGCGGCGGCGAACACACACTAGTAATGAAAGGATATAGTGCGCCGGATAGCGCAGCAGGAACGGCGGCAGAAGGCGGCTCGGCCAGCGGCTTCGATGCAAGGCTCGTCCCGCTGAAAGGCTTTCTCTGACGGCGCGGCTTCTTCTCTCTGGATCCAGCGATGCGTGAGCTCCGCTGAAGAGATGAAAAATCAGCTAAACCAGCCTGTCGAAGCTATATTTATAGCCCGCAAGCTGTCTCGCCTATGTCTGCATGCTGCCGCAACGCGTTTTACATTATTCCAAAATTAAGGATAATTTTTGGCTTCAGTATCTCGCGGAAAAGAGATTTCCCCATAGCGTAAGATATTACGCAGTACGAGAGAACCTCTCGTAAGAGAACTACAATACCTTGCATGTTTAAACATATATGACCTAAAACACATATGTGGTCAACTTGTATATTTTCAGGTAATTTTCTTACAATGATAAATGGTTTATTATATTTAGACCTTCTCAGTCAAGACCATTTGCTTCCAAGTATTTTAACTGTCCTTTAATCTTTTTTTATAGGCTGTTTAAAAACTACAAATACCTTGCATGTTTAAACATACTGTATGACCTAAAACACATACATGGTTAACTTGTATATTTGCAGGTATTTTTCTTACAATGATAAATGGTTTATCAAATGACTTTGATAATTATTTACCAAACTCTCCCATGATAATTACGACATTAGGGGGTCATTGTCACCAGTTACATCATTCTTTCATGCATTGTGACATGTCTGAGTAGCTCCACCCATTTTAAAGCAAAATGCTGATGTCATCAGTGGAGTGTAAGTGTCGTTTTTTGTCATATTTGTTTTCAAGTCATGAACATGACAGCAATGAAAATTGCATTGTAATCATTTTTGACACCCTGTTGTTACTGTAAATGTAACTTCCTTATCTTCAAAGCTTTGGAGGTAATTTATGTTTTTTGTTTATGGTTGTATTTAAAACAAATTAAAAATTTTTACTTCCTATTATTGTGATCCACCTTGGTTGCCTTTGGTAACAGTCTAAACATGCTATAACACTCAAATGTTCTTCATAAAATGTTTTCCATGAAACAATTACCCCCAAATGGCACCCACCCTACTCTGATTCACCCTGTGTTCTTGTGTGACTATGCCTTAAATCACACAAAAGGGTAAATCATTTGCTTTGAATTGATCATGCATATCATGTTATCCTACAGTGTTATTGATTTTGCTGTAAATGACACTCAAACTGATTTATGTCAGCTCTGGTCTGGATGTACAAATGTCAGGGAATCCTCCCTTATACTGTATTTTGTTCAGATATATTGCAAAACTGTATTTAGAGGTGCACCACCGTCCACATCCTACATTGCTGGAAATGTTGTGTTTAAAAATGTAGTCAAATTCAAATCAGTTTTGTTTAATTAGGAGTTCAAGCACATAGCGCTGAAACCCTATTGTAATTGTTAGAATTTCCAAGGATCAGCATTCTCCCCCAAAAGTGACAGGGCAGACCAAACCGTAAGTCGTAGAGACTTGAAACTTTGAGGGATGGTAGTACCCACCCGTCTACAACGTCAGCAAAGCTCACCCCAATCGGCTTGATGGTGGCGCTACAGCGATCAAAAGTACGTAATGGCTCATAACCTAAAATAACCTAAACCGTTCGTCGCAGGCTCAAGTGTCTTATATCGTTGGAATCAACAAACAAAACGCACGTTTTGGGTTTTACGAAATTTTCGGGTATTTTGGCTTTTTCGAAAAACCCACTTTTGCGAACTAGTCCTAGGTTTTTTGCCTGATCAGAACCAAACCAGTGCAGAAAGATTATCTGGAGTCTGATTGTCAATAATTATCACAAAAAAGTCAAAATTTTGATTCACAGGGACAGGGCCTTACTCAGAGAAGGTCAATCACTGCTGTTCCTTCTGACCCACTCAGTGAGACTATTGGATATCACTGGGGAAGCGTACCTATGGAAAGGGACGCTACGGAGACCACATCCTGTCAGTAGGGAGTTATCATGTGGGGATTACACATATAAACTGGCCAACAGGGCAGTAGTACATATGGAAGGTGTCTGGGGTAGCTCCAGTCTAGTTAGGGGGGAGTCAATATCGGGAGAGACGGCAGAGTGAGCTCTGCCAGGGTAAGACACGGGGCTCGCCGACAGAGAAGCCATACCATGAAAGAATACACATATGGGATCGCCGTAGGAATCACAAACCTAGCCTAGCACAGGGGCTAACCAACTGGGCATACTCACAAGTGCCAGGCCTAGCATCGGACGTCTCCGCTACGTCTGACTGCCGAGGGTGCTGGAGGAACTCCATACAGGGTTCGCCAGTTGGGGAACTCACCTGTGGTGCAAATAAGTGCACGTATTGTAAAACCTCACGAATGTGTTGGGTGTTGCCCAGCCCGCAGCTCTACAAATATCTGCTAGCGAGGCACCGTGTGCCAACACCCAGGAGGGAGCAACACTCCGAGTGGAATAAGCACTCAACCCCAGGGGGCATGGCTGATCTTGGGCTTGGAATGCCAAGACTATGGCGACCACTATCCAGAGCGCCAGCCTCTGCTTGGACAAAGCCTTTCCATTCTGCTGTCTGTCTCAGCTGTTCTGAGGTCCTGAAGCTCTGTGTTCGGTCCGCATATAAGCACAAAGCAAGAAGGGGACAGAGCAAAGCTAGGGATCTGTAAGCCTTGGCAGTAAGCACGGACGAGATCTATCAGGCCTTGGATGGGAGACACGGATTACCCCGCCAGACGGCAGCCTGCAATTGCATCGCAAAGGCTGTTGATCAGCGTGAACCACCCCGAGATACCAATCGCCCAGCCTTGAACGTTCGGGGCACTGTGGAGGCCTACACTTGAGCCCAACACTAACAGCGGCCTGGGAAAGCATAGCAGTCAGCTCTGGGTCAGCGTGCTTTAAGCCCAGACAAGTGAAGACGGAGTCAAGAAATGACTGCATCCAGAAACACACGGGTGGATTAACATCTTTAAAAAGACACAGTGTCACAACCGTGCTTGCTCTTTTAGGGAAATAGCTCTTTTATTGTGCTGGTCACAGCACGACTTGCAGACTGTTGGATGCATGCAGAGTGCACAGGAACTCTTTTAGTTCAACTGCAATAAGCATTCAAAGAGAAAATGCTCTTTTAGAGTGCATGTCCCTTTAAATAGTGACCACTGCTGACGTGAAAGCTTGAATGTACGATTGCACGTGCTCATTGTGCATCAGTGGCGATTTGTTTAAGACTGCAAGGGAAGCTCGACTTCCCCTATAATGTCAAAAAATGAATGGTCAAATATGTACTATTGTATTAACATTTTACTGACTAAAATGCGTTAGAAAACGTTCGTCTCAAAGACGAGTTCGTTCAGAATCAGTTACATACAGCAGGTCGGCTGACTCGATTTGCTTCTCATACATTCCCGAAGCGTCACAGCGCATTTCCCTGTTGAAGCCCAGCTTCCATTGACTTCAATGGGGCTGCTTCGAACAGTTTTTTTCAGCGCTTCGAAACTAGACGGTCATTGGATAAATGCTGCGATTATGTCCCGCCCATGGAAGCTCAGCTTCTCTGGGGGTCAACGGGGAGTGGGCTGGCCTGGACTCCGGGCTTCCGCGTGATGATTGGAGGGTCTGTCGAAAGGCTGTGTCTCCTTTTGATTGACAGCGATTTCATACAATAAAAAGTCGCTGATGTTGAAGCTGTTCGAGCTCAGTCCCATCGCGGATTTTAAAGACAAACTGATGCAACCTATTTCTTGGTATTTGCTTGTCGAAATTGCTAGCCAATTTTTATAATACATTTCACACAATTATACATTTATACCTTTATTATATTATTACTTATTATATTTTTTATATTATTATTATTAGTAATAATTCAGAAATAATTATTAAAATAATTTTAAAAATATCTTATTATTATTAGCATTATTATTATACTTTATTATATTATTATTTATACCTTTATTATATTATTACATTCATTTTTCACAGAGCATTTTCTTGAAAAGGAACGTAGAATTTACATATAAATAAATGAATAATTTTTATGATGTAGGCCGAAAATGAGCTTCCCCTCTTTGAAAGACCAGCAGCCGCCACTGTTGTGCATATATATACCTTTTTGCGGGGCGGGGTGCACGATGCAAATCTCGCATGCCAATGTGCATTGGCTCGTTTAGTTTATACTCGAAGGTGATTGGGCTCTCAGACGAGATCCCAATTCGTCAGTTGTTCTGACGTAACTTCGAACATGACTGACTGAAAGGGAACTCCTCTTTCTGAGCAACTTTGCCCATAGGACCACAGCTGTCAATCGAATTAAATATCGGAGATTATTTAAAAAACCTACTTTCACAAACTAGTAACAGGTTTTTGGCTCAACCTCGATAACTATTAAAAAACTTTAAAGCATATCTTTCCTTAGTAAATTGCCTGTTTTGGCTATAAATGGTGTTTTCCATCTATGATCTAGGTGGTTACAGGCTTGCTAAATAAAACATAATACCTTTTTATGCAGATGCTTAAAGGTATTAAAGCACTTGAACTCTATTAATTGCTGCTTGCAGCTATACTTTTATATTTTTTGTCCATCAAAGTATAACAAAACAAATTTTCAACAAATGTCAAAGCAATGGTTGAAATAAGTTTCCTTTAAAAAATAATTTATTCTCTTGTGTTGTTTAAATAACAAATATTTTTGAGTTCACATTTACAAAATATTGCTGGCAATAAATATACTGACTCAACATACTCTCTTCAAGAGCTAAAGACAACAAAATGCCCTGTCACATTACATCAGAAAGAATTACAAGCATTGTAAATCAGCACACATCAGCAATCAGCACACATCACAATTGCTTCTCATGAAATATTTGTGTTAATAATTAATACATTTATTGATAAATAACTCGTCATATTTGTGCAAGTAGTCATTCTGATAATAACAAATGCTAATACATCTTCAGCAGCACGTGATCATTGCTGTTCACTGTGTCAGGTATGTATCTTTTTATCAGCATTCTTTAAATAATGTGTTAACAAGTGTTGTAACAGCATGTCTTAGTGTTTCCTCAGTTATCTCAACAATCAATCAATATCACTTCAGTAAGCTCAATGATGTAAAGTGCTATGTTACAATTCCCTCAATAAAAATAACATCTGTAATATTGAGGTTCACTTCTAGGCTATATTTGTTTAATTTAAAACCTTACAGCATCAAATGTTGACTACTGCTTTCTGCACATTTAATACAGTCATTGTATTTCATAAAGACAAGTAGTTTCCACATCATTTCTAATTTCTAAATTCATGGTATTAATGGACATCATATCATGTGCAATACTAATATATACATAAAAACAATCACAAATAAAATTGCAAGTTTAAAAACAATCTATAAATAAAATTGCATGAAGACCATGAAAAAGTTCAAGTTTTCTTAAATAAATAAAAATGTGCCCAAATAATTGTCTTATACATTCACAGTGTAACTCTGTGAGCGTTTTCGTAATAATCTCCGAAACCACATCCAATAGAGGCAGATCATTACAAGCCAGTAGCACACATAAGCTGCAGATCCAAATATCAAAAACTTGATCTCTTCTTTTTTTCCATCTGTTGTCCACTTCTCATTGCATTCCCTGTAGATCGTGTACCCCAGGCCTCCCAACAAGATGGCTGCCCACACTGAAAGGGGTGCTAGGGGAATATAGTTCCCCACCATCTTACGACGACCCGATGTCCCCCAGCTGCTTTTATTCATGGTGATAATGGCAAAATATTTGGCGGGCAGGAGGCTGGTCATGTAGAGGGCAGAGTATAAGGACATGAAGAGCATCACTGCATTTTGTCGTAGGATGCAGGCATAGGCTGCCTTTATCAGACCAATCAACTGGATGCAGCACAAAACCCACAAAATGTCCCATAGAGTGCCTGTCCAGAAGAGCTTGATAATGGTGGCAGTGACAAAAAAAGGAAAGATGCCTGAGACAATGGATTCGTAGGTCATCCACAGGTTATGCTTGTGCCACCACATAGCATTATAGAGCCATTCACGAAAGTAGGATTTGGTCCAACGCGTCTGCTGATTGAGCCAGCGCAGAAACTGGGCGGGAGTCTCGGTATAGCACTTAGAACGGGCAGTATACCTTATAGGGACAGAAACACACAGTTAAAACATGTCTGTTTGAAATTAAATACAGTTTAAAAGTATTTGACAGGAGAAGAATGTTATGCTCATTGTAGAGGACGATCATGCACTTAGCAATTTTACTTCTAAATCATCAATGGTGAATCATATTTGGCCATACAGTAACTACTTACTTTGTAGCATAGCCCATGCTTAGCATTCGATTGGTGAGATGGCGGTCATCCCCAAAAGTGCAGTGGGTACCAAGAAACGTCTGGTTGTACCAGGATTCCAAAAACTGCTGGAGGAGGTCATTCCTATAAAGACCTGAAGCGAAGATAATCAAACGCGTTTAAAACTTAGATCAGAGTAACAAAAATATGCCTACTTGGTTAGATCAGATTAGAACTGAGTAATCAGTGCTCTGAGTGGACCAAAGATAGTTTAAATACTTATTTAAAAAACATATTTTATTCATGCTACACTCTTGAAAACAAAGGTTCCAAAAGGAGGTTTTCGCAGAGATGCCATATAAGAACCATTTTTGGTTCCCCAAAGAACCTGTCACGTCTGTCAGTGAACAGTTTTTAAAATAGACACTTTTTTTCTTATAATGTTATGAAGACAAATTATGAAGACAAACTTTTTTATTTGAAATAAGCTGCACCGATGACTCATTCAGTATAAGAACATGCATTTATAGTACATAGGGTCAATTTGGTTTCATATACACTTTGGTTTAAAAAGGTTTTGTATTACATACCTAAGGGACCACTGATACAGGAGACACAGTCAAAGAAGGACTGGCAGGACCTCTCAATGTTAAACGCCATCCAGTAGCGCAGGCTGCTCATGAAGCTGATATAGGAGTCTTTAAGGTTAAGGATCATCACGTCGCCTCCCACGGCACCGTATTTCTGGTTACTTTCCAGCACCTTGCAGAGCTCCACTGTGGCCAGAGGGTCTAATTTTGTGTCCGAGTCACATACCTGATTACAAAAAGTAGAATATGAAGAAAATGTAAGAGTGATGGAGTATTTCTTACATATTTGTTACCCTAAAATTCAATGCTTCATTTGTTCTTAGTATAAGTGCTTGTAAATATCACTAACCTGTATATAATCCACAGAGGATCCTAGTGCCTTGAATGCTGTATACATCACTTCCCTCTTTCCTCCCCATTTTTGCATGATGCAAACACACTTCTTGGTCCTAATGAGTTCTTCAACCTCCAAGCGCTGGGGGTCTTCAAACATCACCCCATCATTGTCATCTGTACCATCAGCTTCAGCATCTTTTACTTGGCCAGTGGGGTTCCAAGAGTGGTAGTTGTTTTGCCATATATAACAGCCAGGATCCTGGTCTGCAAAGACCTCCCGGAACATCTCCATCATGTAGCGGTCATCTTCAGAGTTTCCGTCCACCACCATGACAATGCGTAGGAGCTCAGTTGGGTACTGCAGAGCCCGTACTGACAGAAGGCACTCACGGAGATAGGCAGGGTCCTCCTGAAAGGCTGATATAGTAAAGCCAATGGATTTTGTGTAAGAGCAAGGTTTGCGTCTTGCATGCATGCGCCGATGCTCCACAAAGGCAAAAAGGCTCTGAATCAGGACGTGGAAGCTTAGCAGCAGTCCATAGAAACCAAATGAGATGATGTTATATGGAGATGTAGCTATCTCAAAACCATAAATGTACGCCCATAACATCACCCCAAGGACCAGGAGAGCAAAAAGAAATGTAAGAATGGCTCGGATCAGAGAGCCAAAACTCCTTAATACTGGCTTGATGTCCATTTTATTATCAAATTGCTAGAAATAATGAAAAAAGTATGAAAAAGATTTACTTTTGAAGGAAACATAATTTTAGTAATCATCAACATAAAAAATTGGTACTTAAAAAACATAACAAGTAAAGTTACTCGAATGCAAATTTTTTTTTAATTACACATAATATAATGGGTAAAATTACACATATAATAAATAGTATAGAATTAAAATTAATAAGCTGTTTTTAACATACCTATTCGGACAAATCTTTACCCAGGTTTATTCACCCTTTCCTTAACCTGCTCTCCTCCAGATCTAACTGTTCATTCAGGACCTCAAACTTATAGGCTGTCTCTGAGCTCAGGGAACACCCAGATGTGGTCAGAGCACGCCTCACTCACAGGATTCCATCCATGACTCACACAAAATATACGTCACAACTCAGTACTCTTCTTATTGCATTTACTGTTGGGTATGTAAGGCTTACAGAAGATGGACGATCGTCATCAATTTAAGGTTTTAATATCTTGGTTAAGGTTCAAAGTATCTTAGGGGATAGTCATCACACTATTGTTTGCACTATTTTCCCTTTTAGGTTTACATTTATATAGGGGATAGAATATACAAAATATACAGTGTGTGTGTGTGTGTGTGTGTGTGTGTGTGTGTGTGTGTGTGTGCGTGTGTGTGTGTGTGTGTGTGTGTGCGTGGTTAAGGTAAACCCTACATTATGGGGACAAAATGTCCCAACAAAGATGGCAATATCTGTAATCGTTGTGCGGACATTTTTTGGTCCCATGAGGAAAACAGCTTATAAATCACTCTAAATTATGTTTTTTGAAAATCTAAAAATGCAGAAAGATTTCTGTGATAGGTTTAGGGTTAGGAATATATATGTTTGGATTTAAATAGGCAAATGCTTCGAGTCTGTGACTGGATCATTATTGCAGCATGTTTCTAGCATGTTTTATGTTTGACAATAGTTCTTCTAATCCTAATTGATGGAATGTGTAGCTTTTCATTTCTTAAACATCTATGTAGGAAGACACATCATGGCCATATTCCAGGATGAAAAAGCCAAGATTTATCAGACTCAAATTCTGAAAGAATGGCTGGGAGGGAGCATAAAGTATCAATTTCAAACATGAATTGGCACATCTGAGTCCAGACCTTAAAAGTCTTTGGGATGTTTTGGAGTAGACTTTACAGAGTGCTCGACTCTTACATTGTCAATAAAAGATCTTGACCAAAAATAACATTACAACATTTATTGGTACACTCTAAAAAGTGATGTGTTAAATTTGACACATGTTGTGTCAGTTTAAACATATGTAGTGAGTGTGCTCAGGGACAACACATGTTGTGTCAAATTTAACACAATTTGTGTGTTAAAATGACTTACACATTTATTGTGTCAGGTAATTAGAAACTCAGATGTAATTTTAAAAATAAAGCGAAAGGGGCAGATGTAAAAATATTAGGGCTGTCAAAAGATTAATCGTGATTAATCGCATCCAAAATAAAAGTTTGTTTTTAATAATATATGTGTGTGTACTGTGTATAATTAAATTTGTATATATAAATACACACACATGCATGTATATATTTAAGAAAAATGTGTTATTTATATATAAAAAAATTATATTTATATATAATATAAACTATATAAATATATATACAGTATATGTATGCAAATATTTCTTAAATATATACATGCATGTGTGTGTATTTTTATATACAAAATAATTATACACAGTACACACACATATATTATGTAAACACAAACTTTTATTTTGGATGCAATTAATCGCGATTAATCTTTTGACAGCCCTAAAAAATATTAATCATTTTATCAGTAGTCAAGTACAAAATGTGCACACAAAGTACGAGGCCATGCTCAATGACTGGACAGACTCACTGTACATTATTCAGTTATTCACGCTTCAACCCCTAATTGATAATGCTGCTTAAAAGTTCATGAAGAGATAACAGTTAACCGAGTTTGCACTTTGAATTAAATTAAAATGTAGCAACTGACAAAATATTGTATATAAATAACTTTTAATTATACTGGCCTGTTTGTTTGAGAACATAGCAAACACTGCATGCACATTGATGGTGAGTGTTGGCGCACTCTTATAAAATTATGTGTTGAAAACAACACAACCTGTAAAAAGAGATGTTAAAAATTACATGTTGTGTAGATTTTAACACATGTAGTGTCTGTGCTCAGGGACAACACATGTTGTGTAGATTTTAACACATCTCTTTTTAGAGTGTAGATACATTTTTGGTCAAGATCTTGTTTTGACAATGCAAGAGTATATGTATCTATATAAATGTGTGTGTGTGTGTGTGTGTGTGTGTGTGTGTGTGTGTGTGTGTGTGTGTGTGTGTGTGTGTGTGTGTGTGTGTGTGTGTGTGTGTGTGTGTGTGTGTGTGTGTGTGTGTGTGTTCAATATACAGTAGGCTAGGCCTATGTTCAAGTTGATGCTTTCAACATAGATGTTTTTATCTGAATCATTGGAGTTATGCAAAAGACTTGTGTGAACTGTTTTCCCTAACAGATTTCAAAGTTTCTCTTTTCTTCTTCTTCCATATTTTTTTCTTTTCTTTTTTCTTCTAAATGTTCGTATTTTGGACACAATGAATGCTTTCTGGACCTGTCAGTGATGTAATTGTTCAGTGTTGTGGTATCTTATCAAGGAAACAAGAGGGTGTAGGCTATAATAAGAAAGAAAAGCTACCCCTTCTCCTCATTAGATAAGTTTTTCCATAGAAACAACCTAACGCTTTTTGACTTTCTCGGTGTGTGTAAACCTACTTATGGTTCAGAGTATTATTTTTTTTCCCCCGCATTAATTTCACACATGTCTACATCTTAAGAAAAATGGTTCTAAACAGTACCAAATTAGGGTTCTTCAGCTTGTAACAATAGCAGAACCCTTTTTGGTGCTAAATAGAACCCTTTTTTTATAAGGTTCCATAAAGAACCATGCTTTATATAGAACCTTAATGGTGTTATAAATAACCTTTTCAACGATATTTTTTTTTTTTAGCCCTCTATCTGTCTGCTCTTATATCTTGTTGCCTCTGTTTGGGTTTTAAAAACTGCATGTTGTGTCAATTAAGTACTTATATATTTTTTTTGACATGGCAGATTGTAGCAAAAATGACAGTGCTCTAACAACAGAGGTTAGCTGAATACATAAATAAATAATAAATAACCATTGACATTGAACACGATATAGATGTGATGAAGACCAAGTTACAGTGAAATATCTTCACAATCCTCTATGATGTCTTTACTTCCTTCATTTTGTGTGTATTCTGAGTGGGCAGTTTCTTTCTGCAGATGATGAGTTTATGGGACGTGACAGCATCTGAAATACACAATTGAGTTTAGAGTTACATTGTGTCTCTTCCATTTGATTATGTAAAAACAATTATGTTGATGAAGGCCACAATTAGCAAAAATGGGAAGAAAAGGAAAAAGTGATATAAAGTCATGGTATAGCTTTAATGTTTTTTTTGTGACTGGATATGTTTAGGCATAAGATCATCATTAAAAAAAAAATCGAACAATATGCATCATAAATTCCATATCTCTGTTACTTTGTGGAGAAGAGAAGATGAGTAGCCTATCCTTAACTGAACAGAGCTGCTCACACTTACATGTTCTGTTAAATTAAAAAGAGAAAAAGACATGACGAAATGATTGTTACAATTTTTAAGTTATTTAATTTATACAATATAATTTATAGACATTTTAAGAAAGAAATCACTACCTGTTGAGAATATGTTGACAGTCTGTGTAGTAACTGTAGTTGTATAGCTGAGCTCCAGAAAATCAGTAATGAGGGGGCTTTGACAGTTACAGATTTGAAAAGCAAAAAGGCGGGAATAAAGAACCCTAAACTAACAGGAAGAACCATTTTCAGCAAATAAAGGGTTCTTCAGGACGATACAGAACTAAATAGAACTGTTACTACGTGAAGAACCTTTAAAGAACCATCTTTTTTTAGAGTGTAGAACAATTATGTGGTTTTGTTTCATTAATACAGTGTATGCTTTTGTTCTTGATTTCCCAGGAAAGAATGGAAGTCAATTGTGACAACATGCCCCATGGTTAGGCTACATTGTAACATGTGAGGGGCACATTGTAACATGACCATAAGACAGATTAAAATGTTATCTGATCTAATACAAAAAACATACAAGACAAACTAAAATGTTTTCTCAAAAAAATACAATTATTAACTTTTTCATATAATAATTAAAAATAAACTAATATTTGAGTTTGACAACAAACACACAGCGAAACACGACTATACAGCTAGTAAAACATAATAATTAATCATTTCTCACGCAGTGTTACAACGTTCCCCAGCCTGTCTTCTGCTGGTTAGATTAGCATTAAAGAACCATGTCAACTGTTAAATATCAGATAGCCTATAATATTAAAATAATATCAGATTTCTCTCATTTTAAATAAACACAACAAATAGAGATGAAATATTTACATAAGTAAGAAATTTACTTTTGCTATAAGTAGCCTAAATAAATGTTCAGTGATATCTTCCAAAGATTTCTGAATTGTGGCGCAATTTTTTCTCTTAAAGTGTTGATATGGCAACTAGCCTAAATACACTAAGTTTCGTCATGCTAGCATGTGTGGAAGTATTTTAAACAAGTGTGCTAAAACTAGCCCACATAAGTGTGTGCCCTGCTCACCCCTAGCCTACTGTCCATTTATCTGAGATAATTAGGGCTTTTTCTGTTTAGTTTGTTTTGTAAATAAAATAGTCGTAAAGAGCATAATATAGCTTCACAGCTTGATCTTTTATCCCACGACTCCCCTGAATGTATTTCTATTTAAGAAAACAGAATACCGACCTCTGTAGCCTACAGTGTTGTGATCTCCTGAGATCAATGTGAATGTCTAGCCTACTGATGTTCTTGACTAGCACAGGTTATATTTTATGAACGTAGTTTTAATTAATCGAGCAAGTCATAGGCCTACATGTGCACAGGGTTTCTGCCACATTATTCAATAATGTTAGGCCTGTGTACTCATTAACTACCATTGTTACTTTCTGGGATGTTCCCCGAAGCGAAACAGCCTAAGAGGCAGGAGAAATCTTGCTCAGTTGAATTGACCATTGGCGTTAGAGTTCTGAGTGTCAGAGATTAAAAGCTTTATATAGACTATGGTTTATCTGGACAACCCTAATTTTGGTTTTTGAAGTTCCAAAGATGACTTTTTTCAGATGGTTAGGTATGAAAGATGTCGGTTTAAGTTTATACAAATGGTCTTAAAAATTGTTTTAGAATAATCCCGTTTTTCTCATCACCATATTATACCAGCAGAGGGCAGCACCACATCATCTTGTTTTCTCGTTGACTCCGTCGCCCCCTATCGTTCTATTTCTGATTGCTTTTCTATTCGTGTAAATGAACAAACAAGACTATGTATAAAGAAAATGAAACATTGCAGGCTTGTTCCTCAACATAAGGTATAATAATAGAAAGTGCTTGTACCATAGGATCTAAAAGGCACCCAGACCAAGATGTGGTTTTTGATCAGGAGTGATCATGCACAGATTGTAAAAACTATTTCAAAACATGCTGTTCTATTCCAAGGAATATGCAAGATATGTTATTTTAAAATAAAAGCCACTCACTAAGATAATATTTTGCAATGTTTGTGCTTGTGTTGTGTAAGATATTGGGGGTTAATAAGTATAAATAGTTGTATGCATACAAATAATGTTAATAGTTAAGGCTGACTTAAACTGTATGAGGAAGTAGCAATAAGATTGTGAAAACTATAACGTGACATGTTCTAAGAAAAGGAAGTTGTTAAAGAGAATAAATGAATGTTAAAGATAATTGATAAATGATAAAAAGTTGAGTCAATATTCAGGTTTTTGAATGCATGTCTATGTAAGGTTTGATACGATGAAACAACAGCATTGTGCTATTTATGTAATATTTTAGGGCAAATTATTAACAGAAATCAGATGGATAATGATAATGTCTGTGTATAAAAAAATGGTAACCTGCAATTGTTACCTTAAGGAGCTGTTTTTTATTTGGTGTTGTCTGTACTTATGTTTTAAGGTTGGTGATTTTAGCATGAAGTAAACTATAGCTTTTTATATACACTGCAGCCTCAAATGTTTAAGGTTAAAAATTGTGGTTTTTATATGTTGCAAAACACTTCACTGTCAAATCCACGTGGTAAAGACAGCTCACTGACATACAGCAGTTTCACAGATGGTTGAAAGTCATATGAAAGCCAAAAGTGGTTTCCAGATGTTTTTGTCAGCATGAAAAAAATATATATGGGAACTGAGGAAGTGTCAATCTTTTCATCTTCATGGTGTCACGGTTTCCCTGGTTTTCCCTGGCCCTGTCACGTACTACATTTCCCAGCATCCCCCTGGATCCACACCTGCACTCACTTCCCTCATCACCGCAGCTGAATCCCATCTCCTCATCATTACCTCATCACCAGCCTTTATATTCAGTTCCCTCACATGCACTAGCTGCCGGGTATTAATGTGACTTGATGTTATGTTCTGGGTTTAGTTTGGTGATCTGACACTGGTTCCAAAGATCATCGGTGAGTGATTCCATGTTTCCTCTCTCAAGATGATTCCAGTGTCTGCGGTGTCCATGCATCTATAAGTCTGCATTCAAGTTCAGTGTATCTACAAGTCTGTGTATCTACAAGTCTACTACTATGTTCCCTGCATATGAGTCTGCATTCAAGTTCAGTGTATCTACAAGTCTGTGTATCTACAAGTCTACATCTATGTTCCCTGCATCTGAGTCTGCATTCAAGTTCAGTGTGTCTATGAGTCTACATCTAAGTTTCAAGGTTCTATGGAGACTGTCATCTATGGAATCCATTATCTCCTGAGTTCGAGTATTCAAAGACAATTCCTGAGTTCGAGTATTCAAAGACATTTCCCGAGTTTGAGTATTCCAAGATACTCTAAGCTCATTACCTTTTGAGTTTGACCTTCAGTTGCCTCCAGGGATTCTTGGGGTTGCACATGTGTATAAATAAAGTTTTGAGTTTAAATTGTATTCTGGTCTCCTGTCCTGGTATAGTGTGACAGAATACCCGGCCACACACCGTGCAAGCTCCAACGGCACTGAAGGTCACCTCCCTCCTCATCGCAACATTTCACGTTTTCCTTCAGAATGTGCTGGGATCGGATTGCGGCGCTAGCTCAGGAAAGCTGTGATCTTTTTGAGTTCACTAATAAGTTTTGCTCACTGGCTGTTGACTGTGACCTGAGTGATGAGACCATAAAAGCTTGTTACAAGATCGGGGCCAGATACATCGACCCTCGACCACTCCCCGATCTTTCAGGGCTAAACTGGAGAGAGGCAATATCTGTCTGCTGGGACAGCTTTTTCCCTGAGTGTGCGTTTCCCACCACAATCACTCATCTCGGCAAACCAGTTAAACCCACCGAGCAGGCGCTCAGTGTCCACCTGGCATCTGTTGCGGGGATTGTTTGGCCCAGAGCACGCAAGCTGGTTTCCAACAGTGCCAATCTGGCATCCAAGTTGATCGACCCCCCCCCCCTTTGATGTCCGTTCGGGGAACTCGCCGGTATGCTCCACATCCCACCAGCCTAGTCAAGTTTGATTCAAGTCAAGTTCCGAGTCTAGTACATGGTAAAGAAGTCGTCTGCCCAGCCGAGCCAGAGCCTGCACTTCACGTCTGTCCAGCTGAGCCTGCACTTCATGCCAGTCCAGCCGAACCTGCACTTCGCGCCAGTCCAGCCGAGCCTGCACTTCACGCCAGTCCAGCCGAGCCCGCACTTCACGTCAGTGCTGCCGAGACCAAGGCAGTATGCGTCGTGCCCGCCGCCCCTGAGACTGAGCGTTATGCCCGCTGCACCTGTGACTGACAGCGTCGTGCCCGTCAAGCCAGAGACTTTCCGCCCAGTATCTCCTGTTCCTGTCCTCAGCCAGAGTCCGGACGAGAAGGACTTAATTGACCTGTTTTCAGAGCTTCCTTTGTCGCTGGTCCCGTCCAGCTCAAAGCCCTCTTCATCGCTGGTCCTGCCCAGCTCAGAGCCCTCTTCGCCGCTGGTCCTGCCCAGCTCAGAGCCCTCTTCGCCGCTGGTCCTGCCCAGCTCAGAGCCCTCTTCGCCGCTGGTCCTGCCCAGCTCAGAGCCCTCTTCGCCGCTGGTTCCGCCCAGCTCAGAGCCCTCTTCGCCGCTGGTTCTGCCCAGCTCAGAGCCCTCTTCGCCGCTGGTTCCGCCCAGCTCAGAGCCCTCTTCGCCGCTGGTCCTGCCCAGCTCAGAGCCCTCTTCGCCGCTGGTCCTGCCCAGCTCAGAGCCCTCTTCGCCGCTGGTCCTGCCCAGCTCAGAGCCCTCTTCGCCGCTGGTCCTGCCCAGCTCAGAGCCCTCTTCGCCGCTGGTCCTGCCCAGCTCAGAGCCCTCTTCGCCGCTGGTCCTGCCCAGCTCAGAGCCCTCTTCGCCGCTGGTCCTGCCCAGCTCAGAGCCCTCTTCGCCGCTGGTCCTGCCCAGCTCAGAGCCCTCTTCGCCGCTGGTCCTGCCCAGCTCAGAGCCCTCTTCGCCGCTGGTCCTGCCCAGCTCAGAGCCCTCTTCGCCGCTGGTCCTGCCCAGCTCAGAGCCCTCTTCGCCGCTGGTCCTGCCCAGCTCAGAGCCCTCTTCGCCGCTGGTTCCGCCCAGCTCAGAGCCTTCACCGCTGGTCCTGCCCAGCACAAAGCCTGCACCGCTGGTCCTGCCCAGCACAAAGCCTGCACCGCTGGTCCTGCCCAGCACAAAGCCTTTACCGCTGGTCCTGCCCAGCACAGAGCCCTCATCGCTGGATCTGCCCAGCACAGAGCCCTCATCGCTGGATCTGCCCAGCACCGAGCCCTCTTCACGGTCCACGTCTGCCCAGCCAGAGCCTGTTCACGTCACGTCTTCCGATCCAGAGCCTGTTCACGTCACGTCTGCCGATCCAGAGCCTGTGCACGTCACGTCTGCCGATCCAGAGCCTGTGCACGTCAAGTCTGCCGATCCAGAGCCAGAACCTGCTCACGTCACTTCTAGTGAGCCAGAGATTGTTCACGTCGCTTCTGCTGATCCAGAGACTGTGCACGTCACGCCTGTCGATCCAGAGACTGTTCAGGTCACATCTGCCGAGCCAGAGACTGTTCAGGTCACATCTGCCGAGCCAGCGTTTCCAAACCAGATAGCCGCTGCACGTCAAGTCTGCCGATCCAGAGCCAGAACCTGCTCACGTCACTTCTAGTGAGCCAGAGATTGTTCACGTCGCTTCTGCTGATCCAGAGACTGTGCACGTCACGCCTGTCGATCCAGAGACTGTTCAGGTCACATCTGCCGAGCCAGAGACTGTTCAGGTCACATCTGCCGAGCCAGCGTTTCCAAACCAGATAGCCGCTGCCGAGCCTGTGTCCCCTGACAAGATGGCAGTTCCTGAGCCGGTGTCTGTTCCAGTTCCTGAGCCGGTGTCTGTTCCAGTTCCTGAGCCGGTGTCTGTTCCAGTTCCTGAGCCGGTGTCTGTTCCAGTTCCTGAGCCGGTGTCTGTTCCAGTTCCTGAGCCGGTGTCTGTTCTTGCGCCGTGGCCACCCGAGGGGTCCTCACCACCGTGGCCACCCGAAGGGTCTTCACCGCCGTGGCCACCTGAAGGGTCTTCACCGCCGTGGCCACCTGAGGGTTCGTCTCCGCCCTGGCCGCCTGCACAGCCTGCTCCGCCCTGGCTCCCTATTCTGCCTGCTCCACCCTGGTTCCACCCTGACCCCGCTCTGGCTCCACTCTGGTTCCGTCCCGATCCCGCCCTGGCTTCCCCCCCTCTCATGCAAAAAGGCGCGAGGACGCGCCTTCCGGGAGGGGGGAGTAATGTCACGGTTTCCCTGGTTTTCCCTGGCCCTGTCACGTACTACATTTCCCAGCATCCCCCTGGATCCACACCTGCACTCACTTCCCTCATCACCGCAGCTGAATCCCATCTCCTCATCATTACCTCATCACCAGTCTTTATATTCAGTTCCCTCACATGCACTAGCTGCCGGGTATTAATGTGACTTGATATTATGTTCTGGGTTTAGTTTGGTGATCTGACACTGGTTCCAAAGATCATCGGTGAGTGATTCCATGTTTCCTCTCTCAAGATGATTCCAGTGTCTGCGGTGTCCATGCATCTATAAGTCTGCATTCAAGTTCAGTGTATCTACAAGTCTGTGTATCTACAAGTCTACATCTATGTTCCCTGCATCTGAGTCTGCATTCAAGTTCAGTGTGTCTACGAGTCTACATCTAAGTTTCAAGGTTCTATGGAGACTGTCATCTATGGAATCCATTATCTCCTGAGTTCGAGTATTCAAAGACAATTCCTGAGTCCGAGTATTCAAAGACAATTCCTGAGTTTGAGTATTCAAAGACATTTCCCGAGTTTGAGTATTCCAAGATACTCTAAGCTCATTACCTTTTGAGTTTGACCTTCAGTTGCCTCCAGGGATTCTTGGGGTTGCACATGTGTATAAATAAAGTTTTGAGTTTAAATTGTATTCTGGTCTCCTGTCCTGGTATAGCGTGACACATGGTAAATCATGCCTCTTTTTTCTAAATGTGATCTCAGATATGTCATAATATATCTTTCAAAACACTAATTTGTGGCAAATTACAATAATTGTATAGCTTATGAATACAGCAGGTGGTTATTAGTGTAGGACAAATGTGGATGTACAACACTTCAAGAGCTCTCAGAAACTAATTATTTTTTCAAATTCACTTAATTTCTATAAAAAAACAGACCACATGGCGCTCTTGAGAACTTTCATGAAATGTTAAATCCTTAACAAGCTGAGAACCATGTAGTTCAACTCAAGTGCAACAGTGCAATATTTATTAGACAGTTTGCCTTAATGTAACACTAATACATTTAGTTAGTCAGTCTTGTGTGTACAATTGTTAATTCATGTATTAAGTAATGGCTGTAGATTTCAGGCAGCAGATTGTCAGGCACTCTATATAAACATGTGCCAAGGTGTTTATCAGTGGCAGACAGAAAAATAGATGTAAGGTTACATTTCACTAACCCCATGATTATATGTACTTAACTTTTAAATATAACGCATTCCCATCCAGAATGAGCAATTTCTCTTCTCTTCGCTCTTTAAGTCACAGCTGACTTGCTTTTATTTGTTGAACTTCAAAGGACATGGTAAGAAGTTCTGGGCACTGGAATAATGATGAAAATAAATGCGTTTTCTTTTTCTTTAGTGGTCCCTAACTGCATGGTCATTTACTGTTCAAAAATGTGTAAACTTTAGTGGAAAGTTTTTTTGTGTGTGAGGCCTGTTGTAAAAAATAAAAAACACAAATCACATGTTAGGTTGCCATATGGGTCAATAATGCCACTACCCGGTGTTTGACAGTGAGTAGCAGATTAATCTCTGCTACATTTGCCTCAAAACCAAGAAATGTAACAGCAATACAGTGCTATGCTCCATCAGCTGACAAACCTGATGAACAGTTTCATAATAAGATCGAGAAATTACTTGCAGAGGCTCCCAAACAGAATTTATTGGTAATTACAGGTGACTTCAATGCCAGAGTCGGAGAAAATGAAGAAAGTGTGTTCTAGGAAAGAATGGGCATGGCGACAAAAATGAACGGGGTCAGGTATTGCATTAACTTCTGTGCTGAGCACCGTCCAATGATCACCAACACCCTTTTCTGTCTACATTATAAACAAAGACACACATTGAGAAGTCCAGCTAGGGTCACCAGCGCCCAGATTGACTTCATTTTGATCAGTGAACAGTGGAAACATTGAGTTAACAATGCACGTACATATCTTAGTGCAGACTAAGATAACCGCCACGCTGTGTTGAGTTCTGGTCTGGTTTGTTTATATCGCGCTGCCTTTCTGCTAGTGAGTTTAGGGTAGTATTTTGATTTTCTGTCGTGATTGTGAAAAATGGCGCCATTGTAGGTCATTCATGCATGCTGAATCGAGAATTGCCATAGGAACTCACATCATCGTTCAGGGAGAAAACTGGACAGAGTAATACAATTTTCGCCTTGTCTACGGGTAAAAACACTAAGGGAAGCCGGTTGAGGAGGTGACGGGAAGACCCTCAATAGCAAATCTAGTAATAATGTCACCTTATCACTCAATAAAATAATCACATTGCTGAGTGTTTTTGAATGTTTTGTATTTTGTCTGTTTTAATAAAATTAACATTACATTTGCAAGTATGACTCTCACTTTGCTTGTGAATTAACTTGCACGCAGCCACTTCAAAACTGTTCACAAGCTTCTATGGATTCGATTTTGGTTGTCATTTGTTGAAATAAGATACAGTGTGTCAGTGGCTGTCCGATTCTCCTCCGTGGTCCTATGGGACAGTGAATATTTACAATGACAACAACTAACCTTCAGTTACATTTCACCTTTCCAACAAAGAAATGTATCGACTTCTGTCACATTTTTTTATTTGGACATTTCTACCATATGACGGCTGAAGCAGCCATAAACGATGCAAAACATAGGCATTTAAAATTTTGTGATAGTACTTACTATGTAGAAAATCGCTTCATGCCCTCCATCTGCAATTCATGCCACTGCAGTGATGTCATGTCAAACAACCTATTATCAAACTATTGCACTGGTTACACATGCTAGCAAGGTCCTGTCACAAGTAATTTTGAACCAAATACAATCTAAATTAGTTGAATTTAATAAATTGAAATTTCTCCTGAACAAGCTGGCTTTAGACTAAGAAGAGGCACGTGAGATCAGAATCTGCGGATCATCCTTGAAAAAGCGAAGGAAAGAAACCAGCCACTGTATTTATGCTTCATTGATTTCACCAAAGCATTTGACAGGGTTCGGCACAACCAACGGCTAACAATGCTCGTGTAAAAAAGTTAGTAGTTCAGGGAAGAAGGAGGTGGGAACCGGCGAACTTTCAACAAAACGTTAATAATCATAAAATAAACAAACAGAAAAAGAAAGTCAAGTGGCAGCCCCTCACAGACGACTGCAACACACTAATGTCCCAGGCTTTGTCCTCTCTTGGCCTTCACTGTCGTCGCTCCTCCTTTTAGCGACGATCACGGTGGCCGCAGCACCTGGGGGTAAGACAGACAAGGCGAGAGAAAAGGAGATGGAAGCATGGTTGAAAAATAGTTCAAAAATTAAAGTTGAAATGACGTCTTTGACGTTATCTGTTCTGTGTTACATATTCAAGTTACTCGTGCTTTATAATTTTCAATGTAAGTTCCCTCGATGTCACACATAGATTGCAATTGACTACAGTCTTGTCCTTTTCTCCGACGAACTGAAAATAATGGGAATATGTCCATCTCATAAATGTAGAATGTGTCTCTGCAGTCATCTCAACCATCGAATTCCAGCTAAAGCATATAGACGTATTTTACCCGCTGAATTTTTTCTCTGTTGTTTGAATGTCTCGTGGTGTTGGTAAATTCTTTAAAAAAAATATACATAAAACTAACCACTTCCTCTTGGGTTAAAATGCATTGTTGTAACGGGCCTAATGCATTATATTACTGCGTTACAGCACAAAGTAATATATTACTGTAGTATAATTACTTTTGTAATGCCTTAGGCTACTCTCAACACTGTGAGTAACAGAAAATGGGAAGAGGAAATATTGCTCATGATGGCATGAGGAAGTGGTTTCATAAATTCATAAATCATCAAAACCAATGAACATTAAACTTTTGACATTTGACAAGGATGAGTAGATGCAGGATCAAGTTGCAGCAGTGAAACTTTAATAAACAATAAACGGAGCAATTCCAAGAGGGTCCTCACACCATAGGTGCTCGGGCCCTAATAAATCAAAGGAGATTATTAGCACGCAGGAACAGAACAACTAACCAACACTCTCAGAAAAAAGGTACAAAAGCTGTCACTGGGACAGTACCCTTCAAAAGGGTACTAATATGTACCATTTAGGTACTAATATGTACTCTTTAGGTACAAAGGTGTACCTTTTGAAAAGGTACCGCCACAGTGACAGCTTTTATACCTTTTTTTCTGAGAGTGAATATAGACATAGAATGGACAAATGAACAAGGGAAACTGAGGACTTAAATACACAGAGGTAAACGAAGAAACTCAATGATCAACAGATGAACCGACTAACAGGAAACTAGGAAACTAGGTCAGGATACACATGGCAGGGAAACAGAAACAGAAACAGAACAGAACCAAAACAAAATACAACAAACAACACAAACAAGCTATTAAGCTATAAAGCTATTGAGGCAAAAGTGAAATTCATACCTTTGCATCTGCTATAGCATGGAAAAACACAGGGGAATACCCATAAGCCCCTGCATTTGAAAAATGTGTTTGGTCAAAGCATGAGGACTTATGGTGTGAAAATAATAGTTATTAATGAATATTATGTTTGATATCTATTAAGTGTTTTATTTATTTTTTTAATAATGTTTTGTTACAAAAAGCAGGGTTGGCTTTGGTGAAGTTTAGTGGAGGTGAAAGTCCTGTTTTATATCAGAAATAGTATTTTGCTAAATTTTAAAATTAAGCTTGTTGAGCTTGAATCTGCATGTAACAATTATGAAGAAAAAAAAATAATTCATTGTATTTATGTACTGTGTTCACTGACACTAGATCAACTGAAATTTTAAAAGTTAATTCACCCAGAAGTTGAGTAAACTCAAAAAAGTTAATTTTTTATACCAAATAATAACAAGTAGGAAAATTAAGTGGCAGAAAACAAGAACTATAGGCAACAGGACAGATGCACATGAAAACCGCAACAAAAGTTCACATTACAGGGCATATGTTGGGACATTTTAAAGTTGCTGATATTCTAAACCTCATGTTGTGTAAAAGAAGAAGCTTCAACATTTCTCTCTCCAGTGACATTTTTTTAATATCCACACTGTGTGTCACAGATGTGAAACTGAAATTGGAATATGGCTCAGTGCTCCCACAAAAAAGCAGCATGTGCCCAACAGATGCCTCTTTCAGATGATTAAACAGTGTTTGCTGAATGTGGTCAATGGAGGATGTTAAAAAAAAAAAAGTGGGAAGACAAAATTTCACTGTCCTCTCTTGTGTGTATACGGCAAAGTTTATTGACTTTGTCCATATGCCAGTTGCCTGGTTCAGATTTTCCACTCCCTAAAATGCATATGTGCATTTCTCGTGTGGTTTCTTGTGGTTGTGTTCATGTGTAAAACAAAGAGCCTTTATTCTTCATTCAGTCTTTATTATCACTTAGGGACACTATCTATGTACATCCAAATGTTTTAGACAGAAAGCCTTTCAGATTTTCTTACAGAGTGTTGTATATATACACCGGTCTGCCGGTTTGCTGCCATTGTGGTGAAGTCTTATATATTTGTGTCGCTGGTTACAAACACTGTGGTTGGGAGTTGAAACAAGTAATAGGATGTGGGTCTGGCAGGGGAGCTCCACCATTCCCTTTCTGTTGATTTTTGGTCGGACAGGCAAAGCAAAAGTGGGGAGAAAATCTTTGACTCAATAACAAAATTCCTGACCTCTCAGCTGTAATGCACCACAGTTTTCACTCCCACACTGCCTTCCCCATCCACACAAAATCCTGAAGTTGACATGAATGGGAAATGCACAGGGCTTTTGGTGGTTACAGTTTCAACAGCAACTGCATCCTGCAACTCTCTCATTCAATACATTGATTGATCGATTTAGTTGATCCAATGCATACAACTGACTGTTTATTTGATGCACTTAGTAAAATTAGTAAAACAGTAAGTAAAAAAAGTATTTAGAAATAAGGACCTAAGAATCAAATAGTAAAATGGAGCATGTATGTGTAACGAGTAATAAATGTGAGTGCACAACTGTGTTCATTTTAGAAAGAAAGCGGGAAAAGAGGTTTCTGGTCAGTGTTACTTTCCAAAATAAATCCAGTTGGTTGCAGCAAAAACATAAAGTTTCAAAATCGTTTCTGTTCTCATTTCAGAATGAATGTTTTCTAAAATGAGGGCTGGAACTAGAATAGGGTTGTGAGGATTTTCCCCTAACAGCTACATAAACACAGGGTGGAAGTCTGTACAGTGCCTCATTAGATTTTTCACTGCCACAAAATGAGAGCAAAGCAAGTTCATTTTCAACCCTTTGGCTCTGTTTATTTCATGACCACACCCTAGCTTCATCTGCGCAAAACAATCTACTCCAACCAAGCCCCCAGCCCAGGCACAAACCTACTCTCTGCCCCGTAGTCCCACTAGTTGTTTTACACACCCAAATTGGTATTTATGTTGGCTGACCAAATTGCACGTTTGAGAGACCTGGGTGCCCGCAAACTATAGGATCTATTAATATCCCATGCAGACACCATCATTATGAATGACTCATAACAACTTTATGGGAAAACTTGGGACAATCAATTAAAAAAGCAAAACTTATCAACATTTTTAAGTACAAAAACAGGAATTAATATATTCATGCTCGGATTTCATAACTATAAAAATATGAATCAGCAACATTTAAAATACTTAAACCTATTGTAAAATAAAAGCATAGATGAAATAGGAAAGATTGTGCAGTCTCCTAATCTCACTTGGAGATTGTAAAAGATTCATTCTCAACACATGTTTTCCCTGTCGTCCAATATGAAAACACTCAGCATTAGTCACGATAGAAATAACATGATAAGGAAAATTTACATTTAGTTTTATTAGTGTTTGGGTGGTGCTCTTCACTATTGCAAAACGAATGATGCATTTAATCACTTAAGCTTCCACGCCCTTCTAACCCCATTCCTCCTCTCCCCTCTTCCTGTCTTTTTTTTTTGTTCAATAACTTCATCTTCCTCCGCACATATTGGCATTGTAGCCTACATGCCTTTTAAATTGGTTGCTTATGCTCTTTCAGGACTAGACGGGTGCAATCAATTTTAAAGTCAGAGGAATTTAAAACTTCTGTGAAGGAAAAAAGTGTTCATCAGTAATGTTCTGCAGCCGGTTGCAGTAAACCCCAAAGTGGGAAGGTTAAGAAAATCCTTACACACTGTCTGAACCGGGTGTGTCCATTGGCACAGCTATCTACACTGTCTACAAAGTGAGCGTCCCAACATGATCAGCTCAATGTCTTTCCTTTTACTATTTGTCTTGATTTTAGAAGTAGGACAAGTGTGTGTATTACATCAGAAATAGAACAGGACATCAGTCTACTGTCGGCACTATGCATCCACTGTAGACAACATCAATTATTGTGTTTATTTGACGCAATGCGATGGTCACGTCCGGTAGGCTATAACAGGGTGTTAGTGATAATACACTTCAAATTATAACTAAGGTAACTTAAGGGGTTTATTGCGAGTTTGCAACTGACAACTTTACTTGTGCATGTTTGTATACAAAGCCAGCTTTGAATAGACTATTGCTCAATCCCTGTCTCTGATTCATGTCATTTAGGTTGTGGGATCAAATTGACCGTCTTTTGTGCACCTTATAATAAGCCATTTGCAAGACAGATTGTGAATTGGAAATCTTTATGCAAACGGGTGCCTTGAGAGCTCCCCATGAGAGACGATATTTTATAAAGAATTATTTCCCAATAAAGTAAATAGGCTAAATTAATAATAATAATACATTTAGTAGGCCTATGATATTATACAACAAGGATTAAGGAGGTCATTGGTATATGTTGTCTTAAAAGGTTTTAGGGCAGAATTTTAACTATTGTTAGAGCCCTTGGACAGTATGCATGTTAAAAATATTATCTTTTCCTATTCCCCATTATTCAGTGTGCATTTTCTTGAAGTTTAGATTTATAGCCTATAACCTAAACATTCAAACATGCCTCTTGCAACATATGTATTGTCCAATCTATAGGTTCTTTGTGGGTTCACATTTATAATTAAATACAGAAATATTTCAAACCATATTCCAAAGGGTTCGTGACCGCTGGTAATAATGATTTCCTACCATTGCTTAATTTTCACAGCTGTCCAGGTCAAACACTTCATCCTGAACCCCAGAGAACTCTAAACACAGAAAAAGGTTCACACACTTACTGCCAATATTCACAAAACACCCACACAGCAACATGTATGTCTCTGCTACGAGGGCGTATAATAAATGAAGGCACGTAGGGGGTTCCAGGGCCCGTCCTCATCTCTGTAGGTTGGGTGTGTCTTAGAAGAAGCCGTCCGGTTTCTGTAACCTCCATGGGAAGCAGGGGTGGAAGGGGAACTGTAATCTCATAGCACTCATCCACCTACACAGTACCCTTCTACAGCTTGGACTGATTATGATTTTCTCATGTTACACAGTCAGCTGTGTTTGCAGTTTTTGACCAATGTGAATATATTGTCCAAACAAGTTTTTTTAATTTTTTTTTTAGATTAACCATTGTTACACATTATTTTAAGTTATTGCAGATGTATATTGTGCATTAAAGACAGCTAGAAAACCACTAGATTTTGTGAGTTTGTAATGTTAAAAAGTTCTATAAACCATCGGACGAATTTATATCCATTCCAGGTGACAAGAACAGATTTAACTGGAAAACTGTCATAATAACAGGTCTACCAAGTTGCGTTTAGTGTTTAAAGCTACGTTTATTATTATGAATGTATATAATTCATTAATCATTCTTTGATTGTCACTGATTATTTATAATTATTCTTTACACAAGCTTAGGCCATGGTATTAGTTGCGTTTTCTGTGATCTGATGAGATGTGTCATTTCCACCTAGTATTAACATGCATTGCCTGGGACTCCTTGTGATTGGATTTTGTTAAGACCCCTACTTATTTCGTAACACCCAACCAACACCCTGCATCATGGAGTTGACATTATGGGGAACGCCCTCAGCGTAAACGCGTGACCGGTGTCTGAATACGAGTAACAAACATGTCAATTTATTGGCCGATAAATTGACATGTCTGTTTGTCGATTATTCCTGCGCAGGAAGTAAGCTAGTTCAGGGAACAGGTATTAGCACCCAGCCAACGTCGATGTGTAGACGCGCTAGGCTATAGTATTAGACTCAGCCTCCGTCGATGTGTAGACGCACTAGAGTATATAGGATTAGCATCCAGCCGACGTCGATGTGTAGACGCGCTAGGGTATAGGGTTAGACTCGGCCGTCGTTGATGTGTAGACGCGCTAGAGTATAAATATTAAAGGACGTAGTTAGGTTTAGGGAAAAATCTACCACAAGAACTTGACTGACGTGACAAAGGGAGTTATGAGTTGCCCAACATAGTTTCATTCACCCTGCTCTACCCTATGGGCTACTTGAGCAACTTATCACAGGGAGAAAGCAAGGTGCTAAAAACCTACAGTAATTAGCCCTTCAGGCTCCTTCGATGTTGCTGCTCCTCCAAGGGGAAGTCTACATACCTAATTTTGCCCTTAAAGGAGAGGAAAATGAAAGCAGGGCATAACGCAGTGTGCCCAGTAACTCTCTTCATTCAGGCTCTAACTCCAAGGGAACTGCAGGGGAGCACAGGCCCTACTTACAGACCCCAATGTCATTGGCTGAGAGCAGCTCATAACCTGTCTAGAGTAAAGTTACTGTAAAACCTGCTATAGCTAGCGGTTTGTCTTTAGTAGAGCACCAATCCAAAGGGTAGTGATACCCCTATTTTAAGACACAACAATAATTGGGGAGGGAGGTAAATGAAGAAGAGCGAGTATTGTAAGTACCATCATAATTCTGTCTACCTTGCTCTACCCTAGGGCTACTTGAGCAGCTTTCCAAAAGGAGCATGCAAAATGCTAACTTTCTTATTTCAGCATTACAGGCAACAACCTTCAGTGTCATCAATCTTCCACTTTTCACCACGTTCTGAAAAGTGGTTTTACCTCAGCAGAGCAGTTAACCCTTTCACGTGTAAGTTTAAAATATTCTAACTGACCAGAGTGAGTTTTTTCATGCTGACCGTTATTTTAGAACTTTCACCCTTAATGTTTCCATGGCGACGCGTCAAGCTTGGCACATGATATACCGCAGCCACAATAACACTGTATGATAGATGTAGGCCTATCACTTTTATATTGTTTTTCCTTTTTTTTCAAAATATTCACAAACTTGCTTACCATGTCTACAACTAGGCCTACCTAATATTCCGATTCTCAAATATGTGTGAGTGTTTTTTGTCGTTTAAAAACCTTTATAAATATATTTGATCTTGATGTATAACGTGAGCCACCACCATGTTTGTTTGCGCCATAGTTCAGAGAGTCCTGTCAGTGGTATTTACAGCATGAAAATTCATCCCGAAATACATGTACGAAAGTGGCCGGTGAACTGGGCGAAGAAGAGAGTAAACTTTATAGTACTTACACTATGTGTATCTGATAACACAATAACACACATCGGCAAATTATATTTTAATAGATTTTTATTGCTGCTTCCATAGACATCAGTGTGTATTTTACAAACTCCAAATGTACTGTTTTACTAGTGCTTATGTGTATTTAAATGTCTGAAACCTAAATTAAACTTTATGTGTTTGAAAACACTGCAAATAGTTGTGATTTATGACAAGTGCTGAGTGCATCCGTCTCTGGCTCAGCGCCAGCTAAAGTGCGAAAGCACAGTTTGAATCTGGCAGTTATGTCGAATCACTGTTCATTCTAAATCCCATATGTGGGACCGTACTCTCAGGGGCACAGAAATAAGAATCCTCAAAAGGTTAAAGAGTTAAGGGATTGCGTCATCTCACTGTGACCTTCAGTAAGCTGCTGCCTCAACAGTTTACTGCTAACACCTCCAGAAAATGGAGAGAGAGTAACCGAAAGTGAGGGGGTCACATCATCATACCTTGACCAGCCTTCTAAAATGGATGTCTCTTAGCAGTTTAACCAGCTGAGCTAGAAGAAGTGCAGACTAAATTGTAGGGGTAGGCTTCACGACCACTCCTTGAATGCTGCTGCCTCAGCAGTTCACTGCTAACACCTCCGGTCAAATCGGAAGGAAGCCAAAACAAGAAGGCTCCTTATAAAAACAGTTGTCCCTCAGCAATTACCAGCTTGAGAAATGGTGACTCACTAGTTCACTTTAATCTCCAAGCTGGAGAGGGCAACCGAGCTGGATGTATTTCACTCTGTCTGCCTCTTGCCACTTCTTCATAGAAGAACACCACAGGTTTATGACAGCAGACCCCAACCTCAGCATAAGCTGAGTCTGAAGAAGCCAGAGTGTGAGAACCATGGAAAGGTTTTCTCCTTATCACAGATCCCATACCAAAGCAACTATAGCAACCATTGAACAGCCGATGCAGCTCATCAATTGGTGCATACTTGCAAATTGCTGTTCACACAGCCTCTCCACACGCGAATAGTTCGCTACATGGGAGACACTAGACACGACCACCCACATGACCTTGACACCTCAATGTGGAGATCAAGGAGAAATTAAAGGCTCACAGACTTAAATCAAGGGCAGCGGAAGGAGGCAGATTATAAATAACACCCGCCTCAACTCTCTCTCCATATCTAATTATTCAGAACTAGACATGGCACCTGAATATGCGCTCAGCCAGGTCGGAAGCGGCCATAGAGCAGCATCCTAAACTGACATGAGACCAATAGTGTTTATAAATTTCCATTTGGATTGGGAAAATTCGCTCTATTTTTACAGCAAGCTTCCAAAACCACAAAATGGGATTTGAGAACAATGGAGCTATCAAGAGAAGCCCAAAAGGGGAAAAAAAGTCAGACTTCCAAGCTCCACCACGATCGTTCCCGCCTTGCCGCCTCGGTAGAAGCGGGACACAAACCGCGTGGTACAGACGCTCAACTCTCATCTCTCAATAGAGAGTTAAACATAGGTGGAGCTTCCCACAGCGAACAAATCACAGTGAATGTATTCAGCTCCCTCGAGAGCCAAACAAGCTCTGTGCAAACACTTGATTCTCTAATACCCCTCTTCCACCAGCAAGAACCGGGTGCTAGTTCAGGGCCAGAGCTATTGCCAGTTCAGAGTTGGTTCGACTGACAAGCTTTCTAAGAACCGGTTTGCCTTTCCACAGGCCAGAGAGCCACCACAGAGCCAGATCTTACGTCACTGTATACATCTCATGTTGAACAGCAACGCTAGCGCTGCATCGCCAAACAGAAACACACCTGGCTTGTTCGAGATGGTTCAGCTTCTCGCAGAGCGATCGGCGCATGACATCAAAGCACTGCGAAAGCGATCCAAAAGCACAAGGAGTCATATGCTCTCCAAACACTCCCCCAGCTCCGATCGGTCCGTGCCGCTCCGATGCATCTCGAACAAGCCTTCCATCAACAATGGCGGTCATTGTGTTACTACTGATGTTCATGGCTTTGCGAACCTACATCGGCATCCAAACACGGCGAATCCAACGCGTTCGTGCTGCTCGCCGTAACTTGCATAGACGTAGATTACAATCAAGCTGCTATTAGCTTGATTAGCTGCTATTTAAAAAAATGGCAATCACAAGTTTATGTTTGTCTTGTTGGTCACGGTAACCCCGCCCCCAGCCGCTAAAGCAAGCAGTTCTTACTTCTAGACCAGCAATGTTTTGGTGCTACTTAAGAACCACTTTTCCTGGTTCAGAGCTGGTGCTTTGGGTCTCGAAAAACAAAGAACCGATTTTAAACTAGGCTCTGGCTCCGAACCAGCATCAGCACTGCCTTGATGGAAAAGGGGTATAAGAGAATAAAGCAAGAACAGAGCTTCCTACTGCGAAAGCATCACAATGAGCGCATCCAGCTCTCTTAAAATTCAAACATGCTTCAACAGATTCTCTTACACGTGCAAACAAAGTGGCTCCTGAAGACAAAAAAGCTGATGACGTGTCTTGCAGGCGCCCTCTTATCGTCATGCAGGCTCTAATCTTGTGACGTCATGGACTGCCGTCGGCCAATAAATTGTCATCAGTTACACGTATTCTGACACCGGACACACTGAGGGTGTTTCCCATAGCATCAACTCCATGATGCAGCTTTGAAGTTCCACTTCGAAAGGGAACTTTAACACTTTCATAGTTACAAAAACGAAAAGGTAAAACAACCTCTTTTAAACTTTGGGCATAAGAGCATAAATGTAGCTATTTATTAAGCTTGTAGCCTATTTGACAAGTACATTTAAATAATATTTTCACATATTCACTTAATACTCTTTGGGATATGACATAAACATATTGTTTGTATTCCAAAATAAGCAGAACACAAAACTGTCTGCTCATCTCAGTGTTTAGTTTGGCCAAAAGGACCAGTTTTGACAGAAACCCTATTGTAGGTTGTGTCAGCATTGGCTGTTTCCAGAACCTCTTTGAAAATACGTAAATATTTGGCCTGGATTATGTGGATCTGATTTAGCATTTATCTTGACATGATTACCAAAAATTATATGTTTAATGTATCTGTCATATAAATAATCTCAAGCCTCTTGGGAACCATGTCCACTCAAAAAAAAAAAAAAAAAAAAAAAAAAAGATACTTACAAGCTGCTGGTCATGTTTTGCCTTGAATACAATATGACAAATAAAGGGAGACACCATGACACAGGGCAGCTGTGACCACAGTAAATCGCCAACAGATGCAGCGACTGACTTGTCATATGTCCTGTTGAGAAGAATAAAATAGACACGTGCACAATATTCACTCATTAACCAGTCAATAGGTCTGCATTTGAACTTTGTCATATGTCACTAGATCACCTGAAGCATATTAGAAAAGTAAAATATGCTAAAATTATTTAATTGATTATTGTATTTTTTTTGTGATTACTTACTATTCTAGAAGTTTCAATCAACTTACTGCTTTCAGGAACAGAGAGCAATGTGCATCTTAATGCAACCTTTATGAAACAAAAATGGTTTTGTGGTTCAGTCCCATTCACACTCTTCCCAGCATGCATGGGGGAATTCATAGTGGCCTAATTAATTTGTTAATTAGTCTGTTGGTCTGTTGATGGCCCCCTTGGGGACTAATAAAGTTATCTGAATCTGAATCTGGTTACCGTTGTCATGTTTCATGTACCAAGTGTGCGTTCCACTTCGCTTTTAGACATACACTCGTGAACTTCCCTAAGCACTTTCCCTCGGGGGAATCATCGCCGCCATTTTGAAGTGAGTTCCACTTTGTCAAATGGGTGAGGGACGTTTATGTGGATAGGCCCTCGTCCCCTCGATTATGGCAGAGGGAGAGAGTCTACTCCGATGTACACTTCAAGCAGCTCAATTCAACTTGATTGTGATGTCACAGCAGATCGCGCTTAACTGTAAAGTGTATGATATATTCATTATTTTGAGAATTAATCTCATAACAGTGTATAATGTATTAATTATGCTGAGATTTAATCGCATGTTACTTGTAGCTACCTTATGTTCACAGTCAAAGTTTATGCTATTGACTTTTTTTTTTCGTTTGTATAATTTTATTTTTGTCCAACAGCTCATATTTACATATATTCTCCAACAACTTACATGCATATAGAATGGTGCATAAAACAAATTCATAAGTAAAAAGGGGTTTAAATAATAAATCAGCTCTATTGTGAATTCCAAGTGATCGAGGGCTTAGTGCATCCCGTTTAAACCTTATGCACGAGTTCCGCCAGTCGTGGGCACTCGTGCAATAAGCAATGGTGCACATCCGAGTGAACGGGACAGAGAGAAGTTAGCAAGTGAATGTCATAAAAATTTGGAATGCAGAATGCAAAAGAGTGGAATGCAGCCCAAGTGTTGAGGTTTGAGTTCCATAAACATCCCTTGTCTTGACTGTTTATGTAAGTTTATGTGATATTATGGTTTGTTTAAGACAACAACCCCTTTACTGTCCATGTATATTTAAGATTAAGCTCATTATAGGCTACTGCATAATTTAAATAGCCTACATGGCAGCTTGCTTAGAAGTTCCCCCAGAATTGGCACAGAAGGCCTAGAATGACATGTTGTTACTAGTGTTATTATTTTTAAATTTAATAATTATTGTTATTAATGCTGTTATTATTCAGTATTTCCATGAATTAGATGTACATTTCAGAGATTTAGTTGAGTGAAATCATTACATTTGCATTCAGAGTGTTGCTACTATGACATTTCTTCAGTTAAAATATGGACAATTAGATATGTAAATATTTTTATGCCTGTATATATGTCATAGAATAATTTTACTTCTCAGAGATATCTTTTACTGGTATGCTTTGTCTGACATCAGTTATTCAAATGTTCAACTAAACTGTCAAAATTGTATTTTAAATAGAATAGTTGATTTACTATATGTATTTTAAATAGAATAGTTGATTTACTATTATGTCAAATACTAGTTTACATTAATGGCACTTAAAAATAATAATAAGAATTATATCAAAAGTAATTTATACATTCTGTAAACGTTTAGTTGTAGGGGCTTCTTGCCCCAGGTAGGGGGTCAACTTACCCCAGAAGTGATGGCCTCTTTGAATCATTTTACATTTTGTTCTATAACAACTACTAAGCAAATGTGTCTATTTATTTCATAATAATACATTGGCATGGCATGGCTGATGCATCATAATGCTAAACTTATATCTAGCCTACATATATTACAATTTAAAAGTATGCCTAAAGGCACATTGTTCCTAAGGTAAAGTAAATGCACATTGACCACTCTGTTACTCTATATAAATATATCGACATTATCCATTTATTTTGAATGTGCATATTTTGTATAGCCACTGTAAATACAATTGCCTGTGTGTATAGATCTAAAAGATCTATTCTAAGCCGTTAAAATTGTTGAAGATCGTCGCGTGGCTCGATATTTCACATGCTACACATAAGCTTCCATAGACATGAGAGCTCGCCTCACTCGTTACTCCAAACATGCTGTTGTGTCAAGGAATGGCAGCTTGCGTTACCACATTCGGGAAACCGCACTCATTCCATGGCTCTCAAATGCTGGAAATATTCGGCAAGTTATAACCCGTAGAAGAAACTTGTCATCTCCAATGATTAGCCTGACATGATCAAATCTGTGGACATTAACACACCGCTTTGGAGAAACCAACGAGAAAAATAGTATAAAACTGTGATAGCCTAAATCAAGGAGCAGCAGCAGCAACAACAACAACAACAACTGAATAAAACGAGGAGGTGGTGGTGTGACGTCACCCCAAACGGGGATTGAGTTCAAGTAGCCTACACTTAGATTTGTCATCTGTTTTACTTCATACAAATGAATACTTTTCCAAAAGAAAAATATATGTTATCGATTTGTTTTTGTTATTAGGAAAATTTCATATTCAACTAAATGGAGTAGACCTAACTCAAAACCCATGCTTGCTCATTTTAAAGCAGCCTTCAAATGGCTGTAAAGTTTTTAAAAAATCGAAAAGCCCAAAGATCTATATCTCTCCTAAATGAATTTAACATATGTTTGTGATGCCCTTTATTTTTAAGTTTTTTTGTTTTGTTCCTTTTTATTTAAATTATTGTTGTGTTTCAAGTTATACTTACAAAATGTGTAAAAGAAATGTGACAAAAACTTGATATTTAATTCTGTAATTTTGAAAATTCAATAAAAATAAAAAAGTGCACTTTGCAGAAAAAAAATAATAAATAAATAAAAAAAGAGTACACTTGGCTCATACTTCTCAGATGCCCTCAGTAATAAAAAAAAAAAAATGCAATAAAAGTGTATAATTTGTTTGTAATATACAATCTGTTGTAGTTTATGTATAGGCCTATATATAAATATATAATAATAGTAAAAAAATACATTATATATATATATATATATTATTTATTTTTATTTTATTTTTACTATTATTGTTTAATTTTATTATTGTTTATTTCTTTTTGTGTTGAGCCTTCCATTTTTTTCAATGATAAAAAAATTAAAAAATAAATACACCTGGCTGCAGCATGCAGATCGGGGCGGGGCTGCACTTGTCATCCTGCCCCACACTTACTCCGATTGGCTCATTCATCTTTAATAGGCATATTGATAGAATATGTGTTCTTAGTTGGTGTAGGTCAGAGTAATGCATGGATTGATAAGCGAATGTCATCAATCCAGTTACAAAACTGTAAAAGAGAGGTGTCTAATGCCACACAAGATTCTAGACTGAGCACACTTATTCTGAGAATATGAGACAATTTCAGGTGTGTTTGCCAACTTAACTAGGGGAGACCGGGGACAGTTGCAACAGGCGATGGTTGCAACATTTTTCTCCAATCAGAAACAAGCTAGAGTGATGACACTCATACTGCACGAGATAGGTCTCACTGCAGAACCGCAGAACCATACGTCATAGCAGTGTGAGGACGACAGCGCCAGCCTAACAGTCTGATGCCGGAACCGCATACCATACATATCCACCTTACATATACCATACCTAAACCTACCCATCTCCACCCCCTGACCCCTAAACCCACCCCTAAACCTACCCATCTCTACCCCCTGATCCCTAAACCCACCCCTAAACCTACCCATCTCTACCCCCTGATCCCTAAACCCACCCCTAAACCTACCCATCTCCACCCCCTGACCCCTAAACCTACCCATCTCCACCCCCTGACCCCTAAACCCACCCCTAAACCTACCCATCTCCACCCCCTGATCCCTAAACCCACCGCTAAACCTACCCATCTCCACCCCTTAGATGCTTTTACCCAGCCCACTTCCGGCATCAGACTATTAGGCTGGCGCTGTCATCCTCACACTGCTATGACGTATGGTTCTTCGGTTCTGCAGTTGGTTAATATTGTACTGCACAGACCCTCCCCCCACCAAGAAGACAGAGAAGACATATTCAACATCTGCTGCTGCATTTATTGAACAAAACTCGTTTTGGAGGTATGAAAGTAAATTTTTTCTTGAGATGTATTTTTGTCATACTGTCCTGACATTTTGTATGAATTAATCAATTCTTACTTATTTTCAATTATTGTTTGTTGACTTCTAAGTGACATGGTTAGCATGTGTCAAAGTCAGTGTGTCTAGCAGGCATATGATGTTCTGTCATGGCTGATAGGTTTGGGGACGGTTGCAACAAGTTAAAAATTGCATGCTTAATAAAAGTTTGTTGCATTGCAAATTGTTCAATTCTTCCTGTCTGACACTGAAATATGGAGAGATTGAATAGCATCTGTAACACCTGCACACTGAATCTATGTAGGCCTATGTTCTACACATAAACAAACAAAACTCAATAACTTTTATTTGATAAATATGACTAAATAAATAAATAATAGGCTACAATAATATTATTGTATAAATAAATAATTCTATATAGTAGGCCTAAAACAGTTAATATTTTCAGAATTCTATGCTCATTGAGACAAAAAGCTAAAGTGAATTAATTAAATTTAAGGTATTTTTAACATGTTGCAACCGTCCCATGGTTGTGTTGCAACTGTCCCCTGGTTTGGCGTCAGTTGCAACATCTGGCTCCTTCCATTCAAATAAATACTGTGAATGACATGTCATATGTAAACATCTTTAAATGGTATGGGTAATTAGCAGACAGATGCAAGTTTAATATATACAAATTTGGTTGGTCTAATAATAGTCCAAATAGTCTCTGAGTAACTGAGAGAAATGCAAAAAGTTTTGCATTCATCCCCGGTCTACACTTCCTCTAACTATAAGTGTCTTGTCAAGTTACTGATTCATTTCGTTTCTCATACTATGGTGATTTGAAATAATCAAAATATCATAAGTCATTTAATTCATAATTCATTCCTCTACCTGAAGACTTGACCCTTTTGCTATAATAAACCAATTCATTTTTTTAAATGTTATGGGGTTGTTCGTGCGTTAGCCTAAAAACCAGCTTAATTTAGCAAAACAGTCATTTCAGGCATGCACATTGCAAGTAATAGGCTAATTATTTTTTCCCCTTCTGTGCATTATAATTAAGGCCTTGTGAAACTGCACAGCTTTTCTAGTTTTTTAAATGACATATAGCCTACTCCTTCCTACACCAACTACGAACACATTTTCTATCATTTATGCCTATGAAAGACGATGGAACCAATCAGAGTATGTATGGGGCGGGGCGACACGTGCAGCCCCTCCCCAAGTGCAGCCCCGCCCCGATCTGCAGGCTGCAGCCAGGACCTTCTCAATGATTTTCCCGACAACAAACAAGAGAGATTATTGCAGTTTTGCTCTCTCGCGAGTCACACAGGTGTGAGCTATTTTCTTTCTAAGTTTGTGGAAGCCATTTATTAGGCAACATAGGTAAGCATCACGCTTTCATATGATCATCTTATTGTTAAATGCAACTTTTAGGAGTCATTAAATCAAATTTTTGAATGTCTTTAAATCTCAAATGTATGAATATTTTAGTCATTTGAGCACCTTTTTGTAGTTATCAACTGAGATGTCTGTTACAACAGAGATCAGAGCAAAACTTAAGTTATGTGTTGGTCTATCGTTTGCATTGTTCATATAGCCTAACCGTTTAGGTCTAGGGTATATGTTTTAAAAGTAAATGGTCTATTGTGCTTTTATATGACGAATAAATCTGGTCTACATACAGTAGCATTTTGTAGACAGCTAAGCAACGAATAATTGTTTCATGAATTACAGTTTTACGTTTTGTTTTGTTTTTCATATAGCCTATTAGGCCTACACAATTTGATTTTGTTCATATTCTTAAAGGAAAACTGTGTTATGCAAAAATGACACCCCCTTGATGTCTGTTATACTGGCCAAAGAATGAGCTAATTTGCAAACAGAAAAATTTGTATTGACCTTTTTGAATGAGCTCAGTTTAATTCACTGCCACATCTTCGCCATACAACACTAAAATGCAGACATATTTTAATATACTTTAGATTTTTATTGATGGAGAATTCCCATGTAAAATGTTACATCTGAGAAGGCAGAATAGAGAAAGTGCTTTCAGATGATGTTCCGAATGGCAAAGCATTACTTTACTACTCAAACTCTGGCCTCCAGTGGACCAAATCAGAATTACATGTTAGTTGTATATTCCTTTTACTAGATGCAGTCTATCTATATCTGATGGCTTATAATTATTTACTAAATACCATATTCATTCTGTCATTCCAGGTTTGAAGGTACAATGATGAATCAATCCAATTTTACAGAGACCTCACCCGATTACAACTTATCTGAGGATGAATATGACTATGATTATGAGGATACGCCGCTCGCAAAATCTCTTAACATCATGTCACTCATAGTCTACAGTCTGGCTTTTGTACTTGGAGTGGTGGGAAACGGCATTGTAATTTGGGTAACTGGATTCAAAATGAAAAGGACAGTCAACACGGTCTGGTTTTTGAACCTTGCTGTAGCAGATTTCCTCTTCACTGCCTTCCTCCCACTCAGCGTGGCTTACACGGCTATGGGCTTCCACTGGCCTTTTGGCCAGTTCATGTGTAAATTCAACAGCACTCTCAGTTTCCTCAACATGTTTGCCAGTGTGTACATCTTGGTCGTGATCAGTGTTGACCGCTGTGTATCTGTGGTGCGTCCGATATGGGCGCAGAATCATCGGAATGTGAGCCGTGCTTCTGTGGTGAGCTTTGGAGTTTGGTTATTCGCCCTGGTGTTGAGCTCACCCTACTTCGTCTTCAAGGACACCGCACCCGACCACGACAGCCCAAACAAAATTAACTGCTTCAACAACTTTGCATTTTCCGATGACTATGAGAAACCAGAGGTGGTGGCGCTCCGTACTCTACGGCATAGAGCCATGATCATAACCCGTTTCCTCATAGGCTTTGTGCTGCCTTTTGTGATCATTGTTTCCTGCTATGCGGTCATCATCCATCGTCTCAGAAGAAACCGCTCAATGTCTGGCCGAACTGGACGTCCCTTCAAGATCATTGCTGCTGTGATCACTGCCTTCTTCCTGTGCTGGGCTCCGTACCATATCCTGGTGCTTATTGAGATGGTACACCACATGAGAGCTGAATTCAGCTACAGCCTGCAATATGTCACCACTGTTGGAATTCCCATTGCGACCAGTTTGGCTTTCCTAAACAGCTGCCTGAACCCATTGTTGTATGTTTTCATGGGACAAGACTTTAAAGACAAGGTGCGCAAGTCTATCCTGAAGGTTTTGGAAACGGCTTTCACAGAGGAAGTTTCACGCACAAATACCTGCACAAATTCAATGCCCACCATTCGTAACAAAGAGAACGGGAGCAAGTCCTTCTCTGATGCGGAAGTATAACCGCATAACATGAAGCACTTTTTCTAAAGAAGGACTTTACAGAGTGTCTCATGCGGATTTAGCGTCATCATAAATAAAAGTGAGACACATTAACCTGAAGAAACTGGAACAAAAGAAATTCAGTTAGTTTGAAGCTTAAAATCAAAACACTGCCTTAATTGCTGTTATGGGGAAATAATTATTTAATGCAGAATTATTATTTACATTTGTGTGTGTACCTACTTAACCATATTTTGGAGACAAATTTGTACCCAGACGTGAGTTAAATCTGACAGAAACCCCCAAAACCTCCTTTTAAATACAATAGGTTTCCAGCATGAAGTATACCCATGAAGTATTTGACACACATAAATTGAACTTGGTATTGTATGCCATATATGAGCAATTTAAAAAGTTTTTCATGAATTATGCATGTGATGCAAGTCGCTTTTTTGTTATTTCTTTACTGTATTGTCTGCACATATTTTTTTATAAAGCATCTTTTATTTCATATTAAAAAATAGTATTAAGTTTATTGATGTATTTCAAAGATTAAATAAAGCTGAAGATGAATAAACTTCTTACACTGAAACAGCTTACACTGAAGTTCTGGATCTCCATAACATGACAGTATAATATATACTGTATATACAATATAATCAAAAACTAAACATTAATGCAATTAAATATTGAGATTTTGAATATTAGGACTCATTTTGTCATTTTAGATGGAAAGCTGTAATCGCATGCATGCTGTTTCTGTTCAACTCGATTATAGAGCAGGTCAGTATAAAATAAAATGAAAATGAAAAAGTAAACTGCAGGCAAAACATTTAAATGCAACAATACTTTTTAAGAATGGGAGATACTGCTGTTTCAATTTCCAAGAAAGAGAAAGTAAGTGCTATCACTTAAACTGTTGTTAACATTTCTGTAAGTGTAAGTTTTTTTTTAGCTGAAATCTTAACTCTCACAAGAGATTCATGAAAGATTATGGTCTGTTAAATTTCCGTTTTTGAAATGAGCACTAAGAGGTTCTAATTTACCTCTGACTATTTTACTATTCAGGTACAATGAGAGAAATGAGAATTTATGACACAATGTCTAGACTGTCACAACACTTGTTTGCTTGTTTTAAACACATAGTAAGAAGAAAAATGATGAACTAATACAGAGTGCAATGAGAACACTCACACTGAAGGCAATCCATTATCTGAATAGTGTGAAATATCTCATATTATATATTTAATAAGATATTTGATTTTATGAAATGTATTATTTAACTGGATATTTACTTGCTTTAATGGTAGTGTATTCTTTGTTCTCTCCACCTGTACATGACTTGTTCTTTTTGTATGCCCAAAACTAAATTATCCCTCAGGATTACGTTTCCAGAATTTAAGGTGGTACATAATATAAAAATGCATTCATGTCTTTTTTATCATTCCAATCTGAAGTTGATGGCCCTGGGCCTACCAATTAAACGGACCCTCAAGATCATCATGAATTACACTTTGATCAAGATATTAGACTATCTCACCGCTAAAAGCTGTTCTGTACTACATGTCCAGTAATCCATTTGGCAGTGTTTTTTTTTTTTTTTTTTTTTTTTTTTTTTAGAAGAATGCATGATTCTTCTGTCTTCATTTCAAATGATTCTGTTGTATTGAAAACGATTTAAGCACATATATGTAATTTAGTCACACAAAGTCATAAAGCTGCATAATTATATATCAAAAATAATTTACTGCACGCTACAAATGTCACACTGCATCACATACCAGTTTCCCAAAGTAGCCTATTTCATGACAACTACCCTCCTACACTGGACAGCACATGCAAGATAAAGATTTGAGCTTTCACAGAAAATAAAAGCTGTGCATTCTAGTTAGCCTCATGTTACAAAATCATCTTAAAGTGCTCCAGGACAGACAAACATATATACTATACAGTCCATAATGCAGAGCCAAGTTATCTGAAAAAAACTGGTTTAGATAACATGATTTAAATAGGCCTATTACATGCATGCACCCAATATGCAACAACAATGATTTATAGATTTCCCATAAAGTGCTCCCAGTCGCGCTCTATGCTCCAGTCCTGTAGGGGGCGGTAATGCAGCGAAGCCAACCTCACGCGAAGAAGAAGGCTAAAAGGAAGCTTTCGTTTATTCTTTCCCACCCGCTTCTGTTGCCTCTTTCTCAAGGATTTAGATCTCTTTGGGATATACAAGCAAATAATCTTGTGGACTGCTCAAAAAACGAAACAAATGTACGATAAACATTAAATTCACAAAGGAGCTCACTTCGCACAAAACAAAAAGGAAACGGAAAGTTGCTACTCGCGTTTGAACGTCTTCAGAGTGACATCTATTAACGTTACTCGACGAGGTAATTCGCGGAAACACGTGTTTTTTTTTCATTTGTAGATACTGTGTTATGAAAGCATGGAATTGTTTTTCTAAATTACGCATAAATAACAGTTTTGGTTTTACTTAGGTAGCATATACCTTCAATTAAATCAACTTTGCTAACGTAGCGTGTTGTTTAGGCTTGTAATGTGACGGTGTTGCGTCTGTAACGTTAAATCGTTGCTGTTTTTATTTGGTTTGAGACGTGAATGTTCCCATAATCTCCCTGTTCTTATAGATGTGTACATTTACCGCCAAATCACTTTTATTAAGAGAAAATGAACGTTAAGTTACATGTTTTCATTTTGAGATCGATAAGCTGGCTGCTGGTCGCTTTACTCATTTAGAGCCCACAATGCCCTCCTTAAATGAAATGAACATAAAATACATCAGAAATAACTTGTTGCTGCTCAAATAATGTAATTACCTGCAAAATATAAAGTCGAAACGAAGTAACTACACGTTTGGTCAAAATTTAGTGATGACCGAAGTTGTGTCTGGTCTCTCCAGCTGTGACGGAAGGGTTTAGCTCAACTATGCTCAAATTAGGAAAAAAATACAATGTTAAAGACTTTGAAGTGTTTTATTTTTATGTGTTCTAGATAAAATATATATTTTACTTTGGTAGGACAGCCGAGGTCAGTAGATTCACTTGCCACGAGTATTTACAGAAACCATCTTGTGAATATTTTCTCTCACTCTCTCATTGGTAATATTTGTTTAAATTTAAATGTACCATGGTAAACATGCTTATGAAGTTGCTTTGAATAAAAGAGCCTGTTAAATAAATGTAAGGTTAATGTAATTTTCATCATCTGTCTGTGTTGTGTAACTATCATTGTTTTTTAGCTCTTTATGAGGTTATATCTGTACTGCTATGTTGTGTTTCTCGTCTGTGCATGAAATTCTTTAAATCATCATGTAAGAAGTCACAATTTTTTAAAACGTTTTCTAAATAGGTCATTTGCCAGACCCTTGTTCTGTGTTCTATCATAAACCTGTACAAAGTTGTGTTAGATACCAGCTTTAATACCATTTTTGTGTTTTGTCTTTTTTTCTTTAGAAGTACTGTGTTGTTTTTGGTGTTCGCCCTGGCTGTAAAAAAGAGGGAGTGATCGCTTTTAAAACATCAGGATTGCAGTAAGTAAAAGTTGAACTGAGTACTATGTACTATGTACTAAAAACTATTTTTATTTGAAGAAATTCTGCATTACAGTGCACCTGGTTGAAATCTCATTCATCACTCATTCAAATCAGAAATGTAACAAGGAAGTAGCCTAAACAAAACAAAATCATTATAAACCCAAATAACATTTGAATTTAAAATGATGAAAGTTATTCATTTCTATCTCTTATTTATGCATGGTATCACAACCATCTTTTTTTTTAAAATAAAGCAAACTGTAAAAGTTTAGTAATTAACTTTGCATCATTCACTACAGACTTGCTTTCTGCTTGCTGAATCTATAAAAATTAGGCTATATATTGCATTATCTATCTATATTATAGAATAGTGTTTCTGCAATGTTACAAATTGGCATGCCCCTTTCAAGGTCACACCCCAGCAACTTGTGTATCATCATTCATCAAGAATTCAGAGTTTTATCTTGCTAGAGTTTATTGCTGTTTCTAAACCATGTCATCTTTCTACGGGGTGTCTGTTAGATCACATTGCTGGAGTAGAGAGCAGAGCACAATGTATTTTTCTTCACGCGAGAAACTGAAAACGTAACTGAAATTTAAAACTGTTAAAAGAAAAGGCTCTATAAACTGTTGCATAGATATAATACTCTAAGCATCCCTTTGTGCTTTGAACTTTCCAGTGCGAAGTGCTGCGTGCTGTGACTCCATGATTCTTCAAGCGCATTATTCTGCGCATGGGATGTGCATAAGCGCTTTGCCAGTCTATCAGTGCCTTTGTCTCGTATTATAATACTTTTGCGCAATAAAAGATTATTAACAGGGCAGAACAAGATAGGCTATCATATGTTGTTGCCTCATTAAAAAGCTGCGCTGTACATTTAAAAGAAATGTCTTTTCATTTTATAGTATATATAAATAGTATTTACTTGTTTTTCATCAATGTATTTTATAATACAGAGATCGATATGGAACATTTTACCTTTTATTTGTTCCCCGCTAAATTATTTTTTTCACTAAATGTTCAGTTTCTATAAATTTACTGTGCACTTATGATTTTTCTAGATAAACTTTTGCTGCTGAATCATCCACTCACCTAATTTATAATAGTATTTTTTCAAAAAAGAGCAAGTGACAAATATCGGAATCGGACAATAATTGCTTGTTAAAATCGTTATCGTATCGGCCAAAAAAAATCCTATCGGTGCATTCCTAGTTCACTCCGTTAAAGGAGAACTCCGGTCAATTTTAACATTGAGCTCATTTTTTTGTACATTTGGAGTGCTGTCAATACAGAGAACAACGACAAAAAACGGTGTTGCCTACACCGAGTTATTCTATTTTTAAAATTTGCACCCTGTTGACTTCAATAGGGCAAGTAGTAAGCCTGCTTTTTAGCCTCTTAACATCCTTTAAGTGTCATTACAAGTGCACAGAAAATGTGAGTGATTCCTTCCGAGTGAACACGAGTGAATCTGACTGCAGTAGATGTTAGAGATATTAATAAAAACGAAGTTAATTCAGTCAGCGCTCATACCTTTGTTTACATCCGGTTTTCGGTGGAAAGCCATAGTAATCGATTGTCGAGTTCACGCGCGTGATCATTGGTAACTAAACCTATGCGCGTGAACTCGACAATCGATTACTATGGCCTTCCACCGAAAACCGGATGTAAACAAAGGTATGAGCGCTGACTGAATTAACTTCGTTTTTATTAATATCTCTAACATCTACTGCAGTCAGATTCACTCGTGTTCACTCGGAAGGAATCACTCACATTTTCTGTGCACTTGTAATGACACTTAAAGGATGTTAAGAGGCTAAAAAGCAGGCTTACTACTTGCCCTATTGAAGTCAACAGGGTGCAAATTTTTAAAATAGAATAACTCGGTGTAGGCAACACCGATTTTTGTCGTTGTTCTCTGTATTGACAGCACTCCAAATGTACAAAAAAATGAGCTCAATGTTAAAATTGACCGGAGTTCTCCTTTAAGGTCAGACGTCCGCGAGTAAAAAAACGAACGCACTGGAGAACTGCTTTATAGTAGAAACTGAAGTTGTAATTCTGTAATTTTTTTCATATTTAATTCTGTAAAGTTGATTTTAAGCAATCTGTTTTATAAAGTACTATTTAAATAAATGTGCTGCTTCGAAGTTGTCCTTCTGAGTATAGAAGCTACAGGGTCACCGCGAGTCCTTAAAGTCTTAAAATAAGTTTGATCAAATTTAGTTTGATCTTAAATGGTACAAGAAAAGTTAGTTGCACTTTATTTTACAGTCCTGTTCCGCATGTACATTAGGGCTGTGAGATATGGAAAAAAACCTCTATCACGATTTTAGTTCTAGGAGCTCCTTTGGGGGAACTAAATTAGCTCCTACTTCAGAGTAGGGTCTAACCCAGCACAATAGGAACTATCAGTGACGTTAGTGTATACTGACCGAACGCATGCGAAACACCAGCACCTGCCATTTAAAAAAAAGTTGTGTACGTACGCACACAGATTATAGCCTTCATATTTACTCCACAAACTAACTCTACGAAAGTGGAAAACATTGGTAGAAGGCCTTCTGAAGCAAAGCGACCCCAATAACTAGCTTCCGGCAGACGGCCTACGCAAGTCGACTTATGCCAAGCCATCAAGTATCATTTTCTTAGGAAATTGTTTAAAGCCTAACATGTGAGGTTAATCTATTTATAAAACATTTACTTTAAATCAGTTTGTCATTTTACTGTTTAATGTTACCATATACATTACCCTACCCTTCTCATACAATATACATTTTTTTGTGCAGGTCTTAAAAAGCCTTAATTTTGATATTAAAATAAATGCAGATACCCTGCTTTTACTGTAAAATGCTTTGTGAATTACTTTTAGATTAAAAATGTTTGGGACCTAAAATTATGAGCAACTTTTAGCCTTTTTTTTTGTGAATATGGCCCGTGGTTTGTTAAACTGATTTATCTTAGTCTCTTAAACAGTGTAAGGAAAACAGTTTTTTCGTTAATATGATGGTTCAGAAACTTCTGAATTCTGCTCACTGCAAAAACCCTGGAGGAAGCAATTGTGTAGCATGATCCCTGATAGTTTTCTTTGTTTAAACCTGGTATTGAGATGTGTTTTGGACGATCGTATCAAAAGTAGGCGAGGAAGACACATTCCTGTTTACACCTGGTGTTTTAATCTGTCTCTTTTGTCCACTTTTAACCACTTCTGTCCTGATTTCTTTGAGAGGAGGGTTTATGGGTGGGTAAATGTATGGGATTTCTTTGATCTTTTGATCTAATGGACGAAGTAAGCTTGCACAATTTATATATGAATGTGAAAGAAGTCGACGGAAAAACATACGGAGAGCATCAACTTTTGTTTTTGCTCTGATATGCCTTGAAGTGCATGTTAGAAATCAGGAATGGTGAGAGAACATTGTGCTTGGTACGTTTTTCGCCTTCAAACCAAACTTAAATCTTCAGCTGACAAAGTTCAAATCCGTCTGGCTAGCGTGCTTCCCAAAATGTTTTTGCATTAGGTCAGTAGGTGGAGAAGCAGTCTTTTGTGGTTGTTCGAAAGCATTCTACAACATGAACGTCTATACGAAAGCAATCCGGTCAAATTAGTTTTTGAATACCTCTGGAAGTAGTATAACTTGGACAAGCTCAAATCATTTTTAGACCCCATTTACACCTGTATAAGTGGTGTCCACTTGGGATTGTATTGACGAAAATGCTTCTTTCAGGTGTGAACAGGGCATTTAAGGCCCTTTCACAGCAATTGTGATGTGAAAAAGATAACTGAATTGCAGACAAATGATCCATTCACACCAAGAGCAAAATGATTATCCTAAAGTTATTTTATATTTCAGCATTTATATTTCCTTTTGCGTTTTGATTAATTTTGAGGAATATAGTATGTTTTTTGTGAGAATTGTAAAGAGCACCATTGAAATCTGCCTTTGCATATATTGTACTGCTAGTTCAAATTAGTTTTCTCCATTTTGTCCTTATCTTAAATTAAGTCATTAAATTACTTTCTCAATCTTGTGACAGTCCTAATTTTAATTTTATAAAAACAAAACATTTCAAAGGATGTGTCTAAAGAGTGTTTCACCATTTGATTTATGTAAGTGTAGTGCAGAATTGTGACAAGAATATTGGAGATAAATTGTATCTCACATAGAGCTGTGCGATATAGCTAAAAAATGTATCACAATATAACATTTCAAATCGTTCGGTATTGATAATGACATTTTTTTATAATCATTTTTTTTTCTTTTTTTAAAGAAAAGTTTGAATTTAAACCACTGTTGTTTTTTTGTCTACATTAAGGCAAATAACAAATTATATTAGTTTTAGCAGTCAAAAATAAAATGTAAACAAAAATATCTTGGTCTTATTAAGATAAAAAAGTAAGTGTTAAACTCTTGAACTTAAAATGTTACAAAATGTGTTCAATGTAAAAGTGTAAACGAAGAACAATCAAGGCAAACTTTGAGGTACAGTAGATCAACATCTGTAATAAGTAGGGGTGTAATGGTTTACAAAATTCACGGTTCGGTTCGATACGACACAGTGGTGTCACAGTTCGGTACGTTTTCGATACAGCACAAAGAAAGAAATGCCAGAGAAAGTTCCTTTATTTTTTAAAAAATATATATTTATTAAATGAAAAATAATTTTTAAATGCGTGTCTGTGCATTTTCCTACGTCTTGAAACTTTTAGTTTTATCTTTGAAGGATGAATAATGTTTTGGTCATCACATTAAAAATAACATTTAAATATGATATGATAATATTAGAGTTTTGAAGTGCTGGAAAAAGATATGTGACATACTTGAAAGCATTTTACTATTCCTGCCAAACTTCCATGGTTACAGTTATTATTACTACATGAAATTTATGGTGAATGTTAGGGCTGTGATGGTGGCAGTTTTTTACCACCGCGGTGGTAATAGACCAACTACCCGTGATGTTTGGGGGGTTGTTTTGAAATAAAAATATAATAGCCTAATGAACAAGGCTTAAACATCTATTTCGTAACAGACATATGTGTTTATTTGAGCATTTTCGTCAAAGAAACAGACAGTTTGCCTGTAAAGCATTGAAAAAATATCAGTAAATAATGGTAACTTAAATAATATAAAGTTAAATATAAATAAAAAATTGTTTTATATTTCCACACAAAGATGAGTCATATGTGACCCTGGATCACAAAACCAGTCACATGTCGCACTGGTATATTTGTGGCAATAGCCAACAATACATTGTACGAGTCAAAATTATGGATTTTTCTTTTATGCCAAAAATCATTAGGATATTAAGTAAAGATCATGTTCCATGAAGATATTTTGTACATTTCCTACCGTAAATATATAAAGCATTTATTTTTGTGAGTGAATGCAGCACAATCACAAACACAAATGGACAACTTTAAAGGCGATTTTCTCAATGTTTCGATTTTTCTGCACCCTCACATTCCAGATTTTCAAATAGTTGTATCTCGACCAAATATTGTCCTATCCTAACAAACCATACATCAATGGAAAGCCTATTTATTCAGCTTTCATAAAATGTATAAATCTCAATTTCAGAAAATGTACCCATGTGACTGGTTTTGTGGTCCAGGGTCACATATAGCCTATAAGCCTACCACTCTGCGCTTTAAGAGGGAGGTGGGACACAAGCAGGAAAGAGACCATCAATCTTCTGATATCTTCATGTTTTCTACTTGTTGTAAAAGATCTGAAGAACGAATTTTATCTCCCACAAGGGCAAGGCATTTAGGGTATGTTTGATTTTGCGCTGCCAGAGAAAGCGAAACTAAAATCATGCGCGTGTGTGAAACGCGGTTTACGAATAAACTTAATGTGCCTTACCATATCTAATAACAAGCACAAACTGTGTTAAAAGGGTGGTTGATTTATTATTTCACTTTTCTAACTTTTAGTTGGTGTGTAATGTTGCTGTTCGAGCATAAACAACATCTGCAAAGTTACAACGTTCAAAGCAAAGGAAGATATTTGCTTTTAAAGAAAACGTTTTTTAAGAACTACAACAAACGGCTGGTAGGAGTACACGACATTCCTCCCAGGTTAGTAACGTCACTAACCCTCAAATTTACATAAACCCCACCCCCTGGGAACATGCAGTCCATGTTGAGAAGAGGAAGAGTAGTTGTAGTAGAAAACATTTGTGAGTCTGCTCAAGCTGTCGCATCCGTCTTTTCACATTCAAATACAGTACGTAACACATGCAATACAGTACGTAACACAAAAGCCATAGCATGTCACTCTGTAGGCATCTTACAACAGTTCCCACACAAGTGATTTTATAGATTGAAGATAGTTAACTACACATCAGCAACATAATTCAACTAACCATTGAGAAATGTCCCATTGCATTCTACATGTCAGCCTCTCCATCATTGTCAGACTCCAGTTTAAACATAAAAGGCAGTTTCTGACATTTTAGTGCTTGTCTGTTTGAGGTAATCGGAGCTGCTAACACAAGCTCTTGAAGCTCCGCCCTTTGTGCTGGGAGCAGCAGCTCATTTGCATTTAAAGGGACACACGAAACAAGTTTTTACTGACCCTCAAAAAGGGATAATTTTAACATGCATTTTGAGCTAAAAGTTCACATACACACACACTGGGGACAACAGAGACTTATTTTACATATTGTAAAAAGGTGCATTATACCACCCCTTTAAAAAGAATTTGATGTGCAAGTAAAAAGGTAGACCATCTGTCCTACAGCGTTTTTCTACTTTACGACAATAAAGAATATGAATATAATAGACTTAATTAAACGTGAACCAAGGAAGTAATGTTTATAATCCCCTTCGAAAATGGGTGAGACGTGAGTGAAGATTTGGCAAAAGAAACAAGAGATTCCATGTCCATTGGAATAACAAATGGAATATTGTTAAATTAGCTGATAATCGGGTAACCAGATCGCAAACCAGAATACAAAGCTGACAAAGCTTAAATTTATGGGCTCACGCACAACTCTCTCAATGAATCCAAATGTTTCCATGGCTGTGATGTAACATTTAATTGCTAACCTATTTATTTTGTAAACAAAGCTTTGTGCTTCACTAGTGTCATAATATTCATGTAAAACAGCATTCACATACAAAAAATGTGTTTTGGCGTACCACCGCCAGTGATACTTGGCCACCACGATGGCGCTTTACAACCGCGGTGGTGCGGTTGCCAAGTTTACCGGCACAACCCTAGTGAATGTTGCTGATCTGTGGACTTAAAGCCTACAACTGGTTCATTCATGGCACAATGTTTCTCCTGGGCCCGTATCCCTAAAGATTCTGAGAATCCTCTCAGAGAGCTCCTAACTTAACCTAAAAATTCCTTGCCAGGAGTTTTAGCTTAGAAGTGATTCCAGAACATTTTCAGTGAACTCTGAGCAAGGAATGGATGGAAAATCCTATCTTAGTGAGGAGGTGTGGTTGACCCCGTTGCTAGGTATGAGTCATCATTTCAAAAGCCGTGATTGGTTGATCCTACAAGTTTGATGAAAATGAACTTTTGGTGATAATGAGCAAAGGATGTACCCTCAAATCAATAAACATAATTATACACTCTAATCTTATGCAGACTGTAATTGTAAATAATATTTCACATTCAAGAAAATATCTGGAAAATGAATAGTAAGCTGTAGGGGTTATAGCCTAACATTAGAATCTAAAATATGTGAAAACTTAAGCTCATTACACCCTGTTCAAATAATGATTCGTGTCTTATTTGCTCATATTAATATCCTAGCTGGCATATTTTGTACTTTCACTCCCATATGGACCCCATTGAAAACAAGATGGCCTATCTCAAGGGGCTGTCCTTAATGAAGTAGAAATTGCAACGTTACAACTCAGTGTGGTCTTAACGAGGGTAACACGGCTCAGCTTTTATCAATGTCTGTGATTGCTGGCTGGTCTATTTATGAAGGCTTGTTAAAAAATAAAATAACAAACATGATTCCTGCACGATCCAATCTGTAGCATCTCAATAATTCCCTGTCATCCAGTGTTTGCAGGACATCTCTCCTGCCTCCTCTGTTGGCCATTTTGTGCAGCTGCTTAGGGGAACTCCTAAGCCACTAAAAGTCCTCTTCCCTGCTCTTAGCAGATCTCGCCTTAGGAGCCCTTTTAAGCGCTAGGAATCTTGAGGAATAGCTTTTATATTAACTGGGATTTTCGTGTCACTTTTAGGGGAAATTCTAAGAAAACGTCATGACTCTGAGAATTTTCTTAGAATTTGGCCGCTAGGAGCCACTTTTTGCACAAAAATTCTTTAGGGATACGGGCCCTGGTTTCCACATCAGCGCTGTTTGATCCGTTAATAACAGAGAAATTCTCACTAGATCTCGCAGCGATGTTATTACTTCAGTGGCAAATTCAAATGCATTCTTTACTGGATCTCTTAGCGCTGTGAAGTAACAGTGGCGCTTGATCAAGATCGGCACACGCTGCTCTGGCATTGGTCCAAACTGATAAATGGTCTGTGAAGCACAAAATAATGAGTAGCGCAGTTTCGTTCCGCTTTCATTACATTTGGGCAACGGCAATTTTGGTCGCACCGGTTTGTAATGCATACTGAACCGAAAGCCTCGTACCGAACGGTTCTATACGAATACGTGTATCGTTACACCCCTAAGACAATACAAACTAGGGATGGGCATGATTAATCAATGATCGATAATTGATCATTAAGAATTTCGTCGATCACGTTAATTTATTATCAATTAAACTAATGCAAGTTGCGTAGCGTAGTGTGAGTCTTGAAGCAATTAAATGAATTTCACTGTGTGGCAGCAATTAAACATTTTACCACCCAGGGGCAATATTTGACGCAATACTCAGTTACCTGCGAGTTTCTGTTTTAATTTCAAAAGAAGAATCAGGAAGAGGTCACGGCGAAGTGTGGCGTGGGACCATTTTGATTTAAAAAAACAACTTCGTTCAGCGCGGAGGTACCTGTGCATCACAGCAACGTCAGTCCCCTCAGACCGGGTGTTTTCGGCGGCTGGACTGATGGTCATCAGGTTGTGCTCGCGTCTGACCCCAGATCATAACATGCTTATCTTTCTCAACAAAAATCAGTAGACTGGTGCAGAAGTTGTATGTAAGTTACTAGTTATTTTTTATGAGGCTTTGAGTAGCCTAAAGCCGCTTTCCGACCAAGTAGTTACAGGAACTTAGTTCTAGGAACTGTCCACTTCTAAACAGTTCTAAGAACTACTCTCGCCCAAACTCGGTTTTGCTGTTTGCGTTCGCACTGGCCAAGTGGCCATAGGAACTGGTAGGAGGGGTAAGGGAGTGACGCAAGCACGGTGACGTTTATTTTGACTGCGCGACGGACCTTTATTTTGGCGGCGCTGAGAGTGCCAGAGCAAACAATGCTCGCATTCTCTGTGTTTATTAGTTAGCGATCTGTCTAACAGAACTGTTTAATATCTTATCAGATAGAACTGTTATAGAAAGTAGACAGTATATGAAAAAAGGTTATTAGCCTATGCCGTGTGGTTGATGTCCAGTGTTGCTATCTGGGCAGATAAACATAAACTGCAAGAGATATTGGGATGTCAATGTGGCAACGCAATCTGGCTGTTTAGATCTCATTGGTTGTTTGCTTGTCAATGGTAGCATGCTGATTTATCAAAACATCCGATAGGCTGTTTAAGATCTACGGGTGATGCGCGCGCTTTTTAATGAAAATATAGTTTTATAAATCGCGTTACACGTTTTGCTTAAGCATTTATCATCTTTTACATCTTGTTGAATTTGCATTAAATTCCTTAGTAAATGAAAAAATAAGGTTAAAAGATTAACACAATCGTGATTAATTTAAAGTTTTGTTTTATTATATATTAATTGCACAGTATGTAAGAGTTTGATTCAACAATTTATATTACAATATATTTATATTACAATCTTTGTGAAATATACTGAATATATTTCATAAACATAGACATTAGTTGATTTCTGCAACTAATTTCTGCTGTTTACTGATCTCATTTGCAAGTAACAGAATCAATATTCCTTAAAGGAACACTCCACCGTTTTTTTGAAATAGGGCTTATTCACCTTCTTTCCTACATTTAGATAGGTGGGCAAATGCATTTTTGTCTCAGTCCATGGATTGTTTTAGTTTGACAGGGTCGGCGCGAGCTTAGCTTAATGAATGGAATCCTTTGTTGCCAGCTAGCATGTCCTGAGTAAAAGTGATCAAAAAAAAAAAAAAAATTACCCCACCTAATTACTTCTTGTGGCCTACGTATTCACAACGAGTACAAACAGCGATGCAGATTAACACTAGGCGATTTCCTAGGCAGATATTGACTTGGGACTATAGCCGACTTCTATCAGATAGAACTGTTATAGAAAGTAGACAGTATATGAAAAAAGGTTATTAGCCTATGCCGTGTGGTTGATGTCCAGTGTTGCTATCTGGGCAGATAAACATAATCATGTTTGGCTTGGTCCCCTCAAAGTTGCGTTGGATTTTCTCTTCAGCATAAAGGTTTAGAGACCCATCTATCACTGTTTTCCATGTTTAAACTTTGTATAGTTAGTTTATGGAGTAAATATATAGGCTATAATCTGTGTGTTTACATTCTAGCTGTTTTAAAAATGGCGGGTGCTGGTGTTCCGCGTGCGTTCGGTCAATCAGCGTACACTAACGTCACGGGTAGTTCCTATAGTGCTGGTTTAGACCCTACTCTGAAGTAGGACCTAAATTAGTTCCTACAAATGGAGTTCCTAGAACTAAAATCGTTCCTAGTTCCTGCGGTGCGAACACGCCAACATCCGGGTACTTTAGCCAATAGTTCTAGGAACTGTGAAAAGGTTCCTCCGGTCGGAAAGCGGCTTATATTAGGGGGAAGCACAGGCGAAGCACTGCTACTTGGGCGCAGAGATATCACGCAACACATGAAATCCCACAACTTGTGAATACAGGTATAATATGGGTTGATCTATACATGCGTCATGTTTAAAATAATCACTTACTCTGTGGACAGCTGTCCATTTGGTCCAATCGGCGTGGGGTGTTTTTTCCAGTTCACTTTATCACACCGGAAAAGAAAATCGAGTACTGCAGGATGGATCAACGCCGTGAAATCCTCGGTAGCTGTGACACAACTGCGGGCACGCTCATCTTGATCTGACGCGTTGAGCCTGGTCATCGATGGCAGTACCTTGTCCCACTCGCCACAGCACAGACACTCTATTTCAGTCGGCATAGATTGGCATATTCCCCCACATTCACACCACCAGTTCGTGTTGGCTCTCATCCTCACGTCCTCAGGCTGTTGAGCAATCGCAACCTCCTCCTCCTCCTCCTGTCATTCTATTTCCAAAGCAAGCAGCTGATCTTCTGAAAACTCTGGTTCATAGAGGTATGGTTCTGGATCTTGACTGTCTGAGAAGTCACCCTCTTCGTCTCTCACAAAATCAGCCATGTTCATCGCCATTCATGTACTGTAGGAAAAATAGCCAGCTACTATTCATGCCGGTATGTTGACGGAAGTCGTGGGATTTCATGTGTTGCGTGATACAGTGAGGAAAATAAGTATTTGAACACCCTGCTATTTTGCAAGTTCTCCCACTTGGAAATCATGGAGGGGTCTGAAATTGTCATCGTAGGTGCATATCTACTGTGAGAGACATAATCTAAAAAAAAAAAAAATCCAGAAATCACAATATATGATTTAACTATTTATTTGTATGATACAGCTCCAAATAAGTATTTGAACACCTGTCTATCAGCTAGAATTCTGACCCTCAAAGACCTGTTAGTCTGCCTTTAAAATGTCCACCGCCACTCCATTTATTATCCTAAATTAGATGCACCTGTTTGAGGTCGTTAGCTGCATAAAGACACCTGTCCACCCCATACAATCAGTAAGAATCCAACTACTAACATGGCCAAGACCAAAGAGCTGTCCAAAGACACTAGAGACAAAATTGTACACCTCCACAAGGCTGGAAAGGGCTACGGGGAAATTGCCAAGCAGCTTGGTGAAAAAAGGTCCACTGTTGGAGCAATCATTAGAAAATGGAAGAAGCTAAACATGACTGTCATTCTCCCTCGGGCTCCATGCAAGATCTCACCTCGTGGGGTCTCAATGATCCTAAGAAAGGTGAGAAATCAGCCCAGAACTACACGGGAGGAGCTGGTCAATGACCTGAAAAGAGCTGGAACCACCGTTTCCAAGGTTACTGTTGGTAATACACTAAGACGTCATGGTTTAAAATCATGCATGGCACGGAAGGTTCCCCTGCTTAAACCAGCACGTCAAGGCCCGTCTTAAGTTTGCCAATGACCATTTGGATGATCCAGAGGAGTCATGGGAGAAAGTCATGTGGTCAGATGAGACCAAAATAGAACTTTTTGGTCATAATTCCACTAAACGTGTTTGGAGGAAGAAGAATGATGAGTACCATCCCTAGAACACCATCCCTACTGTGAAGCATGGGGGTGGTAGCATCATGCTTTGGGGGTGTTTTTCTGCACATGGGACAGGGCGACTGCACTGTATTAAGGAGAGGATGACCGGGGCCATGTATTGCGAGATTTTGGGGAACAACCTCCTTCCCTCAGTTAGAGCATTGAAGATGGGTCGAGGCTGGGTCTTCCAACATGACAATGACCCGAAGCACACAGCCAGGATAACCAAGGAGTGGCTCTGTAAGAAGCATATCAAGGTTCTGGCGTGGCCTAGCCAGTCTCCAGACCTAAACCCAATAGAGAATCTTTGGAGGGAGCTCAAACTCCATGTTTCTCAGCGACAGCCCAGAAACCTGACTGATCTAGAGAAGATCTGTGTGGAGGAGTGGGCCAAAATCCCTCCTGCAGTGTGTGCAAACCTGGTGAAAAACTAAAGGAAACGTTTGACCTCTGTAACTGCAAACAAAGGCTACTGTACCAAATATTAACATTGATTTTCTCAGGTGTTCAAATACTTATTTGCAGCTGTATCATACAAATAAATAGTTAAAAAATCATACATTGTGATTTCTGGATTTTTTTTTTTTGATTGTCTCTCACAGTGGACATGCACCTACGATGACAATTTCAGACCCCTCCATGATTTCTAAGTGGGAGAACTTGCAAAATAGCAGGGTGTTCAAATACTTATTTTCCTCACTGTATCTCTGCGTCCAAGTAGCAGTGCTTCGCCTGTGCTTCACCCTAATATAGTCCCAAGTCAATATCTGCCTAGGAAATCGCCTAGTGTTAATCTGAATCGCTATTTGTACTCGTTGTGAATACGCAGGCCACAAGAAGTAATTAGGTGTTTTTTTTAAAATGTATCACTTTTACTCAGGACATGCTAGCTGGCAACAAAGGATTCCATTCATTAAGCATTTGCCCACCTATCTAAATGTAGGAAAGAAGGTGAATAAGCCCTATTTAAAAAAAATAGTGTATAACTATGCAAATCTGTGATATTTAAATGTTAAAGGAACACTCCACCGTTTTTTCATATTAAACTGTTATTCCCTTAACTAAGACGAGTTGATACATACCTCTCTCGTCTCAGTGCGTGCACTCAATCGCTCTGGCGTGCGGCGACACTTTGATAGCACTTAGCTTAGCCCAGTTCATTCATTAGGATCCAAACAGAGATGAAGCTAGAAGCGACCAAACACCTCCACGTTTTCCCTATTTAAATACAGTTACACGAGTAGTTACACGACCAAGTATGGTGAGACAAAATAAAACGTGGCGCTTTTCTAAGCGGGTAAAAAGGATAACTATAATGTATGGCGGAATAGCACTTGGGAGCACTTCGACTTGGCGCAGTAAAAAGTCACGTTGTTTCTAATGACAGAAGTGAGTGGGAGAGGATTTTTCAGGAGTGATGATATTACTGCGCCAAGTCAAAGTGCTCCCAAGTGCTATTCCGCCATACATTATAGTTATCCTTTTTACCCGCTTAGAAAAGCGCCACGTTTTATTTTGTGTCACCATACTTGGTCGTGTAGGCTAACTGTATTTAAATAGGGAAAATGTGGAAGTGTTGGTCGCTTCTAGCTTCATCTCTGTTTGGATCCTAATGAATGAACTGGGCTAAGCTAAGTGCTATCAAAGTGTCGCCGCACGCCAGAGCGATTGAGTGCACGTACTGAGATGAGAGAGGTATGTATCAACTCGTCTTAGTTAAGGGAATAACACAGTTTAATATGAAAAAACGGTGGTGTTCCTTTAAACAATACAAATTTAATCTCTTTATTTACCACTGTTTTTGCTGCTTAACTTTATGATCAAATTCAACCATATAAACAAATGACTTTAGTTGAAACGACACTTCTGTTTCATATTTGTATTGCTAAAATAATTGTTGAACTTCTCCTGCTCTCTGTTCTTATAGAAATTGTTACTTTCACTATTTTGAAAGAAACAGTTTACTTTTTCAGGGGAATACATGAAGTGTTTAAGGAGCCTTGGTTTTTGATTGTTAGTGTTAATATATATTATTTGTTATATAAATGGCAATGGAACACTTTGGGCCCTGTTATTCATTTATAAAATTAACATTTTGTAATGTGCCAAGTTAAAAGTTTATCTGCATAATTTACAGTATTATCTGAGAGAGAGTTTCTTTCGTAAGTAAAATGAATATTATAACTAGGGATGTCCCGATCAGGTTTTTTTGCCCTCGAGTCCGAGTCCGAGTCATTTGATTTTGAGTATCTGCCGATACCGAGTCCCGATCCGATACTTAATACATTAAAAAAAAAAAAGAATAAAGAAGAGCGAAAAAACAGATCCAGGATGTTCCTTATTTTTTATTTAATTCACCTTATTTTAACATTCAACAACTCTGTTAACAAACAGAGCACTTCTGTGAGGTAGCTTGAACAATCAAGTAATACATAAATTCTTCACTTTTGGACTTTAGTGCAACAGTAAATATAAAAAAGTCTAATATATAAACAAATAGCACCTCAACTTAAAATACCCGGCAGGCATGTAAACAAATAAAAAATAAAAGTGCTACAGTGTTTGCAAAGCCAGTAATGTGCTTTTAGGAACTGCACTCCTAACTCTTACACCGGTTTCACACTGCACTGTTAGCAGAGCGTGCAGTGCGTATTTTTTTCGCCGCCCATGTTAACAGATTAAACCAGGCTTTAGAGCATTCACACCGCACGCAGAGGCGGCGCGGCAGTGCGTAGCAGAGCAGAGCAGGAGTGCCGCTATCGTTTCGGCGCCGAGTCTATTTTTGCTGCGCCGCTTTTGCTGAATTAAAGTGACAATACATTGATCATGGCCAAAATACACCGCAGTTTTATCCAAAAAGTGCATTGATGATATCTATTGTGTTTTAAACAGTCAATCAAATGACCAACAGCAATTTAAAAAGAAAACAAATGTCCAAAAACAAACTTGTTGCCATGACAATAAAAACAAAGATGAACAAAAAGTTATATGAAATTATTAATAAAATAAGCTTCTTGACAAGTCTTTATTCTTAAATGTATTTGAAAACGAAAAAAGCAATGCCAACTTATCCATTATAGAGTAGCCTACTCTGTCTGTAGCCTGCCCTACACAACCCGCGGTTCAGCCGCGCGTGACAAAAGCTGCCAGTGTGAAAGCAAAACGCGCGTGTCCTGCCCCTGCCCTGCTCACCATATGAACTGCTCCTGCGCTGCTTACAGTCTGCTAACGCGTGCAGTGTGAAACCGGCGTAACTCTGTGCCACCGCATAACTATAGATGTGTTAAAAAATAATGAGAATATATATACATATATATCCGAGTCCTGATCGGAAGGTAACGTCCGATTCCGATCGAGTCTGAAAACACGTGATCGGGCCCGATTTCCGATCACGTGATCGGATCGGGACATCCCTAATTATAACTGAAATGTACTAAAAGTAATCTTAATTGAGAGTCTAGATTCACAACAATTTGGGAAATCTATTTCCATACCAATCCCCAACACAAATACCACAATGGTTGTACATATGGTTCATTTAGGGCAGGGTTCACCAATCTCGGTCCTGGAGGGCCGCTGTCCTGCAGAGTTTAGCTCCAACCAGCTCCAACACACCTGTTTGAAAGTTTCTAGTATGCCTAGTGAGACCTTGATTGGCTGGTTCAGGTGTGTTTAATTGGGGTTGGAGCTAAACTCTGCAGGACAGCGGCCCTCCAGGACCGAGATTGGTGAACCCTGATTTAGGGCATGTAGGTGTTAAGTCTCAATGGATTATTTAAAAGTTGGAATTTTTATTTTATTTGATTTTTTTACATTTTCACTATTTCAATATCTTAAAGAAACATCAATTGCAACTACATTTATTTGTCTTACTTTTCCTCTCTTTTCTTTTTTTCCAGATGGCAATATCTGAATTGCTCGCCAGCACCTGAAACAAGGCAGGCCATATCTAATGAGGTTTACATCATTGCATTATGCTCAAAGACCACATTTTCCTACAGAATTTGGGAATTGATGATGATTGATATGACAAAGACTTTTAAGGATTGATTTTGAATCCTTTATGCAATTTTCTGTTTTAATGAAGTCAGAGTTGCCATTTTAGAGATGCTGTGAAGTTTTTTTTTTTTGTTTGTTTGTTTTTTGATTGGATGTTTAACTAATTTTATTTCCTGGAATATATTTCCAATAGTCCAAGTTATATTTTTTAAACATCTCGCATAATCATGTTCCCAGTTTCGTAAACCATTGAAATTTATTAGTCAAAAGAATCTACATTTGGCTTTGTCAGGATGGCGTACTCAATGGACTTTGGTGGAGGAGATGCCTTCATCTGCACAGAGTGTGGCGAAGGGTTTAGTCAGTACCCTAAACTAGTTGAACACATGGCCATTCATGGACTTAATGGCTTATTTTCCTCTGATGGTTTAAGCATAAGTAATGGTAGTTGTATCAACGCATCCATTGAGGTTGCTCTCCATGAAAACGGAATGCTTACTGTGGTTGATCGATCTGTGTTATCTAACTTCACTTTCTTGTTTGGAAAACCTTCAACCAAGTCATTATGGTGCCAACCCCCTAATCAAGAAGCCTTGACTTCATCCAAGATGCCAGAGAAGCAGTATGCTCAGTTTAAATGTGAAAGATGTGGACAAGTGTTCAAAACCCCCAAAAGCTTACAACTGCATCAGCAGTACCGTGCTCTTGAGCAGGGGCTCAAATGCACCCTGTGCTGCAAGGTGTTTAATGACAGGGAGAGTTTGCAGAGCCATCTTCAAAACCATGCTCATGAACGCTTTTACAGCTGTGGACACTGTGGAAAGCGATTCTTAAGACAAGAGACTTTACTGTCACACCAAAAACAGTGGCATGGATCTATTGGTTCCAAGACTAGTAGATCAGAGGAAGATCAAGAAAATAGCATGGACAGGTCTTATCCGTGCAAAATCTGTGGCTTACGCTTCTTTTGGCTGTCTGACTTGCAAAGCCACCTAAACGGTCATTCTCGTGTCAACAAGCCAACCACTGAAGCAACGCAAAAACAGGAATCACTTGGGGAAGAAGAAAGTAAGAAAAATGGCAGTGATTCTGTTAATGAGCCATGTCGTTGTGGCCTGTGTGGAGAACATTTCAACCAAATTTCAGATTTAAGAGAACATCATAAAATACAGCATCCAGATGAGGTTGAGCTGAAGGACTCAGATTTACCAGCTAAAACGAAACCGCAGTACCATGGTGTAATGCAACAAATGGTTGCAAAACAGCAAAAGCAGCCGCTAAGACCAAGCTTGAGAGGAAGACATAGAGGAATGAGCAGAGCCAATTTTAGTGGTAAAATATTCTCCTGTAAACTTTGCCATCGTGTGTTTGTGCACTCAAGCAGTCTCTCTCGTCATATGCGGTACCATAAGGGTACTCTGCATGCCTGTGTTTATTGTGGAAGACACTTTCCACAAAGATGTGATGTCACAAGGCATGTGGCCATGTACCATAGTTCAGCGCTTCAACCTAAGGCTCCTGGGGAGTCAAAGACAGAACATGAGGTTAAAAGCGGTGAACAGGAACCTGCAAAAGCTTTAACACAAACAAAAAGTGATAGTGAACAAGAGGATCTTGAAGAAGAAAATCAGCCCGAGTCCAAGGCAGATGACCGGTTATTTGGTTCTCGATATACGAGAACTTACACACCAAGGATGAAGTACAAATGCAAAGAATGTTGTAGAGTCTTTGGGCTACTTAGTGTTTATAAGCGGCATGTGTATTTCCACAAGCGAAGTCCCTGCAAGGTATTGCTCAGTTGCCCTCTCTGTCCAAGCCGCTTCACATTCCTCTCTGCTTTACATAGCCATCTTGAGAATCATCATAAAGGAGACTCTGAGAATGATGGCACAAAAGCTCCAGAGACCAATGTAGTTGATTCCGAAAATCAACAGGAAGATGCTGATGCTGAAAAGCCTGATAAAAATGCTGATAATGTTATGTCATCGGAAATAATGAATGAGTCTACTGAATGTTCTCAGACTTAGAGATGTACAAAATGGTCAAAAGTATATGGACACCCTCTTCTTAATTAACAGGTTTGGCTATTCCAGTAACATCAGTGTAGACATCTTAATTCTCAACTATAAAGTGATATTCTATAGTAGAGTATTGTGTGCTTTCAGTTTTGTTTCAATAGCGAGGACTCTTTTCTATTCCAGCAGGGCAATGACTCTGCACAAAGCGTTGGTCTACTGATTCAGGTGTTGAAGAATGTGAATGACATGCACAAATCTCAGACCTAACCCCGAACACCTGAAATGGATTTAGAACCCTTTTGTTTAATGTCATTGGCTGACCTCCTTGATGCTCTTGTTTCTGGAGCAAGTCTCTTCAGCAATGTTCCCTCCCAAAAGAGTGTGGAGGCTGATACAGCACCAAAAGCAGAGATTAATGTTTTTTGTCATGCTTTTGAAATTAAATGAATGAGCATCAGAGGTAAGGGACTGATGCTGGAAGATGTCTTTCTGTTCTGATTTACCACAAAGGCATTACGGTCTTCATGCAAGCCGGCACTGTACTTCTGGAAAAGTTGGAAGCACAGCATTCTGTAGAAAAGCATTGAATAGTATGGTATTAAGATTCTGATATTAAAGTGCCCCTATTATGGATTTTTGAAAATGACCTTTCATGTAGTGTGTAACATAGCTCTAAGTGAATGAAAACATCCTGCAAAGTTTTAAATCTGAAAGTGCACCATATATAAAGTTGTCTTTCAAAAGTAAGAGTCGACTCTTGAGTCAATGAAATGAATAGTTTTTCAAACGAGTCATAAGCCATTTCGTTGTGATGTCAAGACGAAACATTAGCATATTGAGCGTGCGCAGACACCAGGGAAAACTTGAACCCCCTCAAACCTGCAGCTGATTCCAGTGAATACGGGATAGCATGTTGAGAAGATGCTGTGCTCTACAATGTGAAGGTTAAGCCAGTTCTTTTCACTGCCTAAGGATGAGCATGTGAAGAATCAGTGGTCAAAATTCATCTTTACCACAATACCACAGCAGTATAATCCTAAACTGTTGCTTTGTTCCCTTTATTTTACTGACGACTGCTTCTCAAATCTCGGAGTTCAGTGTAGGATTCGTAAACCGCTTGCTCTTGAAAGATGGTGTTCAAAATACTTAGTTTTGAGTTTTATATTGTGCATAAATATATATTATATTTATATCTCCTGCTAACTGGGCCACTATTACCTAAAACTCTATTAATGCAGATTGTCTGTCGTTCTCACTACTTTGAGGAAAGATTAAGCAAGGAGCAAGATTTGTTTTACCAACGTAGAGCTCGGCAAATGTATGCACTGTTATTTATACAGTTTCTACATGTTCACCGCAATAAATTAGAAACATACTCGGTAAATAAATAAGTAGGAGTAAAATAATTGGTTTGTTGATGGTGAGGAATAAAGCCCAATTTATTCTTCTGCGTCGAACTCACGTTATAGCTATGTCATAGGCTGTGTAGCACGCGTACCCTGACGTGCACCTCTGCAAAAATGTAACAACGCGTCAGTTCCACACGGACACAAGCGCTGTGATTGGTCTGCTAGAACCCCTCCCTTGGGTCAACGCGAACAAAGACACAAAACTATAAATGAAAATTAACGCGTAGCCTACAGCGTAGAGGCTCCGGCGTAGGTCCGATGCAGAAGTATAAATCAGCCTAAACAGTTTAAACATCTCATAATGTCCCTCAAACTGAGTAGTGTATCACTGAGAAACGTCCTGCTCGAGTCGTCCCTGCGATGGAGGTTTGGGTTGAATGACTAGTTCTTTCAATGTTACATCAATTCACTCGCGGTCGGATTGATATGGTCAAATCGACGTCATTGTTCTTAACTGTGATTAGTTTACGGTGTAAGAAGCAAGGGGGTAATCTTTCAGAAAAAACTGAAGCTTCCCCGGGGGACGCCATTGATTAGCAGACCATCACCTGCTGTTAGCATTCCATTGACTCCCATTCATTTTAGCGTCATTTTGACAGCGAATAACTTTACATCTGAGGCGTTTAAAGACTCCATTTGTCCATTATTTATTTCTAAAGAAACACGAAAATGTATAAAAGGCTCCATTACCCTGTATCTTACGTTATGGCCCCGTAGAAGCAGTTTTTGTAAAAATAGGCGAACGATTGCGTCATAACCACGCGACTCTGTCGCACAGTAGAGAAATTACCGTATGGACAGGAGGAGAAGCTCGCGGGCAATCGGGGGGACGTGGAGGCAAAATGACAAAATAATTAATCAGAATACTTTGCAAAAGTTTCTCCTGCTCCTAGCTCATGGACACCTCCTACTCACACTCTCCGTCTCTGCACGTTTCGGAAGGGAATGATTCACATTTCTCTTGGCTCAGCTACTAGAAGACAGACAGGTTGCTCACGTCACATCTACGTCGTCAAGCTCAGTTTGAGTCTGCGCAGTACGGTTAGCCATCAGGAAGCGAGTGCTTCTAATTGACTTCACTTTTCTCCGTTGAATCCAATGTGGTCGCTGTGTCCATTTCTTTTACTGTATGTAATTGACTTCATTTTTCTCTGTTGAATCCAATGGAGTCGCTGTGTCTATTTCTTTTACTGTCTATGGTAAGAAGCCTCAGGGCAAGTAGAGCTGACGTTATGGCAATGGGCGTTTTTGTTTTCGACGCGCGCTGTACGCGATAAACCAATCACAACAGACTGAGCTGTCTGGCCAATCAGAGCAGAGTAGCTCGCGAAAAGGGATGGATTTAGAGAGATTGATTCATCTCACGAGTCGTTTGAGAATCATTGAAAATGTGTTGATGTGCAAATGTATATTATGAGAAAATGAAACAGTTTTTTGACCTGTTGTAAACCTGTTGAATGAGACTCCAAAACAACATTAGGAAACTTTAAAATAGCATAATAGGGGCACTTTAAGACACTGGAATACCCGGAGAAATGCCAAACCTGTTCATTAAAAGTGTGTCAATAATGAAGATATATAATGTATGTCAGCATTGTCAGAATGCTCATACTTAAATGGTAATTTACACTTTTTTTTAGTCTTCGTGTGTTGTACTTTTATAGGGTTAGAAGCATTCTATAGACTTCTCGGATGTACTGAATACTTTTTTCTTTGTATGTTGCATTTGTTGTTTATAAAAATGTCATCAAATTCTCTTTTGCTTTTTCCAATTTTTGGATGTGCTCTTTGAATTCTTTTTCAAAATGGGCATTGACGCTATGTGCATGCATGAACCAAAGGGACCTGTATAAGAACCCATGGTGTCTGAATTAAAAAAAAATACTTTGAACATTTAGAACAAAGCAGAAGTTTTTAAATCTGGAATTACTCATGTCATTCAAACAGTCTTTGCTAATAGTTTTTTTTAAGAGCATACTTCTGGTGCAGTTAGGGAAATATGTATTTTAGCTATACTTTTTATAATTAATAGTCTAGATTTTAATAAGCCAAGCCAAGCCACCCCACACCACACTGGAGTCAAAGGCTGTTTCTCAATTCCAAGAAAGCAAAGAACGGACTTGCGTTCTCATGGAGAGACTGATCTTGCCAGGCGACCTTGAAAGAACGAACTCTGAAGGACGCGAGGACAGAGAACGCATATTTGTGAGAATTGAGATGTGCTGTGATCTTGTTGCTCAACTGACTGTCCCAGCATATTATAAGTAGCAGCCAATGCACAAAAATACAACATAACATCACAGAAGAGTGTCATAACCTATTAAAACATTTATTTCATATTATTATAGACATTTACCCGCGTGTATTTGTGAAAATAAATGTGTGTTTAATTTTACCAATCCTTTGTCAATGTTAAGATATTTTTTTAATATGCCAATAAAAATTCTGTCGGCTTTCTTCAGGTCTTTATCACATTATTAAAATTAAAAAGAAACAAACAAATGTTAACTTTCACAAGCTGTCACGTATTTGTGAGTTTGCTGTGGGAATCTCTTCAGTGAGAACGAGAAGTTTAAAGCTTACAGGTTTCCGTACGACGACTGCCTGCAGTGTCTTCTGGGATTTCTAACGGTTAGATTCTCTCAAGTCTGCTTTTAATGCATCCTAGATATCAAGAACACATCCGGGTACTTTCATGTGTTCTCTGTACTTGCGTTCTTAAAAATGGGACTTCGACGGTGGTTGTTGATGTAATACGGGAACACAAGGACGCAAGACCTCTTAAGAACGTATATTGAGAAACAGCCCAAGTCTCTACACAAGAGGAAACCTTAAATATAATTTTTTTTGTATAACATTTTTACTATTCTCATACATCAGTAACCAATTTTCTGCAAGTTTAGTTTCACTTGTTTAAATAAAGATAATTATGTTTCCCCCCTCTAAGGCCTTGTAATTGTTGAATTTATTTTTCATATATCAAAATTATTCATTGTTTTTATGCATACAAATATTGTTCCTTTCTTTGACTTTGGTTATGCTAAATACACAAATTCTGCTTGCCCTTAAAGATCTTAAATTTTGTTACAATTTAAAATTAATTTAAATTATCATGAAGAGTTAAAGATGCACTCAGTATTCATTGTTTGAAAAATGAGTAGTACTTTTTAAAAATTTGTTTACATCTCTTAATAAAAGTAAATAAAAATGTTGTGGTTCTATGAACAGTGGAATACTACACGCTTTGTCTTGTAATCCCTGTTATTACTCTTACAAACATGTTTGCCCGTGGAATAAGTTTTAAACCATGGCTTAAACCATTATACAACTGAGAACCGTTGATGCTACATTCACAACGCAAGATGTCAAGTCTGACTCGACTGTCATTTGGCCAGCACAACATCAAAATTAAAAAACTGCTTATGTTTGCTTGTATAACATGATATTATGTAATGTAATTTATACCATTTGAATTTTGACTACAAAAAATGTAAACTAATATTTTAAATTGTATATGGATTTTGCATTTGTTTTTATTAACTAAAAAAGAAGCCAAAATATTTTTTTTTCTGTGGTAATCAACAGCATGCTACAGATTCTGTTTTACACAACTAAATATTACTCCTGTTACATGTGGTCCTTCAATCTTGCTTTGTTGTCAAATCTCAGTTCAGCCAGTGGTGTGGGTTCAATTTAGGTTTATGTCTACCATACACTAATCAGATGTGTTTGGGGGCATTCACATAAGAACAGAATACAGGTCTCAATCCATGTTTTTAAACTATGAAACTATGGCAGATGATATGTTGGAACTACCACAGAAATAAAAATGCTGGCATACTGTGTCTATACATGACACCAGCATTGTAATGGGCAATTAGAAATGCTACATTTTAAGCAGAAATAAGCTAATGGTCATGGGTAAATGACCCATTTCATCTGACACACCTGCTACCATGTTTACAAAGATGAAACACCCAGAAATTATTTAAAAGGCTGGACTGTCCTGAGGTGGCAAGCAATGAGTGCCACACTTTGAAATCAGAGGCCCCGTTTACACTTGGTATTAATATGGATTTTTGTCAATCTGATGACAAGTTTTCAAATAAGACACATTACCATTTATAATAATAATAATAATAATTCGTTACATTTATATAGCGCTTTTTCTGAGACCTCAAAGCGCTTTACATAGATGGGGGAATCTCCTCAACCACCACCAATGTGCAGCATCCACTTGGATGATGCGACGGCAGCCATATTGCGCCAGAACGCCCACCACACACCAGCTTACTGGTGGAGAGGAGACAGTGATGAAGCCAATCAGTATATGGGGATGATTAGGAGGCCATGATGGACAGGGGCCAAGGGGCAAATTTGGCCAGGATGCCGGGGTTACACCCCTACTCTTTTTCGAAGGACATCCTGGGATTTTTAATGACCACAGAGAGTCAGGACCTCGGTTTAACGTCTCATCCGAAGCACGGTGCTCTTTTGGCAGTATAGTGTCCCCGTCACTACACTGGGGCATTAGGACCCACACAGACCACAGGGTGAGCACCCCCTGCTGGCCTCACTAACACCTCTTCCAGCAGCAACCTGGTTTTTCTCAGGAGGTCTCCCATCCAGGTACTAACCAGGCTCAGCCCTGCTTAGCTTCAGTGGGCAACCAGTCTTGGGCTACAGGGTGATATGGCTGCTGGTCATTTATACCTGGGCCTGGTTGCATAAACTCTTTGATGTAAGGGTATACCTAAGGAGAAAACAAACGTTGATCGACACCTTGGTAACCGTAGCAATGTTCTAGCTTCTCATTTGTTTGGTACCTGCTATTTTTGACCAAAGTAATATAGGTGACCAAAGACTTGTGTTCTACAATTTGACAGAGGTGTCATGTTTTATGTTTGGAAGGCTTCGTCGCAGAGCACTCTATTTCAGTGTTGCCATGTCCACTTTGGTCAGCAGTTTGGTCAAATGCATTTTTGTCCTCCAAATGTAGTTGAAAGTGGACAATCTCAAAACATATAATGCTGTCCACTTGTGATCAGGTTGACCAAAACCTTAATTCCAGGTGTAATTGGAATTAGAGACTTGAAGCAGTTTAGAAAACAACAGTGTCCATTGCTGACAATATTACTAGCTTATCTTGTCCATTGAGTAGTCTGAGAGAGATTGGTGATAATAGATAAAACACTAGATATGACCATATGATACCATAGACATAGTTCATCAGACAATACCAAGTTGTGTTTTTTCTATTGTAACAAAGTCATACTTCAAGTGAGGATATTTTATATGGTGCTGTGGTTCATGAGGAACTCCTTTATCATGACATATTTCTTTCAGACTCTTTAGAAAGTGCAGGAATTGGTGTACATGTTTTAGAATGGCTACAGTTTTCTGGGGGCAGATCAGATAAGTAAGATTCAAGTAGAGCATCCTGAACCATCTGATCGAGGGGCGGCACCAAGCATGCATTTGAAAATCTCACTGCACGCAATTGGATAACATTACGACCAATCACAAAAATACATGTCATTCACACGTCGCAGTGCTGTCTCATCTGTTTAGCTCGCCTCTGGCCCGCCTATATCAGATACACCGATGACGTGATTGGTGCAGCTAGGCTACAATGGCATAGTTAATGAGCATCATTACTCAATGCCAGAGTGACTCGCTGAGCAAATTCAAATTGTGCTCTCGTGAGAACTCTGGATTTCCAGGGTAGCTGTACAGGTGTACAAGGAGGCATATAAGTATAGACCAGGGCTAAAACATTAAGATAGAGAGGATCTGCTTGTTAGGAATTCCAGTATCCAACTGGAGACAGAATTGCCTAAGCCCTGGTTCTTAAGTTTCTGGAAAAACTTGTTAGGAAAAAAGAGCTCCTAATGTAGATTAACCAACCATCCAGATTTTCAAGGCAAGTATACAGTATCAGTATTAGGATTTCTGCAATGCAGCTGCTTAAATGCAATAGATTTAATCTTTCCATTTTGGGGTTATATCTAGAGGGTAGAGACAGCTCTTTCATTTGCTGATGTATGAAGTGGCCACCTCTGTTCATTTAAAATTAGAGGAATCATCTTTGAATATACGTGAATCTGTTATTTCAAAACAACCAACACTTGAATGGTTCTCACCATAAGTAGTAGACAGCATCTTTTTGTAAACAGGTAGTGAGCTTTGTTCCTTCAGTGTTGTATTACAGTTTTGTATAACAAACTAGTTTTTGGAGAACATTTACCAGATCAACAACCTTTATAAAACTGTACTGCAAACACCCAGAAAGTCTTCACAATATCTCCTCTATCCTCCTCCACATTCTCCCTTCACCTCTGACTGGTTACATCTTTGTCAAACAGCGCGCCTGGCCAGCTACAGAGAAACTGGTACAATGCAACAGACAAGTGAGCAATCCTGAGTGGTGACGTCACTACACTCGTTCTACCAGCATGGTTCAGCATGGTTAGCCAACCGTGCTGAGAATTCTGGGCCAAGAACGGTTTGTAATCGTTCCCTGTCATGCCGTGCCATAACAGGCTCAAGTGGAAATACAACTAGAACCATTCCTTACCGTTCTTAGAACCGTTCAGCCCAATGGTGGAAAAAAGGCTAATATCCCCTAGAACATGCTTATTTTCCTCAAACCATCTCTCTTGCACTCTTGTCTGTACTCACACACATCATAAACATGTCTATTTCCAGTGGAATCTTCTCCGCTACATTTAAGCAGGTTCAGGTATACCCGCTGTACCCCCACTCAAACCAATACGTAACCCAGCAATAGTACAGTGCCATTTATGTATTTGCTGATGCATTTATCAAAAAGCCACTACAAGTGAATTTAAAAATCAAATCAATGATGATTGCTTCACAAGCACCATGCTTTACTAGTTAAGATAGAACTGATGAATGTTATATAACACGTCTTTCTGATTTCTTCCTGTCCAAAAACATTGAAAAGACAGTCTTCAATTTTTTGCGTTCCTTTTTCAGAACTGAAAAGGAGACATTTCAAATGACTGCAATACTCTTCTTTCCTGAATCCCTTTGTCTGGCATGACTTTGAGATCATCTGTCCTCAATCTGCTTAACCTTTGACGTCATCAGATCTCCTATCAACCCTTTCAAAATTGTGCATCACTGGTACTGCTCTTTACTGCTTTGAGTCCCATCTTACAGGTAGATTCTTCAAGGTTTCATGGGAGAGGGGAAGAGTGTCTGAATCACACCCGCTAACCACTTGAGTACCCTAGGGTACACTAGTAGCCCTTTCCTCTTCTATACAAATAACACAGCTCTTCTGGTCTTTCCAGCCTGAGAATCCTACGTTCTCATTCTGCCTGTCAGATTAATTGTTTTTGACATCATGGACTGAATTAAGGAAAGTCATGTCCAGGTCAATATTGCAAAGGCAGAACTCCTTGACATCCCTGCCAGGCCATCAATTGAGCACAACAACACCAAGTTGTTGTTAGAATCAACCATAAAGCAGCCATATTTGGGTAGTATTTAACAACCATCCCAATAACTGCCAAGTTTATACTCTTTAACATAAAGAAAATTAGCCCACACCTGTCTGATTATGTTGTGTAGCTCTGGGTCCAGACTCTTGTCATCCTAAACCTGGAGAATTGGAATGCTTTACTATCTGGCCTTCTTACTGTCGAGCCTGGCAGATGATCCAAAATACATCAGAGTATCTTGTTCTCGTCTTCAGTCAGCCAGAATTTTGAAATACCACACAAACCTCTTGACTCTCTGCCTATAGGCATCTACATAAAATTCAAGGCTCTAATACCAGCATACCAGACCAGTACTTCATTCTCCCATCATCCCCTGCAGTCAATCAAAGAACACATGATGGTGCCATTGCAGTATCACAGGGAAATTCCTAAAACCTTCACACTGTTCCTGTCTTTTAGTGGTGGAATGAACTCTCAACCTTCACTCTAACCATGCAATCCCTTACTGTCTTTAAGAAATGGCTAAAGTCACATTCTGTAGGAGCTTACAAATGTATATGCACTTACACTGCATTCTATTATTACCTAATAAAAAAATTGTTTGGTATGATTTACTTCTGTTGTGTTGTCCCTTGGATCAATTGCTTCTACATATGTTATTCTCAAGTCGCTTTGGATAAATCATCCTCTAAATCAGGGGTGCCCAATTTAGCTTCTGGAGGGACATGCCTATACAGTGAGGAAAATAAGTATTTGAACACCCTGCTATTTTGCAAGTTCTCCCACTTAGAAATCATGGAGGGGTCTGAAATTGTCATCGTAGGTGCATGTCCACTGTGAGAGACATAATCTAAAAAAAAAAATCCAGAAATCACAATGTATGATTTTTTAACTATTTATTTGTATGATACAGCTGCAAATAAGTATCTGAACACCTGAGAAAACACAATGTTAATATTTGGTACAGTAGCCTTTGTTTGCAATTACAGAGGTCAAACGTTTCCTGTAGTTTTTCACCAGGTTTGCACACACTGTAGGAGGGATTTTGGCCCACTCCTCCACACAGATCTTCTCTAGATCAGTCAGGTTTCTGGGCTGTCGCTGAGAAACACGGAGTTTGAGCTCCCTCCAAAGATTCTCTATTGGGTTTAGGTCTGGAGACTGGCTAGGCCACGCCAGAACCTTGATATGCTTCTTACAGAGCCACTCCTTGGTTATCCTGGCTGTGTGCTTCGGGTCATTGTCATGTTGGAAGACCCAGCCTCGACCCATCTTCAATGCTCTAACTGAGGGAAGGAGGTTGTTCCCCAAAATCTCGCAATACATGGCCCCGGTCATCCTCTCCTTAATACAGTGCAGTCGCCCTGTCCCATGTGCAGAAAAACACCCCCAAAGCATGATGCTACCACCCCCATGCTTCACAGTAGGGATGGTGTTCTAGGGATGGTACTCATCATTCTTCTTCCTCCAAACACGTTTAGTGGAATTATGACCAAAAAGTTCTATTTTGGTCTCATCTGACCACATGACTTTCTCCCATGACTCCTCTGGATCATCCAAATGGTCATTGGCAAACTTAAGACGGGCCTTGACGTGCTGGTTTAAGCAGGGGAACCTTCCGTGCCATGCATGATTTTAAACCATGACGTCTTAGTGTATTACCAACAGTAACCTTGGAAACGGTGGTCCCAGCTCTTTTCAGGTCATTGACCAGCTCCTCCCGTGTAGTTCTGGGCTGATTTCTCACCTTTCTTAGGATCATTGAGACCCCACGAGGTGAGATCTTGCATGGAGCCCGAGGGAGAATGACAGTCATGTTTAGCTTCTTCCATTTTCTAATGATTGCTCCAACAGTGGACCTTTTTTCACCAAGCTACTTGGCAATTTCCCCGTAGCCCTTTCCAGCCTTGTGGAGGTGTACAATTTTGTCTCTAGTGTCTTTGGACAGCTCTTTGGTCTTGGCCATGTTAGTAGTTGGATTCTTACTGATTGAATGGGGTGGACAGGTGTCTTTATGCAGCTAACGACCTCAAACAGGTGCATCTAATTTAGGATAATAAATGGAGTGGAGGTGGACATTTTAAAGGCAGACTAACAGGTCTTTGAGGGTCTAGCTGATAGACAGGTGTTCAAATACTTATTTGCAGCTGTATCATACAAATAAATAGTTAAAAAATCATATATTGTGATTTCTGGATTTTTTTTTTTAGATTATGTCTCTCACAGTGGACATGCACCTACGATGACAATTTCAGACCCCTCCATGATTTCCAAGTGGGAGAACTTGCAAAATAGCAGGGTGTTCAAATACTTATTTTCCTCACTGTACATTTCTACTAATCCTTAATACCTTGATTAGCTGGTTCAGGAGTGTTTAATTAGGGTTGGACTCTGTAGAACTCTGCAGGACATTGGCCTTCTTGGAGCAGGATTGGGCACCCCTGCTCTAAATGAAGAAATGTAAATGAAAATGCTTGTTTGCAAAGTTTTATCTTATATTATAGGTAGATTAACAAAGAATGTTTGAACAAATAATCTGTCAGAAGCTAACAGAGCAAATAAGTGAAGCGACTCTGACATCAAGTAACTGACCTGGATAATTAGTTTGTTTTGTGTCAACCTCAACTTAATTTTATTTTAGAAAGAATGTTACAAAACCCCAAATACCCAGACACAAAAAGGCATAACTATACTGTCAAGAGTTACTTCACCTCCTCCATTATAGAATCAGGCAAAGGCCAGTGTTTTTTTTTTTTTTTTTTTTTTTTTTTTTCGTTTAACAATTTAAGGAAGCCATTTAAAGGCTCTCAAACAATATCTCATTTTAATGGTCCTTTGTTTGTGTTCTGTAGAAATCTGTTTTTCTATACTCATCTTCTCCAAGCATTAATGTAGTCAACACGTGTGCCAGTGTGCCCCTTTCTGAGTTGAGAGTATGTCATTGCATTTTTTTTAAATCAACTTGTAGGCTACAAGTGTCCATTGGCATATTGCCCCTACCTCCCTGTTAGAGTCAATTCCTTGTACAACACCCTTTCTTAATAGTCTTATGTCAGGGATGGGCAATTCCAGTCCTGGAGTTTAGCTCGATCCCCAGTCAAACATACCTGAAAAACAAGTCTAAAGGATTGCTTGAAAATTATAGACAGGCTGAACTCAGCAGGACAGTGGCCCTCTAGGACTGGAGGTGCCCATCCCTGTCTTATGTAAAAAATAAATCTGGGAAAGTTTCCACCTGATTCGGTTATACAGCATGTAGTGTATTTCAAATATTTCTTATTGAGTAAAGTAAATTTGTTTTTATGACCATTTTAGTGAGTGGCACAACACTGTGTTAAAGGTTAAGTATGTAGTTTCTGTGACACTAGTGGCAACTAACAGAATTACAAAAATATAGCATATTTTGCAAATGCCCATTTTGTGTGTCATGCCTCCACCAATTCAAACATCACAAATACAGCTATTATGGGTGCTTGTGAAGGCATGTCTTAACAGGTAAAAGCAGGCTACTTTCAATAAAGGTCCTACATTTTAGGAATACTTTTAGCTGTGTTGCTATGCGTCATGAGTAAGCAATTGAGAAGGCTAACCCTCTGCCAAGACCAAACCTGAGCATCTGGGGTTTATAATAAACCCATTCAACGTAAGTGCACCAAGTGTATTTTATGACATGACATCTCAACTATTCGAAGCTGTCTACACTGGATATGTCAAAGTAAACATTATAAACTTGTACTTTGTTTTTCTGAAAGGATGCATGATGATTCTGTATGGCAGAGGTCTTCATCCCTGCTCCTGGAGACCCACTGTCCTGCGGAGTTTAGTTCTAATCCTAATCAAACACACCTGAAGCAGCTAATCAAGCTCTTCAAGATTGCTTGAAAAACACAGGCAGGTGTGCTGAAGCAGATTGGAAATAAACTTTGCTGGACAGTGTGTCCCTAGGAGCAGGGTTGAAGAACTCTATATTGAAGCTTCCATTGTAACATGTTTCATCGCAGTGCCCGGTTCACTTTGATGTGTTCATAATCTGTTTAACCTTTGAAGGTCTAAATGCAGTGAAATTTGGCTTGCACTTCTGCAGAATGTCTTTTCCCATGTAACGTGTCAGCCTTGGTCCCACACTGGCTCAGCCTGCTACAGTAACCTCGCCCAAAACTCACGATATTGGTTGAGCTGGAAAGAGATTGACAGATCTGAGCAAACCCCTCTCAATGTTTAGATGGTGCCTGGAGGGCTCAATATTTAACAAACTGGGTTAAGGGAATATATTTTAACATTTAAAAAAATCTTACATACTTCACCTTTAAGGTATACTAGTAAAAGCGCTCCTGTTTGCCAAAGTCAGCAACCTCCCAAACTGAATGCATGCTTATATTTAGTAATTCATATCAATAGGCCTTAATGACATTATAGACTCACCATGTTCCTTGTTTTTTTCCCCTCAAGTTATGTTTTTGGCCTGTTATGCCTTTATTAGATAGGATAGTGTAGATGAGACAAGAAGCAATGGAGAAGAGAGAGGGGAACAGGACAGGCAAAGGACCTCAAGTCGGTACTCGAACTTGGGTTGCCTGAAGCACAGCTGTGCCATATGTCGGAGTGCTGACCACAAGTCTATTGCTCTGAAACTATGTTCCCTGTTTATAATATATGTAGCCATAATGTGTTGTTTCAACCAATTTACACTTTTTAACGGTTCCCTTTCACTATGAGTGACAGCTCTCTAGTATTGTATCTATGCTCCTTACAGAGATACAACTCTAGGAAGAAGAGGGAGGGATTCATCCAAATAATTGAAATTGAGCTAAGAAATGGGTAGAGCTGGTGAAGCAGGAAGGAGCATAGGGGGTAATTGTAAATATTAAGGGCTGTTTCACTCCCTGAGCAAAGTTGAGCCTTTCACTGGGTGGTACATTTATGCATCTTTGCCAGGACATCCCTTGGGGTTAAAAAAAGCAAAAATTTGCATTAGTTGTGCCTACAACCTGCTCAAAGGAAATGAGTGAATGGATGCTCTCAGTGATATAATTTTTTTTATCAGACTCACAATGTTAATCTGATTTATCAATGTGAAAGCCAGAGGAACCACATTAGTTGTTTAGTTCATTAGTTGTTTGTTACAATTACCTTTTCCAATCTACAAGATAACAGTCCACATTGCTTATTAAACGTTTACAGTAGGTTATCACGTGCAAAGGTGTGGTGGGCTCCAAAATCGGTTCTGTGACATATTTGTGACAACAGTAATAATGAAATATCTTACCGCATTAAAGAATAAGATAGGTGGCTTGGATTGTTGGAACGCTGGGTAAACTGCTATGTTAAGTTCTTTGACAAGAAACTGTGGTACTGCACCCTGCAACAATCAAAGGCATCATGTAGGATGGTCGACAGAATATATCTAATAAGCACCTCCCACACCATCGGCAGCCATTTTAAGGTATGTTCCTAAGATACCATGCGCAAAAAAATGCTTCCACACATTGGACATTGAAATGGAGGCCCCGTAGAACTGGAGGCGGGTCTTCCTCTCCTTTAGCCGTCTTCTCATAGGTCCAAGTGGTCGAGTGTCACGAAATATCCCGGGGTCGGGTGAGCCACATTGTTTGGTGAATGTGCATCGAATTGTACTAACATCAAACCCGTAATGATTTTTTAAAATAATGAATAGTGTTCCAATGAGCTTTAACTTGGATTGAAAGTTTGGGAATATCTTATGTGCGCATTGCGCAACGAGAAGGTGCATCTTACAAAGGAAAACGACAGCAGCAGGAAGCCGAGCACGACGGTGAGTACGAGCCGTTCTGAAGGGGAGAAGCTCATGGGGAGAAGCTTATACTGCTTTGCTACGTTATTTAACGGGGAAATATAATACTAAGAGTGTATAATGCACTAGGTAAGATTTACATCGCAAATTTAGACGTTGATTTGCGTAGTTTCTGGGATCGCCAGTTCTTGTTTGTGTGCTCGTACTCCAGGTTCCAAGCTTGCAGCCCATTTTGTTTTGTGACGTTGGACTTCCATGTTGCTAGCCAGCCAGCTTAGCTTCGTGCATTTCTTTCTGGTTGCTCCGTTAGCATTATATAAACAACCAAATAACAAATAAAATACATCAATTAACGTTTTAATTCAGTATGCATCCGTATATTTACGTTGTTACTGTACTTGACACATCTGATAATTTATTGACTGTTGCAAGTGTCACTATAACTAAAAATCTGCATCACTTTAAAACAGCCACTGGTTTGTCATTGTACACTGTCAGGAGGGACTCATACTCCATCGTTTAGAGGCTAAAGGTTTCCATGATGAACCTATTATATAGCTGTTTTGTTTTAATAATATATTTATTTTGTATAGTTTAAAGAATTTGAAATGATTTAAGATGTTCGTGAAAGTAACATACTGTTTTATACTTGTTTTATGTGTAAACAAATGTATAAATGTATTATGATTAGAAGTCTTTCCCCTTTAGACATGAATGTTTGATAATGATGTCAGCCTTTTTTTCTTTTTTACAGTGTATGTTTAAGGACAAAACGTTGATCACTGGAGTGAGTTTGCTTTTGGAATGTGTACTGGCATATTAGGGTAAGTTGACTTTACTAATTTTGCAGGCTGTTTTTAATTCTTCTCACTATATGTTATTGCTCATAGAATATATGGGTGTTTACTTGCTTTCATGTACAGATAAAGATGTATGATATCTTCTGGTGGAATTGAGAGGAGTTATTGCATCTTGTCAATGAACATTCCTCATGTATATTAATTTTACAATATAATAGCCACATGCAAAAGCTTTGAGTACTGTCAAAGCAGTGGCTTTTTATTTACTGCACACAGAATATAACACACAAGTAAGTGTGTTATAATAGAATTATTAGTAAGGTAACTTGTGGCATACTCGCTGCATGCACATCACCCTGTTATCCAACCTGAGCATAACATTTGTGACTTGAATGCAGGCATTTGTATATGAGCCCAAGATGACATTGATTATGATAGAGTAGTATATTAATAATAAGCTTTGTTTGTAATGTCAACAGCACTGGTTAGCTGATTGATCATCTTACTTGATGGCAAAATGATATTTACACGGTTGAAGACAAATTTTTTCTCACATTTAGCTTACACATTTAGTAATGACTTTACAAGTCATTCATATAATTTGCCATTAAACCTAGAGTGGTAGCAATACTAATCCAGTTTTAAACACCCGTGCAGTTTCAGAACCAAATGTGACTGAAGAGTTGAGTCAAGTATTAGGATTAGCCTATTTGTTAAAAATCTTGTCAGTGAATGATAGAAGATGGATATATGATAAGGAAAAAATATATTATTAAAAAAAGCTAACATTTAATGGTCTTTCCATCGCTGACATTTTAAAAGTGCGCTCAGTTATTTATTTTTTTTCTGTTAATTTTGCCTTTAAATGAAAAGTAGATGAAATGAATATTCAAGTATTCATATCAGTAGCCTAATAAAAGCTGATTTATTTTACATTAAGTGGGTCATCTCATGGAGGCTGCCATGTTGATGACCAGTCATGTACTACTTGCTTTATCTTTGTAATTCCCCTATTATAGGGCACTATTACAATGCAAATGTCATGGGCTTGATTCCCAGAGAATGCACAACTGATAAAGTGTAGGCTATACTTGAATGCAATGTAAGTTGCTTTGGAAAGCAAACGCATTGATGAGATTTTGACTTTGAAAACTGTATTTAAACAGTGGCATCAGTAATGGAAAATGATTTCCTTTTCATTATTTCCTTTTGTGCTGCATCCACAGCACAAGCTATGTTTAGCCTATAAGACCAAGATGGCACCATATTGCCCAGTTCAAACATAATAAAATTACAGAGTGCATTTTAAGTCGACATGACATAAGTTGCGATAGTCTTTTTTTTCCCCTTTTGTGATGAATACTCAGGTAAAAAAGTTTCTTTGACAAGAAAAAAATTATCATTGTCATTTGGTATTGATGCAATCTCATGTGAGTGACAGATTGTCCCGCCCTTGCTCGTCATCAGGGAATAGATGTCGTTGAAAATGGGAGGGAAAGTTATTTTGATTAAAGATTTTGAGGGCACGTGAATTTAAAAAAAATGAGCATGGATAAAGATTTTGAGGGCACGTGAATTTAAAAAAAATGAGCATGGATAAATATTTTATAAGCTGTTTTAGTGTGTGCCCTTTAAATGCAAATAAGCTGCTGCTGCACGACACAGGGGGCGGAGCCTCACGAGCTCGCGCTCAGTCTCTCAGGACAATTTCATCTCACGGAATGATGATAATATCAGAAACTCTCAGTAACGGTGTTCATTTCGAGTCGGACAATAATGCCTACAGAGTCAGAGTGCTGTATAGAGATGAAACAGGTATAGTTTAGTAGTTTAATTACGGTTATAATAACGTATTTGTCATCTGCTTGTATGTATCCATTATTTATTAATAGCCTACAAGTCGGCTGTCTGAATGATGACCAAACATATACTGATGAGTTTAATAAAGTTTATTGTACATCACACAAAAGATGAAGCGTCAGTTTTACTTCAGAAAATCACCGTAAGAACTGAGTAAACACAGTAAGTTATAAGAAGTGCGCAAGTACATAAACGAATTTCGGTAGAGTTGAGGGAGCATTTCTGTGGGCGGAGGTTAGTCAAAAAACTGTTCTACTGACATCATTAAAGAAGGAAGTAGAGGGATGTAGTCCAAACGGGCCGTTCGATATAGGCGACTTCTGTTAAATAAAATATCTCGCTTGGCATAGAACTTTGAGCTTTATAATTTTACAGATATTATTTATGCTCTAACAGCAACATTACACATTAACTAAAGTTTGAAACATGGGATCACGAAGAACGGGACCTTTAAGTAAACTTCATGAGTTTTTAGCCGTGGATGTTTATAAAAAAAACTTGCATAAGTGAGTAGAGAAATCTAAACCAGTATATTATTCTTAACTGACACTTAAAATGGGCAGTCTTTGCAGTTTCGGCAATTTGGCTCTATTTATTGATTGTATTTGTTATTTTTTTCGTCAGATACTATCCATATTGAAACTAAATGAAAGCATGCCGAAGATTGGTGTGGAAACGGTAGCTCAGGTAGGTCAAAAACACATGAGGACAAGCATTAGAATCAGCAATCACTGACATTCGCATTTGGATGAGATTAGATTTCTCAGAGGACCGTTGAGTTTGCTGAAACAGTGGGTAATTTGCCCTGGAATCTTTAGTGGTTGATTGAGAAAAACACTGACTTGGCAGTTTCGGACGGGATTAAAATCGCAAAGTACGTCTGTAAAACATAAATTCCTCTAACATCCACCTGGAAAACTAGTCCTGTCCGAATAAGGCTTATGACTTGTTTCATATGTACTGCACCTGTCTTTAATAATTATTACAATACAATTATTTGCTTTATAATTAAATTATATTGATCTTAAGTTGTAAAACAGTTGATATGTTTATACTGCATTTTCGACATGCTGTCTGACGAACTTAGCATGTGCTTCACAGCGAAAATATTGCATCTGTTTAGCCTAGAAATCTAGATGCACTCTAGCAGCAAATTTTATTTTGCAGTCAGGGTGGTCTAGCAACTCTCCGTTGGCTTTCGAGCTGGAAAAAACAAACTCTAGTCAGGCCAATCACATCATTTATAGAGTCGGCGGGCGGGCTTAACATGATGACAGAGTTGCGATGGTTCCCTTCTACTTGAAAACAAAGAATGGCTGCTGCTGCTGGCGAACAGCGGTCTTTCGTGACTCTGGAGGACTTGGAGTTAAGCTTTTCTTTGAGAAAAGAACAAAGAACGGCACTTAAGTCATACTTAAAAAAGGTAGATGTGTTTGTAGTTTTGCCAACTAGATATGGCAAAAGTTGAATCTATCAACTAGCTCCACTGGTGGGAAAACGCTCTGGTTGGTTGTAGCGCTATCCTATTGCGAGAAGAGGGAATTTGAAAGACAACCATTTATCCCGCCCCTTGGATTGAGCCCTGCCAATGGTGTGTTCCCAGACCCAACATCTTTATGTGGGTCTGGCTTGCCAGGCTAGCATCTGTCAGTATTGTAACTGAAAATGTGCAAACAGTATTTGTGAAAAGGGCCATCATTTACGCCAAACTGGTGGATGCAATGATCCCACCTCCATCAGTATCACTCAAAGGGGTAGGCTTAGTTCACCCAAAAATGTCATTAATTACTCACCCTCATGTCATTCCAAACACGTAAGACCTTCATTCATCTTCGGAGCACAAATGAAGATCTTTTTGATGAAATCTGAGGGATTTCTGTCCCTCCATTGACCGATATGCAACTACTATTTTGACGCTTCAAAAAGTTTTAAAAGAGATCGTAAAACTAATCCATATGAATTGAGTGATTTAGTCCAAATTTTCTGAAGAGACTTTATTGCTTTATAGGATAAACAGATTGAATCTAGGCTTTTATTCACATTTAAATGTTTATCAGCGAACATAAACAGAAGCTCAACCGAACCTGCAAAAACAAACCTCTTGCGGAATACCTTAATTGGGCCAAATGTTTATGCCAAGTTTCTGATCACCCAGTAAACATTGTTCCTCCATAGACCATTTCTTTATGGCTCATTAAGATTTTCAGGAGCACTTGATAATTACAGACAGGTGTGTTGGATATGGGTTGGATCTGAACTTTGCAGTAAGGTAGATCTCCAGGACCAGGGTTGGGCAACCCTGCTGTACGGTGTACCTACAATGTCATTGTATGCAGCAGAATTAGGATTTATCCTCTGAGAATTTACTGGAATATCCAAACCTATTAAGTAAAAGGAGTTGTCCATTTACCTTTGACCATATTGTGTATCTGGAGCTTTTCTTTATATTTTTGTTCTTTTTTGCAAAACAGGTTATGTGGCACCTCTGTTGTCAAGGTTCAGAGCATTGGCCATTGCACTGAAAATGGCATTTTCAACCATAAACAACAGTCTCATTTAATGTTTTCTCAAAAGGACAGTTGATTACTGGATTTTACTGATAATATCTATTACATAATCTTACAGTTAGGTTAATTTGTTTACCCTGTCCTGTTAAAACGTTTGTGTATAGAATGTCAGGTAGTCATCTGCTATGCAGCCTGCGTCAAGGCCAGCATGGCAAAAGTGTGCATCAAGGGCACATATCAGTCCCAATGCCTGGGAGCATCCTTCTTAAACCTAGAAATGTCAAATGGGGCACCCTATGGTCTTGTGGACTTGTGCACACACTTGCGGCAGTCATCGCAGGCCCACAAAACTGCAAGTGCACAATGTGCGCCATTTGGGACAGGTCCCAGGTGTGCATACAAGCTTGCAAACTAATTTCTTGTTTTACAATGAACTTGCTAAAGGCACACACACTTTCATTAGTGTTTTTTAGTTTCCCTTGGCTGTATTCTTCGACATGTCAGTCAATGATCTTGGTCCGTGATCTTGGACTTGGACATGCATCCACTCCAATAGATTTCAGTATAAACTGTTTACTAACTGCTGCCGCTTTTACACCCGTGCTGTAAATTTGTTGATTTTTATTCCTTTTATCAGTTTCACACTACAAACATTCATAATGGACATTCTTGGATTAAATCTCCCTGTTATTTTGTGAATTGTTGGTGGTTCGTGCTATGAGGCTAGCTGCTTCATTACACTGTGAATAGACAGCTATGAGTTCTTTGCCTGCAGTCTAACCTTGATCTGTGTATAGAAGCAGTGGATCATTGTGGTTGATTTCATCCAACAGGAACAGCATCAGCTCATACTCATTTTATTTGGACCAATGGATTGCATGTGCTTAACTCATGCTCCATTGTTATATTGTGTCTGTAGGTTTATTTTTTGTATATTTTTAGATTGGTTTACTTGTTTTGTGTTTATGCATTGTATAGTCTTGAGCACTGGTCAGAAAACAAGTAATATTATTTATGTTTACGAAGTATTATTTACTAATATTAGTAACTCCGTCAAATGTATGATATCTTATGGCAGGGGGCGACTTTATTTTAGAATAAAAATATTTTTTCTAGATGACTAATGTCTAGATCAGGACTCTTCAACTCCAGTTCTGGAGGACTGGTGTCCTGCGGTCTTTAGTTCCAAGCCTAATTAAAAACCTCTGTAATTTGCAAGTAATTATGAACACTGTGATAAGCTTGTTTTGGGCTGTTTGGTTAGGGTTGGAACTCAATTCCTGGAGGGCCAGTGTTCTAGAGACTTGAGTTGAAAAGCTCTGGTCTAGGCCAGTGCTTCTCAAATCTGTCCCGGAGACCCTCTACCCATGCAGATTTTGGATGTCTCTGGTTTTGGGCACACCAATTTCGGGTCCTGCAGTCTCTACTTATGAGCTAATGAGTTAATTCAGGTTTGTTAGATGGAGAAAACTAAAATGTGCAGGGGTGGACAGGTTTGGTAAACCTCCAGGACAGGTTTGATCAGCCAGTCCTGCTCCATGGAGGGCAACCATCTTGCTGAGTTTAGCTCCAGCCCTAATCAAGCACATCTGTAACAGGTTGATCAAAGGTGTTCAGGATGCATGATTTCTTTTTCTTTTTTCCCCCCAAACCAGTTAAGCACGCACCTCACCCTGCAGCCAATTTTATTGGTCAACTCAATCACAGGTGTGTTGGAGCAGGGTTGAGAATGAAGTCTGCAGGAGGGTATCCTTCAGGAGCGGGTTTGGCTACCCTTGGTCTAGACATTTCATCTCATGTGAGTCAACATTATGTATAAATATTTTAATTAGGAAAAAAAAAACTTGAGCAAATCAATAGTAGTGTCTGCTGCTTGGTGTAAATTATTTTAATCTAAGGCCCAATCCCAATTCTATTTTATACCCCTTCGTCTACCCCTAACCCTTCGCCTACCCCTTACCCCTGTCCCTTGAAACAGAGTGGCAAGGCGTAGGGGTGAAAATATTCCCCTAAGAAATGGGACACCACTACTACACCGTTACACGTCATTATACGTCGTTGCTAGCGCCTACGTCACAGGAGATGTGCCAATGTTTATCACAAATTTCCAAGATGCCGTCGGCAGCTGTAGTCATCTCAATTGCGTGAGTTACAGCTATTTTTTTTGCATTTTTCTTCTGAAGTTCGCAGAAAACAACGGAGATGACGATATCTTCGACGCCTAAGTATTTTTGGACTTCAGGAAACGTTGCTCATTGTCAGCGTGAAAACGAATGAGCCTCCGGGTTTCCTCAGGTGTCCCTGTTTGATAAAGAACATACAAGGCTGGTTGATCATGTTGCAAAAAGCACGAAACTGTGTAAGCACTGTTTGTTTATATCGTGTTCACATATAACCACAAGAAAACAATGTGTTCATAGCAGACGTACGGTAAAAGATAAGCCAATTCCCTGCCGCAATTACATTCACCAGTTATCAGACATGAAAATATGTTGCGGGACTATCGTTAACGAACTTCAGCGATTTTTTTTTTTTTGCAAACGTTTCTTTGAAGAACTTGACCGTAAATATGAACACAAGATTGAATATGACATAAAGAAAATGATTATTGGCAGTCATGTTGCCTCTGTAGCCGGTGTATGCAGGTACATTTCTCATACCCCTTCGTTTGAAGTGTGGTCCCGAAAAATCTTCGTTTCAAGGGCTATCTGGCCCTTCCCCCTACCCCTACCCCTCCAACCAAAAGAGAATCGAGACAGGGCCAAGGGGCAGGGGCAAGGGGTGAATTGGGATTGAGCCTAAAAATAGCTTTTAGAATTTTGCATTTTTTCATCAAACTTCTTACAATTGAGCCTTCGCTAAGCCCCGCCCTCCTTAGTTACAGTTGCTACGCCTGACAAGCTTTTTGAAATTTGAAAATAATATAATAATTATAAATCAAACAGCTTATCCATAAATCTTGTGGAATAAACACAAGACATTAGCCTGACCACTTTGCAATGATAACATTCTCCCGCTTATTTTTAGCGCGCCAGGCTACTGCTCACATGTCGTAGAACAAACGTAGGTGTTTTTGTTAATCCTGTCATCCCGGAATTTCTCCCCTTGGGTTTTAGGTTTCGGGAAGGGAAAAAATTCCACCCCCCTGTCCAAACTTTTAGGATACCGGGTATCAGATTTGCACAATCCATACGCACAACGCTTCAGCAAGTTTCCCTCGCTTGAAAGCTTGCCAGACCTCCCCGCGCCTAGTTACGGTTGCTAAGCCACGATTGGCCTGTGGCGGTTTTCGGGTGTGGTTTAGCGAAGGGTCAATTAATGCTTTGTGTTCCATGTAATTGAGGTACTTATGCTTGCATGGCATCTGTGTTGTGTTATTGGAACTGTACTGGACAACTAACCATGCGTCACATCACAGTGGGATAACCACTCTGTACTGCATATGTTGCCTTTTCTGTTTGTTTCCATTTGGGGTTACGGAGATATAAGCTGTGTGTCATCCGAAGGGTTTGGAACCAGTTTTTGTCTTTGACTGGAACTTCTCCCATCAGTTTGTGGTCTGTGTATGACCCAAATGCTACACCATACATTCAGTTATAAGATATCAGTTATTCCGATATTAACTTTTGAATTGAATGCGTGCACACGTTTTTTAACTTTAGCTTTTGAAAGCGCGATCATGTGTACTCTGTGTATAGGCCTATAATTCGTGGCAAACGGGGAGCCGCTCTTAATATGCAGGGTATTGAAATCGATTTTGAATGCGTGCTTTTCAAATTTGTGATCATGCATAACCAGTGTATAAGGTGCGGTGGGACTGACCACACATTTTACAAGATAAGGTTTTTGTCAATGATGCTCAAGATCCTTTGCACACCAAATCATTTACTATCGATTTATCTGCTATATAGGCTATTGTCATCTCGTGATAAGTGAAATCTGACACCTGATGCACTGAGACTACTTTAGAACAAATCTTAGCAACAAGGCACATGTTTCTGTATCTGTGTACCTCACTTTGTTTGGATATTTTTATTTTGGATAGTTTATTAAATAAGATTGTGTCCACTCTTTCTGGAGTTATGTTGCTATGTTTGGTGTTTGTTTTACTATATTTTAATTTTCTCTGGTGATATTCTTGGCACTAATTGCAAAAATATAATGGCTTGACATTTAGTTCTTTCATTCCTGACATTCATTCTTATAGTACTTGGCTGCGTTTCCTAAAAGCATCGTGAGCTAAGTTGATCGTAGAGACCATTGGTGGCAATGGTTCTATGATCTACTTGGGATTTTGATGCTTTTGAGTAACGCAGCCCTGTCAGGTTTACAATAGTTTACTGTATGAACAGGACAGTTTGAGTCACACCTGTCAGTTAACATGTTTGTCAATCTCAGAGACTAATGTGCATGTTGTCTATTTTTCCTCAACATCAGTAGATTTTTCACAGTTAGTATTTAAATAACAATAGGTGTAAAACTTTGTGCTATTCCTGGATGTAGAGAAGCAGAGTAGCACCTGCAGCTCTTAGTGGTCTTCCAAAGCACTGGCTGAAGTTTATTTATTTATCAAGGTACCTGGTTACAAGATGGGCAACTCTGCACCTGGGGGGGCCACTATTTTTTTGCAAATTTTACTTCCAGCCTTATTAAAACACACCTAAACATAGTCTTCAGGATTACAGGTAGATGTGTTAAATTGGGGTTGGATCTAAAATCTGTGACAAAAGTGTCCCAACAGGAGCAGAGTTGCCTATCCCTGCCTTAGATTCTTAGTCCCATATTTGTTTTTTTGCCTCATTTTAACTTCAAGATTTGCCTTTGCTATGGTCTTGTCCAAGGCAGTTAACAGTCTATACTTTGAGTTTAAAAGTTATGTGTTTTGGTAAGTTGGGCAGTTTTGAGTAGGTTTTTATTTTTTGGATTGTGGCTGGTAGAAGTCAGGCTAAGTACTGCAGATTGTGAGAAGTTAGTTGAGTGACGTGTGGTGTTTTTTTGATGGGCCTGACTTCACAAAACATCTTAACGCTAAAAATAGCTCCTAACTTGCAGATTTAGGAGAAACTATTAAAAATAATTGGCATTTTAGTGCTAAAACCAGCTAAGTTAGGGGTAGTCAAGAGGACTCCTAAGTCACTAAGACCAAATCAGAAACAATCCTAAAATGGTTGTTGCCAGCAATCTGCCCAGAGACATTATACACCATTGAGTCATTAAGCGATAGTCTTTGGTGCTGAGCCTTTTCTTCATAAATGCAATAAATATTTTGATTTATAGATTTTAATCTTCGATGACATAACATAAAGATTCATTTATGTACAGGCAAAATATTGAATGATGGAGAATAAAACATTGAGGTCAAATTGAAAATAATGACCTATTGTCAGCGACGATAGCCTTGTGGGCAGCTCAGGTGACCCGAGTTAGAGTTCCTGCTTGTGGACCTTTCCCAATCCCATCCCCCTTTCTCTCTCCCACTTTGTTTCTTGCCTACTCAATGTCCTATCAAAATAAAAAGGCAAAAACTATAAAAATAAATCTTTGTAAATAAATAAAAAAGAAAATAATGTCATTACCTGGGGCAGTTGTTTAAACTAGTTCGCACTTACTATTAAATAGAGTAAAAGAGTAAAATAAGCGTATTTGCCATGCTGTCTGTGGGGATTCGGTATTGAGAAACGGCCATTGGTTAGCTTGATCAGGTGTGTTTTATTAGGATTAGAGCTAAACTCTGTAGGAAAGTGGATCTTGAGGGCAAGAGTTGAGAACTCCAGGTGTAGACTATAAAGGAGAGGAATGGTAGAAGAATAGGGTATATCTGGAAGAAAGAACCAGAGTGATTGTTCATCTCTGATTATTGCAAAGATGCAAAGGTTTGCCTCCGTTTCCACACAAGAACAATAACAGGAGAGGGGAAAAAAATAGGATTTAGCAGGCATTAGGGCTGGAGGTGAGTGATGTTGGTATTAAATGATGAATGCAATGTATGATAACAATGCTGTACAAGATTATGCAAAGTTCTTCAAATCAACATGATGTCCAAGAACACAAGACACTGGGGAATCACCATTTCTATATTCCTACCTATATTCCTTTCAGTCAGGAAATGGGGTATTGCCTTATCAAGGGATGTCCAATTCTGTTCCTGGACAGCCGTATTTCTGAAGAGTTTTCTCCAAATAAAATTAAATGTGCTTGAACAAGCTATTCAAGGTCCGCCAGCATTATTGGAAATTTCAGAGCAGGTTGGAACTCTGCAGGAAGATGGCCATTCAGGAGCAATGTTGGACACCCCTTGGCCTTATCTACCGTAAAACTTCAAATAATAGCCGAGTCCCAAATAGACGCCTGTCTCTTTTACACGCCTGGTGTGGCTACAGGTAAAGGCCAGTCTCAAATAGAGGCCTGGTCTGTTTTTTAGTTTCGGGTTGTATTTAATCTTCTAAAACCCGTCAGATCGTCTGTTTAAGCCAGTTCTATGGAGCAGATTGAGCACGCAAGAGAGCCCTGCACATCTGGGCGGGAGCTGTTAGCGCAAGCAAGGCAGGCAGAGTTAGCGGAGGCCGGAGAGGGAGAAGTGGAGGAGAGCGACAAGGAGGAATTCGCCATTGAACTTGTAGTTGAGGATCACGGTGATGATGATAGTGATGAATAGGGTCCTTTTGTATCACATGATTGCAGTTGTTTTACAGGGTAGCCTTCATTCTTTCTTGTTGATGTGTTTCTGGCAACAAGTTCATAGGCTCGATGGATATTGCCGGTAACTTGTATTGTTCAGCCCATGGCTGTCACATCGTTTCGTTTTTTTTATGCTGCCAATATTCTAAAGGGGGTCGCACACCGTACGAGAAGCGCAGCCCCGCGTCGCGTCTGACAACTCGAGGTATCGCACACCGGACGTGCACTTTGTCAGTTTATGGCCAGCAATATAGTTATGTTTAAGGATATTATGGAATTAAGATCATGTCTGTACAGGGTGGGCCATTTATATGGATACACCGTAATAACATGGGAATGGTTGGTGATATTAAAGTCCTGTTTGTGGCACATTAGTATATGTGAGGGGGCAAACTCCTCAAGATGGGTGGTGACCATGGTGGCCATTTAGAAGTCCACAAACAGGACTTTAATATCACCAACCATTCCCATGTTATTACGGTGTATCCATATAAATGGCCCACCCTGTACTATGTTATGATTGTACTGTACAATTAAATACAATCGTTGCTTAGTCTGCAGTCTGAATTCACTTTACCTCAGAGCGTCCGTTAACTGAATGAATTGAGAATATCACCTGAAAATCCGATAACATCAGCAATTTTCATTCAATGATTTCTGTTAATGAATGTAAAACTGAATGTATATTGCAGCACAGGGTGAAGTCAGTATACATTAACAACAATTTGAGACAATGTACACTCATAGAGAATAATGTGTTCGAATTTTAAAGACGTGGCGCTGCGCTTCTCGTATGGTGTGCGACCCCCTTTAGACATATGGAAATATAGTAGGCTAATTCTTACGTTTAATCTGTTAAACACAAACACAGATTTGGTAACCTCCTATTGTCATGCTCATCTCAACACTAAATTAAAGGCCTGTATCATATAGACGTCTGTCTCAAATACAAACCGGTGCAGTTCAGCGATTTGGGAAAATAAAAGCCCGGGCTATTATTTGAAGTTTTACGGTAATACAAATTACAAATACAAATGTGCTATGTCTCAGGATGTAGACACAGGATGTTCTGGTGTTTACTTGTAATAGCATCTAGGCTATCTTCCTTTATTATTGTTCCTAGTTTTATACCATCTTGTTTTGTTTTGAGTTGTAATTTTTAAAAAACATTCTTGGTAAGGGCACTATCCTGCCCATGACTGGCCTCTGAATCCTTAGAACCTTGAAGGTGCCAAGCTAATTTTCCTGGCCTGAAGAACCAATTCTTTCGTGGAAATGTACAGAATGGTTCTTGATTGGGCAGTGGCATCATGCCAGTGGAATAGGGGTACTAGAAATCTACCAAGATCTTCAGTTATAAGTATTTAACAACCGATCTGCTGACAGAGCACCATGCTATCACCTTTCTATAAATGGATTTGTGGTTGACGCTGAACTATTATAGTATTGTCAGTTGTGTTAAGAAAGCTATACTGAATGTAGCACTGAGAGTGCAGAAGCCAGTTGCCCCCTACCAAACATATCACACCGCATATCCAATATATAGGCTCATTTAACTCTGAATCTTCATTGTGAACGTGATTTCACCAAGTACATCATGTTCTTGGATCAACATTAGATTTTGCCAATCAGATTTGAGGAACATACAGTTTGTCAAGTTAAGGCTTACAACCAGGGAAGTAGGTACTTCTACATCGCTGTTATTCATCTATCATTTCCCTCTGATTTTAAGGATAAGTTGTGGTTGGCTTTACGGGTAGGGTTAGGGTTAGGGTTAGGACTATGATATCGGATAGGGATGTTGATCCATGATCAACTAAATATTTTGATCCAGGAACATGTTTTACTTGGCAAAATCGCAGCGACCATGGAGAACTAAAGATGTCAGTTTTCTTGATAATTTGTAGAATTTATTCCAAATTGTAATAGAATTCCATACACATTTTGGGGCTGTGTATTGGCAACAAAGTCATGTTATGCATCCTGATACAGAGGCCGTGATACAGAGTTCACAATACAATATATATATAGCAGGTTGGAACTCTGCAGGAAGATGATCATTCAGGAGCAAATTTGGACACCCCTTGGCCTTATCTAATAAAAATTAATAGGTGTGCTATGTCTCAGGATGTAGACACAGGATGTTCTGGTGTTTACTTGTAATAGCATCTAGGCTATCTTTCTTTATTATTGTTCCTAGTTTTATACCATGTAGTTTTGTTTTGTAATTTTTGAAAACCATTCTTGGTAGGCACTATCCTGCCCCTGACCTTATTAAACACTGCATACTATAGGGCCATTGCTAAGGTATAGGCAGAGCAGGCAGTTGCCCTCTGCATTATAAAGGGCATCTGTACTGTATCACTGTATAACAATAATCCTAGGTTGTGGTGTAGGTTTCATGTAAACATTGGGTTAACCCCACCAGGTACAATATTCTGATTGTTTTTGTCTTGTTTTTTAAGCACATCAATAATAATATACTCATTCAAATAGATTAATAAAAACGTCTTTACGTTACTGGTAGGTTATCATTGCACAAATTGACAGTACATTTAAGAAAATATATTTTTTAAATTAGAAGTGTTCTAAACTAATGCACTTTCTTCACTGTAGCGCACGCACACACATTCAGTCACTTACACAGAAACATTCAGCAACTCAAACTTCTCAATGCTGCCCTGCAATTTCTATCAATAAAATAGCTTCACCACTGAAGAGCTACATTATCTTTCTTAGCAAGGAGTTGGTAACATCACTGTTTTTGAAGCAATTAAACTCACTGCTTTATTGTTAATAGAGAAACGCGGCACAGACTGAGGTAATTCATACATGTACAATCTCTCTCAGGCCTGTAAATGAACACAGACTTGATGCATTACACTATTCTGTGAATAGAATCTCGAACTGGAGATCATAAAGCCCGTGCTTTTATCCACAGTGGAGAAAGAGTGCCTGCACATGGTTGCCAGGTTGAGAATAATAAGTAAAACACTTAGCAGATATTTCCTTACACCGCATTACGTTATTTGATATCAGGTAACTAGCCTATATGTTGTTCTAGCCTATATATTGTTCTAGCCTATATATTCTATTCTGCTAATTAATTTCAGTACATTTCCAATCGATATCTGATTCTGGTATCGACAAGCAGTATGTGGCGACACACAGTTGTATCGATGTATCGAACACAGCCCTAGTGTAGAGTAGGCATTTTGTACCAACTAATGTAAATTTTCATTTGTGCCTGTATAGGCATACATTTTTCCAATGAAACCTGCAAAATCTCACCATGCAATGGTGTCATGGATATGTAATGTAGACATGACGACGGGCCACAATGCCAGTCTGAATTGGCGTACTCCTGTTAATAGTATATCATTAGTCACAAAAAAAGAAATACTAGAATTTTATAAATGTTGCATATTTGGCCATGCTACTCATTGGCTGAAGAAGTATAGACGTATTTGACCCAGGGTTCTCTCTGTAGAGGTGATGCCACATGCTGCAGGTGCACCCACATTTAGTAATATATTTGTTTATTTGGAACACTACAGATCAAGCATTGACATAAATGATTGTCTTAACTTTAAAATTACAGTAAAGAACAAATAAATGGCCAGAAATAAAATAATCGTTTTGCAAACAAAATTTTGCAAAACAGTTTTCAAAATGTTCATTAATCATTCATCCTAGACCAGCTTCGTGTGGTTTGTCTTGTGTTGGCTAGGGATGCACCGAAATAAAGTTTTGGCCGAAGCCGAATAATAATGAAACGCTTTGGCCGAAGGCCCAATACAAAACGCGGTGTTTCACATTTCTTCCATTTATTTTGCCAATTTTTTCACCATTGCATTAAGTAAATAGTAAAAATGTGCTTTTTACTATTTTGTCTTGCTTTTCAGAGAAAAAAATCAAGTTACAAAAATGCAATTTAAAAATGTTATTTAAAGGTCCCATGACATGAAATTTTCACTTTCTGAGGTTTTTTAACATTAATATGAGTTCCCCTAGCCTGTATATGGTCCCCAAGTTTCTAGAAATTTCAATCGGTGTAAATCTAGCTTTTGCTATCTTTCTCTGCCTTTGAGAAAATGGAGGCTCATACGCGCTGATCTTGAATCTCCTCTTTATGACGTCATAAGGAGGAAATGTTACCTCCCCTGTCTCTGCTTTGCCCGCCCAGAGAATATTTTCCGCCCATGAGAAAATGCGCTAGGAAGTAGGAACGCGCGCGCGCGATTTTAGTTTGTCCACGAGAGATATCATGGCTTTTGAGCGAGCGAAGCATAACAATTGCTCAATAATTGGATGTACAAATGAACACTGAAGGGTCAATACAGAGCTGGGCTTTCTGAACGTCTGAAACTAAAGCCTGGATCACTCTCTTTGGCTCAGCTACACACCTCTGACAAGTAAGTCAACTAACGTTAATGATATGTAAGTGTGTTGCTTTACTGTTTATGGTTACCTAGATTGTTACACGTAGAATGTGGCTGTAACATTAGCTATGCAGCTATGCCGTTTATGTGTGTGAATACACACACTGTAACGCGAGTGTTGTACACTTCTTTGTTATTTGGATAACCGTTTTCCTGTTGGTTATATGGCGCGCGCGATATCCGCATTTCAAGATCGCAGAGCTTGATGTAATAAGATAAATACAGACGTTACAGATCTCTTATGTAAAGGCAACAGTAGGTTAGCGTTAGCTACATGATAATAACTGTAAACCATCCGAATAAAGTACCGTATCCAGACATAATATTTTAAACTAACCATTCGGAAACGTCCTGCTGGAGCCGCTGAGTTGCAACTTCTTCATCCGTTGCTTCTCCATCCGGATCAGATTCTGGGTCAAACTGAAATGCTTGAAAGACTGCGTGTCTTCGTGCCATTGCTATATCCAACGTAAACATGAACGCCACGGTACCGTTGCGCAAGATGGTCAAGGCCACACCCACCCTCCACCTTGCACCGCCTTTCTCCGCCTCATTAGCATTTAAAGCTACAGACACCGAAACGGCCTGTCTGAAGGAAGCTCATTCTGGGACTGGCTTGTAGTGGCTATAATTCTGCACCGAGGCTGAATTTTTGGAAAGAGATTTCAGATACAGTACTAGGGACCACTAAGGCCTATATTAAAGCCTACAAAAAGTAGCATGTCATGGGACCTTTAAGACTGAACGTTTTTTTACATTCCAGCAGATATTATACAAACAAAGCACAATATAACCTAAAATAAATAAATTAGTAAAAAAAAAAAAGTCGGTTCCTCTTCTCATCGATGACATGAGATGCAGCACTAAACAGTCTCTCGCTGCCGGTGCTTTTGCATGGAGCAGACAAGTGCCTGGGATCAGAATAGTAAAAAAAAATTCAGCCAAAAAGGCTTTCCAGTACTGTTTTCTACTTTGTGCTCACATCTTGTTGGAAACGTTTTTGTGGCATTCCGAACTCTTCTTGGATAGATTGTAGGCGCGCATAGGCAAGCGGGGAATGTTTAAAGTGGTGAACAATTTTCCTACCTATCGCTATCACATACGCTATACTGCGCTGACTCAACAATCCCTCATTGACCGGCAGTTGAATGTGTGTGCCATACACCGTATGCCTTTCAGATCGCTATCTTCCATGGCTTTAGCCATATTTCTTGCGTTGTCACTGACTACCGCATGCACTTTAGATCGGTCGATACGCCAAGTGTCAAACAGCTGTATGGGACCCCCTAAACACTTGAGTGCAGCACTATACTGGTGGGGCTTACATCCGAGCTCCATATATATCAGTCGTGAAGCTGAGGGCTGCAGTATCTGTAGCCAAGAGCTCATGGACGTGAGTTGAAACAACATTCTACATCTCAGGTAAGCACACGTCTGAGAAATGCCGTCTACTAGGCATGGTGTAATGGGGCTCAATATAGTCTTTAAGCCTGCGAAATCCAACATCCTCTACAACAGAGAATGGTTGATCATCCAATGCGATGAATTCCACTATCCATTTTTTTAGTAATGCCTTTAGCTTTGGCACTGTCATTGGCAAACTTTTTTGCCTTTTCTAAGAAGTCAGCCACAGATGGAGTGGGTGTCCTGGGACTGTGAGGAGCTACTTTCCTTTTCGATGCTGCTGCCGCCGTGTCTTTCTCGTACTCTGCATGCTGTTCGGGGTGTCTTGATTTTAAGTGATAAATTAAACTTGTAGTGCTGTAAGTTTTTGCTGATGCACCCCCTCTGGACAATTCAGCAGAACAGTGTCTGCAAACGGCCGTTTTTGCCTCTTTCTCGGACACTTTAAAATGCTTCCACACCGCCGACATGTTTGCTGCATTTATAAAGCGCGTGCCCCTCACTCTATGCTGATTACTATTTGATCGCGTCATCAAAAATGTCATTGTTCGGCAAAATTGATTCAGTCGGTTTACTTACGCAGCCGAACACCGAAAGTGTTTTTTTTTTTTTTTTTTTGTGCTACAAACATTCGGTGCATCCCTAGTGCTGGCCATTCCATGATTTGACGTCTTCAGAATTCAGTATCTCTCTTAGTTATAGTTTTGGGCTGTATTGGAGAGCACAGTAGAGGAGAGACCAGAAGTGATAGGAGAGAGGGGTGTGGGATTAGGAAAGTCGGGTTGCCCAAAGCGCTGTTGAACAATATGTTGGCGTACTGTCCACAAGTCAGTGGTTCCGAAGCCTACAGTCTTGTTCTTTTTCTTATAAGGTAAATATGATATGAGATGTTTTAAGTCATTGTCTTGCTGTAGGACCAACTTGGTATACCAGTAGAAGCCACAAACTATCACCACCACCTCCGTGTTTGGCTCAAGATAGGTGAACCAGCCTTCCTCCTTCTCAACATTGTCCACTTCCATTGCTTCATGGCCATTTTAGGCTTTCTTGTTACCACTTGAACTGTCATGCCTGTAACTGGAAGCTCTTCTTTACAGTTTATAGCATTTGATAATTACAGACAGGTGTGTTGAAGGTGGTAGGTTGAAGGTAGATCTTCAGGAACAGGATTGGGCACCCCTGATTAAAGTATTTTTATTATACTTTGATTGTTGATCTGACATCTACCTTTTTGTCTTGGCAAATTATGCAGAACAGTTTAGAAATACTACATTATATTTAGGAAATTGTGGCAATCTTTAAACTTGTTTCAAACTCTTTCCATTGCTGGTTATATTATTGTACATTTCTGTGTAAAAAAAGGTCACTCTTAAACCTTACCTTCAGAAAACGAAGCTTCTAGATCAGTGATGTCAAACACTGTGGCACTTAGGTCCTCCAGGAATTGGATTTGACAAACCTCTTCCACAAGCTGACATTTAAAGTCTTCATGAAACAGAAGTTGTGATCGTCTTTTCTTCTCTATGGTGACCTATATCTGTGTGAAACGGCTTCTCGAACAAGAAAAAATATAGGGCGAGGCTTCATTTTAGGCACAGGGAATTTATTGTATGTTTGTATGGTTGTGGTTTGCTATTGCTGAGATCTTGTGAGAGTGACAGGTTGTTCTGCACTCATGCCAGTAAACGCATCATCAGAAGGGAGAGATGTTGCTGCAAGAGGGAGGGGAAGTTAGTTTGATTAAAGATTGAATAAAAACATAAAATGTGCATGGATAATTTACAATAAATACTGAAAAATCCCATTAAAAATAGGAATTTTAAAAATAGTTCATTTTAATTTCATCTTGACATTAAGGGGGGAAAACTTTTTGTTTTTATGTTCAAATGTATTGAAGCCCACACTCCATGTATCTTTGATTTTGTGTAGGCCTGTAGTTTGAGAACCTCTGTATATCCTGGATCTTTTGCATATAATAAGAGTGATTGGGGCCTGGTTCTGTCTCACTCCAAAATTACAAAAAACAATGACCGGGCACATTGTTCCAAGTCTTCATAAGCCATACAGTAACTTTGTGTGATGAACAAAGCAAAATGCAAGTTGTTTTTCTCTAATCTTCAGTTTTGCAAAAGCTGAGATGAACTGCAAAAGCGCTCTGCAAGAACAAAAAGCTCTTAGATTTCTAATGATTCAATACCTTTGGATTACTTCAGCGCTGATGTCTTAGCATGATGCTGTGGCAGTACTACTACATAGTTGGCAGTAGTTCGGAGTGTATGTTTGATGATATTATTATTATTATTATTATTAGTGGTAGCCTAGTGTTTTAAACATCCATATTATACCAGTAAACAGCAATTTTATTAGTAATTGACTTATATATGCTGCTTTTGAAATAGATATTTTTTTCTTTATGCAGGTCTTTGGGCAAATCAGCTATAATGTTCCTACTGATATGTAGTGGATAAGTGCGGTGAGCATTTCATTTCATCCTATTTAATTTTATTTACAAATGTGTGCTGTTTTGGTAATCACATGGACATTTGTCTTGCAGAGTTTGAGAGCTAGCCTTTGGAGGAGAACACGAGGATGGCTCAAAAATGGAATGCATTCCAGCAAGCACAGATTCTTTCTAACCAGAGACCAGAAATGTCTGTAGGAACTATGGAATGTAATGGAATTCCAGTGGAATCAGAGGAGAACCTTGCACACGAGATAGAACAATTAATTGAAAAGGAGAACTTTTCAAGCATGATGGATTTGCAAGACATTGCTGAATCGGACATGAAAGACTTTGAGTCTGGTTCTCTGCAGGACTCATGCTGTGAATCATCTTGGCAAGATGTAATGAATTCAGGTGATCTTGAACAAGAAAAGTCAGGAGATAAAGGAGAATATAATGGTAACATGACACCCTTTCCCTTGCCTAACTCAGTAGAAGTTGAGTCCACATCGGAAGCACATTCTGACGAGGCAGTATTAGAAACTGCTTTTGAGACAGATGCTGGTCTTGTAGAGTATTCCGATATTAGCAGCTGTTCTGACATGGAAGCAAATCTTGATTGCAATTTAAATTCATCCATTGAAGTTAACATTAGTAGCAAACAAGCTGGTCCGTCTTTAGAAGGAGACCAAAATTCAAGTAATGCAATGGACTTTTCTTCTGCTGAGGTCTGCCATAGTTCTGTGAAAGAAGATATGAGTGAAATAAATCTACAGCAGGACACTGGACCTACAGTGACCATGGATGAGAGCAAAGATGTAAACCATACTTGTAGTGAGGACTCACTTATCTCAAATTCTGAGGATCCGTGTACAGAAGTACAAGGCGTGGATAATATGAATGGTGTAATGCTTTTTTCAAAAGATGGGCAAATTGAGGAAAGGGACATTCTTTCTTGTGATTTAGATTGTTTTTTGGATCAAACAACAATGCGTTGCAAAGAATTTGATACCTCTCACGGTGGTTCCACTTCAAATCATGCAAATATTGAGACTTCCTCCACTTTTAATGAAGATGAAACCAATTGCCTAACCATAGATTCACTAAGTGTTTGCCAATCACAAAGGACAACCCCAGATGCTGAAAATGTATCATCAAAACCTGAGCTTGAACAGACATTTGTCATTTCTGGCATTAGAAAAGATCCACGTGGTGACTACCAATTGGACAGAATGAACCCAAATCCTGAAAATACATCTCCAAAACCTGAATTTCAAGAGACGACTGGGATATCTGGCCATGGAAAAGATTCACTTGGTGGCTGTCAATTAGAAAGCAACCAACCATATCCTAAAAAAACATCCTCAAAACCTGGCCATGGAGATTCTTCTCAGCTGGAAGGACAGAAATGCTTCACATCTGATGATGAACAAGTTGAGCGGAGTAGTTTTGGATTCCTTGAGTCCTGTTTTGGTTTAAAAAGTACAACACAGAACATTGAGGAACTGAAAAACCTGGAAAATGCACATGTAAACCAAGTTGATGAGTGCAGTCTGTTTAATCGCACAGAACCACCAGTTCTTCTAAAAACTGCTTTTGAATCTAATAATCAGATGGATGAGGGAACTGATGCACCAAAAGATCCACTACTACTCAGTGTTGACCAGACATCCAGAACCTCCTTATATCCTGGACAGCACAAATGTCTAACTGACAATGGCACCATTGCAAGCAAAGATTCTTTATCATATTTCAAGACCCAAAAGAGAAAACTGCAACCTGTTGTTCTCCTTAAGACGACTGAGAAAATAACTTGTAATGGAAAAAACTACCATTGCTTTGAGTGTCAGGGGTCAACACAAAGTATAGATGAGCTTATCGAGCACTACCACAGCACACATTCTCTCCATAATCTCAGTATATCTCAGTATTGTCCCACTTGTGAATGTCACTTCACTGGTGGCGCATTGACACAACACTTCTGTGGGGAAGTCAAGCTTAATGACAAGATAAAATCATCACCATCATATACTAAAGGGCTAACCGAAGAGAAGGCAAAGTTCATTTGTAAATACTGTAGGAAGTCCTTTGTTCGACAAGCTTATTATGAAGATCATGAGCTGAAGCACATAGTTGTCACACATCATAGATGTGACTGTTGTGGATTGTACTTTCCTAGTGCTCAGAAATGTCAAAAACACAAGCGTAAAGCAGCTTGCACACCCTTGATACTAGACCCTTCTGTACAGAGTGCAGAACATTCAGAATCAACCCTCGGAAAGACAGATATAACAGACATGGTTGAAACAGCCGTCTCCAACAAAGAACTTCGTGTTTGCTACGTGAAACTAATGGATGTGTACAAGACAAGCCAAACGCTTGAACAAATGCATTGTCAAGTTTGTGGGAAAACTTTCAGGCTTAGAGCACAACTAAAAGCACACCTTAGATCACACTCAGATGAGAAGCCCTTCAAGTGTGACAACTGTGGAAAAGCCTTCAAATATACCTGGAATCTTAACAAACATAAAAGAGAGCAATGTTCTCAAAAGATTGTCCCTCGTGAAAAATCTTCAGTTCCAGATAGCACGTTTCCAAAGTTTAAATGCCCCATCTGTCCTCGCATTTTCAAGTACTCCTACAATCGGACACGCCATTTGCGTGAACAGTGTCTCAAAGAATACACGAAAAAAGGCAAAGGAAAGATTGGTGCAAAGTATCGATGCCCTTTGTGTAAGGATGTGTTTACCATGGCCAGCAACCGCAATAGACACATCAAACAAACTTGTGTTAAGCTTAAACAGTATACAGCCAAAGGAAACGTAAAGAAAAGAAAAGAGTTAGAGCAAGTTATCAATACCAAAAATGAGGACAAAGAGTCACCATTGACTATACCTGTACAAAAAGCATCACAGTACAAATGCACTTTTTGTCCATCTGTGTATTCTAGCAAGTCTGGATACTACGGCCATCTAGCAAAGCATAAATTGCTTTTAAATGCCAAAAAGGCAATCAAACACAAACATGGTAATGGTGTCAATTTGAAAAGTTCAAGCCCTGCCAGTCAAAAGCCAACTAGCAAAGAATCTGCTGATAAGGATGCAAGCCTTCCTTTCTCTTGTCGCTTCTGTGGAAAAGCCTTTACTTTACCTGACTCGTTAAAAAAGCACTTACGACTTCATAAAGGAAACAAACCTTTTCGCTGTTTAGACTGTGGTAAAAACTTTGCCAGGCATGGACACCTAATGACTCACAAAAATGTGCATAAGCGGAATGTACAGTGTTTAGTCTGTTGGGAAGTTCTGCCATCTATTGGAGATTTGTTAAAACACAGACAGTCCCATCCAAAAAAAGGCATGCTTAAATGCCCTGATTGCCCAATGCAGTTCAAGTTTCCAGTTTTTCTGCTTCGACATGTGGCTGTGCATGAGAGAAGACGTAAACTTAAGGAACTTTTCCCTCCCAAGGACCAAGCTAGAACTCTAAAGGTAGAAAACATTTACAAAGAGGAGTTCAAATGTGCTCTCTGCCAAGAAGCCTTTGCTGACTCAAAGGCACTTAGTGAGCATTGTTTAACTCATATGCCTGGACCTTCTGCATCCAAATGTCAGTTCTGCAAACGCCATTTCTCGAATCGTGCTGGGCTGGTTCGTCACATCCGCATTCACACTGGTGAAAAGCCTTTTCCGTGTCTAACTTGTGGCAGACACTTTAACAGAAAGGAATATCTAAAAATACATCAAGAAAAATGTACAGTGGAGCAGCCAGTACAGACGTCAAATGCTGAAGAAATACAGGCAGAAAAAAGTGTAGACACTGCACTAAGCAAGACAAACAAACTCTATAATTGCTCATACTGCCCACATTCATTTCGTTTTCCCAACAATTTGAAACTCCATGAAAGAGCCCACTTGGCAAAGACTGTTTTCCCTTGTTCAAAGTGTGGGAAGTTTTACAGGAAAAGAAAATTTAAGGATCACAACGCAATCTGCAATGGAGACAAGTTAAAACCTGCTTGCAGAAAATGTGGGAGAATTTTTGCAAGAAAAAACTACAGAAATGGTCACGAAAAGCAGTGCAAGGGCAAGCTATCAACTGAAAACAAAACTAGTACAAAGGAGAAGGGCAGGTTTGAGCAGCAATGCCCACAATGCTTTAAATGTTTTAGGACAAAAAGTTTTCTCCAGAAACATCTCTCTCTTCATTCAAAGAAAACCCCATATGCGTGCATACATTGTGGACAGAATTTTGACAAGCAGGATCAATGCTTGCAACACGAGGCTTTTTGTGATGGTTTATCTAAGGAACGTAGATTGGAAAGTTTAAAAGGATCTGAGAAAATTAAAACGATGTTTGCTGAAATAAAAAATCAGAAAGAGATCACTGTGGTTCCTGGGGAAAATGGTGAGGTATTGAAGTGCAAATTTTGCACTAAATCATTTTTGAGAGCCAGAAATCTAAGACATCACATCCTCACTCATACAGAGGTCAAGCCTTATCGGTGCAAGACTTGTGAAAGTTGTTTCTCACGCTATGATCATTTAAAACTGCACCAAGCCCGCTGCAGAGGAAAACGACGACTTGAGGTGCGAGTTGTAAAGATGAGTCTCGACAGCTTGAACACAAGTTCCCAAAGCAAAACACAGGAAGGTGACCCATTGCAATGCACAGTTTGCTTTAAGCGGTTGTCCACCCAGAGTGATCTGAAGCGCCATATGGCCATGCTCCACATTACCGATAAACCTTTTCCTTGCAAAAGATGTGGCAAAACATACAGTTCTAAAAAGACTTTGAGCAGGCACAACCTCACCATCAGATGCAAAAAGATTTCAAAGGAAAGTGTGCCATCTGCCACAAACAATGTTCAAAAGCAGCCATGCCGGGAAACTTCCAAACTTCTGCAACGTATACAAGTGCATTACATGAATAAATTTAAATACCAATGTGAGTATTGCCCTCGACGATTTAAATTATCAGGACAACTGAAGGTTCATTTACGTCTTCATACAGGAGAAAAACCATATGGTTGCGCTAACTGTGGAGAGCATTTCATCAGAACAGACTATTTGAAACGGCACTTGGTTAAATGCAATGGAAAGGGGGAAAACCAAGAAAAAGTCCTTTGTGACAAGTGTGGTGATTTGTTTACCCGGGATGCACTGTCTATACACCAGAAGACCTGTGTTGTCAGCTCAAAATCATCTGGATCTTCTCAAGAGGTAAACAAGAGCCCCACTAAGATAAAAGGTTTTTCCTGTGCTAACTGTAGTGACCGTTTTTTATTGTTCTCGCAGCTCCAGCAGCATTTTTTAGCAAAGCATAGATCTGATCAGCCACAAGAGTCCGTTAATGATCAACAGCAATTGATATCAAATCACCTGCCAATCATAAAACAAGAGCCGGTTGATGAGGGGTATGGGCAGAACCAAGAAAGCAGCAGTCAGATAAGGGAGCGACGTGAATGTTCAAACAGTGACCTTATCAAGCCTCTTAAATGCCCTCAGTGCAACATGCGGTTTTCCAGGAGCACTGGACTAGGTATGCATATGCGCATACATAATGGCGTATACCCCCTTTCTTGCACAAAATGCCATGTTGGTTTTTGGACCAAAAAGAGAATGGAGAAACACAGAAGAAAATGTAAGGGTCACACAATTGTGTCAAATAATGAATCTGCCCTGGAAAGTGCAGGTGAAATAGATTGTGCTCTAAATGACACTGTGCTAATATTTAACAAGGGCTCAAATACAACAGGAACCGGAGTACTGCAGACTAAATTTTCATGTAAAGATCAAGACCAGGAAAATGATGCAGAAAAAGGAGATGCTGTTCACAAGTATCAGTGTTCTGAGTGTGATCAGAGTTTTACAGATGGGCTGAGACTCATCAGTCATTTAGAGGAGCATGGCCGTGAAGATCAAGAGCGCAAATCGGATATCCACAGATGTCATGTGTGCAGTAAAGTCTTTGCTCAAGCTGGTATATTGCAAAGGCATATGAAAATCCAACATCAGGCAAAAATGGATAATACTTGTGAAATTTGCTCGAAGAGGTTTCGTTTTCCTTCTGACCTGGACCTTCATAGATCTTGTCATGACCCCAGTCGTCCCTTTGTCTGTAACCGTTGTGAGATGCGGTTTTGGACTGCTAAATCCCTGACCATTCACCAAAGGATGGCTCATTGGCATGCACACCTGCCCAGCTCAAGAGAACCTAGTGTGAAAGCAAGAACAGAGCACCCTGAAGTATATAGGTGTGAACCATGTGACAAAACCTATACGGTAAAAAAGTCATACACAAAGCACTGCAGAGTAAAACATGGATTGAATTCAGTCAAAGCTCTCACTGATGTATTGAAAAAATCCTCTGCCAGTGTAAGTCAGGAGTCAGATAAGGAAGAGTCCGACAGAAATTTTGAAGATGAAGATGACAGCGACAATGACTCTGATTCAGCACCATACTTTCCTTGCCATGTTTGTGGTAAAACATTCTTAACATCAGAAAATCTCGAGGATCATCAAAGATGTCATCTTGGCGAAAAGCCCTTCGAGTGTGAGGAATGTGGGAAATGCTTTTTTCAGCTAGCGAACTTGCAACAACATCAGCGATGCCACAAGTCTGAGTTTCAGTGTCAAATGTGTGGTAAAGGTTTTGTCTCGCTCTTCACCCTGCGCAAACACAAGCAAACACATATCAGAAAGAGCGCTCACCGCTGTACCAAGTGTCACCTGAGCTTCACTCGCCCAACGGAACTAGCTGAGCACATGGTTACCCACCGCGATGAAAACTTTCCCTGTGACCTTTGTGATGAAACCTTTTCCTGTAAAACAAGTCGGGCGGAGCATCGTAAGATGCACACAGAGCAAGACGAAGAGCTTCCACCGTTGATTCCACCCCAACAGCCTCAAACAAAGCAAGGTACTTCAGCCATCTCCAGTAAAAGCCTCTCATCAAGTAACATTGAGCAGTACAAGTATCGCTGTGGAATTTGTCAAGTAAGATTTCCAGATCCAGAACAGCTCTCAGAACATGGCTGCAATCCAGCAAAAGAGAGGCCATACTCATGTCCAGAATGTAACAAGTATTTCTTACATGGTTCCCACCTAAAAAAGCATCAGCTCAGCCATCAGTTATCAGGACCATGTTCTTATCAGTGCAATCATTGTAGTATGAGCTTCACCCACCATCACCTTTTTCTCACCCATTTACGAAGCCACGGGAATGAAAAGGCTTCCAAGAACAGTAACTTTCCTACCAGTGAAAAGACTATACGAGTAGAAACTGTGAAGCGTGACAAAATTTACCAGTGCCCCATATGTCCTGAGAGTTTTTACCAAGCATTGGACCTCGCGAATCACCTTTCTGTTCATTCTCACATGTGCAGCGTTTGTAATATGACTTTTCCTTCTAAGAAAGACCTTGACGAACATGAACAATGCCATTTGACTGCTGCTACACAGTATGAATGCACCGAATGCGGAGACAACTTTCTTGGAAGTGATGCTTTCCGCAAACACCACTGTAGTAATCGAAATTTGTTGTCTTTAGACAAGCGCCATTCAGAGTCATCGGTGTCTTCCTCTAAGAAGCAAAGTTCAGGGACTCAATTTCAAGCAGGTGATGAAGAAGAGGAGGTTGATGTTGGAGAAGACTTCATTATTTGCCCTATCTGTAAAAGACGGTTCTCCTCCAATAGCAGCTTAATGGAACACCATAAAAAGCATCATGAGGATCCGCGTCCTTTCAAGTGCTTGGTTTGTAATAAAGGTTTTACGAAGAAACGGTACCTTACACAGCATCAGCAGATACACAATGAACGGCCTTACAAGTGTGATGTGTGCTCAGAATCCTTTAAAACGGAACCAAATCTCATATCTCACCGCAGAATGCATGATGCAAAAAGGCAGCACCAGTGCCCAATATGCTGCAGAACCTACCTTACAGCAAACGATCTGGCAAAACATAAACGGAAACATACTGAACATCAAAGTCTGAGTCAGGACAACGAGTTTCGGTGTGATATGTGCTATAAATCCTTTGCATTGTTCGATCAGTTGCAAAAGCACCAGGAAACCCATGTAGGACAAGTGGTCTATGAATGCACAGAATGTGACAAAGCCTTTGCTTTTCTAAATCTTTTGGAGGACCATCAGCTGACTCATGCTGCTGCTTCTGCAGAATCTCTTCAGTCCCAATCACCAATACATTTTCCCTTCCAAAGCCCAATGCATGAATAAAGGTCGAATTACTGATGACTCCGTTTCCTGCAATGCAGGTTATTCAAACTCATTCAGTTTTCTGAACATTATTTGTTAAGATAAACTGTACATAGAATCCATTGTTCTTTTTACTTAGCCTAACTGCTTTTATCCACTTTGAAATATGGCGTGGGTGTTTTACTGTAGTTCTGAATCGGTCTGTTTGTTCATACAATCTACTCTGTTCTACAGTTCTGTGAACTGCTGACTAAATTCTCTTTGTACAGTACTCAGACTGATGTGTGTGTATATTGATATGCAATCTAGATGATGTATGGAACTGTAGGTATATATGCATGCATGAATGAAGTAGTTGGAGATGTTAATGTTCCACGGTGCAGTTCACAAGGATGTATAGTTGAAAATCCTGCATCATTCCTTCATTGTTGAAGTAATTTTTGACCTTGCTAAATTTACTAGGCATATGTTTTAAACATCATTTTGAAAGTTAGAGGAAATTTGTAGATTCAATTGTTAATATTTCTTAGTAATGTTTTTTTTTTTTTTTTTTTTTTTTTTTTACTATCTATGTGTTTGTAAACATTTAAGGTCAAGTTAAGGGTTCATCACATAGTCGTTATATTTGATGTGAATGCCTTGAGTTAAAATGATGTATTTTATGTTTCATTAAAAACCCAGCGTTATCTTTTCGAGAACAGTCTAACTTCAATGGTCTTGCTCAACAACAACAAAAAAACGAAGAGAAAACAAAACTTTAGTCTTGACAAAAATACTGTACCCTTTCTGTGTAAACTACATTAGTGCTAACGTATATATGGCTATAAAATCTGATGTATAGTTTTACTTTTGTATTATATGGCAATGTTGAGAATTTCTTCAACTAGTAAACATTTACATCTACTTTGCTGTTATTGAGAAATTTCTTTGACTTTTGGAATGAATTGAGGTAACTAGTCACACTGAGCCATGTTTTTTATCCACTTAAAGTAGGCTTCACTAAGAAAATCAAACTCAAAATATAATTCACACTAAATCAAAGAATTTAGATTTTATTAAAAGTATAAACAATTGTTATTCAGGTATTCTCTTACTGTCAAATTGATTTTATAACAACTACTAACAGTTTATATATATATATATATATATATGAATAATATATGAATATATGATTGGGAGACCAGCCTGCCACAGTCAGGTGTGTTTCATATACTCATCCATGTCTGCCTGAAACCAACCTAAGATAGCAGATAGTTCCAAAGCGGGGTTCACCACGTGTGTTAACAAAATTAGCTAATTTTTCTTACCCAAATGTAAGAATTAGTCATGTCAAAATTAAAGCATCTATAATAATGTTTTATATTCTGAGAACATGGTCAGTCTTCCTGGCCTGTAGCTTTTTATTAATCAGCCTTTACTATTACCATTTTTTACTATTACTATTACTATTTACTATAATTCTGTAGCCATTGGAGCAGGAATCTCAGCATCGCTCAGTTAATTATAGAGTTGTTTAGCCTTTCACATTTCAGTAATCCATTATCTTTTAATTGTGAATCTAATTAAGATATCTACAGGTCAAGAGCTACCTTGGTTCTTTTAGAACTATAATCTGTTTTATAACATTTGTCAGGTATGCTCATATTCAGACTGTGTGGTGTGTTTGGCATTGGTATGACATAAGCATTAAAAGTGAAACTTTAGTTTAGCCTTTCATCTATTTTTAATTGAATTGATTTAGAAAATGTCTCATCTTTTAGTGTCCTCTTTGAAACAGAAGTATATATTGCTGCATGATTATTTCACTGATTTCCAGTCAACAGCAACAACAAAAAAATGTTTATAAAACCACCACAGGACCATCAACAATTATCAGTTAAATAATATCAAATTTAAGGTGGTTATGTTTTGGAACAAGTTAGTTATTTTCTAGCTCTATGGTCATAGCTGTCTTTTTGCTGACCCAAGTTGGTCTACTGGCAGGCACCAGTTAGAAACCAGCCACATAAGCTACATAAATAAGGGAGTAAAGGTATCTTTTTTTTTTGTATTTATTTAACATACTTGTATTTCTTTGTAGCCTATATTTATGTATGTATTATTTTGTCAACTTTGGTATTCCATATCTTCAATGTTTTTAATAAAAAACACTTAAATTCACTGAGCAGCATAAATTAAATCAGAAATGTGTCTCTGTCCAAAGTTTGATGATGATAATAGACATTTATTTAATAAAGATTATAACTATATTGTAGGCCTACCTTCCATATCACCTAGGCCTATGAATAATACTGGTCAATGGTGTTTATCTTGTAATATAGCCCAATGAGGAAGGTGTAGGTCTATTTCTATAGGGAAGCCACACCGGTCCCTCTCGCCAGTTGATGGCGGTATGTTTAATCCGTACATGTGGGGACTGGGAGTGGAAGTGAGCGCTCATATATACTGCCCTCTATAGTGAATAGCGGGAATAACATGTCACTGAAACCCGTTGCAAAATACATACCGTCTTTCGGATTGAAAATAAATAACTTATTTGAGTAAAATCATGCTTGTTTGCACATCGTACTTTCCCAAGGTGAGTGCAAGCCAATAACTGTTTGAAGTACTTGTTATGCTTCGTTTTTATTCGCGCATGCATTCGTTAGCTGCGGGTTTTGTCATTCAATTCCCCTGTGCAGGACGCGAATGACGTTCCGCACGCGCTATATCAAGCTATAATCAGATATTCCTATAAAGCGCGGTTGTTTTGGAAAAGAGGTGGTGTTCGCGTTTAGATGTTGGAGGTTGGTTGTATAGTTAAACATGTTTAGTCTGATGCCAAGTCTGCTGCATCCATTGCAGTGTTTGTTATTGGCAGGGTTTGTGTTATTTTTCACTCTCTTTTAAAATATACTAAATCTAAATCAGCGAGTGGTATGCATATTAACCTGGTGATGTGTTGTATTTATTTATTGACATGATGTTTATTGAACATATTTGAGTAAAGAGCCACGGGAAGCGGCCAGGCCTATAAAAATCGAAGCATGCAATGAGCCGTCTTGCCTCTTTCTCTGTCCTCTTTTGTTGCTGCATTTGAAACGTAGTCTATTTGTAACGAATAATTAAACACTTTAGCCTACTTCAAAACGAGAGCAGGGCAGCAGTTTTATTTGTATCAGCTTGAGTTTTCTGAGCAGAAATTGTTTTTCTCATTTAAATATGCATGTGCTCACTGAGGTTAATGACACATGTGGATGTACGATATTGTGAAAGGCATAACTTAAATCTTTCAAAAGTATTTAGTTTTGAACAAGTGTGCCAAGTTTTTAGAAATGTTATCTTTGTATTCGTGTTTGTTTTACATAAAAGTAAAAAAATTACTAAAGTAAATTACACTATTTAATCATATTTCTAAAGTAAATTACACTATTTAATCATATTTCTAAACATTAGTACTTTTTTAGTGTAATGAATATCAAGATTTTTTGGACATTAGCAGTTTATTTTTAATAATATTAATATTTACTAATCAGTTAAAAAATACAGCTTTTTCTATTTGAGAACAGTCTGGCTTTGCTCAATAAATAAATATAAAAAAGGCTATACTCACATTCTGCTTGTATAACTTGAAAAATAGACAAGACTGTACCTTTCAATGAGAATTTGTTATATCAAATAGTGTTTTATTAGTCAGTATATTTCAAATTCATGGATCCAGTTAAACCAAAGTTTTATTTTAGTTGAGAACAGATTAGAGTTTGTTTTTGATGCTGGTATATATTTTTTTTATTTGATCCAAATCTTTAAAATTACACAGGTAATTCCATTTTTAGAACTACTTTACAGAATTGTCTTTTACTAAACTTATAGGGTCCTAAACATGACGGTGCCTAGATCTATAACATTACATGATGTATGCCTGTATTGAAAACATTTGAAAACTCATGCTATGCAACTAATTTTGTTTTTGTTTTCTTTTTTAGGAGGTACTCAACAATAACAAAGACCTTGGTAACACTTCTTAAATTTAGCATTCGGCAGTGGAATCTTCTGGCACCTGCAAAATGCTTGGACTTCAAGAAACAAAGTCAGCTGGGAGTCCTAAAACTTACAGCTGTGTGGCATGCTCAGCTACGTTTCATAATTTGGCATCACTCCTGGTGCACCAAGCAACTCATGCAAGTGAAATCTCTTGCCAGACAGAATCAACACTACCTACTTGTGACAGCTGCGGAAGCTTATTTGCGAGTAAAGATCTCCTTGAAAAACACAACTGTATAATGTCGGCCTCACCAGTTTCTCCAGCCCAAACCTACTTATGTGAATGTGGTGAGGAGTTTAGTGGTGTTACAGCTCTTGAGGCCCACAAAAAGCAACATGGGCCAGAAAATAAGGATAAATTAGATTTAGGTAAGATTCCTATTGTGTCCGATAGCAAAATAAACTCCAGCCGTCCTGTCTCCGACCAAGTTTTTCACAGTCTCTCACCATCCCATTCCAATGAAAAATCCCTTGCAGAAAGTGCACCTCCTACTTCAAATGCTGATATCAAGAAGACTGAATCCTCTGCAGACATGGAAAGCAACATCTTGAAGCCATTTGAATCTCCCTCTGTGACTGAAGAGCAAGTGCAGATCCTTGTAATGAATCCTTTAAAATCCTCCAATGTGGCAGAAGAAGAGCAAGATGAGATGGGCACTTTAACATCCTCCGGTGTGGTAAGAGAAGAGCATGTGCAGATCTGTGACATGGACACTTTAAAATCCTCTGATGTGGTAGAAGAAGAGCAAGTGCAGATCCTTGAGATGGACACCTTAAAATCCTCTGACATGGTAGAAGAAGAGCAAGTGCAGATCCGTGATATGGACATTTCAAAATCCTCTGACGTGGTAAGAGAAGAGCAAGAGCAGATCAACGATATGGACACTTTAAAATCCTCTGACTTGGTAGGAGAAGAGCAAGTGCAGATCCTTGAAATGGACACTTTAAAATCCTTCGACGTGGTAGGAGAAGAGCAAGGGCAGATGCTCTATATGGACACGTTAAAATCCTCCAACGTGGTTGGAGAAGAGCAAGTGCAGATCCTTGAGAATGACACATTAAAATCCTCCAACATGGTAGGAGAAGAGCAAGTGCAGATCCTTGAGAAGGACACTTTAAACGTGGTAAACCATTCTCTGCATGACAATGAGAAATCACCAGAATCTTGTGAAGAATCAACTGCATTTAATAAGAAATCAATCCTGAAGATGCTAGCATCTGCCTACATGAGTCATAAACAACCCGTCCAAATGAAACAGAGGAACTTACCTCCCAGAAAAGTTTCACCGAGAGCACCAATGCAACCTGCAACTCCCATGACGATGTCAAAGCCAGAACTACTGGAGGATCTATCAAAGATGAAACAAGACAATGTGGTCAATGTGAAAATTGGAAAGATGTTGTCAAAGAAGGGGAAGATTATATCTGTGACACAAACTCTCTGCCCCGTGGTGGTTCTTGAGACTCGTCAAAAACTTTTTGGCCGGGACAACGTTGAAGGCAAACTTCAGTGCAGGCTCTGCCGTCGGGTTTTCCAAACCGTAGACAGCTTGATAATGCATCATGCCTTGCACAAGAAAGAGAGAGTTAAGTTTTGTCTTTGTTGCCAACAGTTTGTGATAACCGTAATCTCTGTCCCAGAGAATCACGTCTGCTCTGATGCATTTTCTAGAAACACTCAATCTTTGGGAAAGAAGTCTGTGACAACTATCAGCCCTACAGCTCAACAGCTGGAAAAAATGTTCTACTGTTCTTTATGCAAGCGTGGCTACACACGGAGGCACCGCCTCAAAATTCATAACTGTCCTTATAAATCTTCTCTGAAATCCTCGCCCACTGTTGCCAACCAGCGTCATGTCAAACTCCAAAATATGGAAGAGTGCAATAAAGCGAAGCAAGACTCAAAAACAAATCAAATCATGTCATCACAGCATATAAATATTGGCGTAGGCACAGAGCCGGTAAAGATGGAGGAACAGAATACAGAATTTTCTATTGACAAGAAAAATCAGACTGGGTTGAAGATGCAGCGGAAGGATCCGTTAAATCCCCCAGAAACCCATGAGTCTATTTTTGCCAGTGTTTCTAACTCCAAACCAACTGAATCTACTGAAAACTCTGTTGGAGTACCAGCCAAAATGGTTGAAATGAAAGTAGAGGAAAAAGGTAAATTGGTTGAAAAGGAGTGGACCATGCCATTGGATGATGCTGAAATTGATGTACTAATAGATGTAGATCAGAAGGACTCAGATGAGGATGATTTGATTGACGTGGCTAAAGATGACTGTGATGAAGATCAGGATGTTGTCATTGTGGAGCTACCTGAGGACAAGGAAATTAATTCAGCAATACCTAGTAATGGTTTTCAGGTGCATGTGACTAATAAAGGCGTGAAACGGTATGTTTGCAATGGGTGCCAGAGAAGCTACTCTCGCCTATTTACGCTAAAGGAGCATTTGAAGATTTGCGAGGCGAGAAAGTTGGAAGAGCAAAAGGTTGAGAATACATCATCTGATTTGCCTGGGCCAATTAAACGGTTTCCATGTCCTCAATGTGGCAAGTTCTTCAGCCGCAAAGACAATCTAAATAAGCACAGAAAAAAGTGCCATGCAACAAAAACGGATTCAGTAGTAAGTTCTAGAACCGTGGAGTCTAAAACAACACCTGCAACTCAGGAAAACTTATTTGTCCTGTCTCCATCTACAGAAAACCAAGCAGTCCAACAGGAGAGCACTCAAAATACTAGCAGTAGCAGAAACTGGGGGATCATGTCACTTCCATCTGTACTCCCAAGAAGGGTGACATGTGAATGCGGAGCCTCGTTCACTTGTCCTCGACTTCTCTTCGAACATCTGCAGGTGCATGCGCAGGAGTCTTACATTTGTCCTCACTGTGGTGAGAACTTGCAGTCGTGGATGGACTTTGAAGCACATCAGCAATTGCACAAGCAATCTAAAATCCCAGCAAATGAGCAAAGAGGTTCCCAGCAACAACCTCGTTCATTTACTCAAACGGTACCATCGCATGCTCCGACTCGACCGCAACAATCTACAGGTTTTTCGCCGCTTAACATAAAAGCACAACCGCCTGCACTCTTGTCACCTCAACATGTGAACCATAGGTCACTTCCTGAGACATTGACTTGCCATAAATGCAAAAAGAACTTCAGTCTCCGCAGTTCGTTGTTAAGACACATACGGTTACGTTGCAAAGGTGATACTGCAAGTCAGAGGAAACACACTTGCTCTCGTTGTGGCGCAACATTCAACAACCCATTGACCCTTAAAGTTCACATTCAAAGCAATACCTGTAAACCCTCATTTAAACCGATTCGATGCCCGGTGTGTGTGCGTTGGTTCAGTTGTCTAGATGGGCTCAAGAGACACCTAGTCTCGCACAGCAGGCAAGCTGGGCTGACATGTCAGATTTGTGACCATAATTGTCCAACACCTCAGGCACTCGAGGAGCATAAACGAAATGTTCATGGAGTCATTAGCAGAATGAGACCAGCGGAGGACACACCGGAACGGTTGCCCCAAGCAGGCACACAAAGCAGTTCATCTACTCCTTTTCAATGTCCTATTTGCCTTCGCAGTTATCCAAAGCTTCAATCCCTGAAGGATCACTTAAGGAAAGTTCATCGGCCTAAACAGCCAAATCTGGGTACCGTAGAACCGGTCCGTTCTGGCCAGTTTCAGTGTCAGATATGCGCTCGCTCCTATCATGACATAAAATCTTTGAAAAACCACAGAAGAAGAGTGCATCGTATTTTTAGTGCTGCATTTCAGCCATCGAAGGGAACTGAGCAAAACAGCACTCCCAATCAGTTTCAATGTCACATTTGTGCACGCAGCTATCCAGATGTACAGTCCCTCCGAAACCACAGAAGGAGGGTCCATGGTATCGTGGGTGGTCTTGAAGTGTCGAGGGGCATGGCTCAACACAATCTGTTCAAGTGTCAGATTTGCCAACGCAGCTATCCTGACATAGTGTCCTTTAAAAATCACACAAGAAGGGTACACCGCATATTAGGGCCAGTGCCTGAAACATCAACAACATCAACAATAACAACATCAAATGACACAGAAGATGATCTAGAGCAGAAACCGATACCTTTCCTGCATACATAAAAGTTGGATCTAACTGCTTGCTTTCATTGCTGCATATGCGATCAAAATGTAATGTAAAAAAAGACGTTATAAAGCAGAAGTTTGAATACATTTTTAAAAGAGTAGTGAAAAATAATTTTGAATAGTTTAAAACATTTAAAAAATGTTTCATATCTAATCAGTAGTAGAATTTTTTTTTTGTCTTGTTAATATCATATTTGGCTTCCTCTGTATTTTATTGGTTTCCTTAATTCATCTATTGAATACAAATTTTTTTTTTCAATACAGAGATGTTTGGTGAATACACTGTATAAACTGTAAAAAAAAGAAAAAAGAAAAAAAACAGTAGTTTTCGGCCTTTTTTTAATGTAGCCGTTGTGTATTGTTAGTCTACTGTAAATAATACATTCTGATGTAAACATGTTCTACGTTGCATCAATAAAAACAATAGTGACACCTTTCTAAGTCTCCAGTAAAGTAATAAAGGATGTGGTCATGCACACATGTTATAGTGTGGTAAATGTTGCTAGAAGTAGCAAAACACTTGCCGGACACATCTACTGTAAATGATAAAGATTGAAAGATTTGGTGAACTGATTAAATGGTAAAATTGACGGAGGACTGAACAAATTAAAATACATGAATTGCTTTAGGCAGTGAGCTAAGTCAACGTTAAATTTGCATCAAAAACAGCTTTGGGAGTGACACAAAAAGTGTTACAATTTTTTTTTAAGTGTTATATGTGGTCATACAAAAAAAATGTGAAAATCAAGTTGCTTATCGGAGTTCTGTAGTTATTGTGTAAATATTATTTTGGTAACAATTCAATATGAGGTTATATGTGCTCATTTATTTCAATAGCAGACATGGAAAAAAACAATGAATAATATTTTTGCATTTTGCATTTATTAGTCTAAAGTAATATTCATTATTCATATACGTACTAGTACATTTTAACATACCAATAACTAAACTAATATCAGGTCATAATCTGTATTATGAATGAACATAATTAACAATGACCATTAGTAGGCTACATTTATAACTTATACCTGTTCTGTTTAAATGAAGGGCAGCATCAGATCAGCCCTACAGTTGTCATTGTCATGACTTATGTTAAACTGCTTATCATTTATGGTTTTAGAATTTTAAATAGGCTATTTATTTTTTATTTATAATTTCACATTTAATTTGGAACCATTTCTATGGTTTGGTTTGCAGCTTTTAATGGAATATTAGATGCATGCCTTTTGCAGTGAACAATTTGTTTTCTGAAACGTTTTAATGCTGTATATATTTTTATTTATTTAACTGCAATTAAAATTGAATAAAAGTCATACCCATACCCGTGTCTTTATATGTAATTGATGGTTTGGTATACATCGTGCGCGGTAAATGGAGTCAAACTAGAATTATTTAACATGTGTTTACATATTGGGGTGATTTTCTTTACATAACCACACATCCAGAAAAAGACGTCGAAGAGGCTTTTATCGGAAACGGAAAAGGAAACTCCATTTGTTTAGGGTATGAGTCCTGAATCGTAGTTCATTGGTGCTGCTGAAAAGAAAGAACATGAAAGGTTGGTTGGCTTTCTTTGTGTTGCTTGTTCGCATGTACTTTCTACAAAGTTAAGGCAGAAGCTCATTTTATGCAGTCGATCAAACGATGGGTAATTTTGCATTGAAGTGGTGTTTCTTATTGTTTAAAAAAATAAGTGTTGGTTTTTAAAATTGTTCGTTTAGTCCTGCGTCGGGCGTTGAATTTATCGACAGACACATTAATCCCGTTCAAAGACGCTGATTTCGCTTTTCAAAATAAGCTCGTTCTTAAAGGACAGGTTCTGTAGTATTAGGAGATGCAGGGCTGACTGTAACAGCGCATGCATAAAGCATTACAGAGACATTATGGAAGGAATGGCCTTTGCAAACGCATGCAGAGCGTCATATCACTCTGCATCAACCGCTATCTACTGCGGCACTGAATTTTTTTTACCGTAGTTGTTGTGCTTTTGCGGTCATTATTGAATATTATTAAATACAAATACTGGGTAAGCACTCAAAAGGGGGACAATGAGCTGAGAACCCTTATTTGTTTTGTTTTCTTTGTTGTAGTTCTATTCACTATAACGAATGACTCGTATGAGCCGGTTCTTTGAATGAATCGCTCTAATAAAAGAACGGACCACGAGCCACTATTGACAATCATAGAAACACGTGAAACATAAACACTTGATGGCAGTAATGATCTAATGAATAAGGATCAACTTAAAAAATAAAAAATAAACGTAACGTATAAAAACAATCATTAGGTATTCAGCTACTTAATCTCCTTTGTTTTATACTAGTTAGGCTAAACTCTTTGGAAGTTATAAATATTGAGGCTATATCCTGCATGAAAATAACAAACGTGGGTGTTACTGATGACATTATGCATTTAAGGATATAATATTTTGCCATCAAAATAATACTGCAGTACTATTTAAGCTCAATACAAATGCTTGTATGTGGCGTAACAACTTTTTAAAATTGGCCATATACCATTACAATTCCAACTTGGCAGTAAAAATATGAGAGTCTATCAGCAGCTCTCAATCAGGTCCAGTGAATGTGCTGTGTTGTTTTTCAGTCGGATGCCGTGGGACACACTCTTCCGGAGATGAAATATGATGTATATAATATTATTTTAATATAATGTTATGTATTTTTTCATTGATGTTGTACTACAACGATATTAATAGATCCACCTATTATGTGGATAATATGTGAAGCAGCTACTAATGTGCTGATTAAACTTATCATTAGATGCAATACATCTTATAATATCTTATCTATATCTTTCATTCCTTTTCCTTTGTCTGGTTTCAGCTTGAGTGAAGGGAAACTCAGGCACCTGCAGGCGACTCGCACATCATGCTTAAAGGAGAGGATAAGAAGCCAGGAACCAACACTGATGAGGATGAAACCAAGGAACAATCTGTGAAGAGAGGTATGGGGGAATTCATTTCAAAAGGTCTGGCATTAAGCTCCCAGAACAGAAGAGTGGAGGAACCGTCGCCTGCAGGCACTAATGCCCTACGTGAGTCCTTGCCTGTTAATGTTGACAAAAAAGAGAGTGAAAAAGGCTCTTGTAATGCAGATGTAAATACATTTCCAGAGCAATTTAAGTCTGATTTTACCCCTGTCAAAGAAGCTGAAATGGATGCTCAGAAATGTTCGGAAGACCTTGATCAGCCAGAGTCAAATTCTAATTGTCTTTCCAGCACCACAGATAATGGACCAAAATCACAGCCTCTTAATGTAGAATTAAATAAACCACAAATCGACACTCAGATATCTGTTCAAACAGATGAAATCTCAAGTAGTCAGTCTGAAAGAGAGTCTGACATGAATGAAGCCCACTGTTCAACTGTCCAAACATCTGAGAAAGATGTCTGTGATACATCCTGTCCTATTATAAGTGATAGCCAGTGCGAAGAAGATTCTGAAAAACAAATCCATGAGGACACTGCAGATGCAAAAATTTCTGACACTGAAAATCAAGAAGCCCTGCCCTCTGACACATTAAACCAAACTGATGTAACATTGGATGATGCATGTGTAGATCATTCACCTGAGAAAACGCAAGAGCCTAATTCAGAGCTGAATAGCCAGACACCATCAACCGAAGCCACTGCGGAGGCAAGCAGTATGGAGATCAAAGAAAGTAAACGTGGATTTCATTCATTTTCTCGCGGACGGCCACGCAAAGAGAAGCGGGTCATCAAGTGTGAATATTGCGGGCGCCCGTTCAATCATGCCTCTGCGTATATCATTCATCTGCGTGTCCACACAGGTGAGAAGCCCTTCACATGCCAGGATTGTGGGAAAGCCTTCGCTCAACTCTCTAACCTGCGATCTCACAGCAAAGTCCATAAATCCAAAAGTCGGAAACGTGCGCACAGATACCAAGACCAAAGTAGAGCCACGACTGAGAAAAATGCAGACATGAACCATGTGAGCGTGATCGACAAAGTGGAAAGTGACTGTCGTAGTAATCAAATCACCCCTAGAAGGAGGAGGGGGCGAGGAAGAGGGAAAGGGAAACCTCAAACATGTCCGATCTGTGGCAAAGTCTTTTGCTACAAGTCTGTCCTCAAAATCCATCTTCGTATTCACAGTGGAGAAAAACCATACTCTTGTAAGGTGTGCGGCAAATCCTTTACTCAGGCTTGTACTGCACGTGTCCATGAAAGAGTGCATTGGTCCATCAGGCCTTACTTCTGTTCCAAATGTGGTAAGGGATTTTCTCAGATCGGGCCATTAAAGATACACACGTGTGAAGGTAAAAGACACCCACATTCCACGTTGAAAGATATGGAATTGGATGGTGTTATCAGCTTCAGGTGTCACCTTTGCAAAAGTTGCTTTGGCACCAGAGATGAGTATGAATTACATTTGCAAGGACACAAGGATACCCAGCGTTACAGCTGTGACTGCTGCAAGCAGACGTTCAGTCTTCTCTCAGAGCTACATACGCACAGCAAGCACTGCATTTCCATGCGGCACACAAAAACCAAGTCTTCTGCTTACAGTTCTCCTCACAGATTACAACCCAAAAACTCCTTGAAAAGAAGAACAGCACAAAAAATGCGAAGTGCAAGTCCAGTAAAATCTCCTGAAAAAGATTTTTCTTTGCTGAGGAAGTTCAAAAGATGCTCTTCTTTGCTTGCTTGCCCTCCTCAGGTCATGGCCACTTCTGTTTATGACTCTCAGAATAATCTCTATTCAGTGAATCAGCCGATCAAATGCAGCTATTTTGTATCTCAACTGAACAGTACGCACCAAAAAGCAGATCCAAGAAAGTACTTCTGCCCACGGTGTGGACGAGTATTCCGGCATGTAGGAAGGCTGAGAGCCCATATGCTCACTCATTCGCGGGGTCAAGGCTTCACGTGTGTCGATTGCAACAGGATGTTTAAAAACTGGAACAAATTTTGGATTCATCAGCGGCTGCATAGGCAGAAGAGAGGACGTTTTTTTTGTCCCAAGTGCGGTCAGGGGTTTCGATTTGTGGGCTTGTACAATAAACATCTGCAGAAGCATCCAGAGCTTAACGCTCATGTTTGTCCCTTCTGTCCTCACACGTTCTCAAATGCTCAAAAGTTGAGAAATCATCAGCAAGAGTGGCACCGCTCAACTATGCCCTTTATTTGTGATATTTGCGGAAAAGGTTTCCCGAGTGCGATCGTTCTTAAACGACACGGAGTTGTTCACTTCACGAATGAAACAATGGAGACACATTACACCGCTCATCCACAGTCTGCTGTGCATCCCTACGAGTGCGGTACGTGCAATGCCAGTTTTGAGACCTTAGACTTGCTTTTCCATCATCAGCTCCTCCACAAGTCTGTAGAGAAAGAACCAATAGCAATGAAAGGCCAGCTACTTATAACAGGGGAACATCAATCTCACCACCCCCAGCGTCAAAGCCACAACTACTGCCTTTCTGATAATCAGACACAAAAGAAACTCCTCTCATTCTCCTCTTCAAATGGTGCTGAAATGCCTCATTCATTGTCACACTTAGGTCCCTCAAGCTTACATCCATTACCAAAGCAGCAGCAAAAACCGAACACGGAGGCCCCGAGCACCACCAGGACATTGGCTTATGTGTCATCAGACCCACATTCCTTTCCTAATTCTCAAAATAATGTGAGGCAAATTGTTAAAAAACACACTGAGAACAGTTTTTCAACAATGGAAGAATTAAATGGTTCAAGCCGGTCACCATCTGTATTGAAGACAGAGGACACAACCGGTAACTTAGTATGCACTGAATGTAACGCTTGTTTTTCCAACCTTCTAGAACTGCATGGACATTACTTGGACCATGCCAGAGGACAAATATGAATATTCTGTAAAAGTTGTTCTCTTTTGTTCAATGAGTGTGTGAGGAACTTTTGTATGGGAATGACATAACTTCTGAAACTAGTGAAAATGTTGGCTGTATATGAATATTATGTTTTTCATGTGATATCAACATTACTGATGTACTGACACATAATTTTGTTTAAAAAATAAATTTTCAAATTTGGACTAGTTATTCCCTGTAATTGACAGTATTGTTTTATTTAGAGATCCTATAGTTTGATTTAGATCTGTTGGTGCTGTAAGTGAAATTTTATCTGTTGCTTATAACAGATTAAATGTCTTGTCTGATATTGCTCAAGTCTTGTTATTTATACTTGTATAGCTGTTGGGCTAAACATTCAGGGTTTTTATTTTATTTATTTTTTTATTTTTTTTTATACAGATAGTAAGTGCAACCAGATCTGACCAGAAATTAATAAAATAAAAATCAATGAAAAGATCCATAATAAATGTATTCAATGTTAATTAAATATATTCATTTTAAATATGTCACTTTAATTAATGATAATGTGGAACTCAATCTGTGAAAATACAGACATCTCAAAACTTATCTAAATTATAATATAAATAATACAAAGAAAATTCTTTAATGTTTGTTATCAGATCTTTATTTTAGTTTATCATCGGATATTTATTTTAGTTTGCCAAAATGATATTGCAACATGCCATGATTATGGCCTTGAAAATCCATGTTAGCTTAGTTGGAGTTCATGGTGTTTCTGATCCAGGTGGTGTAGTTGCAGACTTTGGCATAGACACCAGGGTTGTTCCTCTGGGCACACCCATAACCCCAGGACACAATACCCTGCAGCTGGTTGTTGCACACCACTGGGCCGCCGGAGTCACCCTGCGATACAGAAGCGTTTCAGAGAAGTCAATAATTGCTGCAAAAAGTATTTTTATATATCTGTTAGCTTGACATCAAAAGTTTAGCACTGATCTTACCTGGCAGGAGTCCTTGCCTCCCTCCATGAAGCCAGCGCAGAACATGTTGGAGGTGATCTGACCAGGGTAGGCACTTTTGCAGGTGCTGTCACTCAAGATAGGAGCGTTCAGGCACATCAGACGGCTGGGGTAGTTGCCTGAGAAAACATCAAGTCCCCACTTATTGGTTAATTTGCATTAATGGGTTATTTTAAGATGGCCTAAAGATTTACGCAGGGAGTTTCATTCCATATTAATTTAGTGGCACGCACTTCCACTGGCGCTCATGTTTCCCCATCCAGAGATCAGGCAGCTGGTACCAGATGAAGCACAGCTTGAAGGCAGAGCAACGGTCTTAACGTAGCTGTTCAGAGTGGCGGCACTGCTCAGCTTGATCAGCATGATGTCATTGTCCAGAGTATTGCTGTTGTAACTGGGGTGTCTGATGACCGTAGCGGAGTTGATGAACTGCTCGGTGCCCTCAGTGGTGTCAATGTTGTGCTCACCCAGACGCACCTGGACACGTCTGAGAATAGAGACAAGTAAGATTATTGGTTTATACAGAAAGCATTAAATGTTAAACTCTTTAACATACTTCTAGAACTTATTTTTTGAACCTAAGAAAATGTGCACTTTGTTGGCTGAATTTTAAGTGATTACTAATGATGTATCCCTTATGTGCCTCTTATAGGAGATATTTATTTTTGAAAAGTAATTCCTAGTGTATAGACACATATGGTAGAATCTTGACTACAGTAAGCTGATGGACATTTCTACCCCATAGCAGGGCATATTGTAACACTGTGCAGATTGAGCACTGCCATTCAAAAGTTTGGGGTCGGTAAGATGTTTTTTGGAAGAAGTATCATAAGCTCACTGAGGCTGCATTCATTTGATCCAAAATATAGTAAAAACAGTACTACTGTGAAATTTTATTACACTTTTCTATTTGAATATATATATATATATATTTAAATGTGATTTATTCCTGTGATGGAAAGCTGAAATTTCAGCATCCTTACTCCAGTCTTCTGTGTCACATGATCCTTCAAAATCATTTAATATGCTAATTTGGTGCTCAAGAAACATTCCTTATTATTATTATTAATTTGTGAAAACAATTTAAAAACTCCATATTTTTTGTGGAATTTTTTTAAGGATTATTTAATGATTAGAAAGTTATATTAAACAGCCTTTATTTAAAATAGAAATATTTTGTAACATTATCACTGTCTTTACTGTTACTTTTGATCATTTTAATGCATACTTAAATATTTTTTTTTTTTAAATAATGGCATAGCAAGTAGAAATTTGTCATTACATTGGTTATTTAGTTGCTTTCTGTTAAATTTTAAGGAAAAAAAAATGAAGCACAAAATAATTCATTACAAAGCTAAAATGTTAAAAGTAACATAACTTCCTACACTATAGAAATCGTAAAAAAAATATATATATATTATTCTTAATTCAAATCCTAAGACAAAGTTTTTGTGCAATTGGACTTTTGAGTCAAACCTACTGAGATATAATTATTGTAACAACTTCCCCATGTGACAAGCTCCAGTCCAGTCTCCCCTATATATATATATATTATGCACATGCAAAAAAAAAAAAAAAAAAAAAAAAGGACTTTCACTTACGACTTGTAGCAGTGAGCAGCAGACACAACCCAGAGGTTGCTGATCAGAGAGCCACCGCAAAAGTGGTAGCCACTGTTCAGGGAAACCTGGTATGCAACACCATTCTTAGTGCACTCATATCCACCAACAATCTTGTCATCCTCCAGAGGAGCGGCATCTGGGAAAACATAAGGTTTCATTGTTTCATACATACATTTTACCAATATTAATGAAGAGAGCGGTAACCATACGGAATTAAATAAAAAATTGATTATATTTTACATGATGATTTCTGATTAGAAAAACCCTAAAAACCCTTAATAGATCTGTATTAATTCCAATCTAAATCTTTCATGCCCCTTTACTTACAAGCCACAGCGAACAGAGCCAGAAAAATGAGAGCCTTCATGTTGAGACTGCTGAGTGTGTGTTCCCATGCTGTTAAGACCCACCTTTTATACTCTGTCTACTCCACAGCTCGAGATAATTTTCAAGGACATACATACATGTTGGTTCATTATGTAAGCCTTAAATAGCAACCAGTGTGTGACTCCAGCATGTGCTTCAACATAATTCAGATTGTCTTTCAGAACATATTATTGCAAATAATTTTTTGCATGTTGAGAAACAATATTCACAAACTGATTATGTTTCTTATTATTTTCTAATAGGGAATCCTTTGCAGCGGTAATTTATAAAGGGGAAATTTGGTTGCATATTAGTAACAACTTGTAACAAATATGTTCAGAAAATTAACAAATTTGTCATGAGTTATAAATATTAAGTGCTTATGCGCTACTCTAAGAAAAATGTTTTGACAAGACTTGGGTGCTAAGGACACAATGTTAATAATGTTTCACTTTTTTATTTCATCTCTTTTTTTCATAAAACAGTTTTGACTGAATTTTGACTGATGTTGTACAATTATTATGGTAACACTTTACAATAAGGTTCATTAGTTAACATTAGTGAACTAAATTAGTTGACATGAACTAAGAATGAACAATACTACAGTATTTATTAATCTTAGTTAACATTACTTTCAACATTTACAAATACATTATTAAAATCAAAGGTTATTTGTTAACATTATGTACTGTGAACTAACATGAACAAACAATGAACAGTTGTATTTTTTTTAACTAACATTAACAAAGATTAACTAATATAGTAACAAATGTATTGCTCATTGTTAGTTCATGTTAGTTAATACACTAACTAATGTTAACTATAATGAACCTCATTGTAAAGTGTTACCATTATTATACTTATCTTTGGAAACTAACATGCAAAACCAAGGGTTTAAAAATTGGCCATGTTATAATGTTAAATATATAATGATAAATGTTATTTAACATATCTTAATGTTAAATTTGTTTCATTTGCTACATTACATTGTGGTGCAATTGCAAACAATGATTCATGTTAGAGTCTTTGGTGTTTCACTTCAGAGGGCTCTTTTATTATTTTTTAAAATTCAGGAAATTTGAGTGGACAACACAGACTTTATTTCAGACTGTCAGAGTACTGCAGTGAAAAGTTTTAATTGTGAAAAGTAAAAAGTTTTAATTTAAATTCACATTTAATTGAAAGTAGGCATTGATTAATTTCCCCATGTAACTATATTATTTCCCCTTGATTATAAAAAAAATATAAGCTGATGGTAACCTTATTTTCCGTAATATTTCAAAATACCTACAAACCGATGACTTTAGATAAACATGACATGGGAAAGTTCAACTGAATCAACATGTGGCAGCTAAACCATTCAAGGTGTTTGTCACCAGAGATTCAGAAATCAAAGAATTTTGAAATATTTAATCAGACATTTTAAACTCATATATTGCTTGTCAGAAAGTTTTTTTTTTTTTTTTTTTTCATTTGCCAGGCACAATATAGAATAGCATTGTTGCTTAAAATTGTGAGCAGCAGATGTTATATTTTCTAGCTAGCTATTTTGCTGCACATTTCCCTAGTTTGACTTTTACTCAAACTATAAGAAATCTAAGGTTTTTTATCCCTTTGATGCATGGTGTCAATGACAGTGGACAGATCTTTTTTAAACATGGCCGTTGTTATAGCCAATCCAAATGACCTTTCTCCCTTTTTCATAGTCTTCTTTATATTTCCATTCTGTGTTTACTTATAAACTGTCCATTACATTACGTTAGAAGCCTCAGACTTGTCACTTTTAAATTTCATAATTTAAATAAAAAAAGTTCACAAAAAAGTTACCATATGGTTTATGCTTTGTGAATCTTGGGCTGATTTTTGACTCCAATTCCAGAAAAATCACAGATAAATCATTAGCTTTTGTGGGAGAAAACAGATGGCTAATGAAGGCTAGGCAAGGATAAAAAATACATATACTATATGATTAAAAAGCCTAGATGTATCTTTGTTTTTTATTATTTTATCTATTTTATTGTCTGCCTGCTTCTATAATGAGTAAAAATAAATTCTAGATTTTTTTTTTTTTTTTTTTTTTACTCATTGTACATCAATATCACTTTGTGGGCAATCACGCATCGGGACATTGTCGTAAGAGATATAGCCTATCTCCGTGACTTCAAGGTTTTGAGTCAAAAGTTCATTTGCATAGGTCAGCTATAGTGAAGATTGATTTTAACCAAAAAGATCCTCAGATAGGCTATGCTCACCGGATCACTCTGGTGAAGCAAGTGATAAGCTAATACAAGTAAGCTAGTCCAAGCCATTGCATGTTTACTCTTCTACCATGTGAGAAATGGGAACCGTATTTAGCACTTTTTCCTTTTCAACTTTATACTCAATTCGAGTGTAGCTGCAATTTTCATTTAGACAACAATTCCACCGAATGGGCAACATTTGCTTGTTGTAACTCTTCAAAATTAAATCTTTTTCGAACACTGAATTTAATACTACACATATTTAACTATTCAAAATGTGTATTGGTCAATCTCAGGCAACTTTATTTAATTTTCTACAAGGTTTCTAAACAGAAGATGGACGCATGTTTTCTCAGTCCTGTTACCGAAACTCATGTGCATTTAAAAAGCGTGTTTAAAAGCATGTCAATTAATTCCTTTGTTTTCCCCACAAGAAAGTGTTTATTTTAAATAAATTGTTGGTTATATGTTCAAATAATTGATATTTGTGACAAAAAAAATCACTATAATATTAAGGCAAGGTGTATTTTAATAAATAAAAGAAAATTCATTTTCAAAGCAGACCGAAGCTCCAAGTTTATAATTTTTTCTAATAATTTAATTTATTAAACAATTGTATAAATGATGGACCAAACAAAATGGATAAAAACAGTAGCTTAACTTTATTCATTTAGAAAAATAAAAAAAAAAATAACAGGAATGAACATTGGGTAACAGTAATGAGTGTCCATATGTGTGTGCATGTGTGTGTGTATGAGAGAGAGTGTACATGACTGTGTGTGCAAAAGATTTCTCTGTTGAAGTGATGTATGTTCTATAGTACTTCACAGCGAAGGAGGTGGAAAGAGAAATAAGGAGAGAGAGAAGAGGAGAGAGGGAGGGAGAAAGAGGGAAGGTAAGACAAAAAAGGGAGAAAAGAGAGGGTTGCGGGTGTGTTTCGCTCCTTCCATTGCAATATGCCATAAGTGGGTGTTTCTGGCACCTGCATAGCATGGGTTTTCTCCATCTTTTACAAAATGAAAGACAAAGACAAAACGTTTAAGACACTTCGTGGTGGACTGGCTTCCTGGAAGTACGGTGTTCACATTGTAAAACTAATGCTAATGTCTACAATATAAGTAATTGCAACCTTAAAACTTATAATTCAGGTGAATAGTATTATATCAACTAATATTTACAGTATTATATCAACAAAACAGAGGACTCTACTCACTCCTGTTACTTTAACTCACTCCTGTTTTTTTCACAGGACTGAAAGTAACAGGATTGAGTTTTTAAGCAAAAAGTTATCAAATACATGGCATATGGCCACATAGCATACATGCTAATAGCATGAGGACACAAATGTTCATATTTTTTAAATAAATAATTAAAATCTAAGAAATAATTTAGGTAAAAGGACAGTATGTTGAGATTGACCTTCTCAGTCATAGTTACAATTTCATAAAATATATACAGAAATTAAAATGAGAGGACTTACTTATGGTCTTCCCATTGCCTTCAGAATATCCAGATGATGCAACTTCCTGTTGAAAATGTGTCTTGTGGAATATTTCAAGTTTTTCAGAGGGGGGCATGTGTTAGGGTAACAGGACTGAGTGAAAACCCGGGGACACGATTAGAATGTAAATATCTAAAATATTAGATTAAAAAAAAAATTTCTCATGAAAAAAAAAAACTTTTAAAGCATAGATTGGATATAAAGTCACACAACAATGCAAAAAAAAAAAAGATTTCTGAAGGATTTTAATCATTATATTTCATGGTAAAGTTTAGAGATAGAGAGTGGGGACATGCAGAAAATGCAATTTTTTGTGTTCTGTGAAGTTTTATTAATGTTTTTAATTATACTTTTTAAAAATTGTAGTTAGCTTAATGTGCAGGACATTTTGCTTAAAAATAAAATGTATTTTAGAGTTAATTGACATTCAATTGTATACATATAATGTCCTGGGGACTGAAATGTCACCCTTTCGGTGGAATGGATTATTTCCACTTTTATGTTTTCATTTAGCTTGAACTTATATAACTTATATATAATTATAGAGCTGAGTTTGTTTAAATATACTTTCTCCGTTTTAATGTATAAAATATTTGTTTCAGAATTTCAGATACAGCAACACGGTAAATATCTTTGTGTGATGTCATATTCCTGCGACGATTTGTGGTCTGTGTACATTTAGGATTCTAAGAGGTTAGCTTTGCATCTATGCACTTAAATCGGGTTAGCATTATGTTTTAAACTCTCTGGCCATTTATCACAGTCCGACGGTGTGAGTACGGATTTTTTCCCCCATAAACTAAATCTGTCTCGTAATGCGGGCACCTCGCATATATGACTTTTCCACGAACAGCAGTATTTGCTTGAGAAGAGCTAGTGGCGGCTAACGTAATTTATGCGGAATGCGCATCCATTGCGGATGTGGTGCAGAATATATGCGCATTGCTGCGACACAGGTAATTTTGGCCTTTACTTTTAAGATATTCCCTTAATTAAACAATTAGTTAAATGCGAATCCAACTATATTATCCATGCTTTATTTGTTTTTATTTCTCGCCCGCTCCTCTTGTAGCCTCGGACTTTTCCTTGTCATTGGCAAATTTATTGTTAATTAGGAGAGCTCTAAGATGTCTGCATGTAATTAATGATACTAATACATAATGTCAAACATAACAGAATATCAGAAGAACATTATACAAAAGCCACAGGTTTTTGTTTTAGAGATACAAGGTACAGACAACAAAATATCGCAATAATTGCGCAGAATCAGTGTAAATACACATCATTTTTTTATATATATATATATAAAATGACACGTTAACGTATTGCCGTTCCGTAGTTATTATCTATTTTATGTAGTTGCTGAGCCCATTATTAAGGCTGTCCTTGTTAGACATTAAAATGAAGCAATAAATGCCTTGCCATGGAACAGCATGGTGGCTTTTTACCCTCCTTGTGAATGGCACGCTGTCCACCAGTCACATTGGTGTGTCTGTAAACCACAACATTTCCATGACTGAATACTACGAGGAGGGAGGGTTGCTGTATGAGCACTCACCTCCCATGCACATCAAAGTGGAGTCTCCAGAGGGTCCCTTTGGAGGCGGGGTCTCAGAGGATGGTTTCCCCAGGGAAGATGACGACTCAGAGGCCAGTTGTGACCACCAGAATGGTGGGTTGCCTAGCAGTCTGCCCTTTAACGTTGTGGTTGTGCATCCCAACATAGTCGCACCTGGAATGTCTTCAGATGAACTCATCCCAATCGAACAAAGTAAGTCTTAGATGGAAGGAGGTGTTTAAAAATATGTGATTTTACTTTCCTGAAATATTACTTCTAACATTACAGTAATATTTAAAGGTGCACTCTGTAATTTACCCCCTCATTATCAAAGTTTTACAAATGTAGAAATTAATAATACATTTAATAAATGTTCAAAATGATGTATACTCATATAAGATGATAAGACGGCTATAAGGCAGCTCTGCAGAAAACAGTGATGTCATCGTCCAGCTCAGTTCAGTTCTCATCCAATAGTGTCAGTTTAGTCAGATAAATAATATTGTTGAATATTAAGCGTCCCCAACTAAGCAAGCAAGAGGCAGTGGCAAGGAACCCAAACTGCATCAGGTGACAAAATGGAGAAAAAACCTTGGGAGAAACCAGGCTCAGTCGGGGGGGCAGTTCTCCTCTGGCCAACAAACCAACATGCTGTGGTTTAAGTCAGAAAACAGATTGTGAACTGGAATCATTCAAAATATTTAATCCAGTTCCTTCTGCTTGAAGATCGGATTCATCACGCCAGTATGGAGACGAAGCTGGCCATCAGGGTCTGTGCAAAGGACTTGTCTGGTTCTCGTGGTCTTTGCTCGAGGATCATTGTTGATGGCTGTAGTGTCGACTAGGTCTTCACAGGGGATTGTCTAGTTGATATGGTCTCTGCTGACATTGTTGTGGTCGCGTCTAGGTGCAGATGCACCATCTGATCTGGCTGACTACGGTAACCTCAGGATAAGGATGAGACAGACAGATTAATATTAGCGTAGATGCCATTCTTCTTATGATGTAACAAAAACAGTGGATGTTGTGGGAAGTGATCCCAGTTCCAGATGACCTACTTTATGCAGCCTAAGAATCTTTTAACGGATTTGAATTTATAGAAATGTGATAGTGTGTTATGTGTATTCTAGATAAAATAGATGCGTTTTAATCTACATTTGGATTTAACACAAGAGTGCCTCCCGAACAACACTAGGAAGACTGTTCCACATTTTGGGTGCTAAATAGGAAACGGAACTACCGCCTACAGGCGATTTTGATATTCTGGGTATTATAAACTGGCCAGAATTTTGAGACCGCAATAGACGTGCAGGACTATAATGCGTTAAGAGCTCGCTCAAATACTGGGGAGCTCAACCATCCAGTGCTTTATAAATAATCAACAAGATTTAAAAAAATGTATGCAATGTTTAATTGGGACCCAATGCAGTGTTGACAGAATCGGGATATTATGCTCATACTTCCTGGCTCTAGGAAGAACTCTAGCTGCTGCATTTTGGACCAGCTGGAGTTTGTTTATTATGCGTGCAGGGCAACCACCCAGTAGATCATTACGATAATCTAGCTTTGAGGTCATGAACACATGAACTAACTTTTCTGCATTTGTCTTTGAGAGCATGGACGATAGTATCATTGCAACACTAAGGTCCAGTAACAGTAATAGAGAGATACAACCATGATTAGATGATAAGGGCAAATCATTTGTTTTTCTAATGAGAGCAGTCTTAGTACTATAATACAGTGTAAATCCTGACTGGAAATCTTCGCAGATACCATTTCTTTCTAAGAAGGAACATAGTTATAAGGATATTTTGATACCTTTTTTTGTATTTTTGACCGAAAGGAGATTTGAGATGGGTCTGTAATGAACTAATTCTTCAGGATCAAGTTGTGGTTTAATAACTGCCAGCTTGAAAGTTTTTGGTACATATCCTACTTGACTGATGAATTAATAATATTATATATATTACTCAGTTTATTATAGTAACATTCTGATATTGTAATTTCTACTCAATGATTAAATAAATCATTGGTGACCACAAAAAACATGACTAATCTATTAACTCATTCAAAATACAGTGCAATTCATACAGATAGTGGCTTAAATAAAATTAAACTAAAATTTGTACATTTTTTGGTAAAAAATATTTGAGTGATGCTGCATTAATGCTGCTATGTGTCAGTATAAGTCCAAAAATCCGTCCGTCAGCGCACCAAAAGCAAACAATTTACTGAGTGCACCTTTAAATAGAAATGCAGAAGCCTAATTTTTTGTTAAAATAAAACTTGCCTTTGAATTAAAGACAGGGGGGTGTCTTCAGCATTAGCCGCAGGAGGCGTAGGAAAAAGGAAGAGCCGCTTTAGCGGGGCAGAGCTGGAGGTGTTGGTATCAGAGGTGACCCGCTGTGAGGGGGAGCTGTTCGGTCCAGCAGGGAGGCTCCGGCGCCGAGAAAGAGAGCGAATTTGGGCCGGGATACTTGAGCGTGTCAATGCTGTGTCTAGAGTACCACGCACTCTAAGAGAAGTGAAGAAACGCTGGGATGACCTGAAGAGACGTAACGGTGGTAGACTGGCTGACGCAAGGCACCGCACCTGCTACCTGCCATCCAGCAGAGGGGCCGCAATTATGGGAAGGCCGACTCAAGTCAGTCCCAGGCTCCAGCAGTCTCGTCAAAAGCAGAGCACTAGAGTAAAAGCCAGTTTCAGTTGCTTGTCAGACACTGATCCAGGTAACATCTTCAGGTTTTGAGTGACCTCACAAATTTGATTCTGTAATAAAGTCTGTCAATCATGGGAATATTAAATGTTTACATATCTTTTCACTGTTTCAGTTGCAGTTGGAGATGGTTCTGAAAGAGATGGTTTCGAAAAGGAGGAAGAAGCTGGTGAGCAAGACTGTGATGATGGAGATGATTGTGATGGTGTGGAGAGCAGCATGGAGGATAAACTGGGCTTAGGCCTGGGTCTGGGAATAGTACCACCTCCGACATCAGAACGCTGGCTACCTCCTTCACCCCTTTACAGCGCGCCTTTCCTCAACGGTACCCCTCATACAAGCCCAGAACCATCCTTAGGGACCCACCAGGGCCCACTGGAGCCCCCTCCACCACGCGCTTCCTGGCTGGAAGATGAACTTCGTGGACTGGGAGAAGCGGCCATGCAGCTTGGAGATCGCATGGAGCAGAACCTGCGCGAGTTTGCAGAAGGCTTCAGAAGCGATATGCGGACGCTTGTGGCTTCACAAGAGGCCCTTACAAGCAGCTTGCAGCAGAATAATGTACTTTTGCAACGCCTGTTGGGTCTACTTGAGATGCAGCATCAGCCGCCTCAGCAGCAAATTCCACAACAGCAACAACAGTTACAGCAACCTACACAACAGCAACAGGAACCTCCACAACAGCAGCCTTATCAGCAACTGTTATTGCCACAGGAACATCCACAGCTAGAGGAGCAAATCCCAGCAACTCTTCCACCCCTACCGCCACCTCCAGATATTTTAGATGGTACTCTGCACACTGAACCACCGACTGACATAAATGGAGTATCGCAACGGCCACGCCGTGGCAGAACAGTAGACCTCAGACGAAGACGCAGACGTTGATGTTGCCGTGAGATGTGGAAAAATAAACTGTATTCGGTTACAGTAAATGTATTTATTTAAAGCAATGTTTTATAAGGTTACCTAGTTGCAGATTGTGCCATGTCATTGCAGCCACATTATATGTTATGCCTGTTGCAGATATATAATAAAATGTATTGTGTACACCAAAAAGCTCAAAGCTATAATCAAAATTGACTTATGAACTCTTGTTGCTGATCATAAATTACTGACATTTTATGGATCTGCTTGCTCAAGTTCATAATATATGATAAGTTTAGAAAGATATTCTCTAGTATTCATGCTGTGGCATGATAAAATTCATTAATTTTCATTCTTTGATTGAGGCACCGCAGATCAGTGTAAAATGACGTTTTACTTTTGCTACTATCACTGGTTAAGAAGATACATCCAAATGCTGTTTTAAAGGATATTGTATTGCATAGAGATTCTCCAGTTCCATGGAAATAAATGCAGTTATCAGAATTACTGACTAACATAGAGATCTAAGATTGCCCAGTCACTCTGCATGCAATGCAAGATAGCTAAGCTCAAATATACCTTTTTGCAAACTTTTCACCATGTTAACAAAAATCATGTGTATTTGGGAAAAAATGTCTGCATATGAACAAATTTTAATAAAAGCAATCAATACATTTATCCCCTTTTTTATATTATCAAAGTCAATTATAAATATTAAGCAGCACAACTGTTTCAACATTGATAGTAATAAATATTTATCATGTGACACTGAAGTCTGGAAAAATGGCTGCTGAAAATTCAGCTTTGTCATCACATGAATAAATATTAAAAATAAAATAAAAATCGAGGAAAAAAAAAAAAGTAAATTTTTGTCTTTGAAAAATCTTTGGATATTTCTGCCTTTCTCTGTCAATTATAACTACCAGTTTACTGAAGAGTTAAAAAATGCATTAAATCTACACAAAAAGGACGTGAATACATTCACATGTCTGACCACGGTTATCAATAAATCTACTAAATTAATAAAATATGTAAATATTAGATGCAGTTTCGCACCCATCTACATTTATCGAAAGGTGTCGCTTTAAATGTAGTCGCAGAGGGCGCATGTGACGTAATCACAGGCTTCCAATCAATCGCTGGCTTCCATGTTTTTAGGGGTGGAGAAAAGAGAAAGAAATATGTGAAAATGGCTACTGTACTGTCTGAATCCGAACAACCATTAGATAATAAACTCATTAACGGTACACTCGCTGAAAATAAACCTGAACTACAACCTGCATCTGCTACAGTCGCTGATTGTGACGCGGAGGTTTGTGCGCAAGGCAGCGGCGTAAAGGGGACGACAGAGCCTGGTGTTCCGTCTTCGCCAGCAAGTGAAAATTCATCTCCACATGGCGCTGCTCTTTCACCACGCAACAAAGATGAATCAGGAATGTCATGTAATAGGAAATCTACGGCGGACGAGCAAAAGACGGATGTGCTTTTCGAAAATAACGGTGATCTTGTTTCAGCTGAGCCCGCAACGGACTGCGGGGAGACCTCGGATCGTTTGCACAATGAAAACATCGGTAAGTACAACTTTGCATCAAGGGCAGACAGTAAATGGCACGCAGCGCTCTCTTGAAGAGCGCATAGACTTTACACACACATATATTCAGCCGTGGGTAGATCATGCAGAAACTCGTGGAGCGTGTTTTTGGGGTGGCAGCAATTAATTACTCTGTAATTGGCTTATTCTAACCCAATCAGAAACAAAACTGCTTGTTTAACCCTTTCATGCTTGTAAATTAAGATCCGTTATAGAGCTTTTAATTAGATAGAATTGCATACAACACCTCAAAAGGTCATTTAAATACATTTTCCGCGTATCCGTTTTAATTAAAAAGAATGATTGAACTGTCCTGGTGAAACAAGCCATGTTCAAGAGTCTTTCTGACATAATAAAAAATAGTATATTTTTATTGTACGTAGAAATTTTGAATAGACATATCCAAAACGTTTGTTACATACTGCCACTGTCACCCATGATATAATTATGCATTAGTTGTAATAAACACAAAATATAGGCTATTGTATCTGTAGGCTATAATCAACAACCTTAAATCAATTCATCTCCATCATTTTTTATTTGTCATTCGCAATGCTTCATAACATTGTAGTTCTTTATCACATTAAAGCCATGAAGTACACAGCCCTGTACTTGATTTATGTCTAATTTTGAAATACTTTTTTTTGCTTTAAATCAAAGTTTGTAATGTTGTGATTCATCTTGTAGCTGGTTGGCTTGGTTCATGGCTTATTCAGAATGAAATTGACCATTTTAACATCTCAGAATCCTAAGTCATCATACTTCTACAGTGGTGAAGGGAAACTACAACAAATATAAATTGTGCATTCCAATTTACGTCAATGGAAAAAGAAAAGAAATATTTAAAAAGAAAATATTTACTTCATCAGTAAATATACATCCATAACATCTAATATTTTGGCTTTCTTCTTAATTTATATATTTCTTTTACCAGAAAAAAAATAAAATAATAATAAATCAACTGAAAAATGTTATCAATGGTTGAGTTGAGACGGAATGACCTAGCACTTTTCAGTTATATTCAGTTATAAAGTTTAGTGTTATGAATGTGCATTAAAAAAATAAAAAATTTAAAATGTGAAAAACATTGATTTACAATGTTAATAACTGTTGAAATACATCATCACAGCCTGAGAAAAGGCTCTTGAATCAAATGTTCAGTTACACAGATGCTTGTTTTCTCTAGCAGTGCTTCTATGGGTTTCAAGCATTTAGGTTTTAAACTTTTTTTATTTTTTTTTCATTTTGTTTATCATAGTAAAATTCTAGTATCATCTTATTTATAGTTGCCCTATAAAATACCTCACGAATGTACAATCAGGCATGTGCCAGCTATATAATGAAGGTGGATTTTAGCTGAAAGGTTGAATCATGTTATCCGCACAAGGGCATTTTTCATGATTGTCAGGGCAAGTCACGTGTTTTAAATTTTATAAATTTATATAGTATATTAATTACAATATTTGTTGGTCAAAACAATGGTTTACCTTTGACATTTTTGCTTTTTAATTAATTTGTATGTTTTGTAATTCTTGCTTGCTGAAATAGCTGAAAAGTACGGTGGCCGAGAGGTGCAAAACAAATCACAATTACAAAAACAAAATAACAATTCAGAAAACACAACGACAATTTAGAAAACAAAATAACAATTCAGAAAACACAACGACAATTTAGAAAACAAAATAACAATTCAGAAAACACAATAACAATTCAGAAAACACAACGGCATTTCAGAAAACACAACGACATTTCAGAAAACACGACGACAATTCAGAAAAAACGGAAAAGGTAGGTATATTTTGAGAATGACGTACTTATCGCTGAATGGACGAGATACCTGTCAATCAAGCCAGAACCGGAATCAAGCGATACTGTCTGGAAGTACCGGTAGAAACAAATCGTACCCATCAACGTGCCAAAGATAGTTCGGTCCCATGGAGTGATAGGTACGCCTAACGAATCTACGACGTGTCCTTGTTCTGTCCCTGGTGGGTTGAGTTCTTGCAGCAGCCGCATATGGCATCACGTTTAACACGCAACTTCTGCAGAGAAGTAGGCTACTAACCACGTTGTCCGGTAGCCGAACAACTGTCCTGGTCGACGCAGCTTTTAATGTAGTGGTATGTCGAAAAATGAAATAAAAGAGAGCATTGCAGTGAAGGCTTCTTTGTTGGTGTATTTACTCAAAATGAAGCATAAGAGAATATGCATAACAAAAGCTCAAAACATACAATCTCAACATGTATATCACTTTTTTACAGTAATGACCGTTGTACACATAAGTGACTTTAAACATTCCATTACACTAGAAGGAAAAATATGATCAACAAGCTATTTAACACTCTCTCTGTGCAGTTCTCATGCTCTAGCCCCAAAATGACGTGTGACAGCTGGTAGTAACACTCTAATCTCATGCTTTTTACAAACTAAATATGACTGAAACAACATCATGTACTCTCATACACTCATTATGACCAGTTATAATGAATAGCGGGCTATCGCGCTAATCGCGAAACACTCATGCTAACCATGTGCTCAGGCATACTAAACTCATGACACACTATTAATATAGTAAATATTATGTGGTATGTCGCCAGCATGTCCACAATCACGGCACATGAATGTCCTTCTTCAAAGTAAAAGTTTAATGTGTTCTATTTTTGCATAGCAAAACAAAGTTGATCACAAATTTCTTGATTGACAGGTATCTCGTCCAATCAGTGATAAGTACGTCATTCTCAAAATATACCTACCTTTTCCGTTTTTTCTGAATTGTCGTCGTGTTTTCTGAAATGTCGTTGTGTTTTCTGAAATGCCGTTGTGTTTTCTGAATTGTTATTGTGTTTTCTGAATTGTTATTGTGTTTTCTGAATTGTTATTTTGTTTTCTAAATTGTCGTTGTGTTTTCTGAATTGTTATTTTGTTTTCTAAATTGTCGTTGTGTTTTCTGAATTGTTATTTTGTTTTTGTAATTGTGATTTGTTTTGCACCTCTCGGCCACCGTAGAAAAGCCTATAATAGAGCAAGTTGTCACACAAGCTCAGTGTGTATTTAGTTAACTTAAATGTGACTTTTTTTTTTTTTTTTGGACAATAACGGTGGTAGTATTTAATAGCTTTTTAGACTTTTTAGATTATCTACTCCTTTTTAAAACATTGAATTCATCTAATAGGTTATTGTAATTATAAATCTGAATGACTGCTACATGTTGTGGTTTTACATTGCAAATTACTTCTAATGAGTTCGTTCCTGTCACTCCGCAGGGCAAGAAAACAACAAAGATGAAACGGCAGACAAAACTATAGAAAATGTCGGCAAAAATGTAAAGCTTGTTAGAGAGGAGGAACACCCAGCAAAACAAGATGAAGAGTCGACAAATGTAAGTGAAGAATCAAAGTCTCATGGAGAGGTAAAACAAAGCACAGAAGTGGAGATGGAGGACAAAGGAGATCCCAAAAGCATGGAGAAGGTTAAGGACAACACAGAAGAGAAGGAACCACAAAGCACAGAAGTAGAGACAGACGACAAAGGAGATCTCAAAAGCACGGAGAAGGATAAGGACAACACAGAAGAGAAGGAAGATGAATCTAAGAGTGACGGGACAGGTATAGTTGTAAAACGAAGGAAAAGCCGCCTGGAATGCAATGAATGTGGTAAAAAGTTTACTCGCCGCGAAACATACAACCTCCATCGACACTTTCACATGCATCAGGATGAGCAGGCTTCCCTCGTTTGTAAAGAATGCGGCATCACTTTTCAGCATCGAAGTGACCTCATCAAACACCGCAGTATTCATAAAGAAAATAGCCAACCAAGTGTGTCTCATTCAAGACACTCTAAGATTATGTACAAGGAACGGAGGAGATTTGTGTGTGAGCATTGCGGTATGTGTTTCTCGACAATGATGCGATTAAGGATTCATGCTTGTGAACAGACTGTGGAGAAGCCTTTTCGCTGCCCTCTGTGCCGCAAAGAGTTCCAGTATAGGGTGTCCATCAATGCCCACATGCAGAGTCACTCATTAGACAGTCCTTATCGATGCCTGGAGTGCAACAAAGGCTTTCAGAGTTTGGGGACTCTGCATATCCACCAACGATCCCACGCTGCACTGAAGCCGTATGAGTGTCCAGATTGTAGTATGGTCTTTAAGCATCGCTACGTTATGGAGGACCATCGACGCAGGCATGTGGATGAAAGAGCCCATCTGTGCAAAATCTGTGGGAAGAACTTCAAATACAGCAGCCTTTTGCAACAGCACCAGTATCTCCACACCGGCCGAAAGCCTTACCACTGCTCATACTGTGGAAAAACATTCGCTTTTGCGCAAAACATGCGAGCACATTGTCGACAACACAAAAAGATCTCGGCTAGGTCTGAGGCACGAATTGCAAACCATGATGTATCTCTTGTGGGGCAAGTAGGTAAAGAAAACGCAAACGTTGAGCAGCAGCGCAACTGTCCTCTATGCCCTCAAGTTTTTTATAAAGCGCCTGATTTAAGAGCACACATGTTAATCCATGAAGCAGAGTATGAAAGAATGAGTAACGGCAAGAGATTCGATAAGGTCTATGCATGCCAGTATTGTCCTCTCAAATTCCAGACAGAATCTCTCCTGCAGTCCCATTCGCAAACACATATGACGAACATTTTGGGTATCAACACAACACATATCACAAATCAGGTTAAAGCAGTACTTGAAAAGCAGGATATTGGAATGGATGAGGCAGATATTGACAGTATGTCAGGAGCAGGGGGTTTGGAGAACCAAACAGAGAAGAAACCGTTCAGGTGTCGAGACTGTGGGAAGTGCTTTCGTTACCGTTCAGTGTTAGAGCTCCACATGCGCATACACAACAAGGGTTACCAGTGTCAAGTATGTAAAAAGTCCTTTAGATTTAGTAGCTATTTGCAGCAGCATTCGATTATCCACACCGGCAAAAAGCCATACAAATGCCCAGACTGTGGTAAGGATTTTGCATTTCATCATAACATGAAAACACACCAGCGGCTGCATCAACAAAAGCCGTTTCGCTGCACGCAGTGCCGTAAGGGCTACAGCGATGAGAGTCAGCTCCAGCGGCACATGCTTTCCCATACAGGAGAGAAACCTTACAAGTGTCATTTGTGTGACAAGAGCTTTGCTTTGGCCTACTTGCTCCGAGACCATCTAAACACTCATACGGGGGAGAGACCCCACCGCTGCCAGGAGTGTCATAAATCATTCCCTTGGCTTAGCAGTCTGCTTGTGCATCAAAAGATTCATATGCGTAAACGGCAAGGTCAGAGTCACAGTTATTCACTGTCCATACATTCTCAAAGAGGTAGAGTAAGCACCGGCAGGAGAGGTAGGCCAAGGTTAGATCGAGACATTGGAAGGACGGCACCTCTACCTGGTAGAATCGTATCAGAAACACACTTGCCAAATGTGGTTCCACAACAATCCAGTAGCTTCGATGCAAATAGACGTGAACACATGCAGCTGAGATCGCAGCACTTGCAGACGAGAAATCATTCCCAGCAGGTTCCGTTGCAGCAAGAATGGCAGCTACAAATGGCGCCTTCATCAGAAGAGCTGCTACTCTGTCAGAAGCCCACAAGTTCATTGGACGCTCAGCCAACTAATGCAGTGCAGATGCAGTGGCCAGGAAGTCACCTTAAGACGATCTTGCCTAAATGTGAGGGTCTCCCAGAGCTCATGCATCAGCAACAACATTCTCAAGCAAGTGTACCCATGTCAACACAACCTAATCATTACTCTGAGATAAATGTGTCTGAAGCAGACCAAAAGGGCAAGCATCCTTCTCTCTGGGTGAATACACCAAACTCCACTCTGCAGAAGACCTCATCAGAATCACAACACCACATGGACAGGCCTTCACCTCTGAATGTGAAAATGCAGTCACCGAGGTCCATGCAAGACCCACAGCAGTCGCAATGGCCAGTACTCTGTGATTCAATGCAAACATCTAATCCAGAGCTGTTCAATAATTCGTCTGAAGATGGGAAAGGAACTGTTGACTTAGAAGCACCACCCAACAACAAATCTGATAAACTCACTCATGATTCGCAAATGCCAAATTCCTCTGGTCTGGCTAAAACAGAAATGGGTCAGGCTGGTGGTATAGTGCTATCTGCTGGTGCTTCCGTTCTACCGAATACTAATCCATGGGGAATGAAAACATCTTTAGAAATGTCTACAACTGTGAGCTTACAAGAAATACCTGGGGATGGGTTAGAGAAGCAGCAAAGCAGAATAATCCAGCACTTGCCTCAACAAATGCAGCTACAACAGCAGCTTCTTCAACAGCAGCTTCATCAGCCACAACTCCAGGAACAGCCTCAAATACCTCCTACTTGGGTTAGTGCAACTCCCCCAAACCAGATGGGACCACTGAACATTCCGTTTGCACCAGCTCATTTTCCTCTTGGGGACAGAACTCCAATGTGGGGGTTTCAGGCAACTCCAGTGGTTTCCCAAACCCTTGTAAATGGACCAGTTCAACAAGGCCACATCCAACAGCACGTAACTCTAATTTCTGGCCAGCGGATTCCTTTAAATAGCCCTCCATCTTTTATCTCACCACCTTTTCCTCCACCAGCTCTAAATTTACCTGCTCCTCATCCAATGCATTCTGTTGGAAGGCAAATTCCAGGTCCGTTACCACAAGGCATCTTCTTCACCTCACAGGGAAACATAAATGAGATGCCACTCATGCCACAAGTAACAAACTTACCTCAGTATGCCCAACAAACTGATCTACACAAAATGGGGAATAAAATGCCTTTTGCCCCGGATCACCTGTTCCAGTGCATGATATGTGGTTGTTCTTTGCCTGGAGAACTAGAATTACAGATGCATTATATGCAACATGCACAGCGAGATGTCTGAGTTAGATTTTTAGAAATGGTATACTTACAAAACAACAATAGCTCAGTTTAGACTGTCTCTTTGCTGTTTTATTGTACATTGCTGTCAAGCTGCTGGAGTGTGTCATGATGATTTAAAATGTATTAATGTTTTTATTCAGTTATTAAATTTTCCAGCTGAACTTATATATGAGTTTTTTGTGCTTTGTTACCCTCATGCAATAAACCACACAAACTAAATTAACATTTGTAAAAAAAAAAAAAAATTTGAAGACCCCCCTGTGTTGAAAATCAAGTTTTTAATGTTGTTTATATGTCTATGTGGTGTTTTAAATATGCTTTAAGACAAACCATGTGCAAAGCATAAGTCAACACCATTGCTAAGTATTTTCTCCTTAAAACTGCAGTGAAAAAAAGATGGTGTTTGAAATAGCTGACGTTTCTGACGTCACAAACTACCTTGTAACCAATCACATCAACATGCGTACAGGCACATATTATTAACTGTTGCAAAGCAGGGGAGTCTCAAGAGAAGCCAGCTTATCCCAGTATATTTTTCTGCTGAAAGGAAAAATCTGATACATTTAGCAATATAGTGGGTGAATTATGTAAATGATGTATATTACGATGTTATGTTGAACTAAAACCTATGTCTTTCTCCACTGAGGTTCTAAGTTGTTCAAAGCGTATCTAAGGATGCTGATTTTTAGAAGGCAGCTGACTGACTCTAAGATGGAGAACGGGAACATGGTTTGTGTAACATAACACATTATTAGCTGTTTGATAACATAGTCAAGCAAAAGGCTAATCGTATAAATTGTCATTATGTGTCCAACGTTGTAGAGAGCCATGCATAAAACGCATTCCCATTCTGATACATCGGCTTGTACAGCTGGTGTGAGTGAGTGGAGGCGGGGCTAATTTGCATATTCATAGATTCGTGTATATTAAATGAAGAGTGTAGAGTTATATTAAAGCTATTTTAAGGCATGAATAAAAAAATCACAGAAAAAAAAAACGTTTAAATATGTCATTTTGGTGATCAAAGATGAGTGTTAAGGGATCCAATTATTGTGTACAGGGGGACTTTAAAGAACTCCAGTGTTTGTGTAACTTCAACACATTGAATTCAAAATCATAGTCAACCACTTTTTTTTTGCCTTAAACTTTTTTGCTCTATACAGAAATTGTTATCTCATGGTCAGCATGATGGAGTTCAAATAGGTTTTCAGATTCACAAGGAGTGCCGATTTTTTCTAAATTAGTAAGCATTACTCCAATAAACGTTAATAACGAGTGAATGAGTTAATGTATTTTGGACTAAATTTAAAATAGAAGTAATTATCATGATACAATTATATGCCATAACCTTCTAAAAAGTTGTTGTACATTTTTTCTCTTTTTTCTCAAGTTTAGATTGTTTTTACTGTTGTTATAGGATTAATATAAAATAAGAGTCTGAGGATGTTGATGAACTGCTTTTTAAAAAACTATTTTATAATGTAGTCAATAGTTGTTTAAATTTATGTAAACATTTAATAAAGTGCACGTATTTCATAATTTGACCTGTATACCATAGCCTACACTATACCAGATCAGTATGGTTATTGTTAAAATGATGCATGTTGAAGTTTCAAGTCATTGAAATGCCTGATTTTTACTACCTCTATCCAGTGATCGAATCAAGTATGTGTCTGGATAGTACAGTTGTGTATGCTGAGTGCCCTCATTGTCATCTCAAAAATGTTTTAGTAACAACACACACACACACATGTTGGTATCATTATGAGGACTTTACATAGGCGTAATGGTTTTTATACTAAGCGCTATCATTATAATGAAATGTTCTATCTCCTTACCCTAAGCCCACCCCTAAACATAAACCTCTCAGAAAAAAAGGCTTTTTTTTTCATTTAAAAAAAGGCAAAAGGCACACCTAAAGAAAATAAAAATGTGCTTTTCACTACTCCAATAGAGTATGATTGTAGGGAAGAAAAAAACGTTTTTATTGAACATTGATGGAGCAATAGCTTTTGTGTGAAAATAAGTGGAAACGCTATTAGTTATTTATTATCATGTTATTGTTCCTTTATCCCAAACAACAGGGGCGCTGTTTTCCCAAAATGCTATTTTACAATTATTGAAAAACAGTTGCTTTTGCCTTGAACAACACTGAAAAACATTAACAAGACCTTTGTCTCGAAATATAGTCATTTTATCGATTCTCATTTGCTACATCGACGACATTTTAAAAACATTAAATAGATCAAATTAATCAACTTTGCATTGCTGCCCGAGATCGCGGTAAGGATCAGCCACATTTCCACGTGCGTAGTCAAACGCGGTTGTTATGAAAAGTACTGCGCTGAATTTTTGTGCCATAGTTGTTTTAAAGAGAATAACGTCAAATGCGCCTTTTGCCCCGCTGCGCCTGTAGCCTAGTTGTACCCTATAGGCGTAGGCCTATTATAGCGTAGATTGCTGCCATGGCCATTTTGAACTGGATTCTTTTGTTATTGTAGAATGTAGCCTACATGTACACCTGAAATTCATCCTGCCCACATCCCATCCACATTCAAATCGCAGAATGTTTTTGTCTTCTTGGAAAATTTTATATACGAAACATAATAATCGCTATACGTTTATTATTTCCAATGATTCAAATAACACATCCACATGAAGAATACAAAAATAAATTGGCAACGTTTTTCACAATCGACAAAGATATCACCATTTACAAAAATAAATGGACAACGTTTTTCACAATCGACACAGATATAACCATTTAACTGAATATAAATAATGCAAAATGCATGTGAAAAGTGAAAAAAAAGGAGATTATAATTTAGCTACATGACCACGAAATTACAAACAACGTCCGGGCCGCTAAACCCCACCCATTTTACATCTCTACCATGATAAAAACGTATTATTTAATTCCTTACTATTTAATGTAGATATAATAGTTGTTATAAATGAGTATTATCACATCTTATTATATCTTACTATTCTATATCTTATATGATCATACTGCGCCTAAATAAGGCAAATATATAAGAATTTGTTCAGGCAGACGTTGCGTGCTAACCATCATGGAGCCAGAAGGGACGTAGCCTAATCAATATTCATGAGCTAACCTTTCGCCATAGTAGGTTTCGTAAATGTGCCTTCCCCCCCCCCAACAACAACACACTGTCCTTTACCGCGAAAAGTGCGGTGCCTTTCCCATCGAGGAAAGCCTGAGCTGGCTAGAGCCATTATGGCTGCGGTTTATGCTGAAAAGGAGTGCAGTTTGCAATCAAATAATGAAAGTTTGTCCTCTGAATATGAGAAAGGTTCAGCCCAAGAGGTAAACATCGATCCAGTGAGCAATAGCAAAGCCTGTAATGCTAGAAACACGGACGGAGAAATGGAATTATGTCCCCGTGGCCCTACATTAAAAGCCCAGGACCACGCCGAAGTTGTTGCAGCCAATGCTGCAGTTCCACCCATGAAGATTAAAGCAGAGCAAGTGGAGGAAGATGAATGTGTGGTTGTACATATGGACGAGGTGGAGGAAGGAGATTTGGCTGATATGTTTACCAGTACAGGAGACTCGTCTGAGAGAGATGGAAGTACCGAAGGTAAGCAACTTTTTTTTGTTGTTGACAACACCGACCTTTCAGTTAGTCCCTAGCTACTAGTTATCTTTTACCTTGAAAACAAAACAAGAAGGTATATAAAGTCACCTAAAATTAAATGAACACCACCTTCCAAATTTTAGGAGTAGCTACACACAACCTTTGCATCATATTTTGTTTTCATATAAATTTACAGACGTGCATCTTACTTATTATGGTTTATATTTTGCGTTAAAACAGCTGGGTTAATTTGCACCAGCGGATACGCGTCGTCATGAGGAATGACAAAACAGCAGCAGTACTGCATGTCCATGAGGATTTAAAAAAAAAAAAACATGTTCTGCTTGCTGCCTGTCATTATATTTTAGTATATGGTTGACTGATTTGGCTGGCATTTCACAACGCTGAGATTTTCGTCTTATACTAATAGAAAGTCGTTGTCATTTTCAAACCAGCTGTGCAGACATTGTAGTAGGCAACGAAATGTTAGCTACTGTTTTATTTAATCTGCTCCACCTTAATTTATATCGCAGTATCGCCGTTTTACAGTAGATGGCAGTCTTTACTCAACTTTTGAATTGCGCATGTGCGTAAAAGAATAAAGAATAATAGAAAGGCGAATTAAAATTGTTTTAAGTCACGATTTTCCTGTGTTTGAATTCTCTATATAATATGTTTGTGAAATGTATTTTAATATTTTATTAATTATCATTATAATGTGGATAATTGGATCATATCACGGTCGATATCAGAGGGGTTTTTTTGATATATATATATATTTTTTTTTTATTAACAATTTTCAGTAACATTTGACATTTGATATCAGAGGTGGAAGAAATAAATCGAACCAGAAGCCGAATTGTTACCTGGCAACAGGTTTCTTTAACAAAGCTGCCTACCAGATCGTCTTACAGTTGTGTAAAATTTAAACAATGAAATCATTCTAACCTTTATTTTGTAGTTTTATTGATTTTTTTTTCTTCTTCTTATTTGATTTCTTATTAAGAACAGAAGTTGCATAAAAAACAGTAGATTGTATTTCTTTTTCTTTTTTTCTGATCATTTGTAATGCATAAATTATTTCTGATGGTTGCAATACACAATGCTACATTTGATTATTTATTTTTTTGTCTGATTTGTTATCCTATTCCTTTCCTCTATTAAAATTGACATGAATTAATAAATTATTTCCACTTTAAGATTATAAACTTATTATAGTTTTTTTCCTCATTATTTTCTTTGAACATGTGGAGTAAAGGAGCTTTTTTTCAGTCTTCTCATTTTAATTTGTTGGCTCTGTACACTGTTTATTTTTTTCTCTCCTCTGGCCACAGGACTCACCCTGACCTCCCATTTTCCCCTCTTATATTTTTAGGGGATTGGCCATTTCGCTGTGAGGATTGCAGTGAGGCATTTGGGAACAAGGAGGATTACTTAGAGCATCGCAGCGAGCATATCCATGATGGTCCCATAGTCTGCCTGGACACAGATTCGCAGTGGGATGACCTGCTCATCTCGACCGACGGAGGCCGAAGAACGTTGTTCTGTGCTCTGTGTGGACAAAAGTTTTCAAGCTCGAAAGGCTTTTTCACCCATCAATTGAAGCATCGCAATCAAGACATTAAGCAGGGGATAGGTGACGGCTTTGGTGAGGGTGCAGTAAGACAGAAGCTTTTTGAATGCAAGGATTGTGGTAAAGCTTTTTCCACTGTTGGTCAGTGTCTCAACCATCAGCGTTCACATAAGCAGGCCTCAAAGTCTGTTTTTCATCAGCTTGCTCATCTAAAGAAAAAGTCATTTCAGTGCCCCACCTGTGGACGCTGTTACTCACGGGCTTCGGCTCTTGACGCACATCGTCGTTGTCATGAGGTAAAGCTGGTGAAATCCAAAACCTGTGAAACTGAAAAACCTCTGCCACTTAATGAATCTCCAGGTCAAACTGAAGACAATGGCACAAGCTCTGAACAGGCTGAGGAGCATGAGCAAAAAGTTTTTCAGTGCTTCTGTGGCAAATCTTTTCGCACCATGTGTGGTCTCGGTACTCACCAGAGATTCTCAACCAGCTGTTCGGAAGGGAAGGTGAAGGAGGAAATTAAGCATTCGTTTGTTTGCTCTGAATGTGGCAAGACCTTCGTTAGCTCTGTGGCTCTGTTGTGCCATCAGCGTTGGCATAAAAGACGGGCACAACTTGTCTGCAATGGTCAGCCATATAAATGTACAGAGTGCGGCAAGGTCTTCACTTCCATCACGTTTTACAATAAGCATCAGCGATTGGCGCACAGTGAAGAGCTGCCAGCGAAATCATTCCTTCATCAAGTTATTCAGCTCAAGAAGAAGGCTTTTGAGTGTCAGGAGTGTGGTCGTCGGTTCTCGCGAGCATCCGCCCTGCAGTCGCATCAGCTCTGTCATACTGATGTCTTCGGCGACTTCATGGAGAAGAAGCCTGAGATGAGCACAGCCACTCACACATTAAAAATAAACCAGAATGACAATGCTGACAGTGTGGTTATTCATTCTAAGGAGACCTCACATGCTCAAGTTCAAAAGAAAGATTTTAACTGCACCGATACAGTAGAAGAGTATGGGGCCATAGATGTTGATTATGAAGTTGTCCATATCACAGCTTCAGATGATTATGAGAACAACAGTGGTTTCTCTCAGGATCAAAATCCTGATCTTGAGTTAGTGTGTGAATCAGACCAAGAGGAAAAAGATGACTTGGGCTTCAATTTGAGTCAGACGGCTGAATCCACCTCCTCCCTGCAGTTGAATCCAGAGATTGATGTCAAAATTGTACAGATTGATTATGAGCATTTAAATGATGAACCATTAACAAATGCGGAACTCGTGAGCAAAAGCCGTCCTCAAGAGGCAAAGTATAATTGTCCACACTGTGATCGTAAATTTGTCAAGGGTTCGTCCTTGCGCTGTCACATACTTTGGCACAAGGGATGCATGGGGAAAAAATCAGATAGGAGGCAGAAGTTTGACGTAGTGACGCCAATAAAGAAGGAAATTTTAGCATGCGATGTTTTTGGCCATGAAAGTCCCTCCAAGAGTGCTCATTGCTTTAACACAGTAAAGCATGAGGATAAAGTGGCGTACAAGTCTATTTCATACCAACTCGAAAATCTGCAGAAGAACAACATTAAATGTGAAGAGTGTGGCATGTGTTTTTCCCGACTATCTGCACTGCATTCTCACCAACAGCATCACAATAGAAAAAAAAAGAGCTTTGCTTGCGTGCAGTGTGAACGGAGCTATGTGACCGCAAGTGGTCTGTACAACCATCAGAAGGTTTGCTCTGGCGGTGCCACAGATGAAAAGACAAAGAATTTCAACCCAACCAAGTCACTCTTGGGCCCAAAGGTTTATCACTGTAAAAAGTGTGGTAAAGGTTTTTGGTCTTTGGGAGCTTTCTGTCATCACAAACAAAACCACTCAGAGTGTGCACATTTCGAGACAAGGCCCCCAGGTACGCCTGACACTGAGAACTGTCACATACGACGGAAGAAAAGGGGTCGTAGGGGTGGTTATAAAAGAGTGCACCCTCTGAATTCAAGAGAGGAACATATATGCGAGGTGTGCGGCAAATCATACCACATGCTAGCTTGTTTTCTTAAACACAAACTTGTCCATGACACCCAAGGTCTCCAACCTGCTGTCAAATCTTTTGACTATCAAGTCCAACAGTTGAAAAAGAACTCCTACCAATGTCCCGACTGTGCAAAGGTTTTCTCCCGTGCCATGGCCCTCCAGTTTCACATGAAAAGTCATGGTTATGAGACTGGCCTTCCTTTGATGGACGCTGACTCCTCTGAGCGACCTCAATGCCCGACATGCAACTCTTATTTTGCATCTGAGTCGATACTACAAAATCATCAGAAGCACTGTTTAAAACCCGAGGACAATGTGGAATTTCCACAAGAATGTGTTGAGATAGAGGAGCAAGACGCATCCTCCCAAAAAGCTAAAGATGTTGTTGACACTTCTCATTCACCTGATTCTAAAAAAGAACAAAACACGCCTTTAGCTTCAGATTTGAAATACAAATGTCAAGAATGTAGCAGAAGCTTTTCGGTAATTGGTGCTCTAAATTTTCACAAGCGAATTCATCGTAAAGGTCACCAATCTAAAAAGTTGAAATCCAGTTCGGCAAAGCCATTGAAGCTTGGTAAAGTCAAGCCAGAGAAGTGTTTGGCAAAATCGTCTTTTGTTTGTGCCGAATGTGGAAGATATTTTAGCACCAATTCAGCTCTTGGCACTCATAAGCGGTGGCACAAGGACAAAAAATTTGCCAGATTTCTCTCAAAGACCAATAAGATACGCTCAAAGAAAAGTGTGGATGGTGGACCTTATTTATGCAATGTATGTGGGAAAGGATTCTTCTACCTTTGTGTTCTTCGCCGCCATCAACTACATCACCCTCACATGGAGGCTCAACCCCAAAAAGAGCACGAAGTTGCTGAATCAAATGTTTTTTTTACCTGTCCAGATTGTCAAATGTCTTTCTCAAGTGGGTCTCTTCTAACAACTCACTTTGCAGACCATCACAGCAAGCCTACTGAGACTGAGAAACTACAGTCTGAAATCCTCTCTACAGATGAGTCGGGTCCACCCGTCAAACTATTATACACGCCCAAAATGGATGTCACCAAACGAGAGAAGACTAAGGTACAACACTTTCAGTGCTCACACTGTGCTAAGAGCTTCTTGAACATACGTGGCCTTCGTGCGCACAAATGGCAGAAACACCACAAGGTTAGTGAACGACCCACTGCCTCTATAGAAGAGCGCTCTGCATATGTTAAGCCCTTTGCTTCTGAAGGGTCCCTTCGTAAAACGTCCAATAAGAAAGAGCTGAAAGCATCTACGGAGGAGGATCCCGTACAGCACAGTCGAAATCTTGAATTTGCTAAATGTTTTTTCAAATGCGATAAATGTGCTAAAGCGTTTCCCAGTGAGGAGCAGTTAAACGCTCATAAGGAGGTGGCGAAGACTCGTCCGCACTGCTGCGCTCTTTGCTGCCGTGGTTACTGGACTGAAAACCAGCTGCAGCATCATCTCGCATGGCACAACGAAGTGCGCCGGCGTCTCCCAACTGAGCTGCGATACAGACTGAGTGCTTCCCTGGCACCTGGGCCTTCAGACAACCAGCAGGCTTTATCACACAGATCTGAGTCTATAGTCAAGCTGCCTGTAGCCCTTGTAAGTCCACAAGCGAATAGCCATAAATGTCAGCAATGTGGAAAAACCTTTTTGTCACCTCGTGCGCTGCAGCAGCACCAGACTCTTCACAAAAACGAGGAGCCGTACCATTGTTCGTTGTGTTCACAGACATTTAGTGATATCAGAAATCTTATCGACCACCATCAGGAGTGCTTGGGTGATAAAGAGCTAAAGGACAGTAGCTCAGCTTCTGAAGTGAGAGGCGCTGCTAACCTGACTTGCATTGAATGTGGTATTTCCTTCAAACAGGAAACAGAACTGCATCAGCATTATATTGAACATGCACGTGGGTTCTAAAACTTGTGAAAAAAATGCATGGAGAGGGATATTGGTATCTGATTCATTGTTTACTGCACCTGCACTGATTTAATTGAGGACTTTATTCAAGAGTTTTGTTACCTGCTGTGAGTGTTAGTATACAGTGGAATAACCGTATGCTTAAAGGAACACTCCACCGTTTTTTGAAATGGGGCTTATTCACCTTCTTTCCTACATTTAGATAGGTGGGCAAATGCATTTTTGTCTCAGTGCATGCATTGTTTTAGTTTGACAGGGTCAGCGCTAGCTTAGCTTAGCACAATGAATGGAATCCTTTGTTGCCAGCTAGCATGTCCTGAGTAAAAGTGATATAAAAAAAACCTAAAAAACACCTAATTACTTCTTGTGGCCTGCGTATTCACAATGAGTACAAATAGCAATGCAGATTAACACTAGGCGATTTCCTAGGCAGATATTGACTTGGGACTATATTAGGGGGAAGCACAGCCGAAGCACTGCTACTTGGGCGCAGAGATATCATGCCCAAGTAGCAGTGCTTCGCCTGTGCTTCCCCCTAATATAGTCCTTAATATATAAGTCAATATCTGCATAGGAAATCGCCTAGTGTTAATCTGCATCGCTATTTGTACTTGTTGTGAATACGCAGGCCACAAGAAGTAATTAGGTTTTTTTTTTTTTTTTTTTTATATCACTTTTACTCAGGACATGCTAGCTGGCAACAAAGGATTCCATTCATTGTGCTAAGCTAAGCTAGCGCCGACCCTGTCAAACTAAAACAATGCATGCACTGAGACAAAAATGCATTTGCCCACCTATCTAAATGTAGGAAGGAAGGTGAATAAGCCCTATTTCAAAAAACGGTGGAGTGTTCCTTAAGGAGTAAGGAAATGCCACGATCAGCTTTTAAATTCTACATTTTTGCTGAAATTGTGGTAAAGAGAAAGGTCTCTGCTGATTTCAGAGCATAGTTACAGATGTCCTCTAAACCAAATAATTTGTTGTAATTACTTGCATAAAAGCTGTACATTTCTATGATTCCCTTTAAAATCTTGTTAGATCTCTGCAAGTGTTCCAAGAGTATCTCTTTGATGCTTTTCAAACTATTTAGAGGTTTTTAAAAGATTTATTGTCCCTCTTTTTTTTGACTGCTCAATTCACCTGGCTTGTACTTGTAAAGGGTCCTTAATTTAAACTACCATGGTGTTTGCTGGATACTTTTTGTACATGTTATTTAAAAAATTGCTTGAAGATCTTTTTTGTAAGCATTAGCCTAGCTTAAGTCTCATGTGTGGTCATGCTAAACTTTGATTTGGGATTTGTACAGCATCTGTTAATGCCAGTGCCATTGCTCCTTTATTGCTATTGACATCACCATTTCTACAGTGAAAACCACAATTCTGTTGCATTTAGGTTTTGGTTTGCATTTTAAAACTTCATCTTTCTACTTTTTGAAAACATTTGGGGTTTCTCTTGAAAATGAAGACAATTATTTCCTTTCTAGATATAATGTTATACGTTCCTTGCGAAATTGCCCTGAAGTCATGTTAATGACATTAAGAATGTATGAATAAGATGCAAATGGCAAAGCAGAGGCAGGTTTTTTTTTTTTTTTGTAGGTTTGGCATTATGAATCATAAAGAAAATGGCAAATTATTTGAACAACCGAATCACCTTGTGATATTAAATTGAACAGTTATATTAACATTCCATTTTGTTGTCTTGTCTGGGTGGTGAGTGTGAAGGTTAATGGGTTGGTTTGTTAATAAAGAACCATCTTTTAATTTCCTTATAAAGTTGATTCATTGGTCATAATTTCAGCAAAAACTGTCTATTATTTTACCTTGTAGATGTTCACGTAGCCATAGCCTGTTTAATCTCTCCTCTCCCACTCTTATTAATATGTAGCTGATATGTTGGCTGTTATACATGACTGATGAACTTTACAGTGGTGGAGGTACTCTTTGAATGATGTCACTGGAAAAGTAAACTAATAAATATTAACATGATTAGTATATTTTACCAGCAGATTTATTTTGAATGTTATCTTACATGCAAATATTTGTTGTAGCTGGCTAATAAAACCGCAATGTCTGTATTATGTAGTGTGTGATTCTAAAAACATCCTACCACACTACCATTTTTGAGACACCTGGATGACCCATTAAAGTTGCCAAAATTATGCTCTTTACAAAAGAACACTGCATGTAATATTGTATTCTACATTGTACTTAAACTGACCTTCCATTTCCAGAGTAACAAATTCTTAACTTGGTCTGACTGCCATTTTTACAGCAAATAATTCCAAATATGTGAATTTGTGGGATAACTAGAAGCCACATACTGAAATACACTTTTTAAATTGTGATAATGTCCCTGAAACTTTGCTATTCGTGTTGTTTTTTTTAGGTTTTTTTTTATGTGTTCTAGGCAGTACTATGCATGCAGTAAAAAGTATGTTAGTGTTTCAATGACCATTGTAATAGATTACAATAAAATATTAAAACACTAAGTTGAGAAAATGTTGCAACAGACATTGAAATTTTGCTTTGCTCTTTTATTGATATCAACGTCGTCTTACTGACATGAAACTTTATCTCTTCTCTAGTGAAGATGCACAGCATGAGATGTCAGGTCTGTGGGCAGCAGTTCACTCTTTGTGAGCGTGTGAAAGAAAAGAGACAAAACAAGAAAAGACAGGTGGAATCTGTCTCTAATGGAAATGACAACGGCCTGGGATGTGTTGCAAAAAAGAAAAAAGTGAAAGAATCTTTTGATGGTTCTTGTCAGATAAAACCGCCTGAGATCTTCACCACCTGTCCTGATGTTGTCAGAGGAAGAAAAGCCAGTGTATGCGAAGGCAAACAAGGTCTACGCCTGCGCTGTCTGCGGGAAGGTCTATTCCTACCTTGAGTCTTTCAGAAACCACCAGAAACGGCACATAACTTCAAAAGACCAACAGCCTGAAATCCGCTGTAAAACATGTAAGAAAGCTTTCAACCGTTATTTCTCTCTCACACTTCATCTAAAATTAAGCAAGCAGTGTGTTCCTGAAGAGCCTTCCATCCTTCACTGTGAGCTGTGTGATAAATCTTTTGCCTCTGCTGTGGCATTCGTGAACCATCAGGAAATGCACAAGCAGAGGCCCTTCTGGTGTGATGTATGTACTAAAGGTTTCAGAAGTTCAGAGGGATTGAAAAGACACTTGCATGGCCATGACAACAAAAAACACGCATGCGACATTTGCTAGAAGTCCTTTCGGGTTTTAGCCGAACTTCGGAACCATTACATTGTTCACACTGGTGAACCAGGCCTTATTCGTGTGACCTTTCCCACAAGAGTTTCTCACAACTAGGAAATCTAATTACCCATTGGAAAAAAACACATTTAAAGAAGGAGATGATTTTCCCCTTGGAAGAAAGGACACTGGTTTTAGACAACAACAACACTATATCTAAGAGCGATTCATCTGACTCCTCATCAGATGAAGAACAAAAACATTTAAATGAGGCACAGGAAGACAATTTGCAAGTGCAGGAAGTTGAGGGGGACTGGGAGTTTATTGAATGTGGTTCACATTTCATTGGGGAGTCTGAGCTTCATTATATGCATTATATGAAGCATGCAAGTGAGGAAGTTTGATACACAGTATGCTTGTTATTAATGTGGCATTTTATGTGACTCTCTCTTTACTTAATGACTTAATTTGTCTTGATGACACCCACGTCTGTTAGATGCCTTTAAAATGCAATAATATAGTTTTGGGGGTCTTGGATGATATTGGTTTAATCAAGATTGTTGTACTTCATTGCTTAACACTGTTATTTGTGAGGCCTTAATTTTAATAAGCAATAGATTTTGACACTAACATTTATCACTGCTTTTTGCAGTTTTGACCTGTTCATGTTCATGTCTGTTTCTTTCTAGTGTCTTGAATCGAGAATCTTTGTTGGTTGAGAGTGGACTATTTTTTGTTACCGAATAAATTTCTTTCTATTTTTTTTTGCTTTTTTTTTTTGCTGTTAATAATTGTTACTTCTTACTGGATTTCATGTGTTGGATCGATGCATTATCAATACACCATGTTATGTTAATCATAGAATTTATCTTGAGTTGATTAAACAGTTAAATAAATAATAACTAAAGTTGTGCTTTACTAAAAATGTAAAAGCATTTTTGTTTTTAATAAAACTTTGTATGTACACTACCTTGGTTTTATCATGTTCATGGAAAACAGTGTGATAAGAATTGTTGTTCCAGGTGCTAATTTTCACTTATGAATCATTTGCCATGATCTTATTGGTTGTTTCTGTATGGTAAACCCCTTAAATCACTTTAAAGGTTTATGCAATTCTTGGACTTAGCAGAAGTTTTCTCTCTAAAGTTGTACTTCATTCCTCTGCAATGAAGACTATTGTGTTTGCTTTGCTGGCTGTGGCTGTGGGTATGTAGATTTCTCGTATTTATTATAATGTCAATTGTTAGTGTCTGCCTACACATTGACCTGTAAAATTCCTTAGTCTTTACGATTAATCTGAGACTTAAAATGATGATTGATCAGATAAAACAGCAAAATATGAAAAACAAACATCAGTTCAAGTAATAAGTTACAAAAGACACAACAAGCTTTAAAAAGTGATTTTATTTACTTTATTTTTGGCACTTTGTGAACAATTAAACATTCTTTTTATGAAGCTTGCAGTGCAGATGATAAAATCATTGGAGGTTATGAATGTTCGCCCAACTCCCAGCCCTGGCAAGTCTACCTTACTTACGATAATGGGGAACGCTGGTGTGGAGCATCTGTGATTAATGAAAGATGGATTGTTTCTGCTGCTCACTGCTACCTTTCGTGAGTATATCATACATTTATGTTAAACCTCATTAATCTCCTTTTTCCCTATAGAGCAACTTTTTTTAAAAGGATATAGCAGTTGCATGTTAACGTGTGTATTGTGAATACACTGAAAATGATGATTGTAAAATGTAACAGATACAGGATTTTTAAACCAAAGGCTGTGAAAAAAGTTACACATTCAATTCTAAAATAAAGATTAGTACATTAATCAAACATTTGAGACTATCCATAGACATAATATGTAGGATGGCAATATTGCTGGTAAAAGATATATTAGAGCCCATAATATATTCGTTTTTTTGTCAAATAGAGCTTCTCGTCTTACTGTCCACCTGGGAGAGCACAATGTCTACATTGAAGAAGGCACAGAGCAGCGGATCGGGGCAGAGAAAGCGATTCCTCACCCGGGCTATAATGATTATACGTATGACAATGATTTCATGCTGATCAAGCTGAAAGAGCCTGCCATCTTCAACAAGTATGTGCAGCCAATCTCTCTGGCAACCAGTTGCTCTTCTGCAGGGGAGCAGTGCTTGGTTTCTGGATGGGGCAATCAGATCACCACTGGAGGTGAGATGGCAGAGTAATGAAAATATTTTGTGTTATAAAACAGTTCAGATCTTGATTGATTAGCAGTATATGATATTTGATCCAAGGCCAATGATATGCCGAGCATCAGTGCTGGAACTATTTTATCACTCTGCTTCTTTGTGTGTTCCAGACAGACTGTTGGTCTGTGTATTAGTGGTGGAGATTTTTCAGTGACTGCAGGTTACATCAATGTGCCAGTAGGTGGTGACAAGTAAAGGCTACTACATGAATAGTAAAGAAAAGTAAAGAATACACTACATGACTTTTGCCCCAATTTACAGTCTGGATGAGTTAATGCTAGTTTCGGGAAGTCATACTCAGTCTGCAGATTTCGGCAAATCAAAGTTGACAGATTTTAGACTATGGCTGTGGTCAAAATTGCTACCTGTACCCTTATATAGGCTCTGTCTCAAATGGAACCCTAAGCCCTCGTGTTCTTCCTCCCGAGTCCACACTTGCATGACGTAATGCCGCTTTGACTGTTGGAAGAAGTCTGCTGCGGGGCTCATGGGCTTGCGGCTCGGCAAAAGCGTGCATCAAGGGCGCATATCGGCCGCAAAGGGCGCGGATATGAGAACCCTTCTGAAACCTAAAATGACAAATGGGATACCCATACGGTCTTGTGGACCTAACAGGCACAAGCCAGCCATTGTAAGACCACAAGTGCACATGAAGTGTGCCATTTGGGACAGGGTCATAGTGTACTTTTTGAAGTGACAGCCATTTGTGGTGTTGTCTTAAACTTTAGTGGACATTGAGTGCACTCATTCAATCCCATAATGCACCGCAGTAACAAGTGTACAACCGAGATACACTCAACAGGTAGCCGCTAGAGAAGATGCTGTCCAAGTGGACTATATTAGTGCAGTAATGTTGGGAATAGTGAATGAGGGTATCCACCTTATTTTTAACACAAGCGTGGGCGTGGCCATTTGTAACTTGAATGTGCTTCCGTTATTTTTAACTGTACAAACAGCTTGTTATGCTGCTTGATAATACAAACTGGTATTTCTCATAATAATATTTTAATGTATTGTTGTAAAAATACTGTTTTGTAGTGTAGATAGGTTTACCATTTACTGCACTTTGTTATTCTTCTAGTTATTTACATACAGCGGCTATAATTTGGAAATCTCGCACATTCAGAGTAGCTTACTTCCGCGTCGCGCAATAAGATGAATGGGGGACGTTTCTGAGTGTTCGGATTGACTTGAAAGTCTGGTATGTAATCCTCAGTCGTTTAATGTATGATGCCCAGTTTTTCTCTGTAACCAAGTTGGCAAGTATATAATGCAGTTATAATCTATTCCAGCCTTTACTGTCTTTATGAGTGAGTCATTTGATTCATTCACTAAACCAATTAGTTAAAAAATGCTGAAGAACGAATTCTGAAGAATTCAAGAACGAAACACCACTATTGTTTGTTGCTCTGAGACACGTAACACAAAATTATGTGGTGTCTTGTTTGAAACATTTTTGTTGGTGGGTAAAATACAATAAAGTAACTGGAAATGCTTCTAATGTGTAAGTTTGCCAGTATTCTTGTTAAATGAACTGTTGAATAAAGCCCTCATGCATGTGTATATATATATACACACACACACAAAAAGTTTGTATGTACAAGATCCAAATCTTTAACGTTGTACTTGTACTCTTTTTCCAGTTGACTATGCTTCTAAGCTGCAGTGTCTGAATTTGCCTGTACTGTCAATGGCGCAGTGTGAGGGTGCGTATGGATGGAAAATAACTGACAACATGTTCTGTGCTGGATTCATGGAGGGAGGCAAAGACGCATGTCAGGTATGTCATTGACGTAGTCTTCTTTTTTATGTGTGTTATATATTTTCATATAAAATCACACATTTCTTCTTTTATTTTTCCAAATTATTCTCAGGGTGATTCTGGCGGTCCTGTGGTGTGCAATGGGGTACTGCGAGGAGTTGTTTCCTGGGGTTATGGCTGTGCTCAACGTGGCTATCCTGGGGTTTATGCTGAGGTGTGCCGCTACAATGACTGGGTCAAGTCCACCATTGCTAACAACTAACTGTTTGTTCAGCTAAATTTGACCTTTTAATTAAAATGTATTTTTTTCTGAAATATCTGTGGTTAAATTCAGCTTGGAACAAATAAAAGTGTTTCTGTCCATTAATTTTATATAGTATTTTAAGGTTTTCTTATCCAAAGTTGCTCTTAGCTCAAAATGTAATTCCAAAAAGGGGGAGTCATATCGCTATTCTTTGTGTTCACAATCACAAACTTGTGATATCAGAAATCTTGCTCCATGTAACAAATCTCAAATCATCTCAAACTGGTTTCTTGAACAAGACAGTGAGTTCACTATACTCAAATGGCCTTTGGGGTGTGCTGGAACAGGAGATTCACAACATGGATGTGCAGCCGACAAATCTGCAGCAACTGTGTGACGCTATTATGTCAATATGGACCAAAATCTCTGAGGAATGTTTCCAGCACCTTGTTAAATCTATGCCATGAAGAATTAAGGTACTTCTGAAGGCAAAAAGGGGTCCAACCCGGTACTAGCCAGGTCTACATAAAGTGGCCAGTGAGTGTAATGGGTGAAATAACAGATTATTGAAGTCATAAGATTCATAAGATATTCATAAAAGGTAAACCTTAAAAACACATAGTGTGGATTTAAGAAAAGTCTCCAGCAGATGCTCTACGGACAGTGAATGAATGACCAGACCAAAAGTCTATTAAAAATATGAAGACTTCAGATGCAAAAGCCTCTAAGTCCATCTAAAGTTTTTGTTTAATATTTACATTTTTATCAGGCTCCAATGTATAGGTTTCTAACCAAGTACCGGTATTTCTGAATGGGCTGAGGCTGGGATTTAGTGAGTTTGAAGTGAAAGTATTTGATGAAGGTATACTATGTATGGAGAGCATTTACTCAATATTATTATCTCATCTTTGACAGAGGTGGCTTTTAGAGGCTTTTGCATCGGAGGTCTTCATATATTTACAGTATTTATTTATTTTTAATTAGAAAGAAAGAAAGAAAGAAAGAAATGTGACCTTTGGGGATTGTTTATTTATACAGTGAGGAAAGCATCTGCTGCATGTTGAACATTTAAATCTTTTTTTTTCTTTCTTTTTTGCTACACACACATAAGAACATACTTCAGTATGTCATTAAACTAATTTTCTTTTTACCTATGAGTGTAAGTGTAACAAAGTGTTTTAAAGGAAAATTACCTTTTAAATTCCACTTTTTTGCTGAAATTGTAGAGGGAAAGAAAACATGGTGAGCAATATTACAAATATCCTCTAAACAAAACAGTGATTTCTAATTACACTTAAAAGTTGTAAATGTATATTATTCCTTTTAAATGTCATTAGATCTCTGATGCAATTGGAACAACTCATCTGAGAGTGATTCACCTGACACTAGTGGCTCTGACTCTGATTGGGAGTGTCATTTCAATGGGGAGTCTTCATCAATGAATGAAGCATGCAAGTGGGGAAGTTTGATAAATGCTCATTTTTAGACATCATGTGCCTAACATGCAACACATCATGCGTTGCAATATCTAGTGATGTATCGTGATGACTTTCTTCATGCTTTCCTTTTGTGTAATTATGTAATGTTTTGATGACACATTGACTTTTATGGCTGCTTTAAACTATAGCTAACTATAAATTATTAGAGAATTTTTCTTGTACTGACTGAATCAAAAATACCTAATAAAATTGTTCACTGTCTGAAGTTGTGCTTCACTCAAAAAGTAAAATAGCTCTTAATCAAGCATACATTTAATATTTAAATATCAATGGGAAAAATGAATTTAACACTCTTTTTAAGATGACGTAGTCACTATTGCAATACACTGTAAAAAGTGAACAGTTGGATCAACTTAAAACAATTACTTCAATTGGTAACACCTAAAGACATTAAGTTTTCTCAACTTAAATTATCAGATTTTTCACGATAAAACGTGATAATTTAAGTTAAGAAAACTTAATTTCTTTAGGTGTTACCAATTGAAGTAATTTTTATTTGAATTTTTATTTTGAAGTAACAGTAAATTATAAATAATTATAAGTATCTAAACCAAACACTCTCCCTAACCATAATTCTATAATAAGTACATATTTAATTAATATGACTCAGTAAGTACAATGTTACTACATCACATTAAAATAAAGTGTCACTAAAATTAATTGTTTACATTAATTTAATATATTAATGTAATCCTCCACATATGGATGCTTGTGTGATTGGATTATTTTAGTTATTAATTCAACAATGGAACAAAACAAAGCATGTGTTAGACTGACTATTGACATGCAGCAGGTTACCGGATATCAAAATAGATGTTGTTCCTCAAACCTATAGGCAAGGCAAGGCAAGTTTATTTATATAGCACATTTCATACACTACGGCAATTCAAAGTGCTTTACAAAAGGAATTAAAATAATCACAAAATAAATAAAAAAATCAAAATAAATCAACAAAAGTTGATTAGCCATTTTCTGGCTAATCAACAGGGAATAGGTTGTCTATTTTGGGAACCAAAAATTGTTGGTAATTGCTTCTCACAACTTTCGTGAAATTCTTAAAAATTGCTATGGGGGAAACATGGAGAAGGTGAACTCCTCATTGGGAGAAAGGACACATTTAAGGGAAAGAATCAAGTATAAGTTATGAAGAAAAAAATTGAGGGGCAATTAATGATTTTGATCAAGAAGAGAGAATGGAAAAAGGATCCAGAGATAATTGGTGATGAGGATGACAACTATACCTTCTTTTCATCTGATAGGGAATCATCTGACTCTAGTGACTCCAAGTCATCAGATGAAGAACAAGAGCATTTAGATGAGGCACAGATAAAGAATTTGAAAGAACAGGAAATTGAGGGGGGACTGGGAGGTTTTTGAAAGTGTGAGTCTGGGCTTCATGTGCATTATATAAGCCATGCAAGTGGGGAAGATTGTATATGCTCTTTCATACTTTTGGACAAGGTCATTGAAGATTCAGCTGACTGAAAGATATTGCAAGGTACTTGTTAACACCTGAGATCAATACTGTAAGTATTTGCTTTCTCATTGTGTAGTATTGGTTGGGTTGTGTATATTGTGCACAGCTCAGTGATGTATTGTGAAGGCTTGGCAGTTTTCCTTTTGTATGATTTATTAAGATAATAACTAAATGTTTCAGTGACCAAAGTCAGACTTGATGACACTCAAAACAATAGATGTCTTTCAAATATTATTATTATTATAATCATTTTGTATTTAAATTATGTTTTCCGTTGAACCCCTTGTGTTTCCTGCATTATCACTTTAAAACATTAATGCTGTTTCTGAAATTTGCAGGATCTTTCTTTTGTCTGAATGTGAGCACTTCTTTCCTCTACTACAATGAAGATTGTTATGTTTGCTTTGCTGGCAGTGGCTGTGGGTATGTAGATCTCTCTTCATAATTATTATTTTCAATGTTTTACACTGTCCTATAGCCTGCCTATCTTTAACCTTAATATGATACAGCATTTTACTGATACATAAATGTTTACTGATCATTATTAAATGGTAAAAATGACAGACACAAATATCAGAAGCATGCACCGTTTGAAAAATTACACGTCTTTTTTAAACAAATCTCTTTTTTTCCAGTTTGTTGCACAGGTGAGCTAATCATTGGAGGTTATGAATGTCTACCCCACTCCCAGCCCTGGCAAGTCTACCTTACTAACGATGGGAGACGTTGGTGTGGAGCATCTGTGATTAATGAAAGTTGGATTGTTTCTGCTGCTCACTGCAAGATTGAGTATAACTATATCCTCACTTTATTTACTTATTTATTCAAAAGATGGGGGTTCATTAACCAACCCACCACTCTGGCATCCAATGTCAGCTTATAGCCCTAGTTTTGTAAAGCCTATTTGAAAAGTATAGTGTACCGTTTTTTGTTTAAATTGCCTCTTTTCTGGATTCAAGGAGTAACCACGACATTTTTCTTTACCATTTAGCACACTAGTGCGAGAGTATTTATTATTGTCTTGACATAATGTCTCTGAGATTTCGTATAAAACCCATTTGAGACTATAGCAGTATTTTGTAGGATGGCAATATTGCTGGTAAATGTTGTATTAGAGCCCAGTAATATATGAGTTTTTTTGTCAAATAGAGCTTCTCGTCTTACTGTCCACCTGGGAAAGCACAATGTCTCCATTGAAGAAGGCACAGAGCAGCGGATCGGGGCAGAGGAAGTGATTCCGCACCCAGACTATAATGATTCTATGTTAGACAATGATTTTATGCTGATCAAGCTGAAAGAGCCTGCCATCTTCAACAAGTATGTGCAGCCAATCTCTCTGGCAACCAGTTGCTCTTCTGCAGGGGAGCAGTGCTTGGTTTCTGGATGGGGCAATCAGATCACCACTGGAGGTGAGATGGCTAAGAAATAAAACTTTTCTTTATTAACATTTGATAAGGTCCGTTCTTAAAGCATTGCATTCAAAAGTTTAGATATGTATATATATATATTTGGGGTTTTTTGTACACATATATGTATATATTATACATAGGCCTAGCTATATATTTTTTTTTCCCCAGTTGACTATGCTTCTACGCTGCAGTGTTTGGATTTGCCTGTACTGTCAACGGCGCAGTGTGAGGGTGCATATGGATCAAGCATAACTGAAAACATGTTCTGTGCTGGATTCATGGAGGGAGGCAAAGACTCATGTCAGGTAGCCTATGTCATTGACGTAGTTTTTATCTATATGTCTGTTATATATTTTCATAAAGACTTTCTTTTAATTTTCCCATTTTTTTCTCAGGGTGATTCTGGCGGTCCTGTGGTGTGCAATGGGGAACTGCGAGGAGTTGTTTCCTGGGGTAAAGGCTGTGCTCAACGTTGCTATCCTGGGGTTTATGTTGAGGTGTGCCGCTACACTGACTGGGTCAAGTCCACCATTGCTAACAACTAACTGTTTGTTTAGCCTGGTTTACAGGATAATTTTCCTTATTTTATCTTGAAATATCTCAAATTAAATTCAGCTTGAAACATGCATAAGTGTCTTTGTGTTGTATTTTTAAATGGACAGTCAACATGAAACGGAAGTCTCAAACAAAATAAAAAAAGTAGGGAGGAACTTGATTTTTGACCATAGGGAATTGATTGGATTGCCGTGGTTTACTAATTGATCAATCTCATGTGAGTGACAGGTTGCCCCGCCCTCACACCATGGAAACACATCATCAGAGAAGAAAAGAGATGTTGTTGCAAGAGGGAGAGAAGTTATTTTGATTAAAGATTACGAGGCCACATGAATATAAAAAACAATAATGAGCACGGATAAATCATTTATATTAAATAGTGCAATATTCCATAACTGTGAAAACACTGAAAAACTAGTTTTTGTAAAATGTAGACATTATGACACCTAGTGATAAATAGCCCAGATATCCTATTTGAATATATGTGAACTTATTACCAAGCATTACCCATATTGCTGGAAGATATGATACAGTTGTTGGAACATTGCTCAGTTTACAGTGCACAATACATTTTGATGCAAAATTCATAAAATGCTTGTGTGACCGCAATGTCCTATAAAATCATCCGATATCCACAACATATACAAATATCTTTAACTTACCTCTACATTGTGCTTCATCAGTGTTTTTTTGTTTTGTTTTGTTTTCTGAGGAACTAATAAGCTATTTATTTTAAAGACTACAACATTCTATTTTTGTGAACTACAACTCCCACATATAGAGTCTCTGCGTGACGTCACACAACCTGCATCCCAGTGTTGTGATATGGCGACCTCGCATAAAGCCCATTAGATAAAGGCGCAACCAATGGGTTATCAAGAAAATACTGCATTGGAAAGATGCTGGGAAGAAGAAAAAAATTAAATCGGTGAGTTTGGGGCTTCTATTAGTTAATACAGAGCTATGCAGTCATGCCTTTATGGCTCTGCACACAACCACGCACAGACACGCGCCATATAAGAGGCAGTTTTGCACACAATGGGTTAGAACAGCAAAGCCGCATATTAGCGAAACATTGAAGGATATAACCACTGCACGAGTGAGAGTAAACAGCTATTATCTTGTAGTCGTCATTATTTCGACTTCCCTTTCATTCGTTGTTCAGCTTATTTTAACCCTGCACAGTGGGCTGTGTGACCGTGTCTCAAAACCTAGTGCTGATGTACCTTCATAGACGGCAGATTTGTGACATCAGTATCCACTTGCACTGGATTCTTTGTATCGTACACCATACCTAGAATACTTCTACATTAACTTGTTACAGTTTGATTGATGTGTAGTCCAAAATCACTTTCCATTTTTGTATTAGCCTATTCTGCTATAATGTGTTCCAGAAAGGCTGTCAGTCGGGTAACGTTAGTGGTGGGGATCATTCATTGACTCTTTCTGTAGGTTACATCAGTACAAGAGAACATCTTTTTTTAATCATTGAAACATTAATTCATTCAACCGATTCGATTAAAAACACTGATTAATTTAGGAGTTGATCGTAGACGCAGCCAACCTCAACGTTCAAACGCTATCTTTATTTTTTAGCTGAACTACCCCACATGGAAAGAACCTAAGAACATATGTTTTAATATAGGTTTTGATATAGGTTTTTAATATATGTGACATATATAAAATTGGCCGTTTTCCTATATTATATGTACATATATGCACATATATGTGTACATATGTGTACATATATACGTGCATATGCACGTATTATGTGTGCATATATGCACGTATATATGTTCACCTATATATGCACCTATTTGTTTACCTATATATTAGTAAAATTATTAAAATCCATAGCTATAGGCAACATAAATACAAGCCCAAAATGTAGAAATTTACATTATTTATTTACTTAACAACAATCAAATAGTACAAAAACAAAAATAAGACAAAAAACTGAACAGAAAAAAAAATAAAAATCTTTTTGATCTTTTCAGCTCCGTGAGCTTCGAATTGATAGATGTGCCTATCTGAGCTAGGCATCATGTATGACAGTTGCAAAAGTGAGATATGAGCTACAAAATGACCATCCTGCCATGAGCTATATAGGAGACATATCTTATAGGGCTTATATGTGGATATAAAGAAGCAATACAGGAGACCTATATGGCCTGTATATGCACATACACCTCAATTTTGCCTATATGTGGCATGTATACGTATATATGCAGCATATATATTATCATATATGTGCATATATGCTGTATATATGCAGCATATATGTGCATATAAACTGCATATAGGTTTCATATATGCGCATATATCCTCATATAGGTTCTTTCCATGTGGGACAGGCTGCGTCTAAAAGCTTAAAAAATGCTGCCTTTGGAGTAGGCATTCCAAGGTACTAGGAAGGCATCAAGGCACGTCCGTATCCAGTGTTAGCTTCACTTCCTGTCTCCTGAGATACCTTCATCTGAATGATTTTTGAAGGCAGCATTGATGTATCCTTCGCTGCCTTTGATATCCCACAATCCTGTGCTTTCCATTCTCTGACAGTTTTAAAGTCCAAAATTAAAGATGGCATCTGAAAGTCGCAGTTGTTGTCAAGTTTGTGTAATTGTACATTTTTTGACCAACATTTTCTACTATTGATGTCATTTCTATAAAGAAATTAATATTGTAGTTATTAAATATTTGCTTGGTTATCACCAAAGGCAAAGCTTGTTGTAGATCATTAGAGGGTACACCCACACACAGCAGACAGCGACAGGGAAACTGAGTGCATGTGATTACCTGCATTGTTCTTCTTCAGGTTAACTCATACAGTATATTCGTGATTTTTTTTTTATTAAGATTAAAATGTCTCCACGATCTGCTTTTGAAGAAATATCGTAGTATCGTGCTACAGTGTGTTATATCAGTTGCAGTTTTGGTGCCTCTGTCCCAACATACTGTACAATGCGACCTACGTTCACATCACGTGTTAACACAGTCACAGAGGTTGAGTTACACTCACGCGATACTGCAATTCACAAAAGTTCATTATTTGCATGTGCTTTAAAGCCTTGCTGGTTAAACATTTCATTCGCTTACTGATGCGCTGTTCTAACATAGGGCTGGGCGATATATCGCATGACATTGTTAGGCGCATCTCGTCAGTAAAGCCGGTTCCTTGATTAGTAGTAAATCGCCATCACCTGCTTTCAGATGGAGCAGCATTTACTACACAGAGCCTAACAATGTCATGCGATATATCGCCCAGCCCTATTCTAACATGCACTTTTCTGAGAACATACACCCGAAGCGCACATCTAAAAGCCTGTCAAACAGCGCCTGGTTACTGTTTCCGTGCCGGTGTGTCCGTGTTGGTGTGTCCGTGCAGGTGTCCGTCTCGGTGTCCGTGTTTGTGCCGGTGAACGTGCTGGTGCCCGTCGCAGTGACCGTGCCCATGCCGGTGTCTGTGTTAGTGTGTCCGTGTGTCAATGCCGGTGTCTGTGCCGGTGTCCGTGCCATAGACTGTGACCATGACCGTGCAGGTGTGTCCTTGTTGGTGTGTCCGTCCCAGTGTCCGTGATGGTTTCCGTCCCAGTGTCCGTGCTGGTGTCCTTGCAGGAGACGGTGCCGGTGTGTCTGTGTTGGCGCCCATGCCGGTGTCCGTGACGGTGTCCGTGCAGGTGTGTCCATCCCAGTGTCCGTGCCGGTGTCCGTGCCAGTGTCTGTGCCGGTGTCTGTCCCAGTGTCTGTGCCGGTTTCCGTGTTCGTGCCGGTGTCTGTGCCGGTGTCTGTGCTGGTTTCCGTGCTGGTTTCCGTGCTGGTTTCCGTGGCAGTGTCCGTGTCAGTGTGTCTGTATTGCCAGTGCCGGTGCACAACAGAAGAAAGAAATTTATTTGGGTTTAAATAAAGGCTCCTTAATAACCAAAGTATCCTATAATGGATAGTATAAGTCCTTTTAAAATTTTGATTGTAAAATGTATTCCTGTTGTACTTATTTATAACAACAATTACAACATTACTGTAAATAATTTAACCAAGGCAACATCTGTGGTATTACGTTATCTAAAAAAAGAAAGTTTACAGTGACAGTCAACAGAGAGCTTATATCACTTATATAAAGCTTGAATGATCTAGATTGGTATTGGTTGATCGTGATGACGAGAAAATTAGTTGTCCGTATTCAGCTGCAAAAATCCTGATCGAAGTATCCCTAAAATGTATACTTTTAATTCGTGAACTTTACTTAATTGCATTTTCTCATTATGGGGACCAAGGAGAATGGGGCCTGAAAATAAAATAATATATATTAAAAAATAGTTCATAGGAGAAGGCCCTGTTTCTGAGAGTGAACGACCAGTTGGATGCATAGCCATAGAAAATACAGGTGCTGGTCATAAAATTAGAATATCATCAAAAAGTTGATTTATTTCAGTAATTCCGTTAAAAAAGTGAAACTTGTATATTATATAGACTCATTACATGCAAAGTGAGATATCTCAAGCCTTTATTTGTTATCATTTTGATGATTATGGCTTACAGCTTGTGAAAACCACAAAATCAAAATCCCAGAAAATTAGAATATTACATGAAATCACACAGTAATTACACAGTAATCCCATGGTCATTGAACCAGGTTTTGGTTATTTTGGCAGTGTGGGCCGGTGCAAATCCTGCTGGAAAATGAAGTCAGCATCTCCATAAAGCTTGTCTGCTGAAGGAAGCATGAAGTGCTCTGGAAATGTCCTGGTAGACGGCTGCGTTGAGTGGACAGCACAGTGGACCAACACCAGCCGATGACATGGCTCCCCAAACCAACACAGACTGTGGAAACTTCACACTGGACTTCAAGCATCTTGGATTGTGTGCCTCTCCATTCTTCCTCCAGACTCTGGGACCTTGGTTTCCAAATGAGATGCAAAATTTGCTCTCATCAGAAAAGAGGACTTTGGTCCACTGTGCTTTATTAAATCCAGAGTCAACGCAGCAGTCTACCAGGACATTTTCAGAGCACTTCATGCTTCCTTCATTTTCCAGCAGGATTTGCACCGGCCCACACTGCCAAAATAACCAAAACCTGGTTCAATGACCATGGGATTACTGTGTAATTACTGTGTGATTTCATGTAATATTCTAATTTTCTGAGATTTTGATTTTGTGGTTTTCATAAGCTGTAAGCCATAATCATCAAAATTATAACAAATAAAGGCTTGAGTTATCTCACTTTGCATGTAATGAGTCTATATAATATACAAGTTTCACTTTTTTAATGGAATTACTGAAATAAATCAACTTTTTGATGATATTCTAATTTTATGACCAGCACCTGTACAGTAGCAGAGAGAAAGCAGACAGAGGCCATGGCAATTGGCAAGGTTAAAGAAAAAGTTTTGACTGACCACTTATGTTTGGTTAATGTTAAATGGATGCTGATGCATGTCAGATATAACTGTAACACATTTGTGCAGTTTTGTGCTATTAGTTAGGCTGATTATTCACCAAAAAATAATTGTTTATTTAATCAAATGTGAAGCATTTACACTTAAATACATTGTGGGCTTATTTAGAAAACAGGTGGGCTTAAATTATTTTGTCAAGGTTGAAATTACAAAGCAATTTAATTTAGTCACTTTATGATGTTTAGATGAAAGATTAATATTACAGCCCCACTTTATTAGAAACTTAGTTATGATGACTGGGCTTATTGGACACACTTCCTCTACCATGCTAATGATTAAAGATATGTACATAGTACAATCTATGTACTATGTAACCTATGTACTCTTACCTTCATTAGTTAACCTGCATAATTTCTTTCTATTTTAGGAGAACTTTAGAGATCTGAGTTCAATTGTATATTGAGCTTCACATCAGAAGTTAAGCATCATGGAACATGCTAATGACCCACTCAGTGAACCATCTGCTCCTGAAGCAAATCTGCACAATGAGCACCTTTCACCTTCAGACCACCCGTCTCCTTTGGAAGCACCATTAGATAGTACTGTACATGGAATAGTGGCTACAGAGAGTACAGATCAAACCAGTGGTCTTGAGTTGAAACTGGACCTCTATGTCCCAGCACCACCAATAATAGAACCTATAACCCCCGTAGAGGAAACAGTGGAGCACTGTGCTTTTCCTGTGGCAACACAAGATGACAGCACACAACCTGAAGCCGTTATAGAGGAAACAGATGAAACTGCTGATGTTGAAGGATTGCATTGTGAAAATCAGTCAAGTCTGGCTGAGTCGAGTTCGGATACTGTGACAGAAGTGGAATGTGAGCGTGCATTCAACGAATCTGGCTCATCAGACTCTAATGCTGCAAGTTGTGTGCCTGAAGAGCCCATGAGCTCTAATAAAACACCAAAAATGTGTGCCAACACTAAATCATCAACTGGAAGTACAGCACACAATGCCGACAGAAAGAACATCCCTCCAAAGAAGGACAAATTTAATCCTCTAAAACTTGATATGGCCAAAGTAATACCTCTCACCTGTAAGTTTTTCAACACTTATGTGTGTTTTCCTAGAAGAGCCATTGTTATGGTCCTCATATACAGACCCTTTCCAAAAAATTTGAATATCATGGAAAAGTTTATTTATTTCCATAATTCCATTCAAAACGTTAAACTTCCATAGATTATAGATTCAGGGCCCACAACTTAAACGATTTCAAGTATTTAATTGTTTATTTGTACATAATTTGGGCTTCCAGCTCATAAAACCCACGAAAACAGGATTTCAAAAAATTTGAATATTACATGAAATCACACAGTAATTACACAGTGATACCATGGTCAATGAACCAGGTTTTGGTTCTTTTGGCAGTGTGGGCAGGTGCAAATCCTGCTGGAAAATGAAGGAAGCATGAAGTGCTCTAAAATGTCCTGGTAGACGGCTGCGTTGACTCTGGATTTAATAAAGCACAGTGGACCAAAGTCCTCTTTTCTGATGAGAGCAAATTTTGCATCTCATTTGGAAACCAAGGTCCCAGAGTCTGGAGGAAGAATGGAGAGGCACACAATCCAAGATGCTTGAAGTCCAGTGTGAAGTTTCCACAATCTGTGTTGGTTTGGGGAGCCATGTCATCGGCTGGTGTTGGTCCACTGTGCTGTCCATTCAACGCAGCCGTCTACCAGGACATTTCCAGAGCACTTCATGCTTCCTTCAGCAGACAAGCTTTATGGAGATGCTGACTTCATTTTCCAGCAGGATTTGCACCTGCCCACACTGCCAAAATAACCAAAACCTGGTTCAATGACCATGGTATCACTGTGTAATTACTGTGTGATTTCATGTAATATTCAAAAAAAATTAAATCCTGTTTTCGTGGGTTTTATGAGCTGGAAGCCCAAATTATGTACAAATAAACAACTAAATACTTGAAATCGTTTAAGTTGTGGGTCCTGAATCTATAATCTATTTAGTTTAACGTTTTGAATGGAATTATGGAAATAAATAAACTTTTCCATGATATTCCAATTTTTTGGAAAGGGTCTGTATTTATAAATGTATGAAATGAAAATGTATATTGTTTCCTTAATGCACGCTACTGTTCTTATTTTGAAGGATTAAATTGTAATATATATATATATATATATATATATTTATATAAATGTCATAACTAGCTCTTTCTGTGATTCACTTCTCTCTGCTGCAGTTAGGCCAATAATTTTCAAATCTTTCCCTTCCAATATGCAATGCTCGCTTTTCACAATATGATCAACAACCATTGTATAAAATCAAGTCACACCCTACACATTTTATTTTTTATTCAATAGCCATTTTACTTAGGAAACGTCACAATTGCGGTAGTAGAGTCTATAACAAAAGTTTCATGTCTGTTTGTAGTCAAGTACAATTTTGTTTGCTCTAGCTATTTGTTCTTTTCTAACATGCATTGTTTTGTTTTATCACACTGACTTCTAGCATCCCAGCTCTCACTTCAATGCCTAGAATGTCACATCATCTTCAGTGACTCCAAAAGCAAAGATCGGCACCTTAAAATGAGCCACCCTGCAGAATATCAGCAGAGCATGCTGGGAGATGTTCTCTTTACATGCTATGTTTGTGATCAGCATTTCACCTCCTCCACAGAGCTCATGGCCCATCAACGCACACACACTGGTAACGAGCGGTTCAAGTGCCCGTTCTGTAGTGAGGCCTTCTACCAATCCTGTGAGCTAACAAGTCACAAAAAAAAAATTCACTACAGCAAACATGGATACACCTGCTCAGAGTGTGACAAGCCTTTCAAAACCTTTACTTTGCTCAGATACCACCAACGGGTACACACAGCGGAAAAGCCGTATGTTTGCTCACACAAACACTGTGGTAAAAAGTTTTCTGCATCCAAGTCTCTTCAGAACCACTTAGGAAAACATCACAAAGAAGATACCAAAGGTGACCAGACAAATGCTTCTACCACCACAAAGAAAAAGAGAACTAAAGGTAAATGACCAAAACATTCTGTGTATCATTCATTCAGTCGTATTTTAATTTAATATTGAAAGTATAAAAATGTGAAAAACCTTTTTCGTTTTTTTTTTTATAAAAAAAAATTAATAAACCGTTCAAATATTTGATCTCGGCACATGGGCTGGAATAAAACTCCCCGTCCTCTGATTGGTCAGCCAAAAATCAAACCGTGCCATCATCAATTGTTCCTCAGTTCTGCGCAGCAGAATAGCTGTACGGATTCCTAACACGGTTATTGCAACTACAATTCACCTTTTTCTCATCAAACAACCAGACTAACGAACCGTACCGGGGCAGAGCCTAGACGGCTTTTCTTTCATCACTTAGAAATAAAACATGATTAGACGGATTGTTGAGAATGTTGCTGTGCTGACTATTTGATTTATTTATACTTTTAATTTTGTTTTTCTGCAGGAACAAATGAGCGAAAATTCCCATGCTCACAGTGCGATGCAGTCTTCAAGACTTCTAAAGCACATCTTCTTCACATCAAAAATAATCACTCTCAAGAGTCACAAAGTAGCACTGTGTTGGTGCCACAACCAAAACCACCTGGACTTACTATGACACAGACAGCAAATGGACAACCACAGACTCTGCTCATTGAGACCCTCGGACCAGCACCACCGCAAATGGACAAGCTGGATGCTGAGCAAATTAAAAGACTAATTGAGAAACTTGGAAATGTACAGAAAGTAAATCAGTTGGTTATATTGCCTTTGCAGCCACAAAGCTTTGGGTTACCCCATCCACAACCATCAATGCAACCATTACATGTGAATTTTACTCAATCAACCATTCAGCCAACACTATGTGAACAATCTGACACAGGCCCATTAAAAGCAGAGCAAATTAACCTCCAAGTGTCAGCAGAGATGGAAGATTTGCAACAAAAGGAAACTGTTCTGTCACAAGAGGAAACCATTCTTTCATCAGAAAACTCAGAGAACCAAGTAGCACCTGTTAAACTGACACAAACAGAGGCCCAAATGCAAATGGATGAAATTCACCTTGAACTTATACCAATACAGACAGAAACTTCGGTTTTGCTGGATCAAACACCTTTACAGTATGAAGCGTCACAAAATGACTCGGTTCATGAACTGTTACATGCAGCAAAGGAACATATTCCAGAAACAAACTGTGAACCACATTTAATTCCTCAACCTGAAACAGCAAGTTCTCATCAGAGGACAATGGAAAAGGACAATGTTCCGGTTGACACAGTAACGCCTGAGGAGACAGTTACCAATGCAGAGACAGCATGTCCTACTAAAATTCAAGATTCAATAGACTTGTCAGTGGAATCAAACTCACAGGTAGTGAGTGAACAGGGTGATATAAGCAAATTAATTAAGCCTCAAGAACTTAAGCAATTCCAAGCTCAAAAGGACCAAGTTGAGTCAGAGAAAGAACCATCCATGATGGAACCACAATCTCAGCCGGATTCCCTCAACACTGTGCAGAACAACACCTTAATTGACCTTCAACAAAGCTCTGTGCCAACACCAGACCAGACTAGTGCCAATTTACAGGATTGCCCTTTTGTTCAGAAGAAAATTCCAACAAAGAAAAAAAGATCTAAGAAACAATTGGCTGACAAACTAGAGACTAAGGAAGCAAGTAAAGTATGTGATGGCCAGGTAGCATCTACCAAGAAAATCAATACTTCATCAAAAGTGATTACTAAGAAAAAAGAAAAGACAAAAAATAAAAAGCTTGTTGTCAAATTTGGACCAAGCGAGAAGAAAAAATCCTCTAAACCGAAGGTAATAAAACCATCTAAAACCAAACAAAAACAGAACCAGCAAATTAGTGATCAAAACCAAGTGCCTATTTTGTCTCAGCATGACAATAAATTGGATTTTAACCAAAAAGTGCAAAAAGATAAAGTAAAGGGGGTTGAAAGTCCTTCAGGAGTAGCAGTGAAGTCAGTGGGTCAAATGAATAATGCAACAACAGACACTGTTTTGGTGGCACCAGAAGCAGCACAACAAGGGAAACTTCAAAAGAGAAAAATTAAGAATCAGGACAATTTGCTCAAGAAGGCACAGTCTGTCCAGGAGGTCCAACGAGATGAAACACTGGTACCTGTGCGAAAGAAAAAGAAGCAGGGTAAAACACCTGAAGACGATTGTCCCAAGAAACCCAAGGTTAGAAAGACCCAAAATAATAATTTTCAGAAGAATTGCAAAAAATTACCAAAGCATAAGGTCACAAAGGCAAAATCCAGACCTGATGTTTCAGACGTGCCTCACATAGAGAAACAAGCTCTGCTCTTATTAAAAGGCCACAAGCAGCCTCAGCTGAAGGTACACAAGTTGGATGCTACTGAACTCGAGAAATCACCCCCAAGCAAATGCAATAAAAAGGTACTGCAAAAAACAAAAAAAGCACCTGGGAAACCCTTGAATGTAGCACACCAAAAGAAAGCAAAATCAGTTCAAAATAAATTGGTGGAGTATCACGGAGAGCCCTTGTCTTTCGAAATGTCCTCTGTTGAGAACAGCCATGGTTCTGTGTCTACGAAGCCCAAAATTGTACGGAAACGCAAAGCGCCTACAAAAATAGACCAGGAAATTGCATTGAGCCCTCCATATTCTCAGCTTACTCTTGGGTGCCAGGACTGTGGGAAGACATTCTCAGAAGTGTCTGCTTTACAGGAACATATGGCGGCCTGGCACTCCGCTGGAAAGGAGGCTTTCCCGGATGAGACAATTGTTGTTGTTAAAAAACGAGTCATGAGACCTGGTCCTAATGAAAAGCCTATTTCACCTAATGTCTTTGAAATTCAGGTTGCAACAGATTGGGATATGGAGTCTGAGGTGGGGGAGATTGTGGGAGAAAGACTATCATTCCCAGCATTAAGTCCGTCTCCTTCTTTGACACTTGCTTCTGGTGGTGTTGAAGGAAAGCAACAAGAAGGAGACAAATATATTGAGGGAATTGTTCCTGAACCTGAGCAACCTCCTGAGAAAAATCCTTTAGAAGTTTGCGAGATCCCTTCACAGATGTCTACCCCAGCCTTAGTCAAAAGTATCGTGCCCCAGGAGCTACCTGAAAATGCTAATGAGAGTGTGTCAGAAAAAGAACAGAGCAATGAGGTTGGGACCATCACAGAAACTTCTTGCACTGAACTCAAAGATGCATTGGAGGAAGAAATTAAAGAAGAACTGCCCATAGGTGTCAATTTAGTCATGATTGGAGACCAAAATGAGGATGAGAACCATAACACTCAGATAAATAACATTTCAGGTGTCTCTCAAGAGCATGAAAATGAAGAAAGCAATCCAGGTCCTCAGACTCAAGAGTCTGCAAGAGATGCTGATGAAGTATTAACTCAAAAAGTTCTTACTGAACCAGAGATAAAGCAAGAAGAAGAGGAGGTACTTGTACGGAGAGTTGATGATCAGAAAAGAGTGATGGGAGGACATTCTGTGAAAAAGGGTAAGAAAGGAGTTGGAAGAAGCCAGGGCAAGAGACCGGTTGGAAGAAGAACTAACACAGAAAACAAAAGTAAAAAGGACATTGAAGGAAATAAGGATCCACAAGAATGCCAAGTGCTCTATCATATGTGTGTACTTGATACTCCAGAGAGAAAGAACAAAGAAACGGACAAAAATGGAGTTAATGCCTCTGAAACTTGTCAAACATCGTCTTCTGAGGAGGCTCCTGAGGAACAGGTAGTTTTTGAGTTGGACTCTGTTACCACAAGTGTAATGGACATTGTGAACTCTGAAGATGGATCATTCGAGACATCTAGAGAGCTGGTTAGAGACGGCAGCTCTCCTGGAATCATATTGGAAAAATACTTGACAGCACGTGAGAGAAATATGGAAAATCCAAACACCCAGAGTCAGATTAGACGGGTGAGGGTTTCTGCATGTTTTTCAGACTTTTTAGATGTTGTCCTTCAACATTTGAATAATAACTTTTAAACCCCTTATATATTGTGTCATGTAAAGTATTGTATGTGTGTATTGTGTATTCTCATTAAAGGCAAACTCCAAGTTGGATGCCAATAAAGTGACTTCAGCTTACACATCATCTGACATGAAAATAGAAGAACGTTCTTCAAATTTGTCTCAGAGTTGTTCGATGCGTGGAGTGCAGATGTTTATTGTGAAAGCAGAAGACCACTTGACTACGAATGAGATGTTTCAGGCACTCCAGCCTACAGATCCTCACCGTGTTGCATGTCAAGGTCAGTTTTAACTAAATGATTAGACCTTAATTATTTGTTAGTCTCTGTTCTAATACAGCAGTATCAAGAAAATACATTTAACCAGATGTTATCTGGTGCAGCTTGTTTGCATATGTTTGTCTATAGCCGCGTTTCCACCGAAATTACCCGGAACAATTTGTCCCAGGAACTTTTTTACTAGGAACTTTTTTTCCCCCAGACCTGTTGCTAGCCGCGTTTCCACCGCGGTCCAAAGTACCGTGAAGATTAGGCAAATAGTCCGGTGACGTAGGACTGCACACGACTTTACAGTTCCCACTGGATTTCATCCTCTGAATTTAAGCTTAATAAAGCCTGAACCTCGTTGTCGGTCCATTGGTCGTATTTTTTAAACTCCATTGTTGATTAGAATAGCAGACGACTGTTACTGCACGCACACACCAACAAATGGTGGTTGAATAAAATGCTGTGTGGTGTCAACCAATCAAAATGCGGCATGAACTCAACCAATCAGCATGTTCAGCGCCCAAGTCCCACCCCTAAAAGTTCCTGAACTTTCGAAAAAGTACTACCTCGCGAGCAGGGACTTTCGGAGGGGGACATATTTACCCGGAACTTCATTTAGACCCTGGTTCCTGCGGTGTAAACACACCGAGTACCACCCCAAAGTTCCTAGTTCCTGGGGAAAGTTCCTGCGGTGGAAACGCGGCTTATTTAAACCTTTTACCACTTTTTATTTATTCATATTACTTTGATGTTACATACAACATTATTACTGTTTGTTTTCTTTCTTTTTTACTTTATTTATTTTAGATAATACAGCCGTATCCTTTTTTACTAAATGTATTCTCTTGAACCCTTTCTGCAACATTTTGTCTATAAAAAAACAATTTTTTATTCCTCTTGCAGATAAGAACAGAGATGGCACCTCTTCTGACTCTCATGTAGTGCCCTTGCAGACCTACAGCAAGCAATGTATATTTTATCCTGTTAAGGAGGAAGAGCGAGAACATTTAGTGGAGCCTCCTCATGCAGAACATGCATGCTTAGATTCGGTTGAGCTTGCAGGTGGGGGACAAAATTCTGGATTTTATAAGATGTATTTAAATAATTTAATTTGGAATTATTTGCAATATCAAATACATTTGTTTTGCATGTTATCACTAATCAGTCGTAATACATAGGGGCTTCATCTGGAATTGAAGAATGTGAGGAAATCAGTGTGGATTTGGTACAAATGGACATGCAACATCTGCACACAAACTCTGAAGAGGGTAAATAAAAGAATAGCCAGGTTAATGATTTGATGTGTGGTCTGTTCTGTGAGCTCAGTTTGAGAATGTGCTATATTGTCTTTGTAGGTGATGTTAGTGCTGAACAGCAGAGAACCCAGAGCTTTCTAGAATTTCTCTCTGATAATTCAGACACAGAAGATGCCGATAATGTCCATTCTGAACCAGAAGCTGAAACCATTGTGATGTCCTGTTACAATGGAATACAGTGTAATGATACAGTACATCAGAAGGGCACAGAGAGATGTGGCAGAACGTGAGTGTTGTTGGCATAACATAAGATACCAGGTATGCCAAAATGCTGCCATTAATCTTTAAAAGCTGTGTTTTTATCTCTTCTTTAGAACCATGGGTGCCTCTCCAACAAGGCACACAGAACCAGAAAGACAGCTCAACTGGAAGCCCATTAACTATTTTAATCAGTATTTTACTTTGGACACGTGGAATGAAATTTCTGTCTGTACAAGGCAAACATCAAAACTTGCAAACCCTGTCACAGAAAAAGAGGTTGCACAGTATGTGGGAATCCACATTGCAATGGGAACTCTGAAGGTTAGTCCTAACACAAGTGCATGACAACATCTGAAAAATGGATAATTCTCAAAAGATGATGACAAACATTTTCCTTGACATTTTAGTCATGGAAAAAAAGATTTCAAATGGTCAAGAAACTGTGTAATATGAATGGATTTGACTTTATATTATTTTGCACATTTTTACTGCTATGTGAATTTGTCAAATACCTTGAACAAAAACATTGCCCCTACATGGCAAATGATTTACAGTTATTTATTGATCATTTTATTTTTCTGGGTTAAGCATCAGTGCAAGGTTTAAAAAGTGTGCATATATATATATATATATATATATATATATATATAAACAATGCTTGTGTCTTGATTGTATTTATTTGTCATGACCAATGTAAAAAAAAAAAAAAAAAAGTTGTGGAAAATATATTTCCAAGATCAGATTTTAAAATGATGATGTTAAAAAATATATACATAATTGTTTTTCATATGGTTCATTTAAATGTAATTATAAAATATTCCATATGTGACCCTGGATCACAAAACCAGTCATAAGTCGCAATAGCCAACAATACATTGTATGGGTCAAAATTATCGATTTTACTTTTATGCCAAAAATCATTAGGATATTAAGTAAAGATCATGTTCCATGAAGATATTTTGTAAATGTCCTACTGTAAATATATAAAACATTTATTTTTGTGAGTGCATAGCACAATTGCGAACATAAATGGACAACTTTAAAGGAGATTTTCTCAATGTTTCGATTTTTTTTGCACCCTCAGATTCCAGATGTTCAATAGTTGTATCTCGGCCAAATATTGTCCTATCCTAACAAACCATACATCAATGGAAGGCTTATTTATTCAGCTATCAGATGATGTATACATCTCAATTTCAGAAAATTTACCCATGTGACTGGTTTTGTGGTCCAGGGTCACATATGTAAATATATATTAATATATGGATAATATATCTAATAATAATAAAAAAATATGTTTGTCATATCAGTGGTGTCACCATCTTATTGTTATCTTATTGTATCTTATGGTTACTTTTTCATAAACTAAACTGAGACTCTCTCTGTTTTCCTACCACAAAGTTCCCCAGCACAAAGCTCTACTGGGAAGACTGCACACGAGTACCTCTGATCTCCGATGCCATGACGGCTTCAAGATTCTGTGAGCTCACTCGTAAAGTGAAGCTGGCCAGTTCTGATGGAGATTCCATGGAGATGAGTAACGATCAGCAGTCTGAAGAAAGTAATCAAGACCAGCCTGGACAGAGTAATGAAGTGCACAGTAATGAGGAGGCACATAATTGTGCAAACTCAAAGGCAGATCATTTGTGGAAGGTAATGCCATTGATTAGAAGAGTTCAAGTCGGTTGTCGGGCACTGAAGCGAAATGGAAGCTATGGGGTCGACCAGTACCCCCTTCCTTTTCAAAGACACCCAACCCATTCATTACTTCACACAGTTGTCATAAGTGGTGGAGGGTTGGTTGTGGACTTCAACTTGAGTGCAGATGACTCCAATAGAGAAAATGTAGTGGAGAAAATGGTCTCTAGGGGTAAAGACAGAAATGAAGGGATGGTGTTTCTTTGCAAACCAGAGCTTTCCACACCTTCTATGCTAGAGCATCTTTTAGAGGCGGGTGTGCAAAGCGCTGGCAAGGTTGGTGGGGCAAGAGGGCAAATAGGTGACGAGTTTGTGAGCTCAGATGGAAAACTCAAACTTTTCAGATGTCATCATGGCTTTATCCTTTCTGCAGTGGTAAAGGAGAAGCCGCGCTCAACATCTCTTGTCAGTGGCTTTGAGCGAGCGATTAAAGCTGCGAATCTTAACCGTGACTTGAGAAGTCTTTATCGCACTCCATGCACAAACTCAGCAATCAGTGGTTGGCCACATTCTGTTCTCTGGGACTTGATCGATCTGGTGTTGGTAAATGCATGGATACAGTATAAGCAAGATTACAGTCATATTACAGATCTGTTATCACTTATGGCATTTCGTTTGGAGGTGGCCAAAGCACTGATTCTCTCCAGTGGCTTTGATGCTCAAGACTCATCACCCCCCTGCCCTCCTGCTCCCAAACTACATGGCCCAGATACAAACTCAAGACCTTCTCAGGTTCTTGAGAGCCCCTTGCCGGATGTACACACACGGTACGATGGCTTTGGCCACTGGCCAGAGCAGCTAGCAGAGGGCGAGGAGGCCAGGAGGTGTAGATTTGGAGGCTGTGAGAGAACATCACGTGTGCGTTGTCTCAAATGCTGTGTGTTCCTGTGCATTTCTCGAAACCACAACTGTTTCCTGAAGTTTCACAGTCAGGGGTCTTCATGAGGATTACAGGCTGTGAACATTTAAACTATAACATTTACTCATTTACATAAATAAGATGGTTAATTGTTAAGTTATTGCTTACCATGACTCATGACAAACCATGAGCCACTTATATCTATTCTTGTCCAGGTTGTGTAGTTGTTACACAATTAAACCCATTTGGATGTATAATGAATGTTTTATTGTGATTGTTATATCTTCTTTTTATGTAGATACTTTTAAGATTTAAGTATCATCTTTTTATGAATAGTATTTTATTGTATTTTACACCTAGCAAACAGTAGATAATGTCCTATGAATTATTTGCTTTCTATTTCCTAAAAAGGAAAAGTTCATGTTTAGAATGTGATGTTTTCATTTCATAATTCATATGGTTCCTGCTCATTGTGCATTGCGAAATCATCTTCAATTTATTTGTGTGAAATAAAAGCTTTTAAATTTTATAGTATGGGCTCAATCTTCTTATGATAGCCTAAACACTTTAATGCATTTAAATATGTAACAATATATAGATTACAGTATATTTATTAGCATTGCATATGCAATTATTTTACATCCGGGCTACAAAATTGACAATATTATCTCATTTTAGAAGCGATTGACTTATTTTGCATGGCAAACAAGGCATTTCGATACCTGTTCTGCTTTTTCATGAACACAATGGAAAGTACAGCGGACGCCTTGGCACGTGATGCAGGTTTTTTTTCCAGTCTAGCAGCGGGTCACTGACTACACGTTTGCGCCCCCTTTATTTTCATATGTATGTCTGGCTTATGCCTTTTCCCTCCAGACAAAAAGGTTATTCTCTTTCGGGTAAGAATTCTGCTGAATTATTTTTTAAAGACCCAGATTTAAATAACTTAAAATGTAAATATTTCCCTCTTTTGGGCTTTGTTTGATACGGCTTTGGCTAGCGAACTTGGTTTTTACTCTACAACAAGTTTAACCTCGAACTCAACAGCCTGCTAATCTAATAGCCGCTTAATAAATAAGAAAAGCTTTACGCCATTTAAACCTCTAAAGTTTCGTTTTGACTGATATCGGCGCATTGGTAGCGGGACTAATTTCAATACATTAAGTAATGAGCTTGTTAGCTACATAGCATTGGTTCAATTTGCAGATGATAAAGGCCAGTGTAGGCCTCGTTAGCCGGTAGCATGTAGCTTAGCTTAGCATAGCTTAGTTAATGCGAACAAACGGTAGGCGGCTCTAAAACGCGCGATTGGAGACGTTCGGTATCCTAACACTGTTTTCTAAAATCATTTTTTATATTATGGACAAATATTCTTGGACTGCTGTGATTAAGTTCTTAGTGCGTGTAGGCAAATGTATCTTATTTTAAGCTTGCCAGCTATGTTCTGTGTTTTAATGGCTTAGTTGACTTGTACAACTTCATTCTGAAAGCTAAAGTACGTAGAAACAGTTCAATTACGTTCTTACGTTGTTTATTCATTTGAGTGGCACTTTTTAAATGGGTGATGGCATTTTGTGATGTATGCACATTAGTATGTTTATACCCTATATATTTGTATATTTAGACTATCGTCTCTTCGTTACAGTGAAATTTACAGCAGGTGTACATTGAATCCTTAAGCCCTCATTATGGACTCTGACATACTGAACATAGAGGAGATAGTAATGGGCGGTGGAGAGACTGCTGCCCCTGCTGAACTGCCCCCTGTGAAGACAGAGGTTGCCTACACCACCTCCATTCAGAACCGTGCACCACCTCCTATCATTCAGTCATGTAAGTGTGATGGGATGTCTTAATGTTACACTAGGTTAGGTTACCTTTATCATAAACTTGTAATTGGCATTGCCTTCTATAGCGATGTTTAAATTTGTCGTTCTCTCTGTGTATTTAGACCAGCATGAAAGCCTGCAGTGTTTCCAGTGTTTTATTACTTTCTGCAACTCAAAAGCCAAGGAAAGGCACATGAAGAAGAGTCATCGGGAAGAATACAAACAGCAACTTCAGCAGGTTTGTAGTGAACCATTACCTTGATAGCACAGAAGCACATATCTGATTATTTAGGATTCAGTCATTTACAACATTCACAGTTTGATTTTGGGTGAACTGTTTCTGAGTTTTTCTTCGCCAGTAGACCAGATACCAGATTTTTTCTGTCAAAATGACTGAAAGTACTTTAAATGATCAGTTAATGTTATTAAATTACATAAATGTATTTGGTTTAATCCACTTTACTATTACCAAGTGGTTTTGTTTCAGATATTATGATGTCAACTTTATTTGACAGACTTAGCAAACTGAATGCTGTTGCCCTGTGCTTCTCTTTTATTTTTAACATAGTGGATAGATGCAATATAACTGTTGTTTGAGTCCATGCTAATAGTGATATATGATTTGCAAAAGAATTATGCCGCCATATATCTATTTTTACTTATTCAATAGACTAATAAAAATAACATAAACTTAGCAGATACTTCTGCAAAAATCTGAATCTGTTGTTTTAATGTTCATTCAAACATATGAAATTATTTTGATTTGAAAAGGATGCATGTTCACATACATGTTGCCTTTGCATCAACAGTGTGATACTCTGTTCACATGCTACGTGTGTGATCGAACCTTCCCCTCTTCTGAGGAGCTGACACAACATCAGTCGACCCACAACAAGGAGGACAAGCCCTTCAAATGTGCACACTGTCAAGAAAGCTTCCGCACATTCTCAGAGGTGAGAGGAGGTTTACATTAATTGGAACTGAAAATGCTTGAACGACTTTTATATATTTCACATATTTTTTTATTAAATGTTGTCCATTTGTTTTGTAGTATAAAGTATAAAAGTATCTTAAAGGGTTAGTTCTCTCAAAAAAATGTAAATCCTGTCACCGTCATGTCGTTCCAAAACCGTAAGACTTTCATTCATCTTCGGTACACAAATGAAGATATTTTTGATGAAATCTTAGAGCTTTTTGGCCCTCATTCGACAGCTACACAACTACCACTTTGACGCTTCAAAAAGTTCATAAAGAGATTGTAAAACTAATCCATATGATTTAAGCTGTTTAGTCCAAAATTTTCTGAAGAGAAACTCTTGACATGATGAACAGATTTAATTTAGGCTTTTATTCACATATAAACACTGATCAGCGAACATAAACAGAAGCTCAACCGTACATGCTTGACGTGCGAGAACAAACCTCATTGGTTCTTGTGGAAGCTCAAACATGCTGCGTAACACATGAGAATGAACCTTATTGGCTCTAGCATGTCAAGCGAACATGCTTGGGCAACTATGTACTGTTGATTTACACATGCCATGCTTATATTTGGATTTTGTATAATTGTAAATGTAAGCCTATGTTTAATAACAATTCAACATGCATTACTTTCTTTCCACAAGTTAACAACGCATCGACGGCAGGTATGCCCTGAACGTCAGTTTGTGTGCAAAGAATGCAACGAGACGTTTCGAAGCCCTGGACTTTTGCGCAACCATCGTTTGGCCCAGCACCCCGTGCCCCTGGATGAAGAAGAGGCAGAGGATCCCACAAAGACCTACCGGTGTGGTAAATGTGGTAGGGGGTTTGAAGAGGAGGCAGAGCTCCTGCAACATCAGGAGAACCACGCAGGTGACCGGCACTGCAATGGTAGCGCTGCCGTCAAACGTCGAGGGAGACCGCCGAAAGCTGAGGCCACAGCTGCCAGTGAAAAGAAACTGAAGCGAAAGAAGGAGGAAGAGGCAGAGGAGCCTGAGGAAACCAACAATTCAGAAGACGCTTCTGCAACACCAGCCACAGCTGACTCGAAGACAGGAGGAAGACGAGGACGCCCAGTCAAATCTACCCAGGGGCCCAAGGCAGAAGATGACGAAGCAGAAAATGATGACAAGAAAGCTGTTCCTCAGCCGGCCCGGCAGATCCCTTGCACTGAATGTGATCTCACTTTTGCCTCCCTGGCACAACTTCGAGCACATAAGAAAGAGAAGCACACGCAGCGGAAGCCTCACCCTTGTGAAGAGTGTGAGGAGAGTTTTAACCGACCTGCGCAGCTGGAGGCCCACATGGCAAGGGCACATAGTGCTGGTCGGTACACCTGCCCCACATGTGGGAAAAGCTTTGGCAGAGAAAGTAACCTGAAGGCTCATCAACAGAGCCATGGAAAAGAAGAGAAGCCAGTCGGAAAGAGATAATTCAGTTGGGGAGAATTTTGAGGGTCTATGTTATCAGAAGACGAATTCGATTTTTTTAAATTTTGTGTATAGAAATGTAGGTGGGGACAGGGTTCACTTTAGATTTGAAGTTGTAACATAGTGGGGATCCTTCAACTGTGTGACACTCGAGATCAACACAATGTGAACATGTTATTTGAAAACTGGAAACCCAAAGGATTGTGTGTTCACAGTTAACTAATGGTATCCATGTTTGGGTGCCTCATTGTATCTTGACGTCTGTACATAGCTTTGGCATGGCAGTAAGAAAAGGATTCATACCACGACTGAATTCTCATTTGTAGGGATAACCATGTTGTAACTAATACCATCAAGAGAACCCCACAGAAAAGCCTTATTATATTGTCTAAGGCTTCACATTGTTGTTTTATTTCTTTTCTCTCTCTTTTTTTTTTTAATTTTAAAGTTTTTTCTATGAATATGATGTGTTATTGTTTTTACATTATTTTTAGAAGTGTGTACAATGGTGAGTGGGAATATTTACTAAATGAATGTTTTCTGATGAAATCTGGCTAAATTTTATTTCAAATGTTTTCATTTTCTACTGGGATGATTTGACATTTGACTTGAATTTAAATGTTACCCACAACTAAGACAGTTCTCTGAGTGAAGTAAATGTCTGAATAATTCATTGAAAATATTTTAAATGTCATCTGATTTTTTTTCTGTGTTGCTATTAATTATTTGCACACTACAGCATTTGCACTTGTGAAACCAGTGGTCAAGCTGATTTGTTTCAAGTTGAACAATATCTATATCTGCACTACTGATCATTCATGGAGAACAGTGGATATATCTAAAACTGCAATTGTCAGACCAAACCTATCCCTTTCGTTGCGGTTCCAGGCCAGTCAATCTTTGGTTAGCAAGCTCAGCATACTTCCACTAAGTGTTTAAGGTTGTTTGATGAGCTAGAACATGATATCTGCACAACACGTTACGTTTATTATCCGGCATTGAGCAAAGTGGATATGATTTTCGTGAAACCGGAAAGGCGTATCATCTTCCTGTGAATATTTTGGTTACCAAAGTTAATTAATTTAAAATGGAAACTAGACTAAGATCATTTTCATAAAGAATTAGAATGCCTAAAAGTTAAGTGGCTTTTTGCACGAGCAACCAGGTGGGGGAAAAATCCACAAAGAATTTCTTTCACATTCTAGCAGAAAAAACAACAACAACATGAGGCTGCGAGCACCTCAAAGACAGGTTGATTCAGAAACCCCACATCTAAACCTGTTTGTATGCAGCATTTTACTTATGGTAAATATTTGGTCTGTGCTGAACTAATATGAATTGGTGAACTACTCGATCTGATCTCACCATGAGGGGCGGTGAAGTATTTCATTTTTTAGAGGTCGACATTCATAAAGTACGAAGGATTGCGCATATCAATACATAAGTTAAATATCATGTAGAATAAAAAATTATGACATCAACAATTAAGACTATCTATTTGAATAGCAGAGAAAAGCAATGGACTGAGACAACATAACATAAAAGTTCTGCCAGCCAGGTTATGTGTCTTGCTCTTTGGTGTTAATTATAAACGCAAAGATGGTTCAGTCAGATCCGAAACGAAGCCACGCCCCACACATAACGCATTGCTAAACGCAACCGTTGCAGTTATAGTAGAATGAGAAAATGTGCAAGTATATAATAATAATTTCTGCCCTTTCACAACCTGAGAAACCTAAAATTATTTTAAAACATAAGGATAAAATTATTACGGCAACATGTCCGCTTTGATTTTTTTTTTTATTTTTTTTTTTTTTTTTTTTTTATGGAGACCGCACTAACTCTCCCCTCCTACAGACGGCAGCATCAACATTCCAATCAGCAATTTTATACCGGAAGTATCGCATGGACAGTGGCTTATTTCACCTTATTGCTTCTGCATGCTCATGCAACGTAATTTGAGTTTTATTTTATCACAGTCGAGATAAAACAGTTTTCACATTGGCGGTAGTTACAATCTCGCATTATACAGTTGTGTCTCATTTTTCTAATAGATGGTTGTTGAGCAGTTAAACCCGCCATTGTCAGAGATTCATTGTTTCATTACTGAACAGTAGATCCTGGAGCGAAGGTGCTTGGAAATGTTCGTCGAAGACTCCTAGGTAATCTGAATTAAGTAAGCTTGCTACTGCATTCACTGTAGTGTTTAAATTGACAGAACAAAAATGCTTTAAATGTCACTGTGTCATGCAGTAATGCAGTTCATGATAGATGTTGTAGACACTGTTTATGTCTGAAATCCAAGACATCTCTTTCTCTAATACTACTTGAATTATGTTACAACCAGGTTCCTAATATAATTTATATTTATTTTGATTTATAATTTATTTAATAGTCTGATTTTATTAATAAAGGTTACTAACTATTTCATGGCATTGGTATAAATGGATGAGTTCTCATCTCATTAAGTTTAGAAGTGCCTAGGTGAAAAATGTGACCCTTTAATAATAATAATAATACATTTAAAAATGTTAAATAAAACCCAGATCGCTTTGCCTTGATAGCAAAATTGATACAGTATTTCTCTTTTTTTTCCCCCCCCCAAGACACCATGTCAGAGTTTACCCTCGATATCCAGCTGACAGAGTTAGGTTTTCCAAGCTGGAATTTCCCTCTCTGTGAGCCACAGAACGTTAAGGAGACATTTTTGCCAACCCCAAACAGCATTGAAAAGCCAGCACCTGAGACTGAAATACCTGTAGACTGCCATGAAGATGCCTGCATTGTCCCTAGTGCATCGGCTGACAAAAGCTTTCTGCTGGACCATCAGTATTCCTCTCCCTTCAAACAGGAGTCTTCATCTATAGAGGAAACCGCTCAAGGTAATTCAAAAATCATTTCCGAGGAGGATAAAGTCGTTTGCAATTCATGGAAAAGAGAAAGAAGAGCGGGGACAGAACAGAAAAACGATGACGAAGAGCAAAGTGGACAAGAGGTAAAGATAAATTATGAAAAGGAACAGAAGTCAGAGGGGAGCCCGAACGCCTCCAGTCTTACGACAGATGACGCTATATCTAATGAAGAAAGGACATATGAGGATGTGGAATTTGTTTTGACTGATGATGATGATGTTGTTGATGATGAGGAGGAGGATGAAGATGATGATGATGTTGAGGAGGACGTGGACGAAGATGATGATGTTTCCTGGCCAGGTATTGTATAGTTTTCCTAATAATGGATTGTGATTGTGCAGTATTTTGTAGATTTTGCTGAGCTTAAAACTAAGAATTTTGCACTGCTGGTGCTGGAACAGAACATTTTTATTTGCCCCACCACAAGAAAAAAATAAATTGGGGTGTATGTGTGTGTGCTGGCTCATTTCCCTTTTATTACCTTGTGCCATCATCTAAAATTAATCTTTATAGAAACAAATAAATAGAAATTAAAATATTTAGCACTAATAATCTTTAGTGCTAAAAAAAAAAAATACTGTATACTGTACTTAATGTATATTGAGAAATACTTTAAATAATTGATTTTATTTTAAATTTTTAATTCATTTATGCAAAATGGTGAAAATGGAAAGTAAAGAATATTGGTACATTACTAATTATTTTATCTTCAGCAATTATGTTTCATTAAATATTTTGTTAACAAGTTTTTAAATATTATAATTATTACAGCTATAAGTTACACTTTTTCTGGATAATGATGGCATAAGATGTAAAATATTACTGATTGGTTAGTAATTTCCATCCCATTCTAAAAGAGGTGTGAATCTTCACTTGCCTCACGATTCGATTATAAAACTATTTTCGGTGCATGACACGATGCATCTTTTCCTTCAAATCTTTTATTAATATTATTAATAGTTATTTTTGTTGTTTTATATTTGTTATTAAAAATAAGAACAAAGATGCAAAAAACAAACCGAAACATTAGACACAACAAGTGCTTTGCTTCTGAAGGACATGCTAAACTTTTTTTTTATAATAAGAGTACTTGTGTGATAGGTCTATTACTTTTTTTGAAAATCGATTATTTTCTTTTTATGCAGAATCAGTCACATCAGCATTGCGATGCATAAAAATGACTATATTCCGCTGCTCTACATTTTAACTAATGATTCCAGTAGCCTTTCGGCATCTGTTGATGCAAGTTTTCTTTTTTTCAATTTCAGAGACGAATGGATGTGGAGAGAATGAAGAGAATCGATGCCATGTGTGTGACCTTACCTTCTCCTCTCTCTTCCTACTCCGAGAACATTTAAATATGCATACGGGTGTTCGTCCCTACCGCTGCGATGAATGTGGCAAGCAGTTCTGCCAGTTAGTCAATTACCGCACGCACCTTCGCTCCCACTCGCACAAGGCCTCGATCCACTGTCGTGTTTGCTCAACCATCTTTGAGACAGAGGAACAGCTCCAGCAACACTTGGACACCAACCATTTTGAGAAAGAGTTCTACCAGTGTGATTTTTGCAAGCAGATTTTCACTGACCTAGATGTGTGCAAGGGTCATGTAGAAGCACACAGGCAACAGGCGAAACGACATCTGTGCCTCAAATGCGGCACCAGTTTTCGCCATCGCAACTCGCTGCTCCGTCACTTGGAATGGCACAGCAGAGGCATCTTCTCCTGCTCGGACTGTGAGCGGACCTTCTCCAGCAAGGCTTCTCTTTTACGCCACAGTTTCTCTCACTTGGGCGTCTTGCCATATACGTGTCTAAAGTGCAAGCGTCATTTCCGCTTGCCATCGCTCTACCACAACCACGATTGTAAGCCGGAGAGCATCCAGTGCATGGCGTGTTTGGTTTTCTTTCAGAGTCAAGAGGACTTTGACAAGCATAAGAAGGACACAGGTTGTTGGGGTCATCAAGGCGCTTTGCCTACCAAGAAAGACGAGATCCGCTGCATGGAGTGTGGCCAAGTCTTTGCAAGCATTGAGGAATTAAAGAAGCATGGGAGCACTCACCAGAGGGTCCTAAAATGTGCTGAATGTGGGATGGGTTTCCGCTCGTCACTCATGCTTATGTCACACATGGGAGGGCATGCGGCACAGCGGCCGTGTCTCTGCCAGGACTGTGGCCTGGGCTTTCCACATCAACAGGGTTATGACAGCCACCTGAAAACATGTGGAATGGTAACTCCACCAGTGGTAAGGTTTTAGTGTCCTTTTTTTTTTTTTTTGTTGTTTTTTTTTTTATACCAAGTGTCCTGTACTTTAAAGCAGGGGGTTTTCATGGGGGCTAAGGAGAATTGTAAAGAATGTTAATGTTAAAATGTTAATTAAAAGTTCACATTCATTGATTTTGGCATAAGTGTTTCATTCTAGTATTGTTGTTAACTAAAACTATTAAAAATCATTTTCAGAAATTGAAATAAAGCTAAAATAAAACATCAATATTGGATGAAAAACTTAAACTTAGAATGTTGCTTTGGCAACTAAGTACTACAATTACTAAAAATAAATTATTGCTAAAACCAAAACTACTGAAAATTGCAAAAGCACATGATAAAATTACTAAATAGTAAATTTAAAATAAAAAAAATGAAAATATTTAAATAAAAGCTCACTGAAAGTATTAATTAGTGTTATAGTATATGCAAAAGTATATAAATAATACAAAATTAACATGGTTTAATTCAGCATTCTAAAGACTGGTCAAAAGTTCTTTTTAAAATTGCCTTGCCATATACAAAATTTCAAACACTAGGCACGTTTCACCTCTGAAAAAGTGCTTTAGTATGATTTTATTGTGGAAAGTGGTATACAAATAAATAGGGGTGTAAATCCCCTTTTTTCAGGATACGATACAACACTGATTCTTTAAGCCAGATGTGGTATTTACAAAAACCTCAAAACATGCTGTGATACGATTAAATTAAGAGGTATACTGATTGATATATTGATATGATATGATATTACACGCATTGCTCTGCAAAAATGCAAGACAAAACAGGCAGACAGGCTTGATTGAAAATGCAACTTCACTCTCTGACAGTAGGTGGAGCTTATGGAATAGCAGAACAGGTTTCCATGTTTGCCACATTACACTAAAGTAGCACTAATAAACACTACTTTATTAGGCATTTTATGGAGTTAACATGAAAGGAAATGCCATCGAAACCTTTCTGAAAACTAATGGTTCCCTTAAGAGGTACTGAAATAAAAACACCCCCCACACACACAAATTAAAAACTCCTCTGAGCTTTGCATGAATCACGTTAAAAGCCCATTTCAAAGTCAGAACAGAAAGGCAACGAGTTTGCTGTTATGCAGTGAAGAAAATATCTATATCTCGATTTTTACACGTTGCATTGATGCATATCGTTAGTTATTTGATCAATGTATTGATCCGTATTCATGTATTGTTACACCACTAAAAATAATTTGAACTTAAAATTTTTGTTCTGGTTTACACATTTAAAAGTACTTTATTGAAGACAAAAAATATAGTCAACTTAAAAAGTAAAATATTTTCTGGTCAATTTTCCAGATAAGCGTTTTTCATTTACAAATACAATGATGATATAAATTAATCCAGCAATTTTCTCTTAATTTCATGCTTAATATCAAAATGTTGAGAATATATCAGTTGAAAAAATGTCCCCATACTGTAATCTTATTCTGTTTACAGGCTTCTGTGAAGAAACCGAAACCGAAGCCAACCCCCTCTACACAAATAATGAAACCAATTGCTCCTAACATTGTCTTCCAAACTATTGCTCAGGCCTCAAATCCTGTCACATTCTCCAATAGCTTGAAGGAGGTCCGCATGGTTCCATTAGGTGACCAGAATAAGCCTGCTGATGGTGGGTGGAAACTTACCTTAAATAAAGAGCCTCCTCCAGGTATGCCTTTAGTCATGCTTGTGCCAGTTTCCACTGCACAGTACTCATCTACCTCAGATCCTACCAAGAGATCCCCAAACTTTTTACCATCCTCTCTAGTCTTAGAATCACGCTCATCTGCTCCACATGTAATTTCCATGCCGGTGGTCCCGCCTGGAACTGTAATTAGCAAAGAGGCAGAGAAAGACACTGTAGAGCCCTGCAGAACCAACATTCCTTCAAATACACTCATTCCTGTGGAAAGTCATAACAGTTCCTCTAAGAAGAGGTGGACCATTTTAGAAGATCAGGGTTCTGTTCAAGTTATTGATACAGAAAATGTAAAGGCAGGTGAACAGGCTGCAGGTGCAGCGCAAGCGAATCAGGGAATGAAGGTCACTACGCAAGTAGAGGTGGAGAATGAGCAGAAAAATCAATCAAATCTAGAGCCTAATGCATTGAGGGATGAAAAATCGGATCCAGGGTGTTCAGTAGATGCCGCACCTTTCAATTCCACGTGCCCTGTCAAACCATTATGCCTAAAAACGCAGAAGGATGATGATGACGACAACATCAAGAAAAAGTATTCAAATTTGACTGACCTCAACTCCTCGCCTGTAATGGCAGAAGTAGAAGTTAGTGTGCCTTTCATGACAATATCAGATAAGCAAATGCTGGATAAGCAGGACAGTACAGATCAGAGATTTTTCAAAGAAGTCAAGCCATTTGACAGGATGTGTGATGAGTCACAAATGGAATTTACCATGACTGGGGACACATCAGAAAATGGTCCGCAGGGGCAAAACGAATCTGGTTTCGATGTAGAGGTGGAAATAAATGAAGATGTGGATTTGAGCAGCATGGAAGTGGAGATTGGTGATGAAGACAGCGGAGTGGATATGTTGGATGGTGAGCTTCATGAATGTGTGACTTGTGGACAAGTCCTTCCTGAAAAAGATATGATCCAGCACTACATGAAGCATGCGGCCGTCACAGACAGTCCTGAGTGCTCTCCTACTAACTGTTCCTCTCGCACTACAGAACAGTCCCCTCCGTGTAGCCCATCAAGAAAAAGACTACGATCTGGTACAAAGTTGTGACATTTTGTTCAAGAGTATTTACTACCTTTCTTTTTTTATTATTTAAATTGATACAATGGAAATTTGGGAAAGATTGGTGTATGTTAAAACCAAGTGTGTTTTGAATGTTACACTTCTTTCACGGTTTCTTTATTACATTTCCAGATTGCCGTGTAAGATACAATAAATGTAGATTGGGACATTGAAATAAATGATTTTTTTAATTATTATTATTATTTTTTAATCTATATTTATTTCAGAGTAATTTGGGAAATTGAGGTAGAGTTAGATCAGCAGCTTAATGCTGGTCTATTGTGTGAGACTGCACATCTTATCAGTCCTGCTGGTTTAAAGTTTCAGCTTCTGATTGTGACATTATGTACCATATCTTCTGTTCTTCACTAATTCCTGTGGTTGAGTTTCTGATGTTCAAAAATGGGGGCAAAACGTTTTTCTGTCAGCAAAAATAAATAATACCACAAAACGTCATTTTCACTGCAAATTCAATAAATTATAAGATATTTGAAAATCAGTAAAACCAAATATATAGGGGGAAAACAATGCTAACTGAATTGATATTTCATGCATTTCTGTACTTCAAGGATGTTGGATATAAGGGTCCATGTCTGTTTACTTAATGTAGGCCTATAAGCATAAGTAAGTTGTGTTGGTTCTTTTGTTCCTCTTTCTAAGTTATTTCTCCTTTTTTGTAATGAGGCATTTGAAAAGAAATACAAGCCATCTGTTAAGAGGAGCTGCAAGCTAACTAACTTTTTTTTAATGATAGAAATGTGTGTTCTGTAACCTACTTAATGACTTAATTTATTTATTTTTTAAACTACATGGTGTACAATAAATAATTTAGTTCGGCTGCCGTCACTTTTAAAAATCTAGATTTTTAAATCTCATTTGACACTTTTTAGGTGGTTCTCTGGAATTAATGCTGTATTGCAACTGAGTTCAAAGTGAAATCTAGTTTTATTAAATAAAAATAACATTAAAGTAACATTTATCACAGAGAAGACGGCTCGTTGTCACTGAGAGTAAAGTGCAATTGTTGGAAAGTAGACCATTCTTTATGGGTGTATTCAGATTTTTAATTCGCCAGCAAAGGTCTAATTTAGCTTATTTGTGAGGTGTTCACAGGCTAAACCATCTCCAGTGACTCATAAAGGGAAAAATAAACCGAGTGGGCGGAATCTTAATCGAAGAGCAAAATGTCATCAACGATCAAACGAATTGCTGTACATCACTTCACTGGTAAGCGAGAATCTCTTCGTTGTTTTAAAGTAGCCTATATAGCCTGTTTTCATTTTAAAATGCGCGTCGAAACATTATAGCCTAACTCCAATATTGTTTCAAGCGTTCTCTTGTGGTCTTATTTAACTTGACTTTTAAAACAGGCAAGAATGTTTTATTAAATTCTGTGAGACCATATAGCCTACGCTAACGCTTGTGGTAATGTTACATTTTGTAGACTACGTTGCAGTCGGTTGCATTTACGACAGTTCAACGTTGTCTTGACTTAGCCTACCAGAGTTCTTTGCAGGTAAATGTATAGCTTGCCTTTGTCGTAAATTGAACAACTTGTAGGCGATACATAATAAATGATATAACTTATGACTTAACTTATAGCCTACGTACGAAAGTAAATATTAATGTTTAAATATTAGTTCGATTATAGGCGCTGTTCTCTGCGCTTTTGCATATTTTTCTAATTTGGACATTTTCTCATGTTAGGTTTGGTGAAAGAACAAGATCACCCAAGTTTCAAACACAGGAAATGACAAAGAACGGTCTTACATTTTTTTTCCTCTCTATGTTGGGTAGGTGAGACTTTTTTTCCACCTCTTCCTCTCCTGTTGTTTGAGACCACCGTGCATTGCATATTTGCAGCAATATCCTGTTAGATGTGGGCACTTTGCTGATGCAGATGAACAGTGTTTTTTTTTTGTTTTTGTTTTTTTGATTTTTGTTTTTTGATTTAGTTTTCTTTATATACTCTTGTGTGGGTGTGAATTTTCACTCATTTTTTTTTTTTTCACACAATTTTTTTTGTCTGGTGTTTAGGTCACATTGATAATTGTGGCCATCATTTAATGACTGTTGTTATCTTGCTGCATTTTTTCTAAAACTTGATTAGCATTTATTTTTTACATCACTATAAAAAGTAGACCTATCTACATTACATGTGTTTCTTTTTCTCCCTAACCTTTCTAAAGCTATGGTGAGTGCTGTTGAAGGTAAGAATTTATATTGTGAGCTTTGTGTTTTGGTTAGCATGTTCAGTCAATTAGGCTACATTTAAATAAGCATATAAATCCTATAGATATTCGACTGACTCCTGCACAATATACTGTACCTGTTTACATTTCTTTCTATGAATGCTTTTAACAGGATGTGTACGGTATTTCACATACACCTTTATTCTTTCCCATAGACAAAGGCTCATGCTACGGCCTCGGCTCTGGCACTATGGCAGGTATTATATTCGCTGATGTTGCAGTGACGATCTTCATTGTTTCTACCACCTACTGGTATGCCAGCAAGCGCAGACAAAAGAAAGAAAAGGGTCAGAAATTAGGCACACGCTTCTAATTTCTCTAGCAATCCTGTAATTGTCATGTAAGTGCACAGAAGACATTTAACATGCTTGTGTTGATGTATTTCTTTTAGCTGACGAAGTCTACATGAATGTCAGAGCAAACTGCAAAACATGAGGATCTTTTGAAGACTGACATGAACTATGGAAGACTCACTGACATTTAATATCATATGACATAATATGATAATAGAGGATTTATATTTACATTTTAGCACAGTTTTAATACATGGCTCTGCACTCTTAAGTGTTCTTGTGATAGTTATCTTGTACATAAGACAAAATGACCTTATCTGTCATTCAAAATCCCACTGGAAACTTTTAGAAGTTTTTGGAAGATTATTAACTCTATCTAGTAGATTATCAACAGCTATAACTGCAGTGAGGAAAAACACTGCCAGCTAGTGGATAGTTCTGTCTCACTACTATTTTCTTGCTCTAGGATTAAGTGACTTTTCAAATGTAATATAATCAAGCTTTCTGAAACTTACAAAAAAACAATTCCCTCATTTTGTTCATAAAAGTTTGCAATTATGCATTATGTTTCTACATGCGTCAATGTAAGAAACAGGGCTGTATAAGACAGACATGATGCCATCTCAATTTCTTTGCAACAGCTTTAGGTGATTAGTATGGTTATAATTTGAGTCTATGTCATAGCTTAATATGCAAAAAAGTGCTTATTAGTTCTTATATTCCACTTCACTGTTTGGTATTCTGTATAATTTCTATGCATATAATTAAACAATTAATAAATCTTAGATTTTTTTATAAAGTGGATTTTTATAAAGTTGATCTTCTGCACAACACAAAATGTATTTTGCAAGTGTGTATTGCAGATTTTTAAATGGAGATTAAAATTTGCTTTGTGCTCTCTGTTATCTATCTTGACTTTCCCCAATGACATTTGTTCTGAGCTGATAACTGAACACAAGAAAAGGCCTTCATTTCTGCGGACTGTTAACCCACAAAATATCAGCAAAGAAGAAAAACGTGTCCTGGCTGTACAAATGTGCTTTTACATAAGCATGTTCTTGTTGTTATAAATATGAAAAGTATCAAATGACTGTGCTCTGGAATCTCCCAGAAATTCCTGTGTCTAAAAAAGCACAAGACTGTGACTCCTCCACCAGAAAAAAGTGGAAGTAGAAAGAAATGAATCTTTACCGTTTTCGTCACTTAAATTTCTAGATTTATTTGCAATTATCAATAAAATGTAATAATTCTGTCACCAATGAGCACTCTTATTTGATAAGGATATTTTGGAATAATATAAATTGTTTAAAGTCTTAATTTAAATACTTTTATGCAGTCCGTTTGCTTACAAAAATGTGGATTCAATATTTACACAGCGACAATATAATAGCATATGTATCATACCTGCAATGTCCATTGAAATGCATTTAAAATCTTCATATTATCACCCAGTATATAAATACAAATGTCAAAATGTTTATGTTTTTAATATTATGCATGCGACTAAGCATAATAATCTTTAAAAGGCAAAGGTAATTTATCTGTCAGATTGTGACTGTACCTCATCAGTTAGTTTGTCTTCTTAACAGGGCAGGTCTTAAGGTGAGAATGAAGCACACACACCTTTATCACTGAAGCACACGTTGCTAAGAAAAACATCCTTTTTAAATAAAATGGTAAGTGGAACAGGATATAGGGTTTTTTTCTACCTGTTTCAGGGGATCAGATATTGGCTTTAGTAGTCACATCCTGTGCAGTGAGACTTTCAACCGCATTAACAACCAGGTCCCTCTCACTAGCCGCTTGCTCACAAATCTAACTGTGAAGTGCAACTACATAAGAAGGGCATTCGAAAAATACATCTTTTCAATGTCATGTAAATGACCTGTATGCTCAGATTTAGTTTCCAATGTATTTTAATCTTTAAGGCTAGAAATAGCCTATATATTCTAACATTGACAGGATAAAATGTAAACAAATGAAATACTGAACTATAGGTTAAGTGTGCGTGTGGGGATGTAGGTGAGAGAGCAAGGAAGATGTTACCTCAGATAGCACAAGCACGTGTTGCTCCTCCCCAGTATCCTTTGGTTCTATTTTGATGGATGGTGATAAGTCTTCAACACATACTCAGTGATTTTTCACACACAGGCAATTTCCATATAATCACTCTGATATTCAAGGTGTTCTAGCTCACAGCCAGAAAGGCGTATTGCGCTGTTTTAAAGAAACCTCAAGTCAGGGCTGCACCAACCCTGAGTAATTCTGCGCTCATTATGAGAAGGATTATATACCTAATGGTCCCTATGAATGGACTTTTTGGTGAGTACATTTTACAAACTTTCATAGGTTTTAAGTATAAATGAACTTAGATAAACTGATTTTTTTATATTGTTCTTCACTAGTTTAAATCATCAGCATTAAAAGTTATACTTGGCGAATATTTCCTGTCTTTGAACCACAATTAAGACATTTCAATGGTTAAAGAGACTTTTGGGATACTTTTCACTTCAAAACTCAAGATAATATTTGGTAATTCAATTAATAGCAATGTAGAGAAAGCATAAAAATACTTTCTTTTTTTCATGTATGAAATTCATGTATATATTCTAAATTGAATATGTATATATTAAATAAATATATATTGTATGTAATATCTTATTAATAATCATTAACTGGTTGATATGGCATAGAATCTTTCTCCTTTTAAGTGTTCCATCAAATATAAATTAGGCAGTATCAGTTTAATGGGGCTGCAAAAAACTTCATTGCTGAACTATTTTTGTGTGTTTTTTGATTGTGGTTTTATGTGTACTTGCACACTGTGAAAACTTTTATGATCAGTAAGCTATGACAACATGTTTTTACATTGCTTTAACTCATAAAAAATAAGTTAAGCAATTTTCGATAAATAAAAAATATTTTTTTAAAGTCAGTTTAATGTAATTTAAGTTGAAACGACTTAAACATCTAAGTTGATTGTACTTAAAAATTTAAGGTAGCAACTTTTTTTTTCTTTACAGTTTGCAAGTAATCAAGATGAAATGGCATTTTTAATTGTTGATTTGATTTGAGAGCATGCTATAATACAATTTTTCTTTTCCCTTCTCACTTTCATCAGCAGGCTTTGTTGAAGGGAATCAAGGTAATAAAAGAATTATTCAGCTGAATCTTTTTTATTTTTTTTTATTTTTTTTTTGCATAGAGCATTAGTGTACCATATGTGTTTTCTGATTCTCAGACTGCAGTTCATGTTACCAGTTGGACATTGGAATGGCTATTGGGATCATCACATGTGACATCATCCTCACGCTCCTCATCGCTCTCTCAGTCTACTGTTTTGTTTCCCATCAGAAGAGGAGAGGCAGTTTACATGCGCAGACCAGTTGCTATGGGTCAGGTATGTCTGTTTGTTAGAGAAATCAAAAAATAATCACGACACTAAGTTCCAGTCAAAGTGACACATTTTTCTGATGTTAAGGCAAAGCCAAAAATCACCAGCCATCAATGAGGTCAAAGACAATTGAAGTAGAATCACCTTATCAGGTAAACTGAGCAATATCAGGTTTATGTGTATATATAAATCAGTATTTATTATAAATGCAAAGTATTTGTGAGTTTTAAACCCAATTTTATTTAAATCTCAGCATAAATGTGTTTATGCATGTACTAATTTTCAAAATGGTTTGACAGGAACTTTATGGAGTCCAATCAGATATATACAGTGATCTTCAGCAGTATCGGAAATGAGATGACCGTGTGACATGTAATGTTAATAATGGGTCACGTACACACCCAAGAATATTTGGAGATTGCATAGGTTCATTAAGTTGTCAAACGGCATCATACAAATGTGTATTTACCCTAAATAAGCTATAGTAATTGATTTATGCAAACAATTTAAAAAAATTTTAATTCTTTTGATTGGTTGTGGCATTCATTTAAAAACATGAATATAAATAAATAAATATTCATGGTTTATGGAAATGAAATGATCTTCAAGAATTTGTATTCAACATTTTTTTAATATAGCTGTCACAGTTATTGTCATTTTTATTTATTCATAATAAATCTTTGTAATGAAACTATATCAGAATATAATTCCCTTGTTCTTCATGTATAAATAAATATGTTTTATTTTGATTGTGTGGCCTTTGATTATTTTTTGTCTGCTTTTTATAGACAACATGTGGGGTAGAAAGATGCATAAAGCCACACGGATCATGCACTGTTTTGTGTGTGTGTGTGTGTGTGTGTGTGTGTGTGTGTGTGGCTAAGGAAGTGGACACTGTGTATATAGCGGACCTGTTTAGAAATCGCATGACCGCAGTGAGTCAGTTAGACAAAAGGGACTTTTTTTTGTTTTTGTTTTTTGGTGATGATGAATGTCCTAAGTCCTGATTTTTACATCCTAAATTTCCTGAATCCTGAACTTTAAATCCTGAAACGTAGCTATATGTACTTATGAGTATTTCCACTATTGCTGATATGTTGCTTTGTCTATGTAAGTCAAGTGTGATTATATTAAAACAAAGAAAATCAAGGAAATGAAACTGACGGGTGCTTGACTTGGCTTGGCATAGAAAGCAATTTAAATGTGCTCCAAGATTAAGTGTGACCACTTCAAACGTCCACAAGAGTGCACTATTATCTCAGTGTGCTACATGTCACATCCAGCTTATATTCTGTCTGTCTTCCTATTGTGTTCCTATTATGTCCTATTTTGAAGCTCCTCTCTGTGCACTTTACCTTAATATGTCTTCTTGATCTACAACAGATTCAATATTTATATTTATATAAAATAATGTTTGTCTTTGCAAACAATGGACGTTTTTGTTAATATTCTGAGAAACCTTGAAGTAGCAAAAAGCTGATATTTATTTCTAAGACATGCTGGACTAACAGCCAACTTTGAATCATACTTTGACGTAATAAGCCAGATTACACCGAGCCCAAACTGTGAAGCCAGCTTTGTGTGGGTTTTCAAGTAGGCCTAGTAGGCCTAATAGGAACAGATGGGAAATTGTTGACAGCATCCAATAGGTTGATAGCAAAATTGTTTTGCAGTTTTAGATTTTGCTATTTGCAAACTTTCACCTCCATAGTGGACTAAAGAGAAAGGAAGTAACGTTTTAATAATCGTTCTCATTAAAGGTATAGTTCACCCAAAAATGAAAATTCTGTCATCATTTACTCTCCCTCAAGTTGTTCCAAACCTGTATGATTTCCTTTCTTCTGCTAAACACAAAAGAAGATATTTTAAAGAAAGTTGGTAATTAAACAGTTGCTGGTCCCCATTGACATCCATAGTATTTTTTTTTCCTACTATGGAAGTCAATGGGGTCCATCAGACGTTTGGTTACCGACTTTCTTCCAAATATCTTCTTTTGTATTCAGCAGAAGAAAGAAAGTCATACAGGTTTGGAACAACTTGAGGGAGAGTAAATGATGACAGAATTTTCATTTTTGGGTGAACTATCCCTTTAATATTCACACCACTATAACTACAGTTGTCAAAATTTGAAGTAGGCTAGATAAAAAAAACATCAAAGTTGTCATAAGACAAGAACGGGTATTGTTCAAAATTCATGTAGGCGTATTACTTTTGAAGTGGTTTTGATCCATTTCAAATATTGACTACTGTTTAACAGACAGAGGAACGATATCGTTGGAATCACTTTCAGAACGCTTTTCCCCAGCTGATAAACAGTAAAAACATTGACAGACAATCAGAATCCTTTATGCTTTCAAGATCTCGAGCATTTAATTCGGCAGGCGACATAACAGCACGCGTTAACGATAAGCAGAACGTTATGGTGCGTTGGCATGGTCGCTATTCGTTATAGTTCTCTTTAGTTATAGTTCTTGGAGTGAACGGGCCTTTAAACGAATTCCCGCAATCCCGTTATAGCGTACTTTTCTGCAATGTCACATTTCGGAACACATTTTTTTGCAACTTTAGAATGTAACATGAATCGATCTTGCATAGCTATAGACGCGTCTTCGTTCAGGTAGGCTAGTTGATTCGGGCCTAATGGCAAGTGTTTACTATAGCTATCATTCAGCAGATTTTGTCTTCCACATAGTTATTCTCTCTCAGTTCTGTTCCATGTATCATGGAAAAGTCAAATACAAACTAAACTTTATGAATTTGGGGTTATTGTTTATAATTAGGCTACAATTTGAATTCAGTGGCATGTATGAGAGTGCATATTTCATGATTCTGAGTAGCCTATTTGTTTGCAGGACATATGGACAAACAAAGAGAGTGTTCAGATGAAACTAGGTTAAGCTAATCTTTTAATAATCTTAAATCAGGGTTCTATTTTTTCTTTCTTTCTTTTTTCTAATAGGATTTCAAACTTTCTTTTGCTTCCTGTGCACTATTTACCCAAAGCCTGCATGCTCGAACTACTCAGAAAGAAACAGCAGGAACTTATTCAGAGAAAGAAACTCAATTATTTTCTGAATTTGGTTTGGTTTGTTTGCTTAATTTTTTTCTCAGTGTGAGAGGAAATCTACCATACATATTTGAGTGTTTACAAACTGTTTTCAACTTTTGATTTACATTTGAGTGTGCAGTATCCCTGCTTTTCTTCATCCTTCTTATCTATTTGAAATATATGGAATGATAAACTGTTTGACTTCATCTAACCATAGTTTACGCTGTTGGTATGTGCTGGTCAGGACAAATAGAGGAGGAGTGTGGCATCTATCCTGACCTTGGCAGCCAGTTACCAGCTTCAGGCTTATGTATCTTGATAATTTATCAGACTATGAAAACACATTCCTTAACTGAACCCACAAGCACAACAAATAGAGTTTATGTCTTAAAGTAAAGTAGACTTACTCTGAATGCTTGTTCTGGTGAATGTATATGAGGTATACATTCATGTGGATGTTGGAATCTTAATCCATGGCTTGAAATGTTCCAGGAATGGAAGAATTATACATATTATATAAAGCAAAACTTTGTCGTTCTTCTCTCATACAAACACACTTTTAAATCTAAATGGGCACATGTCATCAAGTTGTTTTTTTTAATAGTTTTTATATACAGTTTATATTAATTATAAATACTATGCACTGACTCAAAGCCATACCCAACCAATACATTTTTGTATTTTAGAATTAAATGTTTTTTAAAATTGATACTTTATTGATATATCAATTTCACAATTGAGGACATGCCCCTAGAGACAATGAATACAAAAAAAAGAGAGTGGGGACATGAAATTTGCTCTTTTCCTGTTTGACAAAGAGTCCATTCCTCAGCAGTTGAAACAGGACGAGTCGAGATGCTCTTGATAGCAACGAGAGAAGATGAGAATATCATCAAGATAAATAAATACAAACTTGTTTAGCATATCTTGTAGCACATCATTAATAAGTGCCTGAAACACGTCTGGAGCATTGACTAGCCCAAAGGGCATTACCTGATATCACAGTGGCCATTTGGAGTGTTAAAAGCCGTCTTCCACTCATCTCCTTCTCGTATCCTAACAAGGTGGTAGGCGTTCCAAAGGTCTAATCTTGTGAAAATGGTCGCCCCTTGTAGGAGTTCGAAGGCAGTGGTGATTAGTGGCAATGGGTAGCGTTTTTTTACCGTGATGTGATTAAGGCCCCGGTAATCAATGCAAGGCCAAAGTTCGCCATCCTTCTTGCCCACGAAGAAGAAGCCAACCTCTGCCGGTGATGTAGATGGATGGATGAATCCGCTGTTAAGAGCATCATTGACATATTCCTCCATGGCAGCTCTTCTCTGGGGCAGAGAGGGAAAAAAGTCTTCCTCGATGAGGGCAGGAAGTATCATCAGCAACTCGGAAAAATAACAGAGAGAGAGACCTGAAATACCAAAATTAGTGCACCAACCAGTCACTACCCTAGCAGTCCAATCTACATGTGGATTGTGAAGGGATAACTATGGGAAGCCAATAATTAAACGGAACTCTGGTGAATGAATCAAGAAAAACTGTCTCTTCTCCTTATGACAACCAGTTTGAAGATGGAGGGGCGTAGTGCAATGGCTTACCTGACCATCCAATGCGGTTATGGTCAGGGGTTCTTGAAGAGAGATGGGCTGAACTCTCAGGTGTCTGTCCAATGTAAAGTCTATCAAATATCCAGCAGCCCCCGAATCAACGAAGGCCAGAAGCGTGGTTGGTAGAAGATTGGTTTCCCCAATCCAGTGAAACATCGAGTGAACCCAGAAGCCGCAGGTCAAGGGAAGGTGATTACTCATGTCCCAGCCCCGTCTTCTTGGATGAGATTTGACTTTTCCCGTCAACTCGGGACAGTTGGACCTGAAGTGGTCTGACTTTCCACAGATCAAGCAGCATTTCCCCCTCCTGCGCCACTCCCTCTCGGCTTGTGACAGTCTGGCCCTTCCCAACTGCATGGGTTCCTCGAAATTCATGGGAGGTGGAGGTGAATCAATGGCACTACTAGAAACTTGGGGTTCAGGCAACCCGACCTCCCTTCCCGTATGCGCTCTCGAATGCAGTTGTCCACCCAGCAGTGTCAATAAGGGACTCTAAATTGTATTAAAGTAACAACATGTAGCTTTTCAACCTTCATAATATATTTCCAAGACCCTTGTGATAGTACATCGACTTACAATAGGTTGAATGAGACGTCTGCCAGAGCCTGACGGGGTCTGTATCGTTTTTACTGGCACTATGTAACTTCGCGGTGCGGGTAGTAACCAGCGCTCAAAAAGAACTACAAAATTCGACTGCTTTACGGCATACGTCACTTCGCCCACCACTTCCTCAAATGTGGCCAACCAGCGCGTTTGTTTTCGTGCGTCTGTTTTCGTCATGGCTGAAGCAGCAGCGAAACGTAAGAAGTCCAAGGTTTTGTCGGAGTAGAGTCGGAAGAGGAAAAGGGAGAGTGATAAACTGAAAGGCAGGACGAGGATCAATATGGGTTGAGCGTTTGCTCGCTGGCGTGAGCTAATGGAGGAGGAGTGTTACCAGACCGATGCTGACTTGGCCGTCATGCTGTTGAACTAGTAAGTAACTGTAAATTGCTTGCATACTATCTTTAGTTTTTCTAATCTGTTGTCTGCCTGGCTACGTTACGGAAACTATCTGGTCCTCCATTTATTTATCTTCATGAATCAGCTAGTACAGTGGTTCCCAATCCTGGTCCTGGGGACCCACAGCTCTGCACATTTTATATGTCTCCTTTATCTGACACACCCAGTTCAGTTCATAGAGCTCTTTCCTAACGAGATGATGATCTGAATCAGGTGTGTTAAATGAGGGAGACATACAAACTGTGCAGAGCTGTGGGTCCCCAGGACCAGGATTGGGAACCACTGAGCTAGTAGATGAGCGAATTATCAATCTGGTAGCTAGTAAACACTAACATGCGTTAGTTTTAGATGGTTAGGATGCTATCGCTATCATTCTCGTTCAGATTTGAGCATTGTAATCGACATGCAAATCGCAAATGTTTGAGTTAAAATGTTTAGTCTACTAAATATGTATAAATTATAAAAGGAGGAAGATTAATAATATTATCATTGCCCATATGAAAAAAAAACCTACATGCTTCATATACAGTAACCGTAAATCATTTTACGACAGCGGTAATGGACAATTCCGCTTCCAACCTGTAGGGCGACCGCAGAGGAAAAGTTCAATGTTGTTGCTTTAAATTATAATTGCATTTACTAAATTAAATTATCTTTAATAATAAATTGTAATAATCTAAATTGTATTAATATTTATATTATTGTATGAATACTCATGTTTTTACTGTATTTTTCTTATCAAATAAATGCATTTAATAAATAAAAAATAATTTTACTATACCCTACCCCTAAACCAAGCTCTCACAGAACCTATAGACATTATTAGATTTAAAACAAGCCACAATTTGGCTGATATTCCATTTACGTTAGTGAGGCCACCTTGCTAAGTGATCACACAAGTCAGTTTTCAGCATATTCAACTGATGGCATTAAGTGTTTATATAGCCAAGCAAGCTCTCTCACACACACACACACACACACACACACACACACACACACACACACACACACACACACACACACACACACACACACACAACTGGCAACTGGCTGGAATTATGGAATCATTCTATGACCTTTTACTGAGCACACAAGCCTTAAATATACCTTTGTAAATCCCTCCCTGCATAACCCAACAGGGTTGAAACTGAACTGCTGTTAGTTCCCCATTTTTTCATCTGATTGCACTCATGTTATTTTTAAGAAATCTTATTGTGCAACTGTTTGAAACACAGTTCAGAAAAATGGCAAGTAATACTCAGTAATCTGATGGTAACAGGGTGAGTGAATGTGGTGCTGTAAAAGCTTGGGTGCTAGTTATCTTATGCCTTGTATCTTCCTGCCCTACCCATTGCTACATTATGAGGCCTGGTCTTCTAAGGGAGATTGGGTGCCCCGTCAAATCAAACAAACTCCCTCTGTGTTAGCACTCGGCTGGCTGGTGTTGATAAAATAGAAAAAAACTTCATGCTGATGGGAGAGGATTCGCATAAACCAACACCAGCAAGTAGCTAATTCATCTTCACTGCTTTACCGATGATGGACAAAACTGGTTATGTAGGTTCAATTTATTGATATATTCATGTTTTTGCATTAAATCACAAATTTGGGCTCAGTTGGTAGAAAGTAATAGTCTTATTCAGCAAGGATGCTTTAAATTGATCAAAATTTACAGTAAAGTGTAAAGACTTTTTTTTTATTACAAAAATCTAATAAATGCTGTTCCTTTGAACTATCTATTCATTGAAGAATCCTGATAAAACTGTCATAGTTTCCACAAACATTTTAAGTATAATGTTTTTAACATTGATAATAGTAAGGAATGTTTCTTGAGCACCAAATCAGCATGAATGAATGGTTTGTGAAGGATCATGACACTGCAGTAATGGCTGCTAAAAATTCTTTAGACAGCTAAATTAGAAAGAAACAATTTTATTTTAAATTGTAATAATATTCCACAATATACAGTATAAAATTAAATTAAATTTTTAAACAAGTAAATGCCTTGGTTGTGGCTAGACTAGTGTTGTAGTCATGACCACCTTAGCCTTGCGTAGCCAGAACTTCGGACTGACAGCAGAAGGTCTGGACACTATCGCAGCTTTTCTTGGACAAGGACCACCCAAGAGGACGTCTGACCGACATGTAAATCGACCAATCACAGTTTGTTTTGTTCCACGTCATGTTTAGAGGCGTGAAAATGTAAAGTGGATGTCCCTAAAATATCAGACCAGCGTGCATCTAATAAATTATTCATTCAAGAAGGTTGTGAAAGTTTAACAGTGCAACAGTGGAGCAGTGAACTTCACATAAATCCAGCATTTAGTTGATCCTAGTTAGTGCTCATTGTCACAGTTGTAAACACAACAGCTTTTCTCTTCCATGAGGGGCTTTGACGTTACGATGGCTTTGTTTGGAACATTGTACACACACTTCTCCCGGAAATCCTGTGGAATTCAACCAATCAGATGAAGACTTCAAAACTCCTGAAGTGTTTCCCATTTTGTGTGCCACATGCATCAGACATTCAGCTAACAATCTTGACGTCTGAGGCTGAGACTAAGACCACCTAAACCAAGACAAAGACCATAGTGTCCTGAGACCAAGACAAGACCAAGAGCAAGGCAGGGCTTTTTTTGTGCAAGTTTTGGGGGGAATTTTTGACATAATTCCCTGTTAAATTCTGACCTGGCAGAACGGTAACAAAAGAAATGAATTATAAATAAGTTATTGATTGCAACTGAAGCAGGAAGTTTTACATCCAATCAATTAATCAAATTAATCAATTAATAATGTTAGCAAATACATCAGACAATGTGACTGCAATTTAGTGATGTCCCCGCAGTTGTTGTCTTGACCAGTCTTGAAATAAAATCCTGAGTCCTCTTAGTCTGAGACCGAAACAAGACCAGGCACAAATACGGTCGAAACCTAGACAAGACCGAGACCTTTAAATAATGCTCTTGACACCAAGATCTGTCTTGAGTGCTACAGCACTAGGCATAACATAAGAGACTTTTTATGTAACTTTTAAACAGTAATATATTTAATTAGTTCAGGCAGGACATATTGAAGGCCCCCCTGTTTTACCCCCCCCCCCCCCCCCCCCCCCCCCGTTTAAATAGCCAGTATAGGCTTTAGTTATGTCATTGTTATGCACCACGATTAGCTATTTTGCTAGCCACTAGCAGATGTTATTGGGGGAGGGGCATTCTCATTCGAGAAAGTATTTGATTTGACAAAAATCATCATCAATATTTTTGATTAAATGTGTATATATATATATATATCATAATCACCTTTTAGTAAATAGGGCCTAGTACACTTAAAAATAGGTGGCTTCAAATCTAATAAACCTAATAAAATAATATATATATACAATATATTGTTATTTTTATTATCTTTCTTCAAATGTAATTGAAAAGTTCTATTAGTAAATTTGTCATTACCCTTTTCATTTGCATGAAAATTGCATTATGAAGAAAGATGAGAGAAGCCAGAAACAGGAGTTTCCATAGCACGTTTCAGTACATGGGGTCAAGTGAAATAGTTCTCTCTATCAAAGTTTCTGACCCAATTTAGATTTTTCCTGAGCCAGTGCTGGGAAATAGATTGGATAATTTGATTCTGACTTGCCCTGGTAATTTTCCGCCTCTGTAAGTGTGTGTATAGGGTGTGTATTTGTAGAGAGCACTACATTGTTCACTGGCAGTGAGTAAAAGAGTGTTGTGTGACTAAAGTGCCAGTCAGAGTGAGCTGGGCGAATACGTGTCACATTGATGATCCTTGGCCTGAAAAAAGTCAGTAACAGGGTCATCCTCTTAACTTGTCAGAACACTGGAGCTTTGCAAACTGACAGGGCCTAAGGGGCATATTCAAAGTGGTCTCTCATTTTCCTGCTTCTCATTTATTGAAGTTGTTTAAAGCATCCGTGGTAGGCTTGATGCAATGTCAGGACTTGTGAATCTCCAAAATCAGTACATAAAATGAGTGTTTGCACTTGTTTATGATGCAGTTTTATAAGAAAAGGGCACAAATTCATTGCCCCTGATACTTCTTTCTGCTTGAACTGAGGCCGAGTTCTTCAGCACACGGGATGGTTCTGACACCCTCTTTCACTGAGGGTATTAAAACCTAGTCATAAAGAGCGTCATTCACTGCCTCTGTTGCTCTGCATCATGGGGGCACATCAATGGCTCACCAGTGACTGGCCACAAATTAGCCAGACAAGAAACATAGGGAGCTGAACGGCTGGCTGTGCTCTGGCAAATATGGGATTAGAGAAGATTCAGGATATGACACAAAAGGGAAGGATGAGTGTCAGAGGAAGCGGAAAAAAGAGCAATGGATGGATTTAAAACTTCATCTGATGCTTGTGCAGCAGGCCATGAATATCATGTCATGAATGAATGGCTGAGGTTTCATCATGACTCAGCATTTTGTCAATCCCAGACAGATGGCTTTCGTCAACAGCAAGTCGTAGGCCTGTGTTGTATTTTTAGAATTAAAAGTTAGTTTAGCACTGATAGAACACATGATGAAGAAGTGTTTTCTGTTCTGGCCTTGACTTTCTGAAAACTCAGAGACATTATGGCAGAGTGCGAGAGAGAATGGCTTTGACTGGTACGGTGCAAACGCCTTAAGTGTTATTTGGCCAAGGAAATCCTGGAAGCTGTACAGCTCTTCTGATAAGATGTTTCCTGGAACACATTGTTGTGCTCACTGGAAGGAGCAGGACTGTTCTGTTCGTTAGCAAATAATTGATTCAGTGTCTCCAGGTAATATCTTTTTCTATTGTGATATGTTTCTTAGGGAGTTGCTCTGATTGATGACTCTTTTTCACAATCCATTCTTCCTGTGGGCCTGTACAGACTGTCCAAAATTAAATAAATTGAGAAAAGTTGAGATAACTCAAACCAGGGGCGTAGTTTGTGGGGGGGTTGGGGGGGAGATAACCCCTCCAATATTTATATCTATGCATTACAACCCCCCCAATATTTATACCATGATCACATGAAAAATATGCAGACCCAAACTTCAACCCCCCCAATGTTTAAACCAAATCTACGCCCTTGACTCAAACACGTAAGTTGAGATAACTCAAAAATGTCCTGCAGCTGGTTGCCTTAAACTTTTAAGTTTTCTCAACCTTTCTTTTTTTACAGTGTACAGAATCTGAATAAATTATGGAAGAAAACATATTAAGAGCAGTCAACAGCTCAGTTGCATATTTATAAATGTCTTTTTTTAATTTGTTTATTTAGGTAAGGCTTCCTAGCGCTGCCTCTCATGTGTCCCTGAGCTTTCCCAGCTATTCCCAACAATTGTCTGAAGCATTTTCACAAGGATCCTAGGAAGGGTGTTGTACTTCCTCTTGTTCCTCTTATTGTATAAGCAGATAAAAGTCAGAATATCCTTATCTGTACTGAGGAAAATGGCCATTTTGTAAACCATGTGAACCCAAAACCTTATGGTTTTATTATTTTATTTATTTATTAAGTTCTTCTAAAAGCTAAATCTGCTTTGTCTCAGTTTGTTTAGTTAATACACCTCAGACCAGTGCTTCAATACATTTTATTTCACCATCTCTCACAATTCCTTGCCAGTGTCAACTAGCTAAAGTGCAAATAATTCTTTCCATTTTGCTCTTCCTTTACATGCCATTGGATGTATAAAGATTTAATCTGTCTTTTACTTGCGGGAGACAGTTTTGATTGCTGTTGGGAGTGTAATGATCCCATGTAATTAGTCTCACAATAAATTGCAATAACACATTTAACAGCTGGGAGATGTAGCTTTGTTGCACTGGAATAATCTTTGATTTAGGCTATTTAGTGTCTGATGCATGTTTTAACACTTCCTGAGAAATATTATCATCATGTGAAACTGAAATGTATTAAGTTACGGACCAACACAACTAACATCATGTTAAATCCAAATGATTGATTCACATTCAAATTGGATACAAATTGTACTTTTTACTGAACTAAAAGAATCGGTCATACAGATTATGATAAAATTATATCCTACCCACAAGTCTATTGTTATGTATATTTTTTTCATTTTTTGAAAAAAAATGCCAGCCCAAGGTTTTTATTTCCAAGAAAAATGCTTAATTTCCATTGGTTGTTAAACCAGAACATTTTTGTCATACCTATTTGTGTGAGCCGAATGATGTGATCGAAATGTTTACTTTATTTAGTCTTAATCTGGTCACATTTCTGCTTCTTCCCAATTTCTTCCCAAATGTCCATAAAACACACACACATAAAACCCTGAAGAGATAAGATGTGCTTTGAATTTCATGATACAAATGGTCATAAATGGTCTTAATTCTAAACAAATTCTGCAGGATTACAGCTATTTTAGTCAGGAGAACCTGAATGATTCCTTTCATATCTCAGCTGCAAACTGGAGTTTAAAACCCTCATCAGCAATGGAATTATAGATGACAAAAAAAAAAAATCATCAGGACAATACAGCTTTTACAGAATTAGCATAATGCTATTGAAATTGATCTTTTTATTCTATGCAGCGATTTAAATTCACATGATCCATTTGAACTTCAGAGAATGAGCAGCAAATTAAAACTGGATCAGTATCAAGAGAATTCATAGCTATCAAATCAAAGTGCTGTAAATAATTGTCCCGAGTTATGGGTGTCTTAAGTATCTCCAGTTATCGCATTTTTATGGCTGTGGTTAAATTATCCATTATATTATTAAAAATATATCAGAAACAGGAAGAGATTTATTGGCAAGTATATTTGCACACAATGAATTTGTTTTGGTGACAGAAGAAGCGCCCAGTGCACAGAGACAAAAACAGTACACAGATAGTAAAATAAGATACAATATATATATATATATATATATATATATATATATATATATATATATATATATATATATATAAACAAAATTGTATGTACATGTGTGCTATATACAAATAGAATAGAATTAACATGGACTGGAATAAAGAGGTGGGTATCATAAAATACACACACACACACACACACACACACACACATATATATATATTCAACAATTAATCTTTTTTTTTTTTTTTACATTTCCTTTACAATACTAATTTATACATAAATGCTGTTATTATAATATAAAAATGAAATATTGGATGGTCATGTTTGCCTCTTGCTATATCAGTTTAGAAGAGGAGCAGCAGGTGAGTGAATGGATTGCTCTCATTTTCTCTCTCTGGAATTCAGACATGTTTTACTATCACCAGACCTTCTAGTGTAAACAGTCTCAACGTTTCCATGGAAGTGAGGGGGGGTATGAGAGTCAGAGCCACAGTCAGACTAACCCAACAAGCCCTGGCAAAGAAAAGGGATTAGAAAGATAACACATTATAACAGAGGATATAGGCTGACCAGTTTATGTATTTGTAACTTACTACTATGATATAATATAAACAGTATGATGTCAAAACAACAGCTCAATCTGAGGGGGTAATCAGTTGTGTACTTATCATTTAACATCCTGTCCTCTCTTACACAGAAAACCTCACCCTGTTGGAACAAGAAGGGCAGTTTGTTTATATGTTGTCTAAGTATTTCCGTGATAGTCCATAAAATCATTGCACAGAAGACAGCAGTGTGGCCCAATACTTTGTTTGATGTACTGCGTGGTAAAGGAGAGGACAGCTTTATGTGGCTCTTCTCAGAGGATTTGGAGATGAATGTCAATCACTGGGTAGCTGCAAAGACTCTTTTAAAATAGCTATTTTATAGTTTAGTCTCTTTTGTGGGACCTGTGGAGCATCACACACATTTACAGGCATAATGAGCCAATGATGAACACAAGTAATATACTGATAAGATCAGAGCTTAATTATTTGTCTAAACCAGCATGGTTATTTGATGAAAGCGGAGTTAAAAACACTTTTTTATGCTTAAATCTGAGTGTAATCAGTCAGTATCTTAAATTAGATGAGAAATTAGTTTAAATTGAGACTTAAATCTAATTAAGACTTCTTTTGTTTGAGACACTTCAAAAAGCAGCGGTTATCTTTTCTGAGCATCTGTACATCTTATCGAGCACAGTCAACTTCTCTAGCAGATCTGTACAAATCCTCTCTTCTTTGGCTAAACAAAACTTTCTGTGGGCAGTATTATCTCACAGATACTACCAACCGGGGGGATCTAAAGTCTGGTATGATGAAACAAAAAGACATCAGAAACTCGGAGCTCACATATTTCTCTCTTATTATGTCCCCGTTTTTCCTTATTGAACAGTTTTATTAAATCCCTAATGGGCAAAACAAAAACAACACAAAAGGCAAATATATGCAGCATGAACATAAGTCAGAAGAAGAGAATGATTAATTTCTGCTTACCCAAAACCTAAAGGGATAGTTCCCCCAAAAATGAAAATTCTATCATTTACTCACCCTCAACGTGTTCTTAACCTGTATGAATTCCTTTCTTCTGTTGAACACAAAAGAAGGTATTTTGAAGAATGTCGGTAACCAAACAATTAATGGACCACACTAACTTCCATAGTATTTTTTTATTTTTATTATTATTCTATGGAAGTCAATGGTGGTTATTCATTTGATATTCATTACGTGGCATAATTCAAAACGATTTAAGTAAAATATAATGAAAATCCCAGGGAGAACACAAACTATATCTTCAGAGATCCTTTCCTCTGAACATTTTACACTCTTGGTTATTACTTAAACAATTTTAATCATATTCATAAATGAATGTTTACTTTTTCCCTTTGGGGTGTTTTTCATCATTAAATGCTTGGATGCTCATGAAATAAATATGATGGAATCAGGAATCATCTCTGGGCAGAAAAAGCTCAGTCGCCATTAACAGACTGGGAAAAAAAATCCATCCATCAAACGGAAGAGTTAATCTGAACTGAACGCTGTACATATATAATATGAAAATATTTTCTCGAATGAATAACAGGCTTTAATATACTAAGTTCTGTAGCAAAAATATATATGTAGCCTACTTGTTTAGGCAACTGAAGCTGATTAACAGAACATTGCATTGATTATATCACAATCGCTGAAGAACAAAACCATATTAAGTAAAAATAATCAGACTTTATTGAAATAATGTGTGTCAAGGGAATACATACTATGAATGAGAATGAGATCATTATAATGGAAAGGCTTTCATAAAACGTTCCCTTGGATGTAAATACAGCAAAGTGAGGGAATGATCATGTCCTTAATACAAAAACACCAGGATTATCATTGCTAACAAGCTGAAGTTGTCCAATTTATAAAAGTGCTGCTGACAGAAAACTCTCTTGAGAAACAGATGAAATTGCAACACTGCCGCTGTGCTTGAGGTGATTACAAATAAAGCCCATATCCTCCACGATGAGGCTGTTTGTCCACTAGAGAACCTCCCTATTTGATCCTTCAGTTACAATTGTAATCATCCTCAGTGTCTTCTGTGCCATTTAAATGATTCTCCAGTTCCTGTACGACGGCTTCCCTTCCCATTTGGTCGTTTCTCCTCTTTTCCATGATCAAATCCTCTAAACTTTGAAAGTCCAAAACGTGACTTTTCTTCTCAGACAGCTGCAGTTTCATCTTGTACGGCTGCTTTCCAATTCGAATCTCCCCTCCGATTTTGAATTCGCGTTTGCCAAACCTGCACCAGGCAGCGAAGCATTCAGAGTTCTTCCAGCAAACATCTCGCTCTTTCATCCCCACTTGCTCCATGGCATTCTGCACCACAACATCCGGGCTCAGCGCGCGGAACTTATACAGGTCGTTTACAATTCTGCCCCTTTTACCTTGACTTGCGTCCAAAAGAAAGTCGCATTTAATCTCGTTTCTATACAAATGAACTACCTGTAGGTCGCCAACACATACTGCCCAGTGCGGGTACTGGCCGATAGCCACAAACTCCACCAGGTCACCGGGGTTGCACTTATTCGGTAAGTTCTCGCACGACAGCGTTCCCACTTCGCCGAACCTGCTGTTTCTTTCGTATATACACTCGTCGCGATAATAGACCGCGCATTCTAATTCATTGCGGCAGTCGTAATGTTTCACATCGTCCTTTTCGGTCTCCTCGATGTTGTCCTCTAGCTCGTCATCATCCGCAGAGAAAATATAAGACACGCCAATCCGTGGAGTGTCGTCTTCTGGGTCGAATCCATTAGGGTCAGTCGTGGGTAATTCATTGTAATTCAAATGGGTAAGTTTCTCCACTTGATTCCCCATAACAATGTCCGAAACTCGTGTGAACAATTTCGCGTCCCACCTGTATCGGGATTTCAAAAACGCAACACGTAGGCTAATCCGGCTTTGGAGCCCCGTTCAGGTCTAAGTCCATGTCTTCTTTTTATCAGCGAATAGTTTGGAGTAGTTACGTGATGTAAGTTTTGGCATATCATACAGTTATCCGAACTGTTTGCAAGCGGTTAGATATTGATGAGTTTCAGTCTGCGTTCCGAACAGGTGCGTCTCACCTGCTCACTTCCTGGTGTGAGCCGCAGACAGGGGAAGCCCATCAGACACAGAGGTGAACCCACGGGGAGCTAGTCCTGCAGTTAACGTCCTCTGTAAAGAATTGTTCTTTTGATGATTTATTTCCTCTCTTTCCACGTAATAGCTGATGTCCCGGGCTCTTTGAAGTTATGGCAGAGGCAGAAGCAGCGCTCTGTGTAAAATAGTAGCGAGCACGTTAATGTTTACTCAAGGCACGGTCAGTTAAAGAAACAGCGCACATTTAGACTGGATTCTGGTAGCGGATTTAGTTTTTTTCAATGAACTAAACTCACTGATAGCTAGTCTACAGTTGAAAGATTACCTTTCTGACCAGATGCTTATACTTTATAATCTATAGGCTACATAAATACGAGAGTGGATGCCAGTTAACTGGTTTTCATTGACTTAGCGTCTTATCTGAACTTTAAACTCAAACATGTTTAGATTTTCAGACATCATGATGACGCAATAGCCTAATAGCCTACACAGAGTAGCCTAGCCTAATACAGCCTACTACAAATCAGTTCTTTAAAATCTTAAATCCATAATTACTTATATTAGCCGATACAAAGAGTGCAAATTATTGATAATGAACCCTTTTAAAATGGTGATAAGTCGTCATAATTGGGTAAACTTCTGTAGCGGTGAAGAGGACAACAACAGCAAATATAATTTTTGTATTCCCATTTGCTTCAATAGCAAAAGAAAAGATCCATGATAGCGTTTCCATGACTTTCCAAAAGAGGGGAAAATATAGAGAGACTGATTATAGCAGTTAGAAGAGAGAATGGTGTGAAATTTGATGTCACTCAGTCGTTGTATTAGAAGCACTTTGCACCAGTGTTCATTTGTTTTTGTTTTAAGCCTAATTAACTGCCAAGGTAATACAACACAAAGTAGTGTTATACATGTAGGCTATATTTAAAAATAATTAAAGTAAAATGTCAAAAATTGTACTAGATTTGGACATTTAAGAATGCCTTCATATAAGGTCAAATAAAACAATTTGTGTGCAACAAATTTGTGTGACCAACTTGAACCTAATTTTTCACCCTCACACGAAAGTGTCTACACCGGATGTGACTGTTGTCGTGCCACGTTGCGCCGCAACACCTTAAAGCTGTCAACAATGCTAAAGCGTCACATTCCGTATTGTCTGAATAGGTTCTGTATTTTTATTTTTATTTACTTCACGGCCGTTAAAAAAGTACGCTCTATATTGTAGACTACACGTGACCTACCAGCATGTTGCATTGCTTCACTTCCATTCATAAATCCTCTCCCATAGCCTCACAGGATAGTAAAGTGTCCATCGAATGTGCACTTCAGAATCTCGGCAGAAGTAGGTCATCCGGGGAATTTTCGCCTACTGTTTTTTTTTTTTTAATGGCATGCGTCCCAATATGCATAATATCCATCCTAAATAATATGTGAGATTGCAATAAGTGTGTCCCAAAGCATAGTATGTTGAAAACAGTATATCAAAAGTCCCCGGATGGTCTACTATTTCCGGTAGAGTTTTGAAGTGTGGATCCGTGCATACTATAACGGCTAATATTGCCCACAACCTATTGCTCTTTGAAGGAGGATTTGGTTCAGAACAACAAACACAAATAAAAAGTGTTAAAAGAAATAACCAACAGTTAAATAGAGAGGTTTAGATAAAGGGGTTTGAGTGACTAATAATCAACATTTAACCTGATAAAAAAAATATTTATTAAATGTAGTCCATGTTATATATCATCTGCAATAACAATGTGGACTTTTATAAAGATCCGTTTGGCCAATCAACTTTTAAATGCATTGTTATGCAAACACATGAGGAAAGTTCTCTGCATGAAAGACCCATGTCTGGCAGATCAACGTTCTCTCCAATCAGCCCGGTCTCACCCCCAAACGTCACATACTGACGCGTCTTGACCATACGGCAACATACGACGAAAAGGGTACCCCTAAAACGTCCATATGAGACGAAGACATAAGCGCACCAGCAGCGCCTCTTAGCGGTACCCTAACGCATACCTAAACCTACCCATAACCCGAATCGTCACATATGGACGTTGTAGGGGTACCCTTTTCGTCGTATGTTGCCGTATGGTCAAGACGCGTCAGTATGTGACGTTTGGGGGTGAGACTGTGTTACTCCAATAGGCTACAGTAGGAAATTAAAGTAAATGAAATCTGGAGGATTTTACCTGTCAACACTCCCGTTTTCCCCGGGAGTCTCCCGTATTTCACACCCATCTCCCGCCCCCCTCCCGTTTTGTTATTTCTCCCGTGAAACTCCCGTTAATTGTATGGCCCAAATGTCGTTATATGAATAATCACATCAATATATTATTCCAAGGTTGTCCAGTTGCCAGATCTTGTATGAAACCCATCCTACTCGCGCAATCATCACATCATACACATTTCAAGCCATTTGTGAGCTCATCCTGGCAACCTACAACCCAGTTGTGCCGTCGATATCTGCGCAGGTATCCCAGATAGCACACGTCTATTTGATGTGATGTTTACATCTGGAAGACGTATTTTTAAGAGTGTTTGCTCATCTGCAATACGTCTATAGGACGTTTCCTGTCAGATGTCAAATAGACGTTTAGAAGATGTCTTTAAGATGTAATGATTTAGAATGTATGTTAAACTGACATCTTCTAAACGTCCTATAGACGTATTGCAGATGAGCAAACACTCTTAAAAATACGTCTTCCAGATGTAAACATCACATCAAATAGGCGTGTGCACGCGGGAAGTTGAATAAGCGTTACTGGTAGAAATGGGAAAAGACTCAGTGGTAAGTAAATATTTAACGCAATTAACGCAGCATCCGTTTTTTTCTGTCATCCTTTGGCTGCATGGCGGCTGTGCTCAGATTTGTAAACCGTACAGTTATGCTTTGGTTTTTCAATCCGTACCCGTTTCGCCCCGTGGCTCAAAAGGGACACAACAACAATAGGGACACCCGAGAAAGCCAAAATAGAATGCAAAATTTATTAACAAAATAGAACTATACAGAAGAAGAAAAAAAAAAAAAACTACGTACAACGGTAACAGTGAACAAATTCATAATCCGTGCACGCTTTCGCAATCGTTGTTTTGTAAATCGTTCTTTCGCAATAGTTGTTTGTAATATTCAGTTCCTGTGAAAAATGGTGAAATAGGCTACTGTTCCAATAGGTGAAGTTACACAACATTATGCTGATTGATTACATAACAATATTTGGATGTAATATTCAGTTCCTGTGAAAACCTGTTCCAGTTAATGGGAGTATACACAGGTGATGTGTAATATTCAGTACCAGTAAACTCCACCCGCTGGAACAGTTTCTTACAGTAACTGAATATTACACAACATCACCTGTTCAGTTTTGAAAACTGTAGCCTACTCACAGATTTGTGGCCTATACCTTATTTTAGAAATCTGTTTTTCTGTATATTGATTTGATGTGTATTGTTAAGATGAATACAACTGTCTTAACTGAATTTTTCTATGATTTGGCGATGGTGTGTGTAATGTAGGCCTATAGATGACATGAAACCGCATGTGGTTGAACTGAATACGCATAAGGTCTCCCGTATTTTGGTACCCAAATTTTGACAGGTATGACAAGATGATTGACAGGTCAGTTTACAGTGACAGATTGCTTGTAACTATGCAACAGAGCGCCTGTTAAATACACAATTTAATGACATGATAATATGTCCCAAAGCTTGTCTACTCTTTTGCTACACACTTTTTCTTCGCAAAAAGAGTACATAGCCTACTTTTAGAGCATAGTATTAGGCGAATTGGGACACATTCGGACATACTATATAGGGAAGTATTCAATTTCGGACGCAGCGATTGTGTTACCCTACTTTTTTGTGAAGAGGTAGTTACTGTAACCAACAGCTTTTTGATCGCTGTTTTTAGTGGACAGTGCATCTACAAAATAGTGTCAGTCTATATTGCTTTATTATGGATTCAGACATTACAAATATATTGTAAAAAAAAAAATTCATTATATCAAAATTAAGCAGTTAAATATATATTGCAAACATTAAATAAAACAATTGCAAATCAGTAAAATCCCCCCCCCCCCCCATGTTTTTGTCAAAATTAGATGGCATATTTATTTTTTATTTAATTAAATCAAGGCTGTGAGCGACAGTATTCAAATGTATTTTCTCAGCAAAAATCACTGTGACAAGAAAAACTGGGCATGATCTAAGAAATTAAGACAGTACAACCAAATAAAAATGAACTGTGCTGTACATCTATTTCTAACAGCGTTGTTTGAATTTGTGAAAAATTATAGGCTAATAGTGTCTACCCTGAAAAGAGCCAGTGGCAGTGGCAGTGGCAGTATCTTCTGAGTTGTCTCCCAGGAGGTACTTCAGCTTTTGGTATCCAGTCCGGGGCAGGAGGGTCTGTAAAACACTGCAGTGTTTAGTCCTGTGTTGTGGATTGACAAACAGTTAGCCTCTGGCTGTCAGTCCATCACCCCCAGTACAGGGGCTTCTTCTGCCCAAAAGCGTGCCTCAGCTCTTAATTACCTAACTTAACAGCTGTCCAGTCTGCTGTGTATTTGCTCATATCTGGCTGTCGCCGTGAGGCATATCACCAGTCACAAGCCAGGTGTCCATCTCCCAGTGCCACATCAAAAAAAATCCAGGCTCATGACAGTCTCTTCAGGCCAGATACACCTGCTCCCCTAATATTAAAGCATTTATAAATCTCATTAGCATATTGTGCTTATATAATGACTTATGTATGTGCCAAAACAAATATACTTTAACATTTTGTTAATTGCATTCACAAATGATACTGCTTTATGATTCAGAAATCAGTCTTCAGAGTGACATTTTCACTGAAGCCTTGTGTTATAAAGATCCACACACCCTTCATCTCTATCCTGGTGAGTAAACAGAGGAATTTCAACGACCTGACATTTCAGGATTGGTCCGACACTACCACAGGAATTCCTCTGAGTGTTCAATCTCTACAAAGATTTTTTTTTTTAAGTTTCCTTCACTCGAGAGCCTGTACTCTGGCCATTTTGAATGCCAGGGCACCTTGTGTCAGTATGCCTGTGACACCGTGTGAAGCTGTCTGCCACCGCTGAGGATATAAAGATAAACAGCATTGCCTTCACACTGACTCGCTCAGTGAAAGAACTCATTATTTAGTTTCCTCAACTGTTAAAAAAAGACGTCTGGAACACAACACCTCCAAGAGTAAACAAAATAGGGTGAAAGTGCCACACTAGTGGGAATGCGTCTATGTTTTTTCTTCTTCCAGTGGCTATGCACTGGTTACATCAGAAGAATTTTAAGCAGCTAATAGTAAGCCCCTTAAGACCCCTCTTTCTCTGATTCCAAAGGCAACTGCACTCCATCAAAGGTGTATTATTGCTGAAGGTGCATGGCGTGTGTCTGTTGGTGTCATGCCGATGAAGCCTACCAAAAGCCTGGACTGGCTGCAGAGAGAGAAATGAAAAGAAGGAAGAGAAGATCATCAGGTGACAAAAATGTTGAGGTGAAAATGACATATAGGTATGTTAATGTTATTGAATGCAACTCTGTTATGTGCAGTTCAATTTCCCCATAATTACGCTGATGTTTTTCTTTAATGAATAGAGCTGTGTGTTGTTGTCCCATAATACACTGCGGGTTACCTTAAAAAAAATCATGAGAGCACTTTTAGGTAGTTTAGTGATCATTAATATTGAGTGCAGTGAAACATTTAGGCTATTTGTCTAATCATAATACCCAACACATGTGATGACTAGTCTATTTAGGACATATTTTTTCACAGTAAGTTCATAAGTATCATTTGAGCTGCACTGACCTCTAGAGGAACATGACATTTTAATCAAAATATAGCTCTCATGCTACAAAGTAACACGCCAGCAGGTAGGGCTGTTAAATCAATTAATCGCATCTAACATAAAAGTATGTTTACATAATATATGTTTATATACAGTACATTATATATGTATATATATATATATATATATATATATATATATATATATATATATATATATATATATTATATACATTTCTGTGTGTGAATGTGTGTATACTGTATATACACACACATTTATATTTATACATATAGACTATCTATATATGCTGTATGTATATATATATATAAATACAGTGTGTGTGTGTGTGTGTGTGTGTGTATATATATATATATATATATATATATATATACTGTATATACACACAGATATATTTATACATATATATGTGTGTGTGTGTGTGTACACACAGAAATATATACAGTTTGATATATATATATATATATATATATATATATATATATTAGATTGAGGTTTTTTTTTGATCTGTTAATGTGTGTATTTAAGAAATTAGTGAAATATGTTTAACATAATATTTTATTATGCTCACATTCACTAAATTTAATATTTAATTAGGGTCAGAAATCAATAGGCTACATTAATTGCAGTAATTTAATATTTTTTCTCATGATTTGTTATTTTTATAAATATATATTAAAAAAAAAATATATATATATATATATATATATATATATATATATATATATATATATATATATATATTCTTTTCCATATATATATTATGTTCACATTCACTAAATTTAATATTTAATTAGGGTCAGAAATCAATACATTAATTGCAATTTTTTTTTGACACAAACAGATACAGCTGCCTTAATATTTATCAACAGCGTCTCTCACAAAGATCATCATATTTAAGGGTCCCTAACATCAACAAGTTGAAAACCCTTGCTGTAGACAATATAATGTTGCTAACATTCCAGTAGTTTGTTTCATTTCACAAGGGTTTTCTTAGATATTCTCTTTTTCTTGCATTTGTTAACACTATAAAATGTCCATACCGGACTGCTGATTACATTACAGCTGGTTTGTTTGCTCTGAACTTCAAAGAAGAAGCTTTAGTATTTGCTGTGTGGTGATGGTGATCAGAACTTTTGCCACCACTCTGAAAGTGGAACATTTTCTCCAGGCTCTTATCAGAAAAAAGGCCGGAAGAAGTAGGTCATTCAGATCTGACACATGACCCAATTTGCTATCTCACTATTTGCCATGTTCCCTTACATTTCTGCATCAGCGAAGCAAACTATGTAATATATCACTGTCATACTGATCTTTTAGAGGTCAGCCTGCAATTCCCAATGGACATATTGCAATTTGCATTGCAACTCTATCAGTGGCACCACCTAACATGATGATATTGTAGAGCAACATGCACAAGCACTTGTTGCATGAATCTACCCTGTGTAATAATCCAAATATAGTCCTCAAAAATAATTATTTTGTGCTGAAGAGAGAGGTTCTTGTTTTATGGTGGTCTGTTTTTTAAATTGTCTGTTGTAGCATTTGAGGAGGATCACAAAGGAGTCCATAAAAGGAACCAAAAGATGAAAGTGCTCTTCAAAATGCATCAGACATTGTGCTTTAATATATCTAAAACCCGTGCTTCTTTCCATTATGACTACTTTTCGCTCTTCTCATAATGCCTGGCAAACAGAAATTTCATTTGTAAAGTAGGCGCAGTTTTGGTTAGTGTCAATTATTATAATGTACAAAGGCTTGTGTATATTGAACATGCAGGAGTGACATGAATGCTGCACTTTTACATGTAGATTATAAGAATAAGTAATTAGATATAAAGGTATATTCAAAGCTATAAAATAATTCATTATATTATTTTAAATAAAAATGTTTTTTTTTTATTAATTAATATACGTGTGTGTGTGTATATATATATATATATACATATATTATAGTATAAAAATATAATATATTTATATACAGTGTAACAATAGTGAGGAATAAGCTATAAAAAAATGTAAAAAAAATATTAAAACATTTTATATAATTTTACTAAAACAATTTAATTAATTAATATACTTATAATATTATAGTATAACAATATAATTAATATATTTATATACAGTGTTGTAGTAATAATAGTGAGGAATACAAATGGCAGAAGTTTTTGGAAAATGTCTAGAGGTCATAACCTTCCATCTCTTGGTGTGACTGTTATTTACCCTTCATTTACTCATGCAGCAATAAGCAGGGTTAATCGGGGGGGGGGGGGGGGGGGGGTGCTCTCCCTGAGGCACAGACACTGAATTGAGTGCTTAGCATGAGATAATTAGCAACTGCACAACAGACTCACAGTAATGTAATGTGGATGCTGTAGAGCAGAGCGGATCTTAGCACTGCTGTGTACCTTTCAAGATATGTAAAGTATCTGCAGGCTTTAAGAGTTCTCCCGACAGGTTGCGTATACCTGTTATTTTCATAGAGTGGCTCTGGAGAATTTAAGGTCCCAACATTCTCTGCTACCGAACATCATAGGTATTCTTATGATTTTATTGGTAATATTTTGCCTGTCATCTTTTCAAAGGTAGAAGTTCAAAGGGATTACTCAAGCCATTTCTAGCCTTACAATGGGTAGGGTGGAGCTGAAATGTGTTTGCCATGAATTTCTTAACCTGACATTCTAGTTTCCCCATTTTTCTTCTTCACATCTTTATTTCACTCAGCCACTGCAGCAAGTTTTGTTTTGTTTCTTAATGTCCATTACAAGGCTTGAGGACATCATGTTTGAAAATAATCAAAATATCTTTATTATATTGTTAAATGTAACCTATATCTACATGTATCTGTTTGATTTTTTTTCTCTGCTTGATCAAATGTGGAGACTGTTGTTGCTTGTGTTAACAACATATTATCATAAGGTACATGAGAACATATTTATTTGAAGTTGTTGAACATTTTACATTACAGCATGTGAAACAGATGACAGCACAGGTGCAACTATTGCGTAATGCCTCTCAGGTCACAAGAAACCCCAGTACAGGGAACTAACACAAGATGGCGCTGTTTATCTAAAGGCGCATTTTTTTCTGAAGGCCCTCAGTAGTTCATGCAAAGAATCGTATTGTTGAAAAGAGTTATAGATTAAGATTATAAATAATAATTTTATTCGTTTAGTTTTTTGTACATACATTACTTTACATTAAAATAGTTTATATGCAACTTCATACGCCTACAGTGCAACCTAAGTGCAGGACACTAAATGACCAAGACTATGTTCAAACAATAACCCAGTCACTCAGCGCTGTCTAATTTATTCCTGGCTGCGTATGTTTGGCTTCAAAGCTTTCAGCTGTTATATCTCCTCATTCTGAACTTTCATCATCCCAGAGTTTGTGACGACTGCTGTAGTGACACAGTGCTGGCTTTTGGGGGGATTAGTTTAGAAACGGGGGTCAAGCACATAGCAAACTCTTAGAATAGCTTTTGGTCACAAGTGGTGTTGTTTACAGCCTCGGTAAACATACACACGTTGTGGAGCATGGAGCAATTCAGACACGCGATGCAGACGGTGAAGAAACTTGTTGTGTTATGGAAAAACAGAGGGGGTGAGGGCGTACCACGATGAGGTGTTAGCTCCAGTTCTGACAGAGAAGAGAGATTTCTATTTTTAGGGAGACTGGAATGTACACTGAGGCCTCTCGAAGGATTTCTGAACAACAAATAACATACCGCGGTCGCCCCAGTCTCTATAAACATCCACCTGCCAAACTCTGAAAGTGAACTTTCAGAATCAGAAGTGAACTGTTTTTTGAAAACAGAGGGACGAGTTTGAGCTCTGCTTGAGTTTTGATGATACATAGGCTATATATTTACAGGACCATCTAGAATGTGCTTCAAATCATCTGAGACAAGGTAAGGCAAGATATGGCTGACACATCAGGTCTCCAAGCAGATGCTTTGACTACAGGCACAATAACACCTGTGTAGTTTGTCCATAACTGCATGGCATTTTGGTTAGTTTTTCATGATATGTCAGTCTGCAGGCAAACTGCATTGTTCTAGTTTTGGAAGATTAAGATTAATGTGATTGTCTGATGATGAGCTTGCAGAATTGTTAATTGATAATGGGGAATCATTTCCTTGTTCCTTTGATTTCTTAAAATGTGCAACTGCAGATTTATTTTAAAGAAGTGCACTGAATGCTGCACTGTTTCATGGATGCAACTTCAACCTCATGTTCAAGCATGTCATTGAATCAGTCATATTATTTTATTTATTATATAATTATAAATAAACATTTATACACTGTTTATATATATATATATATATATATATATGTACATACACACATACAGATGTATACTGCAATACTGTAAATACTATTTACATATAAATACTAAATGTCTGTGTGTGTGTAAATGTGCAAATATAATATCACTTAATGTTCAAAATCACTAGATTTAAAAAATGAAATGGTTATAGGAAATGCATCTGAACTGCTGCCATAAAAGTTTTTATGTGCATAAGAGAAATGTGTATGTAACCGATATCCTAACTGAAGAAAATGTCTTATGATTATAAAACTTTTGTCTTTTTTTCCCCCACAGCTTAGATGGTCCAATATCAGATGTCCTGCATTTTAAAGACAAAGACCTGATCTCAACCCTCCTCCTGGAGCTGAACACCTTGAGGAAGGACCACATTTTCACTGATGTTGTTCTTTGCTCTGAGGGCAAAGAGCTCCCATGTCACCGCAATGTTCTGGTGTCCAGCAGCCCCTACTTCTACGCTATGTTCTGCAGCTGCTTCCTGGAGACCCAGAAGTCCCGGATAGACCTCCAAGGTGTTCCTTATGACATCCTTGCGAGTATAGTAGAGTATGTATACACCGGGTCCGTCAGCATCACAATGGAGCTGGTTCTCCCTCTGATGCAAGCCGCCTCTATGCTTCAGTACGGAAGGCTTTTTGAGGCCTGCTCGACCTTCTTGCAGACCCAGCTCAGTCCAGACAACTGCCTGAGCATGATCCGGCTCTCTGAAATCCTGCATTGCCCTAGCTTGCAGGAAAAAGCGAGAGAACTGGCTGTGAAGAGCTTCTCTGATGTGGTGGTCTCCGAGGACTTCTGCGAACTCTCGCTACCCGAGTTGGTGAGCTACTTGGAGGACGACAAACTGTGCGTTGAGGAGGAGCAAGTTTTTGAGACTCTTCTAGCTTGGATCCACCATGACCCGTTCTCCAGACGTAGCACTATCCACGACTTGTTCCGTCGCGTGAGGCTGAGACATGTCCATCCTTCCTATCTTTTCCAGTTTATCGCCAATGACCCTTTAGTCCAGTCATCTTCTTTATGCACAGAGATCATCGAATCCGTTCGCCGCCTTCTTTTTTCTGTCGGCACTCATTGCCCTGGCGATCTTGAGCTCCTTTGGGCAGTGCCACGACGGAAAAACTGCAAGGAGGCGCTTGTAATAGTGGGAGGTCGTAAGGATGGTGAGCGGACGTCTCGTGAGGCGCTACTCTACGACGAGCAGACTCGCTGCTGGCAGTGTCTCGCAAAAATCCCGCTGCGCCTTCACCGGCCCTCTTATGTCTGCATGCACAGCATCCTTTATGTGCTCGGGGGCTTAACCATGACAGCCGGAGGGCAGTGCACAACTAGCAACACTGTATACACGCTTTCTCTGAAAACAAACCAGTGGAGAGTTGGAGAACCCATGCTGACGCCTCGATATGCCCATCAGAGCTCTACCTACCTGCATTTCATTTTTGTTCTTGGTGGACTGACAGCTGACGGACAGCTGTCAAATTCGGTAGAGCGATACGACACCATGTTCAACCTATGGGAGGCCATGGCCCCCATGCCCACTGCAGTTCTGCACCCAGCTGTAGCCGCACATGACCAGAGAATATACGTGTTCGGAGGGGAAGACGCCATGCAGAAACCAGTTCGAATTATCCAGGTTTGATATTTCAGGCTTCTTGGGATGTTTAGTTGTATAGAGAATAAATTTCAATGATTTTGCAGTGGTAAAAGATGTTTGTTCTTGATAGGTGTACCACATTGGAAGGAATCTGTGGTATAGGATGGAAACCAGGACAGTGAAGAACGTCTGTGCACCAGCTGCTGTGATCGATGATAAAATCTACATTGTAGGCGGTAAGGAGGGTTTTTTGGAAGTTTTGTGAATATAATGTTCCTGCAAGTTGGTTTTGAGGTCACCATGAAATTAATTTTTGCGGAATATTGAAGATCCCTCTCCTCCAGTAACCTGTCACTCATGTGAGATTGCAGCAATTAGCAAATGACAACAATCCAATCAATTTTTGACCAAGTCCCGCCTCATTTTTTCTTGTTCGAGATGTCGTTTCACTCAGAAATACACTACCATTAAATATTTAAATAATTAAGAGATTTTTGAAAGGAAAAATATTTTTGATGGATCTTAAGACTGGAGTATTGGTTGCTTTACTCCAAAAGTAAAGCAGCTGAAAATTCAGCTTTGCCGTCACATGAATAAATTACATTTTAACATATTTAAATAGAAAACAGCTATTTTAAATTGTAAAAATATTTCACAACATTACTGTTTGTACTGTATTTCGATCAAGATACTTGTTAATTATTCAAAACCATTTGACCAGTAGTGTACATCACAATAGGGGAAAAAAGACATTCTCAATTTCCATTTCATGCAACTTTAACTCTCTTTTTTTATTATTTAACAGGCTATACAAGAAGAATGGTAGCATATGATGTTAAAACCAACAGGTTTGAAAAATGTGAAAATATGAAGGCCAGGAAGATGCATCACTCTGCTGCTGTTGTGAATGGCAAGATCTATGTCACGGGGGGGCGCTTCATTAACAGTGACGAGAGTGTGGAAGACTCAGACGGCTTTGACTTCTACGACCCAAAGACAGACTCATGGGTGTCGATGGGAACTTTGCCATTCAAGCTATTTGACCATGGCTCAGTAAATCTGGTCTATCTCTCTGATAAGTTTTTGCCTACATGACTGTATTAATATTGACAATGTAGCTTAGTCATATCATACAAGCTTAAATGTGTCTGTCTCCAACCAAAATTATTGGAGTGCTCTATTTGACAGTTCATACTGAGAAAAGAGTAAAAATGGAGAGCATATTAAGACAGCAACGCAATGAGACACATTTTTCAAAGCGCTCTGTCGATGTTTGCACGTGTTGCCTTTTGAATGTGTGTGAGGTTATTAGTAAAATAACTATTAAAATGTATAGAAATATCTGAAATAGCCAAATAGCTGGAAGATATTTCAAATTAAGCTCAGGCCATATAGAAGATGGACGCTTTTAATTTCAAGTGTCTTTTAGATCACCTGTTTAATGAACAATTAAATCATATTAGTGTTTACTAAAGAATACACATTACCTTTGAACTTGAAGAGTTTCAAATTCTGTATTATTTTGCACTTGACACTGAATAGTTGCACATTGTTTGTTTACATGTGTACTTTTGTTTAAACATTCCTTCTTTTTGTAAATTGATTATTTATTCTTGTTTTTTTCCCCAAAATATTTTACATTCTTTTAAAAAATTAATTGAGTGGAACAGTTATACATGCAAAATGATTTTACCATTAAATTCTTCATCAAAACTAATATTGCTTCTTTTGTGTGTTATTTGTAAATTGGCTTATCTGGCTGTATAGAATTTAAAGGGATAGTTCACCCAAAAATTTAATAAATAATCCTGTCATCATTTATTTAGCCTGATGTCATTCTAAACATTTTTCAAAATATCTTTCTTTATACAGTATTTAGAAATAAACTCATACAGAAAGTTTTGAATGACATGCGTAATTGAATTATTATTAACTTAATTTTTTTGGTGAATTGTCCCTTTAATAGTTAAGTAAAAAAAATTATACATTACATTATATGTAATATCTATTAAATTTTAAATTAAATGCATATTAAAATCATGTTCTGATGTGACCTATTCATCATCCTACATAGATCATAAGATATGAAACTCATCATATGACATGACACAGAAGGTGTGAGGACGTAAGGCAGCAGATGTGTGAGAGAAATGTGTCTGGGTGTATGTGTTATTGCCCTGTCTGTGTCTCACATGTCTTCCTGTCACTCTCAGTTAGACTGTAACAGGTGTCAGCATGCCCAGGCATGAAACTGTGAATTGCAAAGAAGACTATGATGAGCCATTAAGAGACTTGCTACTGTATTATGAATGCTTTGAAATGTGGTATAAATTCCCAATACCAATTTCACTTTATCAACACACTCCAACAAACCTTAACATGTTTATACGAGTCCAATTGATGTCAAGTTTGACGCTGTGCTTTTATTAGATACATAATATTGCATTAGGCAATAGTCTGTTGACTCATTGACATTAAGGATGGTAAAAGGTGAACAACAAAGTGTGTTTTTACGATTACCCAATGCACTGTGAGATCCTTAGTACTGCATGTGCTGTTTGGGGTTTGAATTGATTATATTACATCAAACCTGTTCATATCAGAACATTTCGTGCTGTAGCTTGTTCTTTTAGGTCGGAGATGATGAGATTCAGTCCTTGGGGGCCATAGGTGATCTGATGTTATTTTGGGAAACAAACAAGGGAGAACTTTACACCCCCAGAATCATGTGGCTGGCCCAGGTTGCAGATTTGTTGGTCAAGGATGTAAACTGAAACATGAGGGAATGATGAAATTGGTGTAAGAGCAACAGCAACAGGTGTGTTAGTGAGCAAGCGAGAGCGTATGTGATCATGTGCCGCGTCCACCAACATGAACACAAAACAAAAACAGTTCTAGACCGTTCCATTTACTTCATTACATGAACGTTTTACATTTAATGCCTTTTTCTTTACTTGTATTGCTCTTGTTCAACAGACAAATGTTGCGCTTTTCTTAACTTTAAATCATAAAATGGAAATATGATTGTCATCTAGCCGTGTAGATGTCTAGGAAATCCCCTCACAGCACTTGTCCCCGAGCTGAGAGCCGAACAGTGAGCATGGCTTGGGAAAAGATATTTTAGGAGAGGAACAAATGTCACGTTGTTGAATGTATTTGCCTCGCAATGGAAGCAAATGCCTTCCTGATGTGCTGTTAAACCTTTGGAATGAAAACCTAATGGAATGGGTCTCGCTCCACAATGTTACTAAAACATTTCAAACATATTTTTTTAAAAGTTTAGACTACAGTAACATACTTTTGCTGGATATCTGCCTAAATGACACTATTTTCTTTTAGAGCTGCTGTACAGGCGAAATGAACTGTTTGCATCATTGAATCATGTTCCTGTTGTCACTGTAAAGCTGATTTGAAACAATCTGTATTATATAAAGCGCTATATAAATAAATGTGACTTGACTTGACTTAAATGTTGTGCTTGTTAATGTTTCCTAAATTCCAGTGTGGAGGTCAGATTAAACCATATATCATCACTAATCATTCTTCTTGATCAAATTATGAATTAATCAAGTTGATAAATGAACAAAAAACACATTTATGATTTATCGTATATGCCACTACAGGGCTCTGTGCACCTTTTGCATCCTTCTCAACTTACCAAACTGGCAAGGGGTAATAGAGAGACCTGTTCTGGAGTCTTCTACTCTACTTTAAACACAGTAGGCATAGTTTACTGCACCCAGCCAAGTCAGGTTACATTAGCACTGCACTGGTGAGGAGACAAATTGGTTGAGAAATGTTTCCTGCAACCTTTATCACAGGCCTGAGTGTGTGTTGAATCTCAAATGACCATTTAACTATTGCATGGAATGCATGTTTTGATTACAAGAAAAAAAAGAGTTTGCTCTCCCTTTATGAAAATTCACACAATCTGTTCTAAACATTGTCTCTGGTAAAACATTGAGGTCACCATGAAATAACACCATTGAGGTCAACAACAGAAATACTCCTTACTGTGCAAAATAATTCCTATCAATCCACATATATATATATTAAAAGAAAATCCCAGAAAAATGATGTTATAGGGTTAAATTCAGGTTGATTGGGACACTTTTTGCCATTGAGATGACTGGAAAAAAGTGTTCGATCAACCTGAATTCACCCCTAGTCATGGTTTAATCTGATCTCCATGCAGGAGTTTAGGAAACATTAACAAGCACAACCTCTAGACAGATATCCATCATAAATTATGTTACTGTAGTCTAAACCTTTTAAAAAGGCGTTTGAAATGTGTGTGTTTCCTATAAAAAAATAATAATTTGCTTTTATTTTATTGTGTTGACACATTTATTTATTTAGGTGTCATTCATGTCTCATGTAAATTACATCTCGGTGTAAAATGAAACCTGCGGGTCTGAATGGCAATTACAATAAAGTGTTAGTTTTTGCATCAAGGGAGTGTAAAACACTGTAAATATACACCTTCTAAAAATCTTTTGGTCTCCACACAACCATTTTCAGCTGATAAGAATTAAACTGTCTGAAAGCAAACATCAACACAGAGAAACTCTTGTGTGTGACTTAAAGAGATTAAATGATAAAAGGAAGCTGCTAGTTTCTCATTTCCATCAGCTCTCATTACATCATAATGTAGGGCAGCTGGGTCACATTTCTTGCTCAGTATGCAACTCATTACCAAACAAAAGTGAATAGCTATTGATGAAATCAACTTCAAAAAAGATTATATTTCCTTATCATGGTGTGAAGTGCGGTTCTCTACCAGTTTCATTTTATGAAATGGTGTTATCTTAATAGGAGGTCAGTTGGAATCTGATCATGTTACTAGCAGGTTCATAAGGTAAAAAATATACATGCTTTTTCATAATGGATAACCAGCCTTTGTTTGACCCACTTCTTTACAGTCACTATCTGTATCCTGATTAGGAGGAAATGTCATTCATGATCCAAAATCTCACTTTCCTTTCATTTATGAAGCATATGTAAGGGTAGCTAGTACAGTTAATGTTGTTATCTTACTCATCAGGGAAAATCAAGAAAGAAGTCAGCTTTCTATGTTTAGCTCAAGTCTGGAAGCTTTTGTTCAGTCATTTTCTTGTCTGTTTCACAAGATGAACTCAAGAAAATAAGAAATCTCAGGCTCATCACCTACTATTAAATTGCATTGACTGAGTATGTCTGACATTTTAATAAGCGCATGAGGAAAGATGATCCAGCAGCGTACTGAACTCCATCTGTGATTATGTTTCTGGTGAGGTTTTGCAATATCAAGGAAGATGATAAACAAAGCCACGTGTTGGAGAACGCTGTCCAAAGGGGGCGGGACCAGGAACATTTCCGGATTCTCCTCCTGACAATATAAATACAGCTGCGCACTTTTATCATCAGAAGCGCGTTCACAACATTATTTAATATAGCAGCACACACGCGAGAAAATCACTTTAACAACTTCTCGAGTTTAACACTAACAAGTTTTCTTTCGTTATCACTGGTTTTCGTATCTTGACAATGCCGTTTCTTGGACAAGACTGGCGGTCTCCTGGTCAAAGCTGGGTAAAAACGGAGGACGGCTGGAAAAAAACGACGAAAGATGAGAACGAGACGAATAACAATGTTTCAGAACGGAAGAGGTCAGTGTTTAATGATTCAACATTTACATTTAAAGTCTTTCATCTGATATTTTCCGTTGTCCACCACTAAGAGCATCATAAAACAAATGGCGTAGTTAACTGCAGACGCAATCTGCGTCAAATTGAAATACAGAGGCATTTATCAAGAATTAAGATATATATTTTTTTGTAGTTATATTTATCTTGCCTATTTTATGACATTTTTATTAATATTGGTTATACTTAATATTTTATTTGAAAATATACGAAATGTGTGCAAATACATTTTAAAAAGACGAGGCTAATAAAAAAATACGTATAAATAAATAATTTAAGTGAAGTTATTGACGGAGATGCGGCACTAATTTCAGCACTGCAGTAAATAGCTGTTGTAAACATAAAATGCCTTTGTGTTTACTCATCATCTGTTGATCACCTTTCTAATAATACAACAGGTCATATGCTCGATCTATTTACTGTTTCTAAAAGTGTTGCTGTAGGTACAGACAAGAAATGGGTTAGGGCCTACATATTTGCATATTGATAGTGGCCATATGTTGTATAATTCCCCATCATGGTGCTAAACTATGAAAAAAATTCCTTGACAAAGCATGTGTTGACAACTTCACTTTGCTTTCAGCTACTGCAAGGAAGAACATGACAAGGAGAATTTGATCCTCAGCATTAATTATGACGTGGCTGCAAAGAAGCGAAAGAAGGACTTGCTAAACAACAACACAAAGATTCCTTGTAAGCCTCATCGCCGTATCTTTCTGAAAATCGAAATGCAACGAGTCTGTTACTGCAAACATTTAGATTTATTTCTTCATTGCAGATTTTCACAAAGACAAATGGATTTATGTTCACAAAGGAAGCACCAAAGAGGTAAGGCCTGGTAATCATCTCCTGCAGAGTATGATAGAAGAGGCTTCTGTGTGAATAAGTAGTCAAATAACTCCTCTTTCATCTCCCGCAGCGTCATGGATATTGTACTCTGGGAGAAGCATTTAATCGTTTGGATTTCTGCAGTGCCATCAAAGACACCAGGCGATTCAATTATGTCGTAAGGGTGAGTTTCTGCTCGTCTGTTTGTGGCAGGGAGAACCGTGACAATAGCCAGGCTCAGTCTCTGAAGAAGAAAAGGTTAATAAGTCTTGGGCTCTGGGTATCTGCTACTTTCTTCATTCTTATCATAACACACCAGACAAGCGGGCCTCTGGGGCAGTTTCATGGCAAATGCACAGGGACCATGTTTGTGCTTCTGTATACATATCTGTGTGTGTTTGCTGCAACTGTTTCTTGTAATGAAAAAACAAGAGTGACTTAAGCAGCCTTAAATTCAAGTTTAAATGAGCTATTACTCCTTTGGTTTAAGGTCACTAATGATTGGACATTCTTCTTGATTTACTTGTTCCAGTGATGAAAGCAAAGGTCATCGGGTAAGAGCAGATAAACACAGGTCGGTGTGACGTTGAGGTCACTGTCACGCAAACAGCTGAGGTTGAGAAAGCTTATGAAACTGGAACGGAAAGTCAAGTGACTTAGGTGGCCATTAACCCCACCCCCCTCACAGGCCCTTCTCTCTATCTGTCGGCATTGTGACCCTGAATTCTGATCCGATCACTTGACTCCACTGTGGTATAGAGTCAGCTATGATGAGCTTAAGGTGCTGGCAAATTGGGTCATGAATCCTTGTGATCACTTCAGAAGACAGGTAAACACAGGATCAGGATCAAGTTGTTTACTCGGACCTTTTAGCTAAGGTCACTAAAAGTCATTTCATATGTGCATCATTTATTTTTCTAGACATTTCCAGGCACTGTTGAGACACCATAGTCAGTGTCAGGTTTATCTTGCAGTTTCTCTTTTGGTTGTCTGACCTTGTGCTGGTGTTGTGTTAGAGCTCAGTTACAGTGATCAGGTTTAGTAGGGATGGAAAAACAAATCTATAAGGCTACTTATTACAAACAAAGACCACTATAATATATATATACTACCATTTAAAACATTAGAGTTAGTAAAGTGCTTTTTTTATAAAGAAATTAACTTTTATTCAGTTATACTTTTATGCTTTAAATTGATCGAAAGTGACAGTAAAGACATTTATAATGTTACAAAATATTTCTATTTCAAATAAATGCCTTTCTTTTGAACTTATTCATCAGAGAATCCTGAAAAATGTATCCCGGTTTCCACAAAAATATTAAGCAGCACAATGGTTTTCGACATTGATAATAATAATAAGAAATGTTTCTTGAGTAGCAAACCAGCATATTAGAATGATTTCTGCTGGATCATGTGACATTGAAGACTGGAGTGATGATGCTGAAAATAAATGACATTTTAAAATCTATTAAAATAGAAAAATCCCCAAACTTTCATGCTCCAGTCCACATAAAGGCACTTGGAGCATCTTTCATCAGGAGCTCGCTGTAGGGGAGGGAGGAGAATGACAATGTTCACATGTTGCTAGGTCAAGTGTGGGTCAGTGTTGCTCCATGATGTGGATTGTCCTGGTATTACATGCCAGTCATGCCTTTATAGAACACAACTCTGCACTCACTATCTGCTCTTGGCTGTCCTAACTTTTGAAAATGAACTTGGTGTTGGAAACCTACTCTTGTCCAATTGATCGCATACATATAAGGTGCACAAACAGTTACTGTAAAACGATCACTTTGTTTTAGAGTCCGTTTGAAGGAATGGTTACCTGCTTTTGTCTGAACTTCAAAACCACAACACTGCTGAGACAGACATTAGCCAGAGTGTGCATGTGTATGGGGAGAGAACGTCCCATTTCTGAGCCCTTTGTTTTTGCCAAGGCTGAAGAGAGTGGAATAAAACAGTCTGTAAGTAATGCTGGAACACACAGCCTCTTAGTCTGACCTCTCAAATTTATGTCCACCATTTCAGCTGCTGGAGCTGATCGCCAAGTCCCAACTGCCTTCGCTGAGTGGAGTGGCACAGAAAAACTACATGAACATTCTGGAAAGGGTTGTGCAGAAAGGTAAGCTTTCTTGTTAACATCTCACGTCTTCACCATCTCATTTGCAAAACTATTAGCCAATGTGAAACATCAACAATGTCTGTTTACATTACATGTTTGCAAAGTCTCTGATTATTTACTCCGAGGCTTGTACTGAAACTCTCTTGTGGTTAATAAGAAAAAAAGATGAGGCAAAATCTGTCCTAACAGAATAGCTGTTTATTCTGCTGTCTGCAATCTTTTACAACAAAATTAGTTTGGTGGGCTTGGCCAGTAGCTCATAGCTGAATGGAAATTTTAGCATTGCCTGCGCTGGAAAAAGCGACAAGCCTCAGATAGCAAACAGGGATCTCAGCTGTATTGTAAACCAAAAGTCATCTCAGCTAAACAAAGGTGCAGGTTGTTATGGGAAACTAAATTGCTCACTTGTAGGCTACGTCATACCCAAACCACTTTATTCATTTACCTGTCACTTTCCTTACTCCTCAGTTTATGATATAAATGCATATGTAATGTCTTAATCGTATCTGTTGTATGTTATGAAAGCATCTTGCATGAATTTAAAGTATCCTGTAACACACACCAGATCCAGATCCTTGTTGTGCGCCCTTGAACTTTTAGTTACTAACTAAACATTTGCACTCTTTCTCAGTTCTTGATGATCAGCAAAATGTTCGTCCGATTAAAGAACTGCTGCAGACACTATATGCGTCGTTGTGCAGTCTGGTTCAGGACATGGGCAAGTCTGTCCTTGTGGGCAACATCAACATCTGGGTGCACCGCATGGAGAACATACTACAGTGGCTACAGCAGCTTGATAACATTCAGATCAACCGGGTGAGTCTAAACGCTCCAGATATATTGCAAAGGAAAGACTTTTTTTTTTATTGCAGTAAAAGGGATAGTTCAACCAAAAATGTCATTTGTTCACCCTCATGTGGTTCCAAACCTGTATGATTTTCATTCTTCAGTGGAACACTTAAGGAGAAATGAAGCAGAATGTTTTAGCCGCTCTTTTCTGTATAATTAAAGTGGATGGGGACCAGGGGCTGTCGAGCTTGAAAAAGGAAAAATGGCAACATAAAAAATATAGTCCATATTACCAATGGACTAAAACTTGAGTGTTCTGAAGCCAAACATTACCTTTGTTAGTGGAACAGCCTGAAATTCCAATAAAAATCTTGCTTGACATCTTTGGTTACCATTCACTGTCACTTGTATGGAAAAGAGCAGCTTGGACAACTACTATAAATATCTCATTTTGTGTTCCATGGAGAATGCTTTTTTCTTTTCTTATATATTCCTATATTTCTTTTTAGTACTTCATGTAGTTTTTCATCTAATATTTTGACTTCAGCTTTATACCAAAAATGATATTTCATTTCAGTTAACAATAACAAATATCACTTTAAGCTACAAAAGTATCAGAATACAGAACATGCGTTATATTGTGTAACCTAGCAAACATATATCCATTGAGATTGATCATGAAGGTAAACAGAGACTTTCTTCTTCTTATTTGTCCAGCCTACAAACACAGGGATGACATTCCTTGATCTGCCGGATAGCTTGCAGCTTAACATCATGCACCGTCTTGCAGACGGACGAGATCTGGTTAGCCTGGGTCAAGTATGCCCTGACCTAAGTGTGCTGGCAGAAGATCGGCTGTTGTGGAAGAGACTTTGCCAGTATCACTTTGCAGACAGACAGGTACGTGTTTGTCACATGCTTAAAGGATTAGTTTAATTTACTCACCCTCAAGTCGCTCCAGACTTTCGTTCATCTTCGACACACAAATGAAGATATTTTAATGAAATCTGAGAGATTTCTGTCCCTCCGTTGACAGTCTATGCAACTACCACTTCAAAAAGTTCATAAAGAGATCGTAAAACGAATCCATATGAATCGAGCGGTTTAGTCCAAATTTTCTGAAGAGAGACTGTCGCTTTCTGATGAACAGATTGAATTTAGGCTTTTTTTCCACATATTCATAAACGCACACATTAGATACGGTAAATGGAAGCTCAAGCATGTTTGCTTAATGTGCAAGAACCAATGAAGTTCATTCTTGTGTTACAAGCGTTTGAGCTTCCGCAACAACCAATGAGATTCAAGCAAGAACTGTTGAGCTTCTGTTTATGATTGCTGATCAGGGTTTATATGTGAATAAAATCCTAGAATTCAATGTTTATCATATAAAGTGATCGAGTCTCTTCAGAAATGTTGTACTAAACCACTCTATTCATATTTATTAGTTAAACAATCTCTTTATGAACTTTTTGAAGCGACAAAGTGGTAGTTGCATGGGCTGTCAATGGAGGGATGTAAATCTCACAGATTTCATTGAAAATATCTTCATCTGTGTTTCGAAGATGAACAAAATTCTTACGGGCTTGGAACGACATGAGGGTGAGTAAGTATTTAAACAATATTTTTCATTTGAGTGAACTGACCCCTAAAGGACCAGATGAGTCTTGCAGATTTATGTGACTGTTTATATCTTAAATCTGCTCATGAATTCCATTACCTGGCATACAGTACAAACACTTTATTTGGTTTAAGTAATTTGATATGTTCTTCACAGATCCGCAAGCGCCTAATGGTGTCAGATAAAGGACTTTTGGAATGGAAAAAGATGTACTTTAAGTTGTGCCGGTGCTACCCTCACAAGGAACAGTACAGTGACACGTTACAGTTCTGTACACATTGCCACATCCTGTTCTGGAAGGTGACTAGACTCATTTCTAGCTTTTAACATTTTATTTGAAAATATCCAATTTTTTTTTTTACATTTATGGTGCTTTTATGGCAATAACAGATTTGTTTTTCCTGTTCATTTAGGATACAGACCATCCTTGCACTGCCAATAACCCAGAGAGCTGCTGCAAGCCAGTGTCTCCACAGGGTTTCATCAACCTTTTCAAATTCTAGGGGGCGCTGCATTGCTGCCATGTACATAGTGTCAATAGTGCAAAGGATTCCTGGATGACTTGAGGCAGGGAAAAGATGGGGTTGCATTAGAAGCAAGTGTCATAATGTTTATAAGTTTGGTAACTGAATGTACTCAAGAAATATGCAAGATGAGAAACTAAAAAGCTGTGTTGGGGGGAAAATGCACTCCATTTATTTATAAAGGATTTATTTATATTTATTTAGCATGGGTCCTGTTTACTCTAAGAAAAGTTCCATTGAGGATTAGAAAAAGGATATTTAAAATGATCCTACATGCATAAAAAGTTGCCCTTGTGCTGTCAGGATGCCTTGGTTTCTTCTGTGAATGTAATATAGATTTTATTTTTGGCAACACATTTGTTTGAATTTCAGATAGCATATTGGTGCTTTAGCAAGTGCATGAAATGGGAATGTTTACCAAAATGGCCTAAACACTGGTGTGCAATACTTTTTCTAAGTACTTTTTTTCACTTTTATACATTTGATATTTTCAGTGGTTTGCAATTTAAACATGCTTGTTTTTCTAAACAATAAATACATGAGTATGTTGTAAGCTTTCTAAAGCGTAAACTCATCCAAGGTGCCTTATTCTGAGTGGTCAAAAGCAAATTTAAAATGTTTGTCATTAATTTGCAGATGTTTTTTTTTTTTTCTGAATAAAACTTCTGAATGATATTTATTCAGATTTATATGGGAATCTCTATAAATAAAATATTTGTACAGATGTACCATAATTCATCAACTCTTGCATGTTTTTTTTTTTTTTTCAACTGGTTATTTCTCTGTTTATTTTGGTTGTTGGAAGACCAGATTTCTGATGTAAAAGTGTATGTATATGTGTGTATATGTATATATACGCTGCCGTTCAAAATTTTTGGATCGGTAAGATTTTTTATGTTTTTAAAAGAACATGCTCATGCTCACCAAGGCTGCATTTATTTGATTAAAAATACCCCCCCACCCCCCAAAAAACAATAATATTGTAATAATTTTCTCTTTTAATATATTTTACAATGCTAAATTTTATGCATCATTACTCCAGTCTTCAGTGTCACATGATCCTTCAGAAATAATTCTTATATGCATATTTGATGCTCAAAAAACGATGCTTATTATTAATGTTGAAAACAGTTGTGTAAAAGTCAAAAAACTTTTGAACGGCAGTGTATACACACATATGCGTTTGTTGTTGAATATGTTTGGTGGTGACTGGTTTTGTTAAACTATAGATGTGATCACACAAAGCACCAAATAATTCTTCACTAAAAATGTATCAATATTTTTTTATTAACTTTATTGTTGAATTATACAGTACATTCATATTTTGACATTTAATTCTCATTAAAATATATTGTGCTCTTTTATGGGTCATATAAATATCATTAACCAATTTTTGCAGTTTGCTGTAACAAGACATTCCCAACAGTAAACTGCATAATTAACCAATACTATCCATGTATCTCTCCATGGCATAAACATTCAAATAAATACACATCACAATAAAAAAAAAAAAAATATATATATATATATATATATATACATACATACATATATATATATATATATATATATATATATATAGCATTAAAAGACGAAAATTGTATTTTCTAAAATTCATTTTATTTCTTGTAAAGCGATAAATTCCACATCCTTCACACAGAAGAAAAAAACGGGGTTTGGGATAGGATTAAAAGAACAAATGGCATTTACGATACTTAATACATGACTTATTTGCCCTCTTACCAAAGAAAAACAGATGCTTTAAAATGTCAGAAATGAGAAAATGTAACATGCACCATTAATAAAGCCAGCATTAAGTCTGTGAAGACTTTCTGAAGACTGCAGGTTGGTTCACCCAAAATTGAAAATTTCTGTCATTAATTACTCACCCTCATGTCGTTCCTAACCCATAAGCTGTCAATGGAGGGACAGAAAGCTCTCAGATTTCATTAAAAAGATATTCATTTGTTTTCCGAATATGAATGAAAAGGTGAGTATTTAATGACAGAATTTTCATTTTTAGGTGAACAAACCCTTTAATTAACAACAGGCTTAAGTCTGACAGTCAGGCAATATGTTTTAAAGATGTTTCTGTCTCTAACCATATCAAAGCTGAATATATTACATTAAATATTAAATACATTAAATATTACAAAAATTGGCATTGCTAGAATCGATTACAAACCAAGTTTAAGTTTGTTTACTTCATCATTAGGGAAGAAATGCTGACATGTTTTTTGTTTTGTTTTTCCAGTGGAAGAGCTTTACACAATGTCAAGTAGGTTATTTCATTTTTCTTATGGCCTGCAACTCAATGATAGTGAAAATAATTGTTTAATTAACAGTGGCATTCATCAGAAATAAACAATTAAAGGGGTCAAAATTATACAATAACAAGGCAGTTCTAAAAAATCAAGTTACATTTTTTTTGTCAGGACAAAAACAAGAAAGAAAAATAAATCACACAAGATGTCTGCTGCAATTTAAGCAACATTTAAAAAAAAAAAGGTTTTTCTTTTTCAAATGTCTCACCAATAGGTGGCTCCATAAGACCTTAACAACTGTTTGTTGGTATACTTTGACAAGCATTGTTTTTAAATATCAAACTATTTAAATTATGTTGAATTTGTTACATCGAACTGTTAAAGAAAATATACAGTTAATAATTTAATAAACATATACATTGTAACATTTTCTTCACAAACTAAATCAAACATGCTCTTCGTATTGAACCACAGTAGTAATATAAGGATAAAATAATAAAAATAAGTTATTTAATAAGTTATTTAACACAAACCATAAATTTGTTCATATCAATCTAATAAATAAACTTAAATCCTCCCAAATGGGCTGACAATATGTTCACATTGTGTCAATTATGAAGCAGCATAAATGTCTTTTAAATATAGGACTTTTTTAGAGTAAACATTACAAAATGACTTTTGATAAGTTATAGTACCTATCCTACAAGTTTTAGCTAGACTGTATAGGTTAATTACACTATAAGACTACCCATGCAAACTTTCTGAAGCAAACAACTAAGTTAACTGATATTCCCCTTAATCACATGATTTAAAAAAAAATTAAGAACACACCAAAAATTCCATTCACTTTATAGATATTCTGAACTTTAAGGTTCTTAATTACATCCAACATCCACTTCATACAGAGACATTATGTTATGGCATTAAAAGAACTATAAAACAAGAGGTAGTCAGTGCAGTGCATTCATATTTTGTAGCGACATTCAAAACTCCATACAGTTTTGTCTGTAATAGTGCAATTTTATGTGCCTAAATGAGCACATTTGACTACCTTTGTGTACAATCATCAACACAAAGAGAGGTGGGGCAAAGTCAGGCAGGCCAGATGTGCTTTTAGAGCTGGTGAAAGTTCATTCATGGGCTCTAAAAACACAAATGAAACTGACATAAAATAAATAATTAAAGTATATATTATAAACAATTATGCCTCATCTACGTCTCATCATGAAACAGACAAATAAATAAATAATAATATGTATTTTATAAAATGTATGCCTTATGAAACCGACATTAAATAAATAATTAATGTAGATTTTTACAACATTTATGGCTTATCTATGCCTCAGTATGAAAATGATTAATAAATAATGTAAATAAATAAACATGTATGTATGTATGTATATTTGTATTACAAACATGTATGCCCCATCTACTTATAAACAAGTTATTAAATAGCCTTTAGTACCAATGCATATGATAAAGCCAACCGATACATGTCATGTCTGGTTTGTACCATCCAAAAACAGGTGCTTCATGAAATATTACCTGTTCAACACAGGTCACACAAAGGAACATTTTCCCTTTCAGAGTTTTGAATGATCCATTCAATGGCATCCCATCCCTATGGCAAAAATAGAGCTTATCAGTTTAATAGTCATACTTTATTTAGAGGCTTATATAATACTTCATGTATGCTATATAAAATAATCTCCAGCAGGTTTTGGTTGTTTTCAAAAGACATGAAACTATTAATGAAACTATAAATAAAACTACTTCTTCTTTTTTTATAGAAAAAAAAAACATCCTCAAAAAACAACAGGGTTTGTTAGATAGGGACAAAACCACATTATCTGTGCTTTTAAGTTCCTTATTTTTGGACCTTCTTCGATTGTGTCACCAGGAAAATAGGAACTACTAAGTTCCCATTATGCAAACAGAGAATAGCAAACTTTGATCAAGGATTCGTAACACATGATGAGGCAAAATGTCAAGATGGATATTCCAGGGATATTTGATCAAATAAAGAATTTTCATTACATTACATAACAACGATTTACCTTTCTTGCATTCGCTGACATGGAGAGAGCCATCAGTCCCTCAAGGTAGCTGCTCAAACTGACCCCCTTCACCGTGATGATCGCCTCTTGTGTTAATACAGTGCTGCAAAAATAAAGCAATTTTTTAGAAAATCTTTTCTTTTAACGGATTATTGGATTATGTGCATATATATGCAGATATTACAATTACGTGTCAAAAACAACAATTAAGTAAGAATTTACTTACACGTCTGGATTTTCTGGATGAGGTGTGTAGACAAGCCTTTCATCAACAGATATTAAATTTGTTAGGGTTATCTGAAGGAGGAAAGAAATTTCTTTAGAACAGCTTAACATGAAGATTTAATACCTTATATATAAAATTAAGTAATCTGATTAGATTTATTTTTCTGTAAAAAAAAAAAAGAAAGTTGTTTAATGGTAAACAAAGACTCACATTTGTTGAGCAAAGCTCCATTTTTTTTTCTTCTGGGTCCACAATGGAATGTTCTTGTACATATGTGGTGGTTCGATTTGTCCCTAAAATCTATGGGGGGGGGGGGGGGGGGGGGGGGGGGGATGAAGATCTTTATAAACCAGTGGTTCTCAATCAGGTAGCCTCAGTGGAGGCTCGAAATTACGTAAAATTATTTGAAATAAGCCAAAACTATTAAAATCTACATATTTCTTATTTTAATTCATCATCTAAGCAACATGTTTTATATATATTTGAAAAACCAGGGTTTTCATGGTCTTGAAAAACCTGAATATATGAGGTAGCCCTTCTTTTATAAGTGTTATTTCAGGAAAAAAATAATGTACATTAATAAAATCTGCATGGGCATTTTTTTTTATATAAATATGCATTTTTATAGTTATGCCAAGCATTAAACTATTTTATCAGGTAAAAAATGTATTAAAAAAAAAAAGTAAACATAACTTACATAACATAACATAAACACAACTGGAAAAGTCATGGATCCTTCAAATACTGTTGTGGACAATGAAGGGCCTTGGAGTCAAAAAGTTTGGGAACCACTGTTATAGACAATCCTGTTTCATAATGCTAAACTGATAAATAATGCAATAGATTTTAAAGGTACACTATGTAACTTTTTTTGTTCAAAATCAACTAAATTTAAATAATGAGCCAATACATCACTACTTATTCCAAAACGTGTTTTTGTCATACCCTTATTCCCTATGGTAAGCCTATTATTTGTGTTTATATTTTAGACTGGGCGGGATGGTTTCCGTGGGAATTCACTCGCTCATGTGTTCTGTGTCACATCCGTAACTAGAGAAAAGTTTCTCCGGCTACTTTGACGCGTGCATGCATCATATAAGCTGCGAATGCTTTGAATACCCAAGCCATTCATGGACTCGCAGATTATTATTAACACTATAAATAACTATAAATTCCTTTGTTTGAGGTGTACCATAAAGCTTAAATGATAAAATGTTAGTAATACATATGTACTGTAACTCTCAGTCATTTATTTATGTGTCAAACGACGTAATTTTCTTCAAATCTGACACACAGTTCCGGGTAAGCTGGTTCACAGCAGCTTTGTGTCAAGTATGCTCTGTTGTTATGTATGGTCATCACTGTCCCGCATTCTGATTGGTTTGTTGGCATATGGGGGATTTAATGCGCAGGAAAAGCTGTCCGCGGATTGCTCGCCCAAGAGGAGAAATGTGCTGCTGCTGCCAGATCTCGATCAACGAAAATTTTATTGTGTTTGATACAAGACTAACTGTACTAAATCAAGTGAAAAAAAAAAAGTCATAAGTGAAACTATTTTCATAATATTTTATTTTCTCCATAGACTGTCAAAGACAGACCTAAGCAGACCTGTAACTATCCGAGGCTGTTAAAGCGTTTGTTAAAGTCATCAATTTGCATTAGCTATTTCAACTTATTTTTTCAAATAATAATTATATTTGTATTATACTTATTTATTCTAATGATATTTTACTTAGGCTACTAACATTTATTATATTATACTTATTTTTAATTAATAAATAAATAAATAAACACTTCTGGCACACATAACTTCTGCGACATTAGTGCCACCTAGCGGAACTTAAAAAATACGGTACATTTTGCAAACCTCCCTTTCGCACGTTGCGCGTGACTCAACTCGACAGCTTTTACGGGTGCTTGTGAAGGCATCAACTAGCCTACTTTCAATAAATGGTCAAATATAGGAAACTTTTAGCTGTGTTGCCATGTGTCATGTGATTAAGCAACTGAGAAGCTAACACGCTGTCTAGAGCGAACGCGCTTATTATAAACCCATCCAACGTGCACCAGGTGCATTTTTGACATATCGCAAAAAAAACTGGAATTTATTTTCAAGGAAGTACAGTGTCAAGTAATGTACTATAGCTACAGTAACAGTACAGTACAGTAATCTTCAGCTAGTCAGCTTGAGATCTTTTCCATCTAAACTTGTTATATCCCTTAAGCCTAGTAGTGAATGTTCTATGAGCAGTAGGACAACCTTATTCATTTGCATAGTCACAGAGAGCCAAAGCACAACCAAAACAATGTTCTTCTGCAAAATGCATGCAGTTTTGTTTTTTAACTGCTAGAGGGCCAAAAGTTACCTTTAATTTGTGTTTTAAATGTAAAATACAAGATGTAAAAACAATTTTAGATGTAAAATATGTAAATATTATATGTCAAATATAAGGAGCTTCAACAGTTTTCACTTTTTCGTAATCTTTACCCAGTATTTTATGATCACATGACCCAATAGACATGTAATACATATCATCTTACCGCTTTGACAATCCCCGGAAGACCCCACTCTGTGCTGAGGAGCCGATGACTGTGTAGACGTCCATGTGTGTCCAAGTTCCTATCAAGAACGTCCACTCCAACAACACTAGGGTTCATTGGATTGGGGTACTTCCTCATAGCTGCTTTGATCACAGTCTCCCATGGATAACTGTGTGAATACAGACAAAAACTCATGACATTGGCTTACAGTGGTTTATGAGGAACGTCACTGTACTGACTCTGATCTCATAGGCAAACTACAGTCAAGGGAAATTTTGCTTAAATATGAGCAGAATGAATTTTGGCCAGTGTAGTCCATCCTATTTTCAACAACGAGCATCACGTCCATAACAAGAGAGGCTGGGATCTTAAAATAAAGGTTTGTTTGAGATAATTTATTTCCTCATAATGAATCATTTTTGAGTGAAACTAATGACTGGGTTTAAAAAAAGAAAAGAGAAACTAGAAAATATGGTTTTGCACAATCCTGTTTTGGGGTGAATCCTGGTGGGGGAAAAAAACAAGTTAGTTTGTCGATTTTAGCTGGTCTAAGATGTTCTTCACTCATTTAAGGTGTTCTCTAGGCTGTGTTTTTCTTTTTCTTTTCTAATCTAAATCCAATAAACACGCAGCCTGACTGTGACCAAAACAGCTGTTTTTTTTCTTTTCAACAGGGAAATAACATAGGCCTATCAATATTTGAAATTTAGAGAGGAATTTTTTTTTTTTTTTTACAAATAAAAAAACCTATATAATATGTAACTACATATTTGTTACTAACATGCGTGATGAGTAGTGCAGTAACGACACTGCGCATAATTGTAATAGACTTGAACAGACAAGCAACCGGCTAGGCCCAAATGAATGAATATTAGCAACTAATGCTCAGATTTGTGTTATGTGCAAGAATAAATTCCTTACAAGCTACATATACAGAAATGTTCAAAGGACGAGAGCTGCTCTGTTACCCGATCCCAGCGGCACTAAAGGGAATCGGGATGCAAATCATGACAGAAAGGATGCTGGAATCTGTGCAGATTCGTCCTAAACGCAAATCATCTACCTGAATATGTGCTCCGTGCTCCAAAGCTTCATTTCTACGACTATTTGAAAGTGCCTCCAAACGACGGTGGACTGTAGATCATATATTCATATTTTCACGCTCTGCTCCCATTATAACCTGCTCTGAGATGCCCCTCATAATGAAGGGCAGCGGAACCTCCCTGTTATAACAGCAACTACCAATAGACATCAAGCTTTGTGACGCTTATAGACGGCTAGAGTACATCACTGTTGCGCTGCAAATGTGCAAAAGTGACTTTATGGTTGATAAATAACGTGTAACGTTAGGCCATTTAAACGCTCGGCTATATTAGTCGCAAATTAAACTAGATTATTATTTGGCTCTCTTTTTCTTTTAATTTGATTAAACAAATAATACACGCAGTGTATTAGTGCCGTTAAATTGATGTTATTGAAGAATTTAAACTTAAAACTTGTGTCTTGTATGTTGCTGTTGTTTATCGCATGACATTAAAATCTGCGGTTAACCAGAATGACAGACATACGAGGGGGAATTCATGTGTGGAAATTACATTTTCAACGCGCATGCGCATATACACCTACGTATAAATCAATGACAGCTGCAGTTTCGTTTTCACATGACTTCAGAACCACGGTTCTTTGTTTTCTTTGGCATTATTTATGTTTAGTAATAGATGGACAGCACGGTTGTTATATTCTCTGGTAAGTTTCGAACTCATACCCATATCTCGTTCTGTCAGGCCTGTTTTTGTTTGTTTTTTGAAAATAGTAAAGTATGTTACAAGGAAGCGCATAGCGCTTCAAATCACTATAGCTATCTTTCAGCTGTATATGTCGTATTAAGTAATGACGCAAATACAGTGTGAACGATGCAAACGTTTAAAAGTTATTGGTATGCACAGATAAAAAAATGTACTCTCAACCTGTTAGTTTTTTTGTAATGACACAACCCTCCTAATTTTAAATGCTTCACATATGTAATTTAAGTTGTTTGCGAATTTATTGTTTATCAAATATGTATGATGCAGTTTAAATAGGCTACTACAAAAACATTAAGAGCAACTTCCTTTCATGAACGGTTTCTGAAAATTGCTGTTACACTTTATCTAACATTTTAAGGTCAAAGCAAATAACTTATTTGTTCAACTTTAGCTGAAGTCCAACTTTTTACAATAAAGGTTCTCATCTGTGGTTCCACGAAGAGCATCCATGGAACCTTTCTATTACACAAATGGTTATTTATACTGGGAAAAGTTTCTTTAGATTTTTTAAAAATGTTCTTCACACTGAGAAAAAAAAATGGTTCACTGGAAGGTTCTTTGAGGAACCAAAAAAAAAAAAAGTTTTTTATGGCATCGCTGTGAAAACCACATTTTTTGGTACATTTATTTTTAAGAGTGTATGCATCCAATTTATTTTGGGGCGTATTACATTTATTTCTGTTGTTTTTTAAGCTTCCTGTGATTTAAACAATTCTCTCTCGTTCTCTTTCTCAACAGATCAACAATTACAGCAATATTTGGGCTTCCTCAGTAAGTGTATGACTGGGATTTTAGTTCAAAGGATGTCCAACTGCTTGTACCGATCCCGCACAATCACGGCCTTTGAATCACAGGTTATCACATCGCAGGCCACGGACATGCAGAAAGCCTCTAAGATGATGCAGATCGTCATTAAAAAAGGTCAATGTGCATGCAGCTCGTTCCTCAGTTGCCTCGGAATTTGTGACCCGGCGTTGTATGAGAATGTTACAGGATATCCAGGTTGGACAATCTATCAAATCTCTAGAAATAGATCTATGCCAAAGACTGAATTGTTTATTCATTATTTATTTTTCTCTTTCTTTTTCTTGTTGTCATTCAGCACAATTTGGCCATGAGGACCATCAACATATAGAGGAAATTCCTTTCTCAGGTAAATATTTTTGCATATTTTGCCTCACTGTACCTTGACAAAGCCTGTTTTTTTCTCTTTGCCCTGTTGTTTAAGGAAGCATCAGGGTAGTGAAATTATTTAGCAATTCCTGTTCAGTAGTTAATATGTCACCTTACTTCCTGTTGTTGTCTGTTTCGTTTGAAAGATTACCTCACACTTGGTATCAAAAGTACTGAAATGTAAAACCGCACACTTCTCAAAAGTGCAAGTGACTAGACGCTTTGTTTTGCTGTCCCACATCCCTTTGATTGCAATGTGTCGTGTGATTGCTCACATTGATGTCTTTTGCTTTTTGTCTTCTCTTTAACAGAAAAAATGCAATTTACACCTTGTATTATAAACATACAAAACTCTTCCCTGACCAACTGCATTATTGGGAACAACAATAGCCAATGCATTACCTGTGACCAGCTTTCTTTGCTTGCTCGGAATGATGCAATCAGAGGTAAGAGCTCTACAGGAAATATAGGTCAAATTCTTCTAGCGTTATAGACTTATACTATATGTTATATATGTTACAGTTTATATACGTTTATGTTCGATCTAAATTTTTTTTCTTTTTTTTACAAACAGTGGATGAAATGGCTGCCACTCAGAGCAATGATGAACTGATCCCAGAGCGGGAAACAATAAGCGGCAACAGCATTCACATGGAGAGATCCAACATAGAGTATGTCATTATAGGGGATCACAACAGAATGACAGTCACTGAGTGTTTGAACTCGGAGGTTGAGGAGGATGCAGAGACTGAGCCTGATGTTATCGGTTAAAAGATGTGAAATAGTGGGCAGGAGGGAAGATCCAGTTACTGGGTTGTGGTCTGGGGGGAGGGGGGGCACAGTGACCGAGATGGCCGGGCCAGACCCCCTCGTGCTGCAGACGCTGGCAGTTTGTCAACTCAGGCCTGACCCATGATTGGACAAAGCAGCATAATATGTGCGTTAAATTGACCAATGCTCAGGTGCTCATCTGGTGCTGCCAAACACACTGAAATATTATCCTTTATCATGGATTTTTCTAAACCGGTGTGCCTTGAAGTGGCCATTATATTTGATGCTGCCTTGTTTGCTACTGAATATGACTGCTACTGACTGTTTCTCATGTTTTAATGGGTATATCAGTATTTATTTGTTTGTTTATTTGTTTTAAACAGAAATGTTTAAAAATAAATATGTTGGCTGGCATTTTAATACATTTGTTATGCAGCCTTTTTATATGTTTTCTATAAGCTTTCATGTAATATTTGTTAACTAAATTATGATTGATGTTCTCCTGATGTTTAAATAGTTATTCTGTAATAATTTCTCAATGTATTCCTGTAGTTCTGGTGGATTTGTCTTGTGGGAATTGCTTATGATTTTATTTATGTTAATAGGTGATTAAAAACCTGTGAGGTACTGTACAAAGGTATTTTGAATGAAGAAGGCATGTGGCTGACACATTTGTCATTTTGGAACAATATTTTCAAATAAATGTATTTGAAAAAAGCAATCACCACTGTCTCCCAACTGATTTAGATGTCAAGGCCAAAATATATTTTAAAGGTCTCCACTGGCCTTCTTAAGATAATTATTTAATTCATAGCAGGGTAAAGAAATCGCAGTAATCTTGTCTGAAAGTGAAATCCTTCTGTGATTTATTTGAAAATTAATGGAGGTAAATGCACCCTTAAATAAATGTCCTTTTAAAGATATTTTGGAGTCACAGACTGCCATGAATTAATAAATATTGTAAAAATTATATTTATTTAGAGTGCAGATTTTATTTAATTTCACAATAAATATAGTTTGAAACATATTTAGAAATGTGTATTTTTATAGATATTCTGTTTTTCAAATTACTATTGCAAAATATAAATTATAATACGCATGACTAAATCCGATTTTTTTTTAGGTTTCTGAGGTTTATAGCGTTTTGATTTAATTAAATAATTATACATTTAAATGAGTGATTAACTTTTATTTATTTATTTGTATTATTTATATATACTTTTATTTTGTTTAACACGTAAGTTCACGTGACATCTCCTTAAATCCGTACGACTTCAATACCCATAATGCCAACAAGTGTTTACATGCGTCACTTCCTCTAACTGAAACTTGCTTGCGTCTTGCTGCTTGGTTCTTTATTTCGACCCTCTAACAAACACTAGCATAAATGTTTTTGCCACTTTTACTGTTAATCTCGATATGAAATTAAAGTTCAATAACGAGTATGACATGCAGTCATTAATACATTTATGAAAAATTTCCCGCTGTGATGCCTGTGTGAGGCGGGAGGCTGTTTGCTGGAGTAACAGTTGCAGAGTCTCAGTCGATGCTAAACATGCAAGTTACAGATATTGGGTCCAGAGAAGATGGGAAAATATGGCACAGAAAATTAGTATCAACAAAATATGGGTAAGTTTGACATAACCAGCACGGAGCAAACTGTTTTATACAATGAAAAGAGATTAATTAATGCATTTATGTATTCACAGCGTCTTGGCCACTGTGATCCGAAACGCGTGTGCTCGTCAAACCAAAACGGTTCGATTCCTACAAGTGGCTTTCGACACCACAGGAGAGTCCTTTCTTGCTGGTGATCACCATGGCAATATTTATGTGTTTGACATTAGCAGAAACAGGTATAGAATATATTTTCCCTGTAACTTTCCATAAGTGTTCTTAACTGTTGATGTATCATAATAAAACCTTCACTGTAATTTCGTATGTCTCAAACGTTATCGTTCGACAGATTCAAGCTGGTCCAGAAAACAGGCCAAGCATGCACTGCTTTAGCTTTCAACTTGAGAAGAACCACAGAGTTCCTGGTTGCTCTTGCTGATTACTCCATTAAGTGCTTTGACAAAGGTAAGACCTCTTTTTACAGTCTGGGTATGACATGTTATATTTTCTCACATAGATCTGCAAATGTTTAACTGTTCTTCTGACAAGCACAAACTACTGTTTCCAGACACCAGACAGCTAGTGAGCTGGATGCGGGGTCACGAGGGTGCCATTTCTTCCCTGTCCGTCCACAGTTCAGGCAGCTATGCCATCAGCACTTCTTCTGATACCGCTCAGCTCTGGAACCTTGACACCTTCCAGAGAAAAAGGAAGCTTAATGTTCGTCAATCAGTTGGCATACAAAAGGTTAGACATAACTTATCCAGAAACCTCTCAGTTTTCATTAAAAGTATCTTTATTTGTGTTTTGAAGAGGAACAAAAGTCTTATGGGCTTTGAACGTCATGTTAGTGCGTAATTTAATGACAGAGTTTTCATTTTTGGGTGAATCATCCTTTTAAGCATCATATTATAGTAAACGCTCTGCATCAGTCCCTCATTCCTGTGTGTTTGTTGTAGGTTTTCTTTCTCCCACACAGCAACACCATTCTCAGCTGTTTTAGCGACGACTCCATTTTTGCTTGGGAGAGCGACACTCTTTTTTGCAAGTATCAGCTGCCTGTTCCACAGGATGGGCCCAGAATCCACTACAAGACATTTGCTGTTACACAGTAAGGCTGTTACCCTAAAATTGGTAAAGCATCGACTGGTGTGTTGTATTGTATTGTATGTAATCATTTTGTTTCTTTGTAGAGATGGGAAAACACTTGCTGCTGCTGGACGCTCCAACTTAGTCCACTTGTGGTGTCTGGACAGTCGACAGCTCTTGAGAGTAATTCTGATGCCTCCAAAAGTCAAGACAGTAAGATCTCTGGATTTCCTGGCGGATAGTTTTGATGGCGGATCCAACCAGGTATTGATCAGTTGTCTTCCACCTTAAAAAACTTTGACATCATGCCTTATAATTTATACATAATGCTTTATTACTAAATGTATTTATTATCAACTGTATGCTCAGTGTACTGTGTAATATGGAATCATCTTGGTTAGACTTCAACATATTGTGCTCTTGTTCCAGAGACAGTCTTGTTTTTTTTTCTAAAACTCAGCAATGAGAAGAATAAAAACTACTGAACTTAACTTAAAAAGTTCACCCCTATGATCCAGTTTATAATTTTATTGTGGAAATAATCACACTGATACTTGATCTGTCCTCAGACTCTGGGCGTTTTGAGCCAAGATGGTGTCATGCGCTTTATCAACATTCAATCATGCAAGCAGCTCTTTGAAATCGGGTCCTACGAGGACGCCATCACCTCGGCAACCATTTGTCCTAAAGGCCACCATATTGCTGCTGTGATGGACAGCGGTGCTCTTAAAATCTATGATGTACGAAGTCTTTCCCCAGAAATCAGTAAGGTAATTGTTATTAATTAATTATTATGTATTATTTGTTGTAAATGGTAAATAATAGGCTTAAGGATAGATAGATAGATAGATAGATAGATAGATAGATAGATAGATAGACTGATTGATTGATTGATTGATTGATTGATTCACTGAAAACTCTGGATGCACTTGAATTAAATTCAATTATTTTTTTATGATACTGAATTTAAAAAATACATTATTATTTATTCAGTTCTATGCAACAGATCAGATTTAACAGGGTTTTTTTTTGGAACAATTATCCAAATAATGTATAGTCCTACAAAGGTATTACTAGCAGAGCGTAGCGGGGAGCATAGCAGTTTAGAGAGGGTAGCTTTATTTTACCATCATTGCCCATCCTGTCTATACCACACCATGTTACTGCACAGTAGGGCTATTGCAAATAGAAACTAGTCTACTACAGAGAAATTTCATGTCACCATGTTATTTGAGCGGACTTTGCTTTTTCACTGAGCATGAGTGGAGCATTCACAATTTTATATATATATATATACAATTCTGAAGGGTCATGTTAATTAGTTATTTTAAATTGTAATAATATATCATAATATTACTAGTTTAACTGTATTTTTGATCAAACAAATGCAGCCTTGGTGAACAAGAATTTTAAAAAAAATCTGTCCAACTTCAAACTTTTGAACGGTAGTATAATATGTTTGTGTTAGGAATAATATATATTTTTTACTCCTAAAAATGCTAATCACAAGTGTTTGTTTGTGTAGCCTCCCCAGTCTTTGTTGAAACAGGTCACTAAAGGCAACATCAATGTAGGATTGTGTTCGAAAATTAAGGTGCACACTGGGGCAGGTCAGCGTCCTGTGAAAACATCAGGACGCAGAATACAATCCAAAGTTTTACCGCCTGCTGTTTCTACACTGGATGACAAAGAGGTTCTGTTTTTATTCAGCTTAAATTTGATTAAATTGATTTATTTTTTGAGGGGTTGGGGTCATGTGACACCCTCTGTATTGCCTTTTCAGTACATTCTCCAACCACAACTTATAACCTGATTATAATCCTATCTGTTTAATCTATTTTGTGTAGAATGATTTGCCCAATGGCCTTAACAAGAAAAGACTACAAGCGTTACTAAGAGCGTTTGGAGAGTACCCAGCCAAATACAGGTAATATAATAAATGTTTCATGCTAAAGCAATGATGATTTAATGTTTAGCTGTAGTGTTTTATTTGTGTGTATATTTGTTTGTTTTTCTGCAGGATGTTTATTTGGCGTTCTCTATTGCATCTACCTGAGAACCATGCAGCTTTCAGTAGTCTGACTGACAAAGGCCTGCACTCAGCATACATTTGCCTTCAGGAGCGGTACCCCATCAAAAGCCACAAACTACAGAGAGGTCTACAGAGGTGGACACAACATCAATCAATTGATGATTTAATTATATACATATAGATTTGCCCACCACAATGTTATGTCAGAATCTTAAATTAGTTATATTTGTCTTTTCATTTTTAACCTGACAGAGTGCTGTCTGCTCTTGCTCACTGGGCTGCTGTCTTTGGCGAGACTGATTATCTCCCCCTGCTGGCCTTCCCATTTGTCAAGCTGTTCCAGAACAATCCACTGATCTGCTTTGAAGTTGTGGCCACCGTCATTGGTAGGTAGTGTAAGATAGTAGTGTGGTGTTGGGTGACGCACACTGGTCTCTTTGGCATTGATTCAATGATTCTGTCCATAGTGGAGAGACTTTAAGTGTCTTGGATTGCTTTTTTGCAGTGAACTGGTGCCAACACTGGTTTGAGTACTTTCCCAACCCTCCGCTTAATGTGCTGAGCCTGGCTGAGAATGTGCTGGCCCATCATGATAAAGAGCTGCTTCAGCATTTTGTTGCCTGTGGCGTTACCTCACAGGTAAAAGACGTTGACACAAGTGTTTATATGACATAGACTTTGACTTTCAAATAATTTTTTGTCTTAAAGCCAAAGATGATGAAGAAAATGCCCTACACACTGCTTTTCCTCTCCAGTTGTATGTGTGGCCCCTTCTTGAGACCCTGTTCTCTGAGGTTCTGATGACAGAAGAGTGGCTAAAACTGTTTGACAACGTTTTCTCAAATCATCCCTCGTTCCTTCTAATGGCTGTGGTGGCTTATGTCAGCTGCTGCAGAGCACCGCTACTCCTTTGTACTGACAAGAAGGACTTTGAGGTATAACATTAGACATTTTTATGTTTTTTTTTATGCTCAACACCCATTTGAGCTAATTTTATGAAAAATAAATTTGGCTTATCAAGACAAGTTTATACCATTCAGGAGTTTAATTTTTTCATATATATATATATTTATTAGGGGTGTAACGGTACATGTATTCGTCCCGAAACAGTCGCGGTTCGGTGCATACAGTCAGACGACGAATAAAGTCAGTCACAGACTCACAGGCGATCCACAGTCCAATCCAGAAGGGGGCGTGGAGTAACAGGAAAAAAGAGCAGAAGAAGAAGAGACAATTCTATGCACCAACCCAAAACAAGAGTTCAGATGGCACACAAGAGCTTGCTAGTAGTTTATATGCTGAGTTTTGATTAATTTTTGCGACACGCTCCACAAGCATGTAAATGTAAACCATAACTCCAAAACCGAGGTAGATACCGAACCGTGACTTCTGTGTACCGTTACACCCCTAGTTTTTTAATCTATTATTACTATTATTATTTATTACAAATGCATACATTTCATGTATTTCATTTATTATTTATTTTGTTGAAATCTTTCCAAATGTAGTACTTTTTCCATCATCGGAATAGCTTGGACATCGGTGCTATGCTGAAGGAAACCTATCGGTTGATGGACAGCACCCCTGCAGATGTTCATCCTAGCTCTGCGCTGAGTGACTTTGAACCTCTGACACACGGACAGTACCCCATTTTCAACAAATACCCCACCTTCATAGTGGAGTACCAGTCCCATGAACGTGAGAGGATCCGGCAACAAGAAGTGGAATATCTAAGGGAGAGGTGCAACATTTTGTTCAGTTGTAGTAGTGATATGACTGGAATATTTCATACTTGGCGCACCTTTTACAAAAAGGTTTCTGATTATGTTTGTCTATATAGACAGGAAGTTCAGCAGCTGCATGCTGAGGCGGTCAGACAGCAGGCTGAGTTTGAGGCCTGGTACAAACAGCAGGAGCTGCTACTGCAAGGAGAGGAGCAACGGAGAAGGATTCTACAGGAGGAGGAGAGTAAACTTTCACAACAAAGAGCCAGGTCGATTTCTCTCCTTATGCAGGAATTCTCAATATTGATTAAGTTTATTTAGCAGTTTCTCACACACAAAACTCACTTGACGTAACTTGCTGTGTTCAGATTGGCTGCTATGAAACGTGAGCTGAAGGTGAAGGAGCTCAATCTGATTGATTCTACTAGAAGACGTTTTCTTAAGCACCAGCAGGATCAGCGCAGTGTACAGCTCAAGAGACTTGATGACGAGATTCAGAGAAAGGTTGCTTTGTACTCATGTGTTGCCACTTTACTTTTGATTGTGTAAATGAATCAATCATATTATACTTCAGTTCAAAAGCTTTTTATGTTTTTGAAAGAAGTATTTTATACTTGCACAACAGTTTTCAACATTTCTTGGGCTCTAAATCAGTATATAATAATGATTTCTGAAGGATCATGTGACACTGAAGACTTGAGTAATGATGCTGAAAATTCAGCTTTAAATTGTAATAATATTTCACAACATTATTACAATTTAAAGCTGAATTTTCAGCATCATTACTCAAGTCTTCAGTGTCACATGATCCTTCAGAAATCATTCTTATAAACTGATTTGGTGCTCAAGAAAATTTTTATTTTATTATCAATGTTGAAAACTGTTGTGCTGCTTAATATTTTTGTGGAAAACAATACATTTATCAGGATTCTTTGAGTAGAAAGATTAGATTAATTGTTAGATTAGTTAATGTTTTTTGAGAAGTATTAAGTATTATTTAGAAAGACAGGCCAGGGTTGTGTAAAGCTTGGCAGGTTCTTTACATGTTTAATGTTGTACTTAGATGGCACTGCGAGATCAGGAGACTGCAGCCGCCGTTCAAGATATAGAAGTGAGACAGTTGGAACTGGATGCCCAGAGACAACTGTTTGAACAGGTTGGCCACCAAAAAACCCTTTCTTTTCTGCAAAATTTATGCACTATGAGTGTCCAATCTTCCTTCTGGATGGCCATCTTCGTGCAGAGTTTAGCTCCAACCTGCCCCAACACATCTACCTGGAAGTGTCCAGTAATCCTGAAGAGCTTGATTAGCTGGTTTAGGTGTGTTTAATTAGGGTTGGAATTTAACTAACAGGAAGATGGCCCTCTGTGAGCTGGTTCGGACACTCTTGAGATGTACATAGCCAAAGCTGATCATCATATGTTTGGCCTACTAGCAACTGGCCAAAGAGCAAGAGCGAGTGAGTCAAGAGGTGAGAGCAAAAGTGGATACGAGGAGACACAGGGCTGAAATAGACCATTTTGCATTTCAAAACCTCATTCAGACAGATGGAGATATCAGCCAGAAAAACAAAAAGGTATGTCTCGCTACAGTTTTCATGAAGTGCATTTGATTATCTTTGTCAGACATCTAACTCCACCCTGATCCTGTTTCCTTTCTGAATTTCCTTTCTTTCTCCTTAACAGTCTTGTGTTTTGCAGTTGATTGTTGAAAAAAGTTTTGATGAAACCAATTATGAGAATTCAAATTCTTTCAGATGCTGGAAGAGTCTTTGGCAGAGGTGGGACAGATGGAAGTGGATGCTGATTGGCAGGCCGAGGTGAATAAGCGATTGGAAAAAGCGGAGGAGAGGCAAGAGAAGCAAAGAGAGCGACTTGTGAACCTCAGCAAACAAACATGTGCTAAAGAGGATAAAATAGCCCAGCTAATGCTGGAAGTGGAGGGAAAGCAGGTGAGAATTTACATGTTAAGGTGCAAAAGATATTTTGTCAATAGTATAGTGATTTATGAAGCACAGGTCACTTTCAAGCTAAACTGCTTTCTGTTGGTCATTCGTGTGATCAACCCTCACATGAAAGTTACGGTCGTGTGGATTCCTATAGAAATGACTGGATTTTCCCTGTGAAAATTCATCGAACATTAAATGTGACCACACCTTTAGTGTTATGTTTAGCGTAACAAGTAGATAAGGTTCATAAGAAATGTAATTCACTTTCATTACAACATACGAAAGCCCAATGACATTATTTTGTTATGGTCTCAGTGGAATGATGTAGTAGCTAAACAAGCTGAACTGGAGGAGGAAAGACGGGCGGCCGCCACTGTTAACGCCCAACGGAGGTCACTTATCTCTCAGGAAACAGAAGAGACTGAGCAACATCATGGAAAACTGCAAAAGAGTCTAGAGGATTTACTAAGTGAGTTAACAAAAAAACTTCTCACAAAACGTAATAAAGGATTCATGATATGGTTACAGTTTTAATATTACTTCCTTTTGAAGATGCAATCAGTTTAAAGTGCCCCTATTATGCTATTTTAATTTCTTAATTTTCCTAATTTTGTTTGAGGTACAATAGGTCAACATGCATCCAAGGTCAAAAAACACTTTCATTTTCTCATAATGTAGCATCACCTCTTTTCTCACAGTGTCTGAAACGGTTTGATGAAGGATTCGGTCTCTTTACCCCTCCTTTCCGAGAGCCTACTCTGCTCTGATTGATCAGATGGCCCAGTCTCTTGTGATTGGTCCACCTTTTAATGCATGTGTCGGAAATTAAACGCTAATTACCGTATCTGAATTTCACCTTTGGAGGCTTCCTCACCTCTAGTATACTAACTGATAAGAACAGTTGTGATGCAATCAATCTCATCCTTTTGGAGTGCATAAATTTGCTTTCACAGTGCAGAAAATCGCATCTTCTCAACATGTCACGAACCAAACACTTCCAGGCATCAGCTACAACGACAGTGTTTGAGGGCAGGTCAAAATAGACAGCCAGCCAATGAATACAATAGGCAGGCAATGGCATTATGCAAATTTGTTACAAACCCTAGGTTATTTCAGACAGTAAGACTTTTCAGTATCAGTTCTTTCTTTTGGGAGAAAATAACCATTTATCTTGCACTTTGATCTTTGAAACTTTGCAGACCTTCTACATTTACAAACAGCTAATAGGTAATATCCAGAAGAAAAAAAAAATGCTAATATCTGAAAAAGCATGATGGGGCACATTAAATGATAATCTGTTCAACTTTACATGTTAACATGAGGTAATTGTGTTGTCTAGTGGTTGGTTTTCATCCCTCTAGATGTACCGTGTGTTATGGAGATTTTTTTTGTGTGATTGTAGATCGACAGAAGGAAAAGAGACTCCGATCTCCCTGCTCGTCCAGAGGCCTGCTGCACAAGCCCCAAAATGAGACCACTAACACTTCCTTGAATGCACAATCTGATGATTGCTGTAAGTATTATTAGTATAAACCAGGGCTGCCAACTCTCACGCAATTGACACTGTTCTCCCGCCACACATCCATTTTCTCATGCAGTTAAAACAAAAGCAAAGAAGAACTGTGTAACTACACTCTGTAATGTGATGTGACAGATTGCTGTAGCGGCTCAGTTCAAGCGGCATGTGAAATGATAATCTATTCCTCTTTATTACTAGTTAATAGTAAATAAACACGGACATCAGAAGGTATGTTGAAAGATATAGTACAACTTACCGAAATGTATCATGTCTCATGTAATCGTTTGATCAGAGTTTCAACCGTGGAAAGAAATCAATAATACAGCTTGTAAACAATATGTCACGTAACGTTACATTTACCTCAGGAAAGCCATTTAATAATCATAGCATGTTAGTTAGCTAGAAAGGTTAACTATAGAGCATATTTTGCAAAATGTATGCACTATATTAAATATTTATTATATGTTTACTCATTAAGAATATTATGACATTGTTATTATTATAAAAACTGCATAAGATTAATTTGAATTGTTCATTTTAACCTTTAATAATAATACCAGCTGACAGGGCTCCCTGTATGTTTACAGCATTAGTTGAGAGATTTTTTTCCTTGAGAAAAATGAAATGAAGCATAGCTATACTGTACCTGATAAATTATTCAAATGAATCGATGTTGAATCGAGGTCGAAATCTAATTCGCTAGCTTATTCATTGAAATTGTGAAATTTGTGTCAAGGACTAATAAAAACAGTAGCCTACAAGTCATTGTATCATGTACGCATTGTAACGTTGTCACTAAACTTCATGAAATTCTGTTTAGTTACCAAAGGTTTTGACAATCACAATACACTTGTGATGGAAGGTCTTTTTTGTACACCCCACCCCCCCCCCCCCCCCCCCCCCCCCCAATCCCCCCTCTTCTTCCATAATTCTCACTCCAAGCTAAACTCAAAGGTTGGCAGCCCTGTATAAACTGTGAGCTGCACTGTCATAACCAAACATGATGATATAAAGTGGCAAGCGATAAAAGCTTTCTCTTTCATGTCGCTGCAACTTAGTCTCTTTAGATCGTGGCCGAGGGGAGCTTGACTCTAAGGAACGGGAGCTGATGCAGGAAATCAGAGAACTGAGGACGAAATTAGCTGCCAGGGCCAGAGCGACTGACTTCATCTCACCCTCAACCAGCTCCATACACTCTCACTGATCACAGGAGAGACCAATGTGTGTGGCACCAGGCGCACATTCAAGAAGAGCTGAAAGAAAATTTTCTTAGATGACTTGAGAACCCTGCACAGCTTATCGACACTAATCCTAGCTTTTAATATTTTGTAAATCTAATATTTTTTTATTTGTTTTTTCCCCCCATACATTTTAAGGTAAATGTCATTTGTATCATCTTTTTTCATGTTTTTGTATTTAAAAATGAGAAATGTCTTAAGAATTTTAATAAAATTTGATGAAATGTAATTTACCATTTCTAAATGTTTATTTACTTTTATATCATTTTCTGTGCAAACATGGATACATCTTTGTGTAGACAAGACCCTGTCTGTTCCAGATAATTTAATGAATGTTATGTTTCAATATTTAATTTATATTTTACTGAGCATTGAGTTGGTAAAACACAATTTGGGGTGGGTAAGTCTCTTATACTTAACAAGCTTGCATTTATTTGACACAAATACAGTACAGTTGTGGAAACTACATGATATCAAAGAACCCTGAAAAAAGTATTAATAAGTATAAAGTTCAAAAGAGCATCATTTATTTGGACTAAAATCTTTCGCAAAATTATAAACGTCTTTTGAGAAATTGAACGCATCCTTGCTGAGAAAAAAAATCAACGCTACTTTACTGAAAATCTTCGGCTCCGTTTCAAAAACTATCGTGCCGCCAAACTAGACTATTTTTTGGCACCATAGACGCGTTTGAACGTTGTCTAGATAGGCAGCTCACTAATAGAAGCATGATCTTCAAGCGCTGCCCGCTGTTGCTAGGAGGCGTTCATGACGTATCAGCATTGAGCACTTCCGGCTTTGGGTGCTGATGAGACTGAGGTAAACTGGTGATGCTTTGTGTTTTAATTTAGCGGTTGATGCTCATGTGTAGATTTAGCCGGTTATTTCAGTATTTACGCGAGAGACCGCAGCAGACTTTGCCCTGGTTGGATCGACATAAAGGCGGTATAGTTGAATTATCACATTGCAATATTAATGTAATATAGCACACAAGAGGCTTTGTTGCGGAGTGCATTAATGCTTTCATTAATTTAAATGCAACGACAACCGTTTGTCAATGAACAGGATTGTGTGTTTACTTTAATTCGCTGTTACGTGTCTTCTGTTATCATTCTTGTCAGTCAAGTGCATTTATGAACCAGTCACGTCATTTTTCTTTGCAGAATATTAGGTTAGTATGCAATGTATTGTTGTTTTTTCATCCACAGCGCTATGTGTTATTTCTACGTACAGGAGGTTCACCTAAGAGATTTTATACATTATATTTGTGTATTTATTTGCTTATTTGATCATTTATTGCAGTTTCATTGTTGCATTTCTCGATGTATTCTGTATTAATTCATTTGCAGTCGCAGTATTTAAGCTTGGACTGTGTCTGTGTCCATTAGACTAATGGGCTTTTACACAGGCTGGTCTTCTCTGTGTACAACCAAATGAAGCTGGATGTATAACTTCATACTGAAATTCAGCCAAATGCATAATGTAGACAGAACAGACCAAACCAAAGCACATTCCCTGGATAGCCTCGAATGTGCCCCTCTTCATGGAAAGTTTGTGACATTGTTGATGTATTTTGAAGCATGTAATACTACAATAAAAACTAAAACTGTTCATACTATAAATAGATTGAACAACACAACAATGGCTGAAAGAAGTGACCTAAAAGCTGAGCTTGAGCGCAAAAAGCAGCGCTTAGCCCAAATTCGAGAGGAGAAGAAAAGAAAGGAGGAAGAGAGAAAGAAGAAAGAGGTAAGTGCTTTTTTTCTGTTGTATATACTATTTATCATTTTATCACCTGCAAATATTTGTTCTGTGATGCAGTCTGAAATGCTTCAGAGGACTGAAAACGTGTCAGAAGACTCAGACCTAGACAGGAAGAGAAGAGAGACAGAGGCTCTCCTGCAGAGCATTGGAATTTCACCAGAACCACCTTTAGGTATATGATACAGAACATACAGCTGTCTGGGCATGTACATAATGTGTGTGAGATACATCTTTGTCAATGTGCATGGCACCTGCTTGAATGAAATTATAAAAGGAATCATCAGGAGTCTTTATAATGCAAAAGAGTTTTTTTCTTTTTCACTCAGCAGCCTTTAGAGCTATATCCTTTAGGGCTTTGCCCTACCCTCGTGAAAAAGAAGTACACTATACTTATATACACATACTATACTTTTTAAAAGAGTAGTTAATACGAAAATAATTAAAATATTGAATATACTTAAGTGCAGAATGAATGAAATGTTTTTGGACTCTGAATTGCATGTTAATTGCAATCAAATAAAAATATATTATAGTTATAATTTATATTAAATGCAATTAGCAGAACGTTAGAGTTGTTGTTTTTTTACCCACTTAAGTATTGGACTTTATTACTTTTATATGCAATTTCATAATTACATTTTGAACTGGAACTCTCTCCCCTTGAGTCTCCCCATTTCTAGCCATGTCTGTAATGATTTGTAATGTAACCTGTTTGAAATTTAGCAATTTAGTACATATCAAATATATTAACTTTAAAGCATAAGTGTACTTAAGTGTGTTAAAAACAATCATGAAAGTGTACTTTCTTTAAGTACAGTACACTTAAATAACCTTTTATTTCATTAATATGTTATCTGCAAGTACAGTTTTTTTTATTATTATACTTTTATTTGAAGTACACTACAAGTGTACATTCAATACAATAAACCACACTTCTTTCTCTCAAGGGTATGGTTCATTTTGGACTGATTTTTGCTGTTTTATTGATAAAGGGCATGTCGCTTTGGCCTGTATTTGAGGTCTAAAAATGTTTGTTTTTGTTTTTTTATCATCTGTGCAGGAATGGCTTGTGTCCTCATTAGAATTTTTGCTAGATGTAAATCAGATTTTGTAGTATTTATCGATAAGTTAGGTCATGAATTCCTCTCCAAAACAATTACTTTTATTAGATGAATATTAAGAAGTTTCATAATAATCAGTTTATTGAACTCCTGTCTTTTACATTGTGGCTATATTTGAGCAAGACTTCACTGTGGCACACTCTAGAAATAGATTTATAAGGTGATATTCCATGTAACATTGTAATCATTATAAATCTGAAGATGAGGTGATTTAATAATATCAAAATTCTAACGTTTTAGAGAGAAGTGAAATTCGCTTGACAATCTCTCCTGTTGTTTTTCCTTTTGGATTTTTTTTTTTTTTCTCTTTGATTTGACCATTTCAATCCATTCTGTTCATTTTGATTTGCCTGTGTCTGCCACTGCTGGCCATCAGTGCAGCCACTGCAGCTTTTAACATGGGATACCTGTTATTTTCATTATTTAGTCCCAACCCCTATGTCTCCCTCTTCGCAATCAGTGAGCCCGGCCAGTGAAACTGGAAGTCAAGAGTCCATAGATGGAGGGACAGTGGGAAGGTATGAAATCTGCACGAGTGATTGTTTGCACACCAGACTGTATCTCAACCTTTAAACCATTTTGAAATACTTTGATATATTTCCTTATATGTGAATGTATATGGAAGTAGTGTTTTAATGCAGGGGTTTTCAAACTGGGTTCTACAGGAGGGTTCTTAAGGAGGGAAACAATATTTTTAGAATGATCAAAGCTTACTGGAAAAATATTTAAAAAATATATTCATTGTGAATTTCTCTTTAGGTTTATACACTTAACAATATTCTAATAATGGGTAGAACAAATACACCAATACAATTAGTCAGATATTTTTCAAAATGTATTTTAACAAATTTGTCAGTATAGTAACCTAAAAGCTAGCTATTTCATTTTGCATATCATGTTTGTTTTTTTTCCTCATACAGTATAAGTGGCTTTTTTAATATAAATATTGTATATTTAACTGATTTCATATTTTAATGTGATCATCATATTTGGGGGTCCTTGGCATCAAAAGCTTTGGAAATTCCTGGTTTAAAGGATGTGAGCTTGCATGTGAGACTGATTGCAGTTTAATTTATATATCTATATTTTGCTAATGCATTCTTATCAAGACATTAGACAGATTTACTATATTATGGTTGATTAGGAGAAATTATTATATTTAATAAAAAAAAATGTTTAAATTATAAAAATATTTTATAAGAAAATTATAAATTATTTGAAGGACTGATTTGACTTATTTCAGGGAAGTTTTGCATTGCATTTCTTACATCAAAATATTTTGGCTATTGATTTTTTGACTACTTATTTTATTTTATTATTTTGTTTTGCATTTCCCTTAAGACTAAGTCTGATGTTTTTCCTTTTCCCTACATCTTTGATGGGGACATCAGATATCGGTAAGGAAGGAGAGGTGTTGATGTTGTCATTGTTAGGTCCTAGCATTTGTTGATGCATCACCCATCAGTGGATGTGGTTCTGTTGTAGCTGTTCAAGAGTATGGTGCCAAAGTCTATATGTGATTTCAGTTCAAAAGACAGTATGTTATTTCATGTAATCTTGCATGAAGAGGGTTTTGCACTGCTGGTGAAGCTGCAGGACCTAATCATGCATGCTCTTGGTCTTATCCCTCCTAACTATTATATGATGTATTCTTCTGATCTCTCTAGGACGTTGCAATGGGACACCGACCCCTTAGCTCTTCAGCTTCTTGCAGATTCTGTTCATGGGTGAGACTGCCACCTCAGATTTGATATAGGAAACATTCAGTCTCAACAGAGAAATGTAGAATAAATTGGAAGTTTCGCATAAGGGCGAAAAAGTTCACCACAGAATTCGTTCGTGTTCAAGTTGGTCATGCGAATTTGCTGCGCTGACCAACAGAATGCTGCTTGGAAATTAGGAGTGCTTCATAGATAGCTACACTATTGACAATTGAACTTTTTTTTGCATACAAAATTTCATTACTGAAATTTCATTTCATTAAGTACCTTAAAGGCCCATTCACACCATGAATGAAAACTATAAAGATAACTACATTAGCGTCCACTAATTTGTCCACTGTTTGTTCAAAGCACGTGCTTATCTGTCACTTTAAATTCTCGAGCTCGTTACAGCAGGATGGATTCTGATTGGCTGTCAGTGTTTTTATGGTTCATCAGCTGGATTAAATCGTTCTGAAAATGATTCCAACGATATTGTTTCTCTGTATCGTTATAGCTCTGCTATTCTTTAATATTGTTCTTTTAATACGATTTTTAGAACTATATCATTATCGTTATCTTTATAGTTATCACCCTTGGTGTGAACGGGCCTTAAGACTTTAGTAGGATGCTTTCAAGTAGTCCAAGGCAAACAAACAAAAAACACACATTAAAATGTTCTCGTTTTGGCTTGATTTCTTAGGTGCAAGATGCAAAGGCTTGGAGCATCAAAAATTGTTCAGATTGATTTCATACCAAAAGAACTGGTGTCATACTCTAAAGAGACACAGACCCCTGTCGCATCTGATCAGCCTGAGGGTAAAGAGCTGTTTTTATTCTTACGTTATAATATGGATGGATATCCATACAAATTAAACTAAATATAATGACTTTGCCCACAAAACAAATGCCATTAGACTCATCTCATCACTTACAGTGTTTCCAAAAATGTCAATTGTCCACAGAGGAGGAGGATGAGGAGCTGTCAGTGCCCAAATCTGAGCCGGTGCCACAGCAGCTAGAGGAGGAGAAGCTTCAGGAGGATGAAGAAGGCAAGAACAATCACAGTTTTAAAAAATTAAGGAATACATTTATAAGAAGTGTAACATCATACAGACCTGTATGAATATGTGTCTTAGTTCATCCTAGAGAACTCACCAACGAGGAGAAAGAGCAGATTGTTCATTCAGAGGATTTCCTGTTTTTCTTCGACCGAAGCATCCGTGTAGTGGAGCGAGTACTGGCCGAGGATACGGACATTTTCTTTGACTACAGTGGGCGAGATATGGAGGACAAAGAAGGGTCAGAGCGGAGGCTTATATAACAGTCAAACATGCACAGATTCCCATATGATTACAGAAAAGTCATTCATTAGATGGTACCATATTCTATTTAACCTAATGTAGGATGATGGTGGTTTAATGGTTTGAAATCAGGTTTAATGAGGTGACCCAGAAACTGAAGAGTTGCACTCAACTTCAAGTGACTCCTGGGAAACTTACTGTAAATTGCTTTGGATAATTGTACCAGAATGCAAAGGTTTGTTTTGTTATCAGGGACATGCAAGCCGGATCAAACTTGTCTTTTAATCGACATTTCTATGACGAGCATTGGTCTAAACATCGAGTCGTCACTTCCCTGGATTGGTCACCACAGGTACTTTATTAATAGGAACATTAGTTAACTCTAAAATTGCATTAATATAAACAATGCCTAATGCAAATATGTTAGTCACCAATAACGCTCCCAGTATACTTTTTGCAGTATCCTGAATTGCTAGTGGCCTCATACAACACTAATGAGGATGCGCCTCATGAGCCAGATGGAGTTGTGCTGGTCTGGAATATGAAGTTTAAGAAGATGACCCCTGAGTACATATTCCACTGTCAGGTTTGAATTCCCGTTGCTCCCAATTAAAAACCTTTAATACCTGAAAGTTGTTCCTTTCGGCTGCATTTCAATATACTTTAATAAAAAAAAATCATTATATATTGAGCATGTGCATGGGTCAACTTTTAATGAAAAGACCTGAATCGAAACAATACAATAGAATAGAGCTCAACTTTCGGATGTTGTCTGCGTCATTAATGCACATCATTCTGTGTTTGCTCTGATGTCACTGATAAATGTACTCTCATTGTTCAGTTTATTCCCTGTATGCTCTTCCCTTTGTGCCAATCGACCTTGATTGAGGGCAGGCTAACGCCCTCTATGCCAAAACATAAAACGTAGCAAAGGAAGTTTAAAATCGGCACTAGTAATTACTAATGCATTTTATGGCTTCCCCCTGTAGTCCTCAGTGATGTCAGTCGGCTTTGCTCAGTTTCATCCTAACCTGGTGATCGGAGGCACTTATTCAGGACAGATAGCACTGTGGGACAATCGAAGTCACAGGAGGACCCCAGTGCAAAGGACGCCCCTGTCTGCAAGTGCACACACTGTAAGGGCACCAATTACAGATATGTTTAAAAATATAAATATATATACACTACCATTCATGATCCTATGAATCCTGATCCTGTCAATTTTAAATAACTATTTTCTATTTTTAAATATTAAAAAAAATATATATATATTTTTTAATTTATTATCCATTACTCTAGTCTTCAGTGTCACATGATCCTTCAGAAATCATTCTAATATGCTGATTCGTTACTCAAGAAACATTTCTTAGTATTATATCAGTGTTGAAAACAGCTGCTATATATTTTTGTGAAAACCGAGATACATTTTAAGAATAGAATAAGAACAGCATTTATTTAAAATATAAATATTTTGTAACATTAGAAATGTCTTTACTGTCACTTTTGATTCATTTAATCCGTCCTTCCTGAATAAAAGTATACATTTCTTTCAAAAAAAGAAAGTTGTGTATTTAAATATTATATTATAATGTCATATAGTATAATACTATAATATAATACTAGTATATATGAAATGCCTTCTGTGTGCTGAAAAACAGGTAACCTAATTCAGTCTGATGGTAGTTTAATGGTTAATAATGTGAGCTGAAAAATGCCAGGTCAATGAGGTGACCCAGAAACTCAACCCCAAGATATTCCTGAGAAATCTTCTGTTATTGTAAATTGCAAAACGCATCTGATAAGAATTACGGTTTTTTTTTTCATTATGTGGCAAAACTATTAAAATATTCTAATCATTTCCTCTCCTTAAAATAAGATAGGTGTCAAACCTGTTTCATATATTATGGATTTTATTACTCATTCCATGTTATCTTACCAATTTATTGCAGCATCCTGTATACTGTGTGAATGTGGTCGGAACACAAAATGCTAACAACCTGATCACAGTATCCACAGATGGCAAGATGTGCTCCTGGAGTCTGGACATGCTCTCACAGCCTCAGGTGTCCAGATTTAGACATTTAGACAAATGGAAAATGATTGCCATTTTAGATTGATCTAGAACAATTACATGTCTATTGTTGCTCACAGGAAAGTATGGAGCTGATCTACAACAAGTCAAAGCCAGTGGCAGTCACTTGCATGGCCTTTCCTGCAAGCGACGTGAATAACTATGTGGTAGGAAGTGAGGAGGGCACTGTTTACACAGCATCCCGCCATGGAAGGTTGGTGGTTTCTGTAACAGAACATATTATACACCTGCACACTCATTATGATTGAAAACTCTTTTTACGCTTGGATGGCCTAATTTAAGTGTTGTCTTGCTTTACCTTCTGATTTAATAGCAGACTTTTCATATATGGGTCAACTTTTTTTTTTAAATAATGTCTGTGAATATTAAAAACACTTTATGAAAAACAATATTACCTTGAACTTGTTTAACTTGTCTCATGCAGTAAGGCTGGTATTGGTGAAATGTTCGATGGGCATCAGGGGCCTGTGACTGGAATCAGCTGCCATAACGCTGTGGGTCCAGTTGACTTCTCCCATCTCTTTACCACTTCCTCATTTGACTGGACTGTCAAACTGTGGTCAACCAAAGTAAGAGTTGTTTTGGAACTTGTGCTGCTCTATATGTATTTTGATTATTTAGTATTCTATAAATATAACTATTTCATTTCTCTGACAGCATAACAAGCCCCTCTATTCTTTTGAAGACAATGCAGACTATGTGTATGATGTCATGTGGTCTCCAGTTCATCCAGCGCTCTTTGCTACAGTTGATGGCAATGGTCGTCTGGACCTCTGGAATCTCAACAACTACACAGAGGTCATTACATTATTTACTCAGTCATTCTGTCTTCTGTTATATTAAGAACATTCGTTACATACATTAATTGATATTAGTGTAAGAGGACTTCCTACTTGGGGCAAAAACCCTAAGGTAAACCTGGGGTAAACTTATCCCAGATGTCATCAGATTTTTTGTATCATTCATGTAAAATACTAAATGAAATATTCTTTGTATGCTCATAAGTTGGCTGAATGTATTTGATAAAATCTTTTTTTAATTTTTGTTTAATTTTTTTTTTTTATTACATTTTTTATATTATTTACAATTTAAATTAACTATTTTCTAATTTAAAAGGATAGTTCACCCAAAAATGAAAATTAGCCCATGATTTACTCACCCTCAAGTCATCCTAGGTGTATATGGCATTCTTCTTTCAGACGAATACAATCGGAGTTATATTAAAAAATGTCCTGGCTCTTCCAAGCTTGATAATGGCAGTGAATGGCCGTTTCTGTTTTGAAGTCCATAAAAGTGCATCCATCCATGATAAAAGTGCTCCACACAGTTTCGGGGGGTTAATAAAGGCCTTCTGAAGCGAAGCAATGTGTTTGTGTGAGAAAAATATCCATATTTAAACCAAATTCACATATGGATTCCACTTAAGTCTAAAGCGCAACTTATGCGAGTAACGTGACATTCTGCTGATATTTACGCTACGCCATAACGCACTACACTACTTCTGACGTCACAAGTTGCGTAAGTTGTGCAGACTGCGTATGGCCGTTTGGCCGGAAGCTAGAATTTTACTTTGTAACGGGTTAAATATGAATTTTAAACTCATTGCTTTGCTTCAGAAGGCCTTTATTAACCCCCTGGAGCCATGTGGATTACTTTTATTATGGATGGATGCGCATGTAATTTGATTTTGTGCAATTATAAATGCAATTTGATAATTTAGTTGAAAAGTGGCAAATCAGCAGAATTCCAGTCAGAAAGATACATTTGAATTACACTATATACACTCACCTAAAGGATTATTAGGGACACCTGTTCAATTTCTCATTAATGCAATTATCTAATCAACCAATCACATGGCAGTTGCTTCAATGCATTTAGGGGTGTGGTCCTGGTCAAGAGAATCTCCTGAACTCCAAACTGAATGTCAGAATGGGAAAGAAAGGTGATTTAAGCAATTTTGAGCGTGGCATGGTTGTTGGTGCCAGACGGGCCGGTCTGAGTATTTCACAATCTGCTCAGTTACTGGGATTTTCATGCACAACCATTTCTAGGGTTTACAAAGAATGGTGTGAAAAGGGAAAAACATCCAGTATGCGGCAGTCCTGTGGGCAAAAATGCCTTGTTGATGCTAGAGGTCAGAGGAGAATGGGCCGACTGATTCAAGCTGATAGAAGAGCAACTTTGACTGAAATAACCACTCGTTACAACTGAGGTATGCAGCAAAGCATTTGTGAAGCCACAACACGCACAACCTTGAGGCGGATGGGCTACAACAGCAGAAGACCCCACCGGGTACCACTCATCTCCACTACAAATAGGAAAAAGAGGCTACAATTTGCACGAGCTCAGCAAATTTGGACAGTTGAAGACTGGAAAAATGTTGCCTGGTCTGATGAGTCTCGATTTCTGTTGAGACATTCAGATGGTAGAGTCAGAATTTGGCGTAAACCGAATGAGAACATGGATCCATCATGCCTTGTTACCACTGTGCAGGCCGGTGGTGGTGGTGTAATGTTTTCTTGGCACACTTTAGGCCCCTTAGTGCCAATTGGGAATCGTTTAAATGCCACGGCCTACCTGAGCATTGTTTCTGACCATGTCCATCCCTTTATGACCACCATGTACCCATCCTCTGATGGCTACTTCCAGCAGGATAATGCACCATGTCACAAAGCTCGAATCATTTCAAATTGGTTTCTTGAACATGACAATGAGTTCACTGTACTAAAATGGCCCCCACAGTCACCAGATCTCAACCCAATAGAGCATATTTGGGATGTGGTGGAACGGGAGCTTCGTGCCCTGGATGTGCATCCCACAAATCTCCATCAACTGCAAGATGCTGTCCTATCAATATGGGCCAACATTTCTAAAAGAATGCTTTCAGCACCTTGTTGAATTAATGCCACATAGAATTAAGGCAGTTCTGAAGGCGAAAGGGGGTCAAACACAGTATTAGTATGGTGTTCCTAATAATCCTTTAGATGAGTGTAATTCTATAAATTATATATGGGTTGATATTTACTTCAAAATAAAAGAAAAACAATATCTGTTATTGTACAAATTTAAATGAATTATTGTATCTACAAATCAAATCAACAAAAATTAGCAAATCAACAACAACAAAAAAAATCTCAGATCACTACTATCTACAGTAGTCAACATTTAAAGTGGATCAAAACCTTTCGGCAAAGTTATACATGAATTTTGAACAATACCCGTTCTTGTCTTAGGACAACTTTGATGAACTTTTTTGATCCACTTCAAATGTTGACTACTGTATTAAAAATTAACGTCAAACCTGTTCAGCTGGAGTGGGGGCATTCTACCTCATCACATTTGCATGCAAATTGCCTTTACTTCATAATAGTCTGCTTTGAACTAAATTAGATGAATCATGTTTCCACACAATGTTATTACATTTACATTCCAAAACAAGTTTTCTGTGTGTACCAGGTGCCATCGGCAAGTGTGACTGTGGAGGGAGGATGTGCCCTGAACCGGGTCAGATGGGCAACGGGGGGCAGAGAGGTGGCAGTGGGTGATTCAGAGGGCCGTGTTTGGATCTATGATGTGGGAGAGGTAATAACACCTCCATCATGAGTACAAGAACAAGTCATTCTCTAAAATTTGGATGAATTATAAATATTTGCACTCATAGCCAAATACACAGACAGATCAAACAATGTGCAAATTTCAAGTCACTAATTCTGTTCTACCGTGAAGATGTGATGCAGAAGTTGGTTGTGTCTCTATTTCAGCAGTTGGCCATGTCACATACAGACGACTGGAGCAAATTTGCCCGTACGCTCATGGAGATTCGTGCCAACCGAGGGGGTGGAGAGGAAGAAGGTGCTTTGGAGCTGCCTGCATGAGAGAGACACAATTACATTCAGTGAAACACAAGTAAAGATATGCTGAAACAGATGCTTGAAATAAGTGAGTGAATCACACATCCACGCTGCTGTGATCGCAGGTCTTTTTCTTTTGCCTACAAAACTCTATTTATAGCATTGGTGTTAATTAGCAATATCTCCTGTTCCAGTGCTAATAGTTAATTCCAGAACACACACAGGTGAAGAAATGAATGGCCTTGAGCTAATGTATATCTATGGCTTGTAGTGACTATATAGGAGTGAGCCTGTGATCACACTGTATCAAAACAATGACGTCAGCTTATTTTACATATGTGAAAGTACAGGGTCATACTGAAATGTATGGAGAATGTATTGACCGTTATGTAAAAATGTATTGTAGCAAAGCTTATGAATGTGACTTTCTTTGACCTTTAACATTGTATGTGTGCAAAATTGAATACAAACTGGAGCATAAAAGCAACTGTAAAGTGTGAACTTACAATAAAAGTTGTGTTTTAATCTTTATTTGAGCAGTTATTTGTCCAAAATGGGCGGGTGATAAAAAGTTTGTATGTCAATGTCTTATTATTCCGCGATGTTTTCGAGGCATTAAACCATTAATCTTTAATCACAATGACAGGAGATTCCTTGTCATCCATGGTTTTTTTTCCCTCCATCATCAGCAACTTCCATGGACGCACACGGCCGCACGTAGAAGGCGGGATCCTGTTACCATGACAATTACGTCAATATTAGTGTCGGGTAACTAAAGGTCAAACTAAAGACAAGCCAGAGACGGAAGGAAACAGGCTCGGAATGGCGGAGACTAAAGGTTTTTTGCAGCAAAAGCCGGAGGAAATCACAGTAATAAACTGTGGTTTAATCGCGTTATCGCTTGAACGGCGGGGCTTTGTCTAAATTGAACAGGATACCCATATGTTACGAGGTACTGCTGCGGCGGGAAGGACAGTCCATGCTAGTTTTGTCTGTAAATTGGAGCAAAGCTGTAGAGCATAGCTACCGTTAGTTAGCCATGCTGTGTTGTTCCTTTTCGAAGCAGAATGACTTTTGCTAACTATCAGTGCTGTATTAGACACAAGCAAAACGCCGTGCTGGCTCTTTAGATCGCTTTTGCGAGGGTAAAATGCAGTGCAGCTACGGCTTGTCTGCTTGCTTCCTCTTCACTCAACTTGGTAGCAACACAGGCTTACTTGGTGCAAGTTCTTCTTATTATTGTAACTCTTTTTGTACGGTATATTGTAGCCGAGACTGGCTTAAAAATCACCGATTTTCTTATTCCCAAACAGAGAAACAAGGTTGAACCAATGTCAGTCTACAAATACGAGTGTTTTTAAGTGTGTACTCGGCTCGGATATGGCTGTTATTTATGGTGATGCTTATATGTAGAGACTGTACTTCCAGTTGTTGTTTTTTCCGATAATAACTTATTTTAAAGGTGGAAAAATGACCTATATCGACTCGAACGTGTTTGTGATTTGTTTTCATCAAATGTCTGTGATTAGACCGTGACACTGTTCAGATCTGCAAGGTCTTCATCCTCATCGCGGTCCCTTTGTCATTGACGTGAAGGAGAGAGGACCTTTAACTTTCACCTCGGCTTTTGCTGTATTTTCATTTCTCATGAGGACTGTAGAGGGCAGCAAAATCACCACATACAGTTTTTTTATTGCAGAATACATTTCCATGGATTTCGTAGATTGGTGTAATTTGCATTCGAATTAATTATATTTATTTGCATCACGTTATTTTTTTTTATATATATGCTTTTAACTGGTTGTTAGTGCCTGTAAACATCCCCGACTGGAAGCTGTGCGTATTCGTAAAACAAGCTTTCAGTTGGATGTTTGCTGCCATCGTCCAGTTCTTTCGTCTTGTTCGGGAATCAGTGATAATATGTGTGTGTAATCAAACAATACTGCGTCCTAAATGTTACAACTGAATTATAACTTAACAACAATGAAAAAATTAACATACCATGTGTCATCTGGATCTATTGATGTTTTGTGTTGTAATATATTCCAGTATAGTCGTTGTAAACATCCTACACTCAGCTGTATTCTGTAAACGAGGCTGGGAGGAGGGTGTTTGCTGTGACTGACTGGAGCAACTTTACTGAATTGTGAAACATGAATGCTGAAAGGAGAGAAAGAAGGCTGAGGCTGTGATAAAAGTAAAAATATTTATCTTTAATCCCTCTGTTGTACTTTGTACTTATGAATATAGTTTTACCCAAATAAACGCATTCAATTCTCTTTCATGTTTATTATTATAGCTGTTGCTGTTAATTAATAATATTAATTATTAGTGATTTAATTAATTCTCAGGTTGAGGTGTCGAGTTGCTATCACTGATCTGTGGTTGCTATACACAATCATATTCAGTGGTCTTTACTGTGTTGGCACCTCATTGTCATTGTTTATCATCATCAAGGTTTAACTCTTATCTTCAAAAATGTCTGAATTACTGATTACAAGAACACAGAAGTGATCAAATGAACTCCAGGCAGCAGGTGGCGCGCGCTTCTTCATGGATACTTCTTTGTGTGCTTGAAGACGAAGAACCATCCGCCATATTTGTTATCGCAGATTCGACAGAAACCTCTGCAGAAGTAATTTAAGTATAATGAATACATTTTAATTGCACTCTAGTAATAAAAACCAAGGTCAACATCATTTTCGCGTGATTTTTACCTTTTACTGATTTAAAAAGAATGGACCCAGTACAAGCAGGTAAGCAAAAATATCATTATTAGGCTAACTGCGTTCCGAGGAAACGGCTCCTTTCGATGATTCGATAAGGAAACAAATAAATTAGGTAAAGCTAGTGACTTAACCCAGCAAAAACTTTTGCCAAAGGATGCTTTATACGGAAATTAAGATTTAAGTCTGTTGTTTTACCGTTCGTTGTTGAAATAACACCATTTTCAGCTCACTGCACTTAAACATCATCTTTTTTTAATGAAAACTTGTACCAGTGTCTATGAGAAAAACACGAAACTGGTCTCGTGTTTACAAAAATCAGATGCCAGGGAATGTTATTGGTTCCCTTTTGGAAAAATTCAACTCTACACGACACTTATTTGCTTTTAAAAATAAGTCTTGATATGCAGTTTAGTAACGGGTACATCAAATGTATTGTTACATGACATTTATTGCAACTTGTGAAAGATAACTATTGCAGATATTTGAACAACACAGTAATGAACTGATACTAAACTGCAAATACCAATCAACAATTATAAATATCAGTGTTAATGAATAAATTCCTGATTTGAAAGAGTATAAAAATCAACTTATTTAAGCGCTCTTATTTTGAAAGGTCTTCCTGATGTTAGTGCATTATTACCCCAGTCAGTTCCGTGAGGAAAGGTTGTTTACAGTGGAAATAATAAATAATTGGGGGAAAAATATTATTAGATATTGCCTATTAATTATTAGAGCCTTCTGTAATTTCCATAAACTGCTTAGTACTTTTGCAAGGATACATGATAAATCTTAGTGCTGTGGAAATTAAAAGCTAACCAAATTTTCTTTGTGCGAGAGACGTATTTCTGAAACTGTTTTAACAACAACAACAACAACAACAACAAAAAGCTACAAAAAATATATAACTAAAACGATAATTTCATGCATCCAAGATTCTTTAATAAACACACTGAAGAATTCAACCAGGTGTGTTTGTATTCACAGATGGTTCATCCGTCTTCATGTGCAAAATATGCAACTTGTTCTCTCCCAGTAAACCATTGCTTCTGTCTCATGTTATTGAGACTCACTCCAATGAAGGAGGTGATCCTGATACTTTCATTATAGCACTCAAGCCATTAACAACTCAGGAGCCACAGAGTTCAGGTAAGCAGCTTTGAATACAAAAATCACAGGTGCCGGGAACCTGCGCTGGGCATTATTAGAACCAAACACTGAAAATTAGGCCATTAGAGAAAGGCCATTGTAAATGTAAGTTGGTTCAAGCTTGAAATTGCAATTTAGGCTGATTTAAGCTTAAAGTTTATTTCATAATGGCCTAGTTTCACAGACAGGGCTTAGATTAAGCCAGGATTAGAACTTAGTTCAATTAGGACATTTAAGTAGCTTTTATAAACGTGCTTTAGAAAAAAATATCACTGGTGTGCATCTTGAGACAAAACAATGGCACTGACATATTTTAAGATAATGTCAGTGCAAGTTGCTTTCAGTTAAAACAGCTCAAACATGCACTTTAGTCTGGGACTAGCTTAAACCTTGTCTGTGAAACCGGGGAAATTTGTTTACGACTGTAGTGTCTTACATAATGTGAAAAGAAAGTTGTTATTATTAAAGCATTGGAAAATAAGAATGTATTTTTTTATCTTGCAGATGTTGTTGTGAAAAGAAAGCGTGGTAGACCAAAAGGCTCCACTAAGAAAGCCCAACCAGAAAATGTCCAGGAAAAAACATCCAGCCAGCAGGAGAAAGAGCCCACTGATGTTCCACCAGTGGCAGTAGCTGAAGAGCAGAGTGAGGATGGAAGTGATCTGGAGTGCAAGAAATGCAATCGCATGTTCAGAAACAGGCGTCAAATTTCCAAACACATTTGTCTTGTAGGACTGAAAGAGGCTGCTGATGAAGAAGAGTATAATGGTACAAATTTCTGTTAAAAATCTTAGAACTCTTTGTATTGAAATATTCTGAAAAGCCACAAGTTTCACCTGTCAACTTTATTGACTAGGTCATACTACCGATGCAAACAGAATCAGTGACGGAGAGGAAGACAAAGAGAGGACACCAAAGAAAACTCGAGCGATGCGGACAGATAAGGTGTCCAGTGCAAAGGACTCTGAAGCGCAGAGCGGCAACAAAAACCCTATTATTAGTGTGGTCCTTACTAGTCACGAGGCCATGCCTGGTGAGATATGCATGTGATGTCAAGTGGTCTAATAGTTGAGGGAAAGATTTAAACTAACTGTAAGTTTGGGTTTATTGCAGGCGCCTCTAAGATAGTTCCTATTGAAGCAGCTCCAGCTGAACCGTCCACCCAGGCCGATGAAGCTGCAGGTTCCCAGGAGGCAGCAATGAAAAGGGGATACCAGGAATATGCTATTCAGCAAGCTGCTTATGAAGCGCCCCTCAAATCAAACAGGTTTATTTTTTCAAATTTAAAATGTTGACTTTAGATTCACTAATCTAGCAAAATTGCTTAAGCACCAAAGGACAGAATACTAATATAGTAATTATACTGTTATTGCGTTACTTTGGAAGCAACCAAACAGTCTCACCATCATGTGACATCATTTGAAAACTTGGAAATATCAGGGAATTTTAAAATTATGATTTACAGGCCTAAGGAAGTCATGGAAATGAATCAAATCCATAAAAGTCATGGACACTTCTATAGTAAATATAGATTTTTCTATTTATGTAATAGCTTGAAATGAGTATTTATTTATTTATGTATTTATTTGATCTACCTCTATAAAATGCTATTTTTAAAATCCCTAACCAGTAATCATAACCAACTGAAGAAGTTATGGAAAAGTCATGGAAAAATGAGCAACTTCCTGTAGAAAAGTTGCTGCAGTTGTATTGATCTTGTGGAATTATTTGGTACATTATTATTAACAAATCACATCTGTCGGCACAGGTTAGGACAGACGCAGCTTAAAATCTTCACCTGTGAATACTGCAATAAAGTCTTCAAGTTCAAACATTCACTGCAGGCCCACTTAAGAATCCACACCAATGAGAAACCATTCAAGTGCGCGCAGTGTGACTACGCCAGCGCCATAAAGGCCAATCTTAGTGTTCATATGCGGAAACACACCGGGGAGAAATTCAACTGTGACTTGTGCTCGTTTAATTGCCTCAGTAAAGGCCACCTCAAAGTACACGTGGAGCGAGTGCACAAGAAGATCAAGCAGTACTGCCGCTTCTGCAAGAAGAAATACTCGGATGTGAAGAACCTTCTTAAACACATCCGCGAGACTCACGATATGAACGACAAGAAAGTGCAGGACTCCTACGAAGAGTACAGCCTCCAGACCAGGGAGGGCAAGAGACAGCTTCTGTACAACTGTCAAATATGCGACCGCAAGTTCAAAAACGAGCTTGAGCGCGACCGTCACATGATGGTCCATGGCACCAAGAGACCCTTCGGCTGCGAGTTATGTGATCACGGCTCGACCAAGTTCCAAGCCTTGCAAGCCCACATCCGAAAGCATCCCTTCATATACGTGTGTGCCATTTGCCAGGAAAAATTTGTCAGCTCTGTGCGACTGAGGTCACATCTCCGAGAGTTCCACCCGGAATCGGACGAGCCCTCGGCTTTTGCAGACTCCATCAACTCAAGCTTTTGCTTGCTCAAACCCGGTGATGACATTCAGAAGGACATGTTGAATCAGGATGAGCTTAAGATCACAGAAGAGCTGTCGCAGCTCAACGCCCAAGAGCTGTTAACCACAGAAATTAGTTGCATGGCTCAAGAGGACCTTCAAACTCAATGCTCTGATAATATAGTGGTCGAGTCAGATCTTCTCGTACAAAACTCACAAGACGGAAATCCCATTGCAAATAGTATAAATGAGACAGACGCATCTGCTGTAGAAGAAACACAAGAAATGGCCTGTGAAGATGTTATAAATACACAAAGACTTCAAGATGATCCGCTTAAAATGGAGCGCGGTGTGACCGAAGAGCAGAATCCTGCTCAAGAAACTGCACCTTTGACACCTGAAAAAGCACAAATGCACTCTGAGCAGCTAACATCAAAGGATACGTTTCCTCAAACCGAGGAAGAGGCGATTGATCAACAAACTAACACTGATGAGGACTTGCTCAGTTCAGAGCAAGAAGAAATATCTGCTTTCAAGCAGATTATAGAGCAGATGCAAAAACGACAGCTTAACATGGAAGTGTTTGAACGGATACGGAAAGTGTACGGAGACCTTGAATGTGAATACTGCGGTATGAAGATCTAATCTCATGCTCTTTTTTTAAATAACATCTCTAACCCTAGACTTTCTATAACTCTCTGTAATGTTTCTTCAACAGGTAAGCTTTTCTGGTATCAAGTGCACTACAATACACATGTGCGAACGCACACAAGAGAGCACCTCCATTACTGTTCTCAGTGCAGTTATTCCTCCATCACTAAAAACTGCCTGAAGCGACATGTCATCCAGAGACATTCTGACATCCTGCTGAAGTGTCCCTCTGAAGGATGCCAATATTGTACACCTGACAAATACAAGCTTCAGGCTCATCTCAAAACCCATTCGGACATAGTGAGTGCTGGTAATCTGTTTATTCTTATGATATTGGCGAAATGGCTTCTTTATCAAATTTTATATCTCATCTTTAGGTCAAAAGAAGTTTTATATGTCCAGTATGTCAAGAGTCTGTTCCTGAGGACAAAGTTAGAGCTCATATCAAAAGCAACCATCCAGGTAAGCACAAATCGAACCCTCTGAAATGTCGCTCCAGAGCTCTGAATTACAGTAACGGATGTGCTGTGACTATATAGATGTGTCGTTGAACTACATCTCGGAAGCGTTGGGAATACGTGTACATGTGAAAGGAGTGATAGGGAAACGAGCTTCAAAATGCCCATACTGTGACTGTTTCTTCACAAGAAATGGGGCAGATCTTCAGCAGCACATATGGGCTCATGAAGGTGGGTTTTATGTCTTTTTCTTAATGTATTGTTGAACTTCTGTGCTTTAATGTACTGATTGTGTTTTGATTGCGTCTCTAGGATTGAAACCGTACAAATGTTCACAATGTGATTATGCCTCAAGAAGTAAAAGCAACCTCAAAGCTCACATGAACAGACACAGTACTGAGAAAACGCATCTTTGTGACCTCTGTGGAAAGAAGTTCAAGTCTAAATGCACTCTGAAAAGTCATAAGCTCATGCACACAGCAGACGGTGAGACTCTTACTTTGTGTTTAAGACTGCATGCAATGTTATTTTGACTTGTGTATCTAGTTAAAGTCAACAAAACCTCCATAATTCGAGTGAACTTGGACAGGGTTATTAAACTAGGGTCTGGGGACTGCAAGGGGATGCTAGAGGGGCCATGAAGTGACAGTGACAAACAAAAACCAAATATGCTTATAATTTTGTGTAAAATATACACTATTGTTTAAAAGTTTGTGGTCAGTAAGATATTTTTGAAGGAAGTCTCTTATGCTTACCAAGGCTGCATGCATTTGACCATAAATACAGTAAAACAGTAATGTTGTGAATTATTATTACAATTTAAAATAACTCTTTTATATTTGTATATATTTTAAATGTAATTTATTCCTGTGATGGCAAAGCTGAATTTTTCAGCAGCCAGTCTGTCTTCAGTTTCAAATGATCCTCCAGAAATCATTCTAATATAATAATTAGTTCTCAAGAAACATTTTATATTGTTATACAGCTTAATATTTTTTGTGGAAACAAAAGATTTTTTGATGAATAGAAAGTTAAAAAGAATAGCATTTCAAATGGAAAACTTTTGTTACATTATTAATACTAAGTAAATATTTTCATGCATCAATGAATCGTGCAGAATGAGAGCAGGAAACTTACATTAAACGTCGGCTGTTTTATTTTTTTCTGTAATAATGCATGTTCATTTTTTTATATTTTGTAGGAAAACAGTTCAGATGCACTGAGTGTGACTTCACTGCTGCACTGAGACCGCATCTCCTTCGTCACATGGAGCAACATGCCTCTTTCAAAGTAACACCACAAAAGGCTTCTTTCTATTTCTGTTCTATGTTGTCATGTGTCCTACAACAACCATCACCAAACCACAATTTATTGCCTTTCACAGCCTTTCCGTTGTGCACATTGCCACTACTCGTGCAACATTTCAGGCTCACTGAAAAGACACTATAACAAGAAACATCCCAACGCACAGTACATCAATGCTGGAACGGGGGCGTCCACTTCTGAAACTGTCACAGAGCAAGGCAAGTCCTTCCTCATCAGAAACTATCTTAACTATCTAAGATATACAATATTGCCTCAAACTGCTTCAGTAATTAAAAAGTGTGTGTGTGTATGTTATCAGGTGGAGTCAAATGTCCTGTGTGTAATTACGTTTATGGCACTAAATGGGAAATGAACAGACACCTGAAGAGCAAACATGGCCTCAAAGTGGTGGAGGCTGACAGTCTGGGTCTGAATCAGTGGGAGGTGAGTCTCCATTACAATTACATGACATGTTCAATTTAGTAAAGTGAAGTCATATTTATTAATAAAATGCATAAAACTAGAAGTCCCACAGTAATAACATTTAATAATGAATAAAATATTCAAATTAAAGGTTTAGTTCACCCAAAAAATGAAAATTCTGTTATCATTTACTCACCCTCAAGTTGTTCCAAACATGTATGAATTTCTTTCTTCTGCTGAACACAAAAGAAGATATTTTGAAGAATGTTGGCAATCAAATAGTTAATGGGCTTCATTGACTTCCATGGTATGAAAAAAATATGGGGGGACATTCTTCAAAATATCTTCTTGAGGGTCAGAATTTTCATTTTTGGGTGAACTAATCCCTTTATGTTATTTTTAATGAAACCTGAGAAGTTTCTGTCCCTCCATTGAAAGTCTAGGTAACCAAAACTTAGAATATACAAAAAGATTATAAAAGCGTCGTAAATTGAATCCGTATGAATTGAGCGATTTAATCCAAGTCTCGTGAATATATCCGATTACTTTATATGATGAACAGGTTTAAGTTAGGCCTTTATTTACAATCTAAACAATGATCGACACACATACATAGAGCACACCACATATGGTAAACATAAAGCTCTAACGTGTGTGATGCACAAGAACCAATGAGATTTGTTCTAGTGCGTAACGCACACACAATCTTCCGTGTTACCCTTATGTGATGCGCTCTATATATGTCTTTATATGTGAATAAAAGCCTAAATTAAATCTGTTCATCATATAAAACATATATATAATATCTCTTCAGAAGACTTGGATTAAATCAGAGGAGGGATAGATATCTCTCAGGTTTCATTAAAAATATATTAATTTGTGTTTCGAAGATTATGGGTGTGGAACTACATGTGGGTGAGTAAATGATGACAGAATAATAATTAATAACATATTTAAAAGTTTAGCAAAAAAAAGGCAAATTATTGGAGCCGAGACACTTAAATTCTTTGACTCTGACATTCATAATACAGTTTCTTACTGTTAAACTGGTGAATGGTTGTTAAATTGCCTTAATTCATGACATATTCCTAGCATTTGAATAAAATGCCACTGGACTTGATTCTGATGTTATCGGTGTGTTCATTCAGGTGGTGGAGTCAGTAGAAGAGCCGGCCATGCAGTACCTTCATATAGCCGAGACCGAGGATCCTCAAGGAACTGAGACTGCTGTATCCGCCCTGCAGGACCTGCGCTTTAATACACAAAATGGTCAGAAACAGTTGCTTCATTTCTGGAACAATGGTTTCATTTCTTTAAAGTTCATTTCTAAACTCAACTTTTGTGTTCAGGTGTTGTGTCTGCGGCAGCGGGAGACAGACTAGACCCGGCATCTGTCAACATCCTCCAGCAGATCATTGAACTGGGCTCAGAGAATCACGATGGCACCGTGGCTTCGGTGGTTGCCATGGCTCCCGGTACAGTTACTGTTGTAGAGCAGGTATGTTTAATATGCACATTCACTTTTATAGACACAGTAATGCCCCTACCTTATAACAATATAATATACGTGTGTTATGCGATATGTATACTGTATGAATTTAAAGGGCTCAAAAAATAGACAACTGATCAAAAGTTTGGGGTCAGTTCAATTTTTTTTAACACTTTTTAAATACTTTATAGGACTCGCTAAGTTTTTATGACAGTGAAGTCATTTATTGTTACAAAAGATTTATATTTCAAATAAATGTTGTTCTTTTGAATATTTTGAAAAATGGATCAGTTTCCAGAAAAATATTAAGCAGCACAGTATTGAGAATATTGATAATAATAAATGTTTCTTGAGGACCAAATCAGCATATGAGAATGATTTCTGAAGGATCATGTGACAAACGAGAGCAATGATGCTGAAAATTCAGCTTTACCATCACAGGAATAAATTACACTTTAAAATATATTCAAATAGAAAATAATATTTCACAATACTAATTTACAGCATTTTTTATCAAATAAATGCAGCCTTGGTGAGTATAAGAGACTTCTTTCAAAAACCTGCCTCAAACTTTTCAATGTTAGTATGCATGTTTTACTTTTTCCCTGAGGTTTACTTAATTTTTTTTAAAAAAGATCAACCTAAACTGTCATTTTTTAGTTTTCTCTTTGACCTTTAGAATTAAACAGTCTAATATTTGCTCCAATCATTTATGCTGAAATGCGCCACATAATCCTTTAAAGTCAGACTGAAATGTTCAGGGGCCTTGTAAAAAATAAACTTCAGCTGCTCGTTTCTAACATTGGATTTAATCAATCATCCAGTATGAATCATTGACATGTGAAGGTGGACAGTCATGTTAAATTGACATCAGGCATTTTTGCGGTTTCATTTTCAATAAATGTTCTTTTTGGACTTTATGGCGTGTTTTCACTCTCTAGTAGCTTTTCTCAGTCTCAATGATAGAAAATTTGACACTTCATGAAAGCAGCTCATTTAATACTAACAATGTTCTATCCCATCATCCTAGATGGAGGAGGAGGAGCCACAGACCAATCATGCCATGATGATCCAGGATGCACTTCAGCAGGCCACAGTGGGCCTGGCAGAAGAGCACCATCTAGTGGTGTCCTCAGATGACATGGAGGGCATTAAAACTGTTACAGTGTACACTCAGGGTGAAGACGCATCCCAGTTCATAGTCTACGTTCAGGAAGCAGTTCAGGAGGCTGTGCAAACTGAGGAGACCACCACAGTATAGAGAATATAAAGACCACGCATAAAGGGTTTTAAAACTACTAGCTGTTTATTCCCTTTTGTTGTAGTTACTCCAGTCTTGAACAGACTATTGCAGTCATACCTAGTTTAGTTAATAGGGACCCATCTTTCACAGTTGTAAATAATCTGAAATGAACAGTAGCAATGAATACAATGATGACACCTGTAGTCATAGCAGTGTGCTTTCCTGACTAGGAGTAAAAAGGTCTTTAGTCTTTGTAAAGATCGTGACACCTATTCACAGTAGATAAACCTTGTCACATGTGAAGCAGAAGCTATTTTAGAAATTACCCCCCCGTACTGCCATATCCTGCAAGAGTTACTGTGTGACTCTGACCTTCTACACACTTTTTATATAAGACTCCCATACAGTGTATGGCTATCACAATAGTAAACGTGCTATTTAATGCGTGGTGTTAAGTGTATTATTGACACACTTCACTGCATCATTTCATAACTGAGATTTCAAAAAAACTCACTTTAAAGCTGTGTACCAATACAGCATCACTTACACTACCGTTCGAAAGTTAAGGTCTGCTGTATAACCATTTACTGGTTTTAATTGTAATTAAACTGCAATACCTTAAAGATGATCATTCCTATCTTCTGTATCACATAGGAGCACCACTGGGGAAAACAAATCAACTGATCACCTGTCAAAATATACACGTTTACTTGTTTCCAAAGCTTGAATATTTTTATTTTACAGACCACACTAAACATTGCAAGTGACCAAAAGATCTGATTTCAGTGTCTCCTGTCTTCCTCTTCCATCAGCTCTGAGAGCTGGCTATCCACCAGGCCGTCCTCGTCACTGTCCTGCTCCTCTTTATCCTCTTTTTGAACGCTTCTGGACAAGAGAAAATCCTTAGGAGTGATGTCATTGTCCTTCATCCATTTAGATTTCTGTTTCTTTTTCTCTATGAGTTTCTGCTTCCTAATATCTGCTAGTGTGTCCAGCTGCTCTTGTGTTAGTCCTCCTGCAGCAGGACTCTGTGTGAGAGAGTCTCTCGCCCCCTTCTGTCGTTTATAGGCTTCAATCTGTTTGTGCAGAGCGTCGTGATCGACACCAAACAAAACGGGTCTTTTCTTGTCTCCAGATTCTATGGGCTGCAGTTTGGCCCTTTAAAAGATCAAACTAATTAGAAATTCATTCATTAAAAAAAAAAAAAAAAGGTTTTAATAGAACTAAATAATTCTTACCCGATATCGCTGACGGATAAATGTAAATTATTTTCATCTGGACCAAAATCTGCTTTCTTGAGAAGGTTTTCAATCTGATTAAGGATCGGACAATAACACACACACACGAATATTAGCTATACCATCTGCACAACTCATGCACCGCTAATATATGAATATTAATTATTAATATGTTATCTGTTACCTCAGTGATAGCAGCATATTGTTTATCTCTGATGAAAATCACAGGAGGAACACAACCAAGGATTTGGTGAGAGATGAGAAGATGCCTGAAAAATAATATTAAAAACCAAATGAATCCATTACCTTCAACTTGTTAAAACAAAGTAAAATAAATGATGAAAAAGACATACCGTATGCGAGGAGCACATTTGTCTAAAGCCTGCTGAATATGGCTGTCTTGCTCTGCCGACAGACTTGTCTTCCAGTATATTCGACATGCAGAGAAATCGGGTGGTAGTGAAACCTTGCATGGACAAGGAGACATAGTTTAGGGCAGAACTGAAAACAACATTTTTGAAGAAATTAAACATTTGTGTAAATAATTAAAGAGAAATTAAAATGATGTCATTCTGAACATAAAAGATATTTTGAAAAATGTTTGTTTTTTTCTCCTTTCCATACAATGGTGATCAAGGTTAACTGTTGCATTACTGACATTCTTCAAAGTATCTTTTGTATTCCAAAAGAAAGTCATACAGGTTTAAAACGACATGAGGGTGAGTAAATGATTTTGGTGTAATTATTGAACATATGAGGTATAATTGAAGTGATAGTTCACCCAAAAATGAAAATCCTGTCATCATTTACTCACCCTCAAGTTATTCCAAACCTGTATGAATTTCTTTGTTCTGCTGAAAACAAAATTAGATATTTAGAAGAATGTCAGTAACCAAACAGTTGTGGGCACCATTGAATTCCATAATATGGAAAAACAATATATATATATACTATTTTTACTCAATGGTGCCAAATACTGTTTGGTTACCCATATTCTTCAAAATGTCTTATTTTGTGTTCAACAGAAGAAACTCATGCAGGTTTGGAACCACTTGAGGGTGAATGAATCATGACAGGATTTTCATATTTGGCTGAACTATCCTTTTAATGATGGCACAGAAGTTAGAAGGAAGAGCACATCCTACTTTGGAAATCTGTACATTGTAGGCACTGATCTCAGAGTTGACCTCATAGGAGCTCAGTAAGTCTGTCACTGCTTTGTAGATGATGTTGTTCAGAGTCCTCACACGAACACTGTCCTCTTTATTTCGCTTTGATGGTTTCAGAAAGCCAGGCTGAAGCGCTGTTGCCTGGGTGAGCAAAATATGCAAAAGACAAGTATGGCATTGTAGAGATAATGTGTACAGTCATTCTGCCTACAGAGTAAACGCAGCTTTATTGTTACCTTTTAATATATATATATATTAAAAGTATACAATACTGAAAATGAAAGTGAAGTAATTGAAAAATATATATATATTTGGAAGAATTCTTACCTGCACAGGAGATTCATACCACTGTTTTCTCCTGTAAAGAACGATCATGTAACTCATGCGATTTCATAGTAAGCGTAACTTTTTTATTTATTATTTATCAATTATACAAAACAGCGACTCACTTCTTTTTGGCCAGCATCTTCATTAATTTACTGCCTCCAGACAGTCGGGTTGAACTATGTATGCTTCTTTCTTTAAGCATTACAGACCATGACAAGCACTGTGTCTCATGTCGTGCTGTCATTTTACAGAACATGCTTGTTAGTGAGGAATATCGACTGAATGTGCATTCTTTATAGCAAAGAACTCTCTTAACAGCCAGCATGATCACTACTTTGGTGGTTTATCCTTGTCCTCACGCAGCATCGACTACATTTGTCTGAAGGCGAGGGTAAGGGTGAAGTAATTGATCCAGATGGAGTCGATCGACGACGCTGACAGATTGCATTTATGACGTCGATTTATAGGTGCAACAGTGCCCGCCTAATTTTGCTGCGGCCTTGGTTCTGGAAGGGCTTTTAAGATTTTTTTATTTTTTTTTACAGTCTATAATTATAGTCTATGCCATGAACCAAATCAACAAGCTACGAGGTGAAAAAACATCACAAACTTCGATTTGAAGCAAATATTTATATTTGAATCGGCGAGGAGGTGGAGATTTCGCTGCAGAATCATGGGTAATGTAGTGCGTCACCATGAATTCCATTGTTGATGAATATTATTAAAAAAAAGGTTTAAATAATGCAGACTGATGGCTTAAAAAATAAAAAGCATACCATTTATTAACAATCTTATTCCTTATTGTCTGTCTTAAAGGTTTATAAGTTTCAAAAACAATTCCCCCAAGGAGAAAATGAATGGGATTTTGACATCCATACCTCACCCGTTGAACTCTATTTGTTATGGTTCCCACAATAGTTTCTCATAAGTATTTTATATGTTTTTCAAATATGAATTTTGAAGCATGAGTTTGTATTAATTTAAGTATCTGTTTACGAACTATAATGGCAGATTCCTCAAGCATCTACATTTACATCCTTGTGATAGGTGTATTTTTTATATAGTGACTTTTTAGCTACCATTTTCTTTTTTAGATGATAAATAAAAAAAATCAGTTTGTCATGACTATGTAATGTATGTCATGTGTAGCAATAATTGACCAATTGAATATATAAAATACAAATATATATATATATTATAAAATATGCAAATTAATGACAAATCAAATTAAAATCCTACTTGTTAAATCGTAAAGAATTTTATATTTAGTAAACCACACATCTGTAATATTTAATCACGTTTATTCCAAGAGGCAAATACAACTGCAAACTTTAAATAGGACACGGAGGCACTTGTCTTTTTTCACATGTCTGAAATGATTACAGTGTATTATATGAAAGAGAAAAAACATAAAAACACCATAAAGTGTCCCTTTTGCTGATACAGTTATGAAATGCTGCCTAATTTGCCAGTTAGTAATGATAAGCCAAGCCTTCATTTTCTTTACAGTTCTTCTAATATAAAATGTTAAATGCAGAACTATTTCACTAGACATCCCCAAATGTATAGTACAAGTGTCCAAAAAAAGTATGATTTTAATATAATTGGGAAACTGGGTCTTTTCTTTCTTGCAATAAAGATATGTAATAAAAGAAACTTTTAAACAGCATCATCATATGAACTATATACAACAAAAATACAAAAATGTAGAGTCTTTTCAGCATTGCTGTGGGTTCCCCTTTTTCCATAGACTAATGCCAAGAGGCAAACAATCTTATAAATGTGTAAATCAAGTAATTTTACATCCTAGTGTGAACATGCTGAATACAAACATAATTTATCAAACAAACATGTTTAGCTATTTTTTACAGAGGCCGTACCTCTGGAATGAAGGGGTCATGTTCCATTTCATTCACATCCTCTTTTTTAACAGTTACCTCTTGGATGAAGAGGTCATGTCCCATTTCATTCATGTCCTCATCCTCTTTTTTAATAGTTACCTCTTGGATGAAGAGGTCATGTTTAATTTCATTCACATCCTCTATTTTAACAGTTACCTCTGGAACAAGGCTGTCAGGTTTCACCACTTCCGCATCTTTTTTTTTAACAGGCTTTGCCTCCGGAATGAAGAGGTTGTGCTTCACCTTGTTCACTTCAATCATTTTGAACCCGAGATGCACACAAACCCTCTTCTTCTGAATAGCTTTCAAGCACTTGGTGAGCTTGCTGTTAAAGTGAGCCTTCACGTCAGCCTTGTTTATCCACAAACGGGAAGCGAGCAGTTCGATTTCGGTCTTCGTCACGTATGGCTTTCTGTGGAAGTACTGTGAAAGGAAGTCTTTTCTGTCCTCGAACGACGTCCTCTCCATCCCCATTGGTTCCAAGACGAGTTCAACTGGAGTTTCAGGGACTTCTACCTTTGGAACTTTCGAGTTCCTTCTCCTGTTCTTCGGAGTGATTACTTCTCTCTTTGGCTTGGCAAATTCAAGACCCCCTTGCAAATCCGCGTCTGAAGAACTGGCCATCTGAACAGTACTACATAAATCACCATCAAGGTGTTCCGTTGTATCTGGATTCAGCTTCCTCTCTGCTTCCTTGACCGCTTTGGGAGCACAACGACACCGTTGCACATGAATGGAGATGGTTTTCGTTGTCGATTTTTCGGCATACACCCCAAAACAAAATATGCATTTGTAAGCAGGTGTTTTTAGTATGGCATGAATGGTGGGAACGATGTGGTGTTTTGTTTGAAGATGGAGCTCGTAGTCTTCAGAGTTCTGGAGCTTTACTTGACAAAATGGGCAGGCGGTAGGTGGCACCTTCAACGCGGTTGCGTATTCGGCCTTGTCTGGATACATTTTTATGAATAGCTTATCCTGAGTGCTGGTGATCAGTGCGAGGTTAAGCTCGCGGTTGTCAAGAAGATCTTTGGGCACATCTGTGTTCAGATTAAAAGTGGTGAACATGAGATTGCCCTTGTCGTCACAGTCGAGATTAAACTGTTCTTTTATGAAATGCCGGTTTTCCTTGATCTTCAGACTGTGATCTTTATTGGTGTGCTCCATGATCTGCTTGAAGGAGTAGAACATCTGAGGGCAGAACAGACACTTCAAGCCATGCAACAAATGCTGGAAAATCCCCTGTTCTGTCAGTAAAATCTTGCACCTCAGGCACTTGACAGTGTGGTCGTCATGTTTCTTCAAAAACGGCGCGAGCACAGCCAGCTCATTTGGTGTCGAATTTCTATTTATCGCCCTCTGAATTGTAGGCATGAGACCTGCGGGCACCACCGCTGAATTTGAAGGCTGGCTGATCTGGTTTTGCGTCAATACCATTTGAGCGGGACTGCCGTGGACAGGAACGGTGACTTGAACGGGTGCTAGAGTGTATGTTGGAACACCATTGACATTGTTGCCTGTGGGAATGAGACGCACAGACTGCGAGGCTATGAGAGGAGCTCTGGGAACTGACTGGTTCAGCTGAAGACCTTGAGTATAAAGAAATGGTGAATGAACACCCATTTCGCCCGGGAGGTTGACCTGGATGCCAGGCGGAAGAAGAACCTGCTGTGCTTGCTGGGTCTGTGGTAGCCTGGGAATGGACATAGTGATGGGTACCGTGTTGGGTGCACTTTGCGGCATGTTTGGCATCACCATATTACCTGGAGAGGCAGGCAGGGCTTGCGGCATCCCGCCGGGGGACTGCTGATGCTGGGCATTCTGAAGCGCAGCCAAAGTCGTGCCCGACAGTAAAGCTTGCGTTTGTGGGGACAGAAACATCTGCCCTGCACCAGGAGAGCAAAACAAAGCTGCTGCGTTACTTGGGCCAGCCAGAAGAACCGTACCGTTTCCATTTGTATGTTGCATCTGCTGGGGCATGTAATTCGGTCTTGCAAGTAACGTGACCTGTTGCATCGCTTTTGGAGCGAGGCTCAGCAGATTCTGCAATCCGGGCATTTGATTCGTGCAGTCTTTTTCGATTATACAAGGCATTATTTGCCAGTGCAGGTCCTTGTGCTTCTCTGAACTTAAAATGTGATAAAGTAAATGTTCAATGGTCTCTGCTGGCAGTTTGCACACTTTGCAATGATATTTCATTGGTGCGCCGTCACGTATCTGCACACCACCAGACTTTTGTGTACTGTCCGACCCGAGCCCGAAGAAGCGATCCAGCATAGTAGCATAGTGGTTTACCAACACGTGTTTCTTCATCACGTATAGTAAAGAGTCATGATAGCCGCAGGTTGCGCACGTGTATCTGTCATCGGCGGCATCAGCTGAGACTGTAACTGACACGGTTTTCGGCGCGTGAGCCAAAGTCTGGCTGGGGTTGCTTTGGAGAGATATACGATGGGCTTTTGATGGCAGCATGTGGAAAAACTGAATGTGTTGCTCTGTGACTTTCGGAGAGCTGACAAATGGGCAGTAGGGGCACATTAACAAACAGGCCACGTTCAGATCTTTCCAGTGACAGCGATGGATGTGACTTCTGAACGTGGGTACTGACCGGCTGGAGTACCAACACAGACTGCAGCACAGAGCTTGGCTCCGGTATGGATACTGAGGGACAAAAATAACATCATGATTAATATAGCTTGAAATTTTGTTTATCAATAGTTTGTGCAGTGTAAAAATATTCGTCCCATTCAAACTGAAAAGTAAAATTGCTACCTTAAATCATTTATTCAAATAAAAGTGGTGCCAAATTTATTTAAAGAGATGGAAACAAATATGTGGTTATAACATCACAAACAATTAAAACATTTTTACAGTGCATAACAGATGTTAATGCAAATCACCTTTTTTTTCTTTTTTCCAACATGACCATCAGTGAAATCATCCCATTCAGTGTTGTCAAAACTTGCATCACCAGCATCAAAACATTTATATGTCTGTTGGAAACAAAGAAAATTTCATTAACAGGCATTATATTATATATTCAGGCAATTCTATATTATATTTTGATATTCGTGTCAAGAAACGCTGATATTGTGTAAAAAAAAAAAAAATAATAAAAAAAAAAAAATAAAAACATACTACAAATAAAATCGTTTAGGATGCAAATAAATAAGACAGACAATTAATTTTTAAAAATGAAGTTTACACTTGCTGTGATTTAGAAATCAATCTAAAAGTAAAAATAATCAGAAATGTGTATGCAGAATTAAATATTCAATATCGATTGAGACTGATATCAAAATCACTAATATCAACCGATAATCAATATATTATGCATTTATTTTTTAACTTGTTCTTCTGGTAGAACATCAGACTCTCCGGTAATGTACGCCGGATTTCTCCAATCAGTTTTCTCCATTAGTCGCTTTAATCGCTTATAATTGACTGCAAGCTCACATTCAGATCTGCCTCTATCCAATCAACAACAGATGGAAAGAAACACAGAACGTCCTACATTTATTTTCTTTTTCAATAATCCATTTCAATACGGAAGAAATTATCTCCTTCTTCCGTTACATTCCAACTTCAATAATAAATATGGAAAATTAGAAATGGTCAGGTTTTTGTCGATATCTTAGTTTTATCTCTACAATTTGTAAGGCTCTTTGAAATAACTAAAATGATTTTGTGAGGTGAGTGACACTAAATTGTAATGCAGTTAAAACCTAGAATTACTTCATATAGTGCAGTTAAAAACTAATCAACATCAACATCCGTGAGCCAATCAAAGTCATGCATTCAACAGATCATTAGTATAAACAGAACATCATTACTACAATAATCTACCTCCATTAAATCTTGGCACTGCTGCTTCCCGATGTCACACAAAATACTTTTGACGCGTTTCCTTGGTCGTCTGAGTTTTGTAAGGTTCTTCACTGGAATTTGATACATTTTGATGATCCTGTAAATGAAAACAAAAATAACACGAAATGTTTCTGAATAGCCTGTAAAATCAATACACGCATTAGCCTAATCTTTAAAAACGCCAAATTCAATCTGTTTATTTTGCGTCGATCTAATGCAGATTAAAGAGATTAAATCTAAATTAACCGAAATTGCTGAGGCCTATAACATAGTTATAATACAAATACCTAGTTGTAACCATGTACCAAGCAAGGTGTGTTTTTTTTTAAAAAAAAACAGCCGTTTAAGTAGTACGGAAAATGTCACAATAATGACACATGTCATTCACTCCGAACCGTATTTTAGGGTCTGTCATAAACCTGTATCTAACGTTACCTTTAATATTCTGGCACAGAGCTGCGATTGAGTGGATGGATGTCTGCGTGCGTGCGTCCGTTTTCTTCCGGCGTCACTGGAAGGCGCGCAGTATGGAATCGGCTAGTTCATCATATGAAGCATCCAGGTTGCGCTCAATCCGCGTTCCTTACTGCACTGATGATCGTCTGGTGAAATATGAACCGAGCGCAGGATTAGCCCACTTTTGATTATATCTCACTAAAACATCACCCCACTCCTGCTGAAAAACATGGCGCACAGGAAGACGGGAAGTGACGTTTTCTGATTTACATATTGCATAGTGCAGAACCACCAATGGGAGAAAGGTGGGCTGATCTTACAAAGTTGATCAATGTAATGGCCATTAGTTATTAGAATTAACCATAGGACCATGGCTGTGGTCTTCACCTGTGAGTGATGTGGACACACCTGTGGTACATCACCTTCAGAGATGCTTTTATGGGGGGATGGATTGATGGATTTAAGTATGACATTATGATGAATGATAAGAATATATATCTCTGTAATATGCAGTGACTACCTGTCGCATGTAGCTATAGGTGGTTTGTTGCATCATTGCTGATGTCACCACAGCAAGTATAATTTAAAACTTTTCATATGTACCAGGAACATATGGCTGTCATTATAATGTTTTATGGGTCTCTCCACTGGGCCCAGTTAATGCATGATACAAGGACCTACATGGGCCCCCTATGGTCACACGGCCTGGGACATTCCTTTAGTTTGAGAGAACATTTAAAAACACAGAAACGTCATACTCATGTACGCTTTAAAAAGTACTTTCACTGTTGTGAGTCTTACTGAATCCTTTCTTGTCAGTGTTGCTTAATAAATGCATGTAATCGCTTGAACTTAAAGGGATAGTTCACCTAAAAATGAACAAATTTGTCATCATTTAGGCTACTCACCCTCAAGTTGTTGATTACCAACGTTCTTCAGAAAATATTCTTTTGTATTCAGCAGAAGAAAGAAATTCATACTTGAGGGTGGGTGAATGACACATTTTTGGGTGAACAGACTTAAAGTCTCTTCTTTAAAACATGAAACATTGTTCAAAATATATTTTTTGTGTATGTGTTCAGCAGAAGAAAAGAAAGGGGTAGAGGTTTAGAAGGACAGAGTCTTTAAATAATGACAGACTTTTCATAACTATCCCTTTAATTTAATTTAAGTTGTTTCAATTAAATAAAAAGTCTTGTCAGCTTTACTTAACAAATGTCGTTCTGTCAATGTGAAACTGGAGAGAAACAGCCAAACTGATAAACACAATGCAGGATGTCCCTTTGTGCACCATTGTTGATATGGGTAACTGAAAACCAAGATCAACATGATTAAGTGGAAAATGCAACTTTTTTCACTGCTTATATTGATTGTATTTTTCATGGAAGTTTTTTTAATACTGGAAAAATGGGTGTATGGGATGCTTTTGTGGACCCTGTGTAGAAATCCGCAGCTGTCAACCTGTAGCTCTCGCCTCCTTCTTGGAAAGCTAAGTGTTAGTTAGGCCAGCAGGGGGAGCTCATCCTGTGGTCTGTGTGGGTCCCAGAACTCCAATACAATGATAATGCTATACTGTAAAAAGACACACTTGAGATGTTGTAAAACACTGTTTTTTTTTTTTATTATATAGTTTTAATATAGCATTTTATGAGTTATATACATGTGTGTTTACTTAATAATTACATAACTAAAATTCAGTATGAATACACAGGCCTCTCTGATTTGATCATGTTGATTTGCAATGTTCTATGACATTCAGACTTTCACCTCCAAAAATGATATTTGCTGCTTGTTCAATTTCCTTAATTAAAATGAGCTAATGCAACACAATTCTTAAACAAACTTTATTTTGTTGTGTGCAATCCACTGTGTGGAAATCTGCTGTGTGGTTTCTTAATAAGAAATTGCTAATATAATGACCTTTAAGAAACAGTGTGCGACACAGCAGAAAAAAAATAAAAAATAATGTATGCATGTTGTGTGATAATAGCAATTAACTGTAAGAGATTCAATAGTGTTAGTTTAACACATAATTTAAATTTATTGAGGTTTAATAAATGTGTGTTTATACTACACAAAGTATCTGAGAAGGCTTTACAGTTTTATTAAATGTAAAATGAATTTACAATGCATTTTATTAAAGGTAGGGTAGGCAATTTTGGAGAGGCTAGCAATAGCGAGCTAGCTTTGAAAGCATGAGATCCCACGTTCCCTTCAGATTGTCTCCAAAGCCAATCCTTCAAAACACGTGAACGCACACAGCAGAGTTTGCAAAGCGTCACAAGACGAGAGACGGCGTTAAACTACCTCATGTCTCAAAGCACATAACATTACAATAATAATGAACATAAATTAAAAAACACTGACCTGTACCACCTGACTGCTGCAGATCATTTCAGCGTTGATAGTGTTGCCATTGAAACGCATGAATTCGAGTCACAAACCGTATATACAAGTATAAATGAGTATTCAGGCCGAATGCAATGATTGGACGAACATTTTGTGGTCCTACACCTTCCACAGACGATATATATATATATATAATCCTACATATAAATACATTTAGACCACTTAAAGCAACACTAAGGAACTTTTCCACTTCGGTCGCCCTACAGGTTGGAAGCGGAATTGTTCATTACCGCTGTCGTAAATAATTTCGCAGCCCACAGCCTACTGTCGCACGCTCGCTGTTTATCCAGCAACGGCTTTGAATGAACAATGTCCACAGACAAGGTAGAGTATGTTGCATGATTTCATGAAAGTATGATGTATTGCGACATCAGAAACAAAGAAAAACTAAATAATGACTATTGTAACGCTTGACGAAAAGCAAGTCAATTTTGTAGTTTTCTTATGTCTCATTCGAACTACAGAAACGTGACCCGGTTTGGCAAACTTGCATAGTGTGGTTATAGCAGATATAGGGCTGCAAAGTGAATCCAGAAGTGCCTTTCACCCTGTTACGACTTGATGAACCACTGATACGATTTTGGAAACATTATTTTAAGGTAAAAAATGTTACTTAGTGTTGCTTTAACTTAGTGATTGCTATCAGGATGTGAAGAGACTTTCAGCCAGCATAATAAAAACTGATTCTGGAGCAAATCGTCTAACCTGCCTTTAATAGCACAGTTCACCCAAAAAATGAAAATTCTGTCAACTCATCCTAATGTTGTTCCAAATCTGTATGATTTTCTTTCTTCTGTGGAACATAAAATAATTTCTTTTGAGAATTCAATGGCCAATGGTCACCAAAACGTTAAAAAAAAATCGTATGTTCTACGGAAGAAAGAAAATCATACAGGTTTGGAAAGACATAAAGGTGAGTCCAAGATGACCGAATTCATTTTTAAGGTGAATAAAAAAATAAAAATAAAATAAAAAATTTGTTTTGATTATATATAACAAAAAATATCCTTTAACATATAGAATCTATAGTAATCTTTAAAGTTATCAGTAAAAACTTGCAAGACATGCAAGTATAGCACGCACGTGACATGTATAACTTGTAGTGCAGAGTTTAACATGGGTGGTGTCGTTTCAGAAGGTTTATCTTCTACAAAATGACAACAATTCCATCTTCCTCCATTGCCCCCTGGGGCAGCAGTAAATGACGACTCAGATCAACATGCCACGTGTTGAGAATGTCATGGGTACTGCAGCTTTCCTGTCTGATGGCCGGGTTAAAGCCATAATGCTGCTTGGCCCTCAGATTCCTGTGAAGGGGGAGGTTGTGGTCAGTGTGAGCTGTGTAGGTGAGGCAAGGCTGAGAGTGATAGGACGCTGCCGAAATGAGCGAGTTGGGCCGTCTGGCAGAAACTTGAGGCCGGTAAGAAGTATTAACATGTGGTTGAGAAGAATGAGAGGCGTTTGAAGCACCAAACTGCCGGGACAGGTGTTTGATGGAGCTCTCGACAACCACATCTGTATCTTCTTCGCTCTCGGAGCCAGTGCCTAAACCATAAGCTTTCATTATCATAGGCAGCCCTGGGTAGCTTACAGAGTCCGTACTATCAAAATAGTGTCCCGAGCTTGAGGGAATGCAGCTTTTTCGCCTTATGTTGTTATGCTGGTTTGCAGGTTTCACTGTGATGATGAGGTTGTGGCTGTTGGCAATCATCATGTCGGTTACCTGATCCAAAGTCTTCCCCATAACACTAATACCATTCACTTCCAGGACCTGGTCATTAATGGCTAGCAGTCCCGTGCAAGCCGCCAGGCCACCGGGCACTATGCGGGAGATAAAGATGCCTAGAACCTTTTCCAGACCGTAAGGAGTAACCCTGACTGTAGTACCATCACGAATGTAAAAGCCCAGAGGTCTGTCCGAGCCCTGGCGATACAGACGCACTCTTCGGTGGCATTCTGGGATGATGTCCACGTCGATGATGGAAGAAACAGGGCGGAAGTTCTGCGGCATGCTGATCTGAAATGGTAGTTTTCTGTGGCTGACAGTTTTCCTTCGCTTTTTTGCATCATCAGCACCTGCGTTATCCTGATCAGCTTCCTCTGGAAAACAGTGCGGGAAGTTCGTTGAGCAAAGTTCTAAAATTATTAAATCAATCTGATTATATCAAAACTTTCTAATCACAGTTTTAATTGTGAAAAATGAATATTATAAATGTGGAAAATATGTAGTTTCTATTACATGACATTATTTCTCTCTACTCGCTATAGTACTATAATGTTATATGTATTATTTAAATCTATTTTTGCTTTTTTTTTTATGGTAATTAAAAAAATATTTCATTGTTGTAATCAAAAATTGTATTTGTTTATTTTGACTCGAGTTTAATCATTTTACTGCTAGTATTTATTTTATTTTAGCATGTAAGACACTATTTAACCATGAAGGACCAAGTCAGTCCAATGTAAATATAAATACAATTATGTAAACAAAAAAATTTCATGAATTTTTCACAACATTTAGCACTTACTTTATATATATTTTAACTCTGATTATTTATTAATTTCTGTATTTTGTCATTTATTTATGAATTCTTCTTACTTTCTCTTTGTTTATGTTTATTCTTACATTCATTTATTACCATAGTTATTTCCAAATACTGACTAACTAAAAACTCTGGTAGTGATCACATGAACTAGGACGGAAAGCAAAAAGATAATCTGGCAAACAAACACACCACATGGGAATACAAAGCAATTATACTCAAGTACATGATTCCCAACTAGATAAGTTCCTTCCTTTTCTATTCCTCCTTCAAGAAGATCAAAAAGAAAACGAAATAAAATGGTCTTAAGGTCTTAAAATTATGTTTTCCGTATAATTAAATCTTATGTGTTTGTAAAATAGTGCTCTATGTTACATTATTATGACATTTTTGTTGTGAGGTGAGATGAATGGAGCAAAGAATAAAGGAAATTAGAGATATTCATGAGCTTCTACCCTTCCTGTACCTTGTAGCTGAATGAAGATACGCAGTAAAGATTGTGTGGAGGTCACAGCTTTGCAAAAGTTGTCATCATTATTGATAGGCAACAGCTCTCCTTGAACATCCGCATAGCCAATAAGGACATCCATTTGCCATAGCTGATGTAAACGCACAATGAGCCTGTGGAAGTCTTTATACCTGCCAGGCTCACAACGATCCAGGGAAAACCTCCTGAATTCTGCACCAAACTGTAGAGAGTAAAGCACATGAATGAAAGTGCATGAAAAAAACTGTAGGCTACTAAACATATCTTAATTACAGGGTTTCTCTTTTATGTTCTCCAGGACAAAATCGGTCAACACGGTTCATTTTTGATACTAGGATTATGTAATCTTACACATCTTTGTGAGCTTCAGGCTGTGAGTGACCTGGGACTGTATTCAATCATCTGAAACAATGGACATATTTTAGGAGTGAGCCGTTTCTGGATATTGTGTAGGTTTTAATTGTTTAAGTCTTTGTTTACAAAGGTAGGCTACTTCCCCTCAGTTTAATAATACTACTACAACAAGAGCGACAAGATAATCATTAAATCGTTATAAGGATTCTGTTAATAGATTTCAAATCCGAGTAATTCCAAGATTAAAGAAATACATACCTCTAAAAACAGAGAAAATACATTGCAATATAATAACTGACATATACATGCTAGAGATCAGTTAACATCATAAAAGTATTTGTCAACTTACTTTACTTTTCACCTCGAGGACCGAAACGCTGCGCAGAGACTGAGACTTTCGAAGTGCCCGGTTCATGTTGTCCGATGAGCGGTAACTACCCCACTATTCGCAAACCACTCGGGTTTTGTTTTGCTCAGCATGACAGAATAGCGTTACGTGTTCGCATCATCACTGAAAACGCGGAAAGCAGGACGAATGTCTTGGCAAAAGACGGGACAACACGCGGAATTACTGCCACTTTTATTTTCTAGTAGTCTACGAAATTTGTGAAGAATAAAAAAATATATATGAATAGCCTATATATATATATATATGAAATGAGATGAAAGCTTAAACTAAATGAAAGCTTTATGATACCCTAAGATGAAAAACCTGCAAATAAAAGGAACAAGAAAATATCATCTGAAAAAAAAAAAAGTATAAAAAGACACCATACATTACAGTAGGCCTATTGCAAAGTTTATTTTTGAATTCTTTCGTAGCATCAGGATTAGTTTTTTTAAATGATCGCAGTTGTGACAGATTTTGTTGGAGGGAGATATATTCATTTATAATATGCTGTAAGTATCAATGTAACATTTAAAAGGAGGCTCATATGCACGCACACACACACACACACACACACACACACAAAATCACAAAACAATCACATCTACTATACATTGTACTATCCAGTCTTTAAAAATATGATGATTACCATCTCCATTAGTATTTTCTGTTTTACTGGTTAAAAAACAAAGAAGGGACAGATGGCTCTGTGATCTGGCACTATGCCTTGACTTCGTCAGGGAGCTGGCCTCCAGTTAGAGCGGCCAAGGCATTGGTCACCATCCTCTCCACCATGATCTGCGACGTCTCCATGGTGTTGGTTCCTAAATGAGGGAGGACGATGACATTTGGGAAGGACAGCAGGGGATGATCCCTGTACACAACAAAGAATCATATCATTCATACTACAACAGTGATGTGTTTAATGCAGGAAAAAAAAACATTTAGGGCTGCAATTTTACAATCCTAAATATTTGGACTTGTGTAAGTGCAATTAGATGAAAGTGTACTAAGCAAACCTGGGCAGTGGTTCAGGATACGTGACATCTAAAGCAGCAGCTCGTATCATTTTCTTCTGGAGAGCATTCACTAAAGCATCTTGGTCTACTACCAAGCCTATGACAAAAAAGTAGTTCTCAAACATACGGATTTCCTTTAATGGGATTGGTTTGTTTCAGCCTACTACATTACCTCTGCTAATGTTGATAAGGGTGCTATTGGGTTTCATCATGGCAAACTCTTTGGCACCAATCAGTTTGTGCGTTTGTGGGGACAGATTGACCACCACCATGACAAAGTCTGACCTCTGTAGCAGCTCCTTCATGCTTGCACAATACATGGCCCCAACTGCTTTTTCTTCACTCTCAGGCCTGAACATATAAAACACTGTGAAATTAAATATAAGGCAGGGGAGCAAAACTCGATTTCTGGAGGGCCATAGCCCTAAAGATTTAATCTTAAACCCTAATTATAGACACCTGATCCAACTAATCAAGTCCTTTAGGCATATTTGAAAACAGGTTTGTGTTTTGGAGCAAGGTGGGAACTAAACTCAGCAGGACAGTGGCCCTCCAAAAATTTAAGATAGTTGTAAAAGGAGTTAATTCGTGACAACTCTCTGAAGATTTTTAGCATGGGGATGGATATGATAATGTTAATGTATTTGGTCTTCTACGCTGGAACATATCTTCTACGCTGCTTCTGCTGTTGTTGTAGATTATTGGTGCTGCTGTTGCAGAGTACAGGAACTTGCTACTGCCAATATGCTGCTGTAAGTATATCAATTACCCATAGCAGATCTGTACAGGTGGAGCTGGGGAACGTGGAGGGTTTTAGACGAACTCTCAAGGCGTGCTGCAACTGCTATAGTGAACGATAACCAGCCATTTAAATTTTGAACAGCAAGCTGCATTGCCTGCAGAGGTGACATGAACCAATAAGCTTGTGCCAAGTAGTTAACGCTGTAAATATCATCAGCTTGCATTAAGACCCATCAGCCTGCACCATCTAGAGTTTCATGACATAACTAGGCATTAATACGTTGGTGGCAGAAGTGGCCTTATGGTTAGAGAGTCAGACCGGTTGCCAGTTACCAGACCAGGTCGATTCTCAATACCGGCAGGAAATGACTGAGGTGCCCTTGAGCAAGGCACCGAACCCCAAATCGCTGGCAGCCCACTGCTCCAGGTGTGTGTGTCCATAGCTCTCTACTCATAATGTGTGTGTATACTGTGCACTAACTTGGATGGGTTAAATGCAGAGGACAAATTCCAAGTATGGGTTACTTGGCCTTCACATGTCACTTAAATCCAGTGTTTTTTTTTTTAATATTTGAAAACAATGACTAACCACTTTATGTTCAAATGGACCGAAAACAGACAGAAAAATGAGTTTACAAATTATTGAAGCTGGTAAAAAGTTGTTTAGTGACAGAGAATTATTTCAAAGTCCAACAGATTCACCTTTGATTCCTATTGTGGTAAAGGATTTTCATCTCAAACCCTTGAGCTCTCTTGGCGATTTTGTATCCTATTCTTCCCATGCCGATGATGCCCAGGGTGGCCCCGCTAACATCAGTGCCCAGAAAGGACTCTGGAACAACATCAAATTCCCGGAACTTGGAAAAATTGTGCCCTGAAGAGAAAAAGAAAATCACAATGTACTCAGTGAACAATATGATAAACCCTGAAGAAAGCATAGAACGGAAACTGCACTTCTCACCCTCAACAATCTTTCTTGCAGATGCCAACATCAAACTCATGCCAATATCTGCAGTGGCATTATCCACCACATGAGGAGTGTTGGAAACTTTGATTCCAAAGCTATTTATCAGAGGAATATCAAGGTGGTCTACTCCTACCCCACCATTAACAACAGCCTTGAGGTTGGGCAAAGACTGTAACAGGTTTTGGTCAACTTTAATAGCTCCACCCCACACAAACAGTGCCTGGATTTTAGCAGCGAAGTCTTCTTTCCTCTGTACAAACCTCTCAACTGTGATAATAGTAAAGTGTTTCTCGATACAAGGTTCAAAACACTTGTAGATGCCTCCAGGTGCTCCAAGTGTGGTGGCTAATATGCACGGATTATCCATAACCTGTGAGAAAATGAACCAGCACTAGCATAAATGGGCTATAACTCTAAACAAAATAATAGACGAACGCATTCGTCTTTAAATGTCTTAAATGAAATATTCTTTCTCACCACTTGTATGACAGTCGATCGCAGTCTGAATGTTCCCTGAAAGATTCTGATTGTCACGTGCAACATTGTATTTGTACTCCAGACAAGGTTAATCAAGTACCGATAAAGACCAAAGGTGGTTTTCTGTAAATCATTATTAAGTAGGCCACCTCTTCTAAGGCTACATTTTTTTATTTTTAATTGCCAAATACCTACTTAATTAAAAATGTTTCCAAATCTTCTTTTCATCGGAGTGTGTCATCGGAGGTTTTAATAGTTGCTAGTCACTCAAATAACCAGAAGAGGGCGTTAGAAGCCAATGAAACGTATTATTCAGTTGTGGCCCATTTCTGTCACATGATTAAGTTTATATGTGGTTGTTTGATGGACATGTGGTTCGTGTTTTTCCTTGTACACAATATATTATTTCCAGATTGGATTTTCTATTAATTGTAATTTAGTTTGGTCACAAACACTGAGTAGCCTAATAAAGGACTCCTGCTTTGCTTTGTCAACATTGGTATTTTGGTTTATAGTTCATTGTTGTATGTTTCATAGTAGATTTATTAATAAGCCCACTAAAAATATAAAATCTTATCATATATATTATCAAAAACTCCTTCTCATTCACAAACTCTTAGAATGCCAGTATAGTTTTTCAAAACACTATCGCAATGATATTGTGCTTATGATGAGCCAAGCACATGAAGGGTGAATTTGATAAAAGATTAAGATTTTAAAGCCATAAATTATGTTGAAGGCTTTGACAGTACTGAGGGCCATTGCATTAATTCCAGAACAGTTAGTAGGCTATTAATGGCTCTAACAGAGTTCCAGCTTTCCTGTGGCCTCCATCTGTTGGAAAATCCATGTGTAGAGGTTCAGCATTATAAACAACCAAATATCTCAACATAATGAAATTCTAGCAAGTAAGTAAATGTTTTCATTACGTATTGTCTTAAACAAAGAGCATAATAATGAATTTATTTATTTACTGGGTATTTTAGGATTGGATGTACTCTAATACAATGATGCCTGGTGGATTAATGCTCAAACACCCTGTCCATCTGCTATATGCCACAATAAATGTCATATCTGAGTAACCTCTCATATATGTGTATAGGGGTAACATATTAGTTACTGGTGATAGTGGATAAATAATCCAAAGAATCTAGACGGTCATAATTCCTTTTAACATCTGACCAAGCCTTCAAGCATATGTGGATCTAAAGCAGATCAATCACTACCAACTTGAATTGTGTCCTTTCTTTCTAATGAAAACTACTTCCTTGAGAGTTAGCTTTGTTTGGCAATCAACCAAAAATCTTCTCTGTTCTGCTGAGCACTTCTCTTCAAAGTCTAGTGCTTCACAATTAGCCTACATGTCGGACTCTGCCCCAGGGACAGGCATGTTTTAAAGTGATGAACTGATTCCACTGCCAGCAGGGTGGCCCATTATTTCAACCATAGTCTACTTAAAACCCTAGTTTTTTTTAGAACTGGGAGAAAATACCAGACAACCACTTGTTTTGCAGACTTTAACAGGCTCATGTGATTTAACAAAACTAAGGGTACAACAATGTTCCTTTTATTTCTAACTCAATAGACAAGAACATTTAAATAGCCATCAGCTTAATAATTTCAGTGTATCCTCATGAATTCAATGATTTATGTTTTTCCATAGTGGTTCTGTGTGGTTTAATCATTTAACCAAAACCATTACCAACTTCTTGCAGTTTGCTTTTCCTGTCTTTGCCATTTACAACTCTGGCCAAAAGTCTCTGGTGTATAAGGAAATGGGCACTTGTGCTCTGATATGCCCCTGCTACCTCTTGAGGTTATTTTTAACGCTGTTCCAATTAAAGAGGTCTATCTGCCCTCTGGCTCAGGCTGAATGATAATGTTCATCCTGGTAGAAAGACAAAGAACAGACTTCAGCAGATATTCAGCCTCACAATCACAGGAATATCCCATCTTGCACTTTTTCCAGCAAAAAAAAAAAAAAAAAAGAAGAAGAAGAAGAAGAAAAAAACACTTAGTTAAAAAAATGTTTCTAAAACCAAAGAGTAAAGCAAGAGTATTTGCATTACTTCTGATTACTTCTAACTTTTTTCAAGTAACATGTAAAGTAACACATTATTTTTTAAATTTCCAACAGCATATTTTAAATTTGCCAAAAATATAACTTTTTTTATTAAAATATGAGAAAAAAGTAATGTAAAAGTAACTTAACATTACTTTCCATAAAAAGTAACTAAGTAACTAAATTAGTTACTTTTTAGGGAGTAACACAATATTGTAATGCATTATGTTTAAAAGTAACATATATATATATATATATATATATATATATATATATATATATATATATATATATATATATATATATATAACACACACACACACACACACACACACACACACACACACACACACACACACATACACACATATATATATATATACAGTGAGGAAAATAAGTATTTGAACACCCTGCTATTTTGCAAGTTCTCCCACTTGGAAATCATGGAGGGGTCTGAAATTGTCATCGTAGGTGCATGTCCACTGTGAGAGACATAATCTAAAAAAAAAAATCCAGAAATCACAATATATGATTTTTTAACTATTTATTTGTATGATACAGCTGCAAATAAGTATTTGAACACCTGTCTATCAGCTAGAATTCTGACCCTCAAAGACCTGTTAGTCTGCCTTTAAAATGTCCACCTCCACTCCATTTATTATCCTAAATTAGATGCACCTGTCTGAGGTCGTTAGCTGCATAAAGACACCTGTCCACCCCATACAATCAGTAAGAATCCAACTACTAACATGGCCAAGACCAAAGAGCTGTCCAAAGACACTAGAGACAAAATTGTACACCTCCACAAGGCTGGAAAGGGCTACGGGGAAATTGCCAAGCAGCTTGGTGAAAAAAGGTCCACTGTTGGAGCAATCATTAGAAAATGGAAGAAGCTAAACAAGACTGTCAATCTCCCTCGGACTGGGGCTCCATGCAAGATCTCACCTCGTGGGGTCTCAATGATCCTAAGAAAGGTGAGAAATCAGCCCAGAACTACACGGGAGGAGCTGGTCAATGACCTGAAAAGAGCTGGGACCACCGTTTCCAAGGTTACTGTTGGTAATACACTAAGACGTCATGGTTTGAAATCATGCATGGCACAGAAGGTTCCCCTGCTTAAACCAGCACATGTCAAGGCCCGTCTTAAGTTTGCCAATGACCATTTGGATGATCCAGAGGAGTCATGGGAGAAAGTCATGTGGTCAGATGAGACCAAAATAGAACTTTTTGGTCATAATTCCACTAAACGTGTTTGGAGGAAGAAGAATGATGAGTACCATCCCAAGAACACCATACCTACTGTGAAGCATGGGGGTGGTAGCATCATGCTTTGGGGGTGTTTTTCTGCACATGGGACAGGGCGACTGCACTGTATTAAGGAGAGGATGACCGGGGCCATGTATTGCGAGATTTTGGGGAACAACCTCCTTCCCTCAGTTAGAGCATTGAAGATGGGTCGAGGCTGGGTCTTCCAACATGACAATGACCCGAAGCACACAGCCAGGATAACCAAGGAGTGGCTCTGTAAGAAGCATATCAAGGTTCTGGCGTGGCCTAGCCAGTCTCCAGACCTAAACCCAATAGAGAATCTTTGGAGGGAGCTCAAACTCCATGTTTCTCAGCGACAGCCCAGAAACCTGACTGATCTAGAGAAGATCTGTGTGGAGGAGTGGGCCAAAATCCCTCATGCAGTGTGTGCAAACCTGGTGAAAAACTACAGGAAACGTTTGACCTCTGTAATTGCAAACAAAGGCTAGTTATTTTTTCTCTAATTTTCTACTTCTGCTCTACATTTTTTTTTTTTAACTCAGCGGTACTGTGCACATTGTTGTCTCTTTTTTTATTTGTAAGTTGCGCTTTTTTTTTTTTAAGTGTCCTTGCAATGAATTAATGTAAATGTAAATATAACAGACTTGTAACAGAATGCAATGAATTACTTTTGATTTTCACAACAGTTCTCTCTGTTGTTTAATTCAAATGAATGACACTCATAACACATCAATAGGGAAAAATACCCCATCAATTTCATCCCCATATACTAGGATTGCTGATCAGGGTTTATTTTTAGAAATAATCCCTGGATTATCACAGAGAGGGGTTTGCTATAATCCTTAAAGACTCCTTGATTTCACCAACATTAGCATAGTACAATGCATACTGGGCGTGGGCTTCCAGAACTAGCAACTGCTAATATTTATTTGAATTTTTTTATCAAACCATGGGTTTACATGTGAATTGTAAGGAATTTAAATGTCTGTATTATTCACCATTTTGATGTTATTGGTTAGAAATAATGTGCAACACTAAACTAACACTTCTTACAAGCAAATTTCAACCTGTCAATTCATTGCATTTTGACTCTCGACCAAGACACATGAAAGTGATTTTTGTTCAATTCTGTATATTATTTTTCATTGTTTACAAGCTAGTGACATTGCTCTAATGTTGTTTATGATCATGTGAATCACCTAAGCTTCATGACAATTCTAATAACATGTAAAGGACTCTTAAACTGTTTATTTTGTCTACACATGGAACTTGTTATGCTTTTTTATGCATTTTTGTTTTTCTGCACCTTCTTACTCAGTAATTGGCAGCTCAGTCAAAAACTAGTTCGTGATATTTATTCAGAGAGCTCAAATAAGTTAAGAAAAATGTTAAAAGCAAAGATTCGTGCACTGTTTCAAATGTACCGCTAAACGTGCTGAGTGTGAATGATAGGACACAGCCTCCTATGAAAGACGCCACTAGGTCGCATTAACATCGGTGCCACTGAGTACACTCAATATGAGGGAGCACAGCGGCAGCCAAAACCCAACTCCAGATTTTTCAAATTGGTTTGTTTGACTGTTCTGCACCCGCATAATGTAACAGTTAACGATATATTACAACCTACGAGAATGGAAGCCAGAAGCTGGCTTTTATTTTGACTGCAAGAATGTGGTGCGGGGAGCCCTGACAATACGCCGTTCAGCTTTCAAATGGAAGATTGGCTGCTCCGACTCATTTCGGTGGATATGTTGTCGTTGTTTTTTTACACTGACCCTTTTTAATCGCCATGGATCTCTAGATTTGGATTCTTGTACCTCATTCGTCTCTTGAACTGTGAAAAGAAGACAGGCTACGCCGATCGACCGGGACGCAAGATTCTCTGCCTACCTCGACATTTTGCTACCAGGGATTTAAATAATCACGTGCTACAACAACGAAAAGATTTTTTTTTTTTTTTTTTTTTTTTTTTTAATAATCAAAATTGATGTGGCCGTCTGACCTTTAATGAATTCAACCTGGAGGGCAAAATGAATAGGGAAAGGCCGAAGAGAAATATCATTCAAAAGAAATTTGTAAGTGCAAATTTGACATTTAATTCGTTGCGTGACCATCGAATTCTGTGGCCGCTGCCTCGTAATTTGCATTAATCACATTGCTGTTGTGCCTTGTGTTATGTTATCGTCAGGTCTGCTGACAGAATTAGGTCAGATGTTATAAACGACCAGAGCATGAACCATCTTCTATTTGAATTGGAGGTTAAGGACAGACTGGCCGATGTGAATCGTACTGTTGACCCAGATAATGCATTGGGCTTTTGAAGTATACCTTGTTACATTTCGCATTAACGGCGTGTGTGACATGTCGCTATGTTGATTTCCACTGTCAGTTTTGTCGTATAGTAGCTTCAGTCGATGTAGACGACCGTCTCTCGACTATAACGTGGTCAGTTTGTGGTCGTGTGTGTGTGTGTGTGTGTTTGCGGTCATCGTTCTGTATGTGTAGGTCGGTTTTTCAATGTCACAAGAACTTAGCTTGTCGAATCATGGGCAGATGCTTGTTTTGTGGTAAGGGCTGAGGTAGTTTACAGCCTGTCTCTGACCTACTACTGGTTAGATGGTGTAAGCAGACTGACCTATTTATTGCTAAGATATATGTTAAAACTGTCCCTCCTACCCATTCTACAGTCACTTTATCAGATGTGTAGGCTATGTAACAAAATGATTATTTTTACTATAATTTTATATAAATAAACAAAATGCTATCTTATTTTATTTCAGATAGTTGCCAAGGCAACATTTCTTATTTTCCTTTAGTTTAACTTGATGAAATATTAATAAAAACTATATACCTAAATACCTAAACCTTAAACTAAAATTAAAATGGAAAATACAAAAATAAAACAAATAAAATATATTAATGGAAACTGCTTATATTCAATGATATTATTAACTGTTAACATTCAATGATAATAGTATCTTAATGATACTAAAATAACAAGCCTATTAAATCCTATGAAACAAGCCTACTCAAGCCCATTAAATGTTAATTAAAAATGTAATTCATAGTAGTAAAATGTTCAGGTCCACATGCCATGAACATGTTAAAGAAAGAAGCATCACCATTTCATAGGTTGTATTCATTTTAACCTATTAATATTATTAATTGTTGTTTGATTTGTATTTTTAAGAATAGATGAGAAATATTTTAGCCATTGAAGGCCTGTTACTTACTTAAATTATTTATAAAATCTTTATGAAATTGTAAGATTTTATTCATTTACATGAATTTTCAACTACAAACTTTTAAAGTTATCCTACCTCTTGTATCCTGGTTTTCCAAGACACTGGGAATCTTAATACTTCTAAGAAAAAACAGCTGTTGAGGGGGTGAATTAAAATAAGAAATATCTTGATTTTAGTTTTTTGGCTTATTTTAATGCTACTTTTGCCTTGTTTTGAATAATTTAATTCACCTTGAGGCCCCCTTGGAAACTTGCTGAGACTCCCTAGTGGGCCACGAACCCCTGGTTGGGAACCACTGATCTATACCCTTTGAATATAACCTTATCTGGGTAACATTATAATGCATCTTGGCCATATGAAAACTGCAGCACAAAATGGCTGCATGGACAAAATCTTGACAAACATTTCTAGAGTTAAAAGCACATTCAGGCAAAAAAGAAAGAAAGAAATGTATATCCAAAAATCGGTTATTATTTGAGGGTTACTATTTCATTCAGTTGCAGTCTGATGTCTTTGTTTACCTTGATTCTCTGGTGTTTAATTGCCACATGGTTCGAAGTACAAGCTCTGAACATTTGGTTTGGTTGTATGAGGCTGGGAATGATCCTTTTAAAGATGATAGCTTCTTTGTATGGAGCTCTCTGCCTTGGCTTTAGTTGGTATTCGCTGTAATTCATTGCAATCCTGTGGATCAAATACAGCTGTCGCTTAGATGTTTAGACACGTGAAGCCACAAGCACAAACATACTTTTAACACTTCATGCTGAAATCTATCAGGGTTCAATATGAAGGTAATTCCATGAATATGCTATAAACCTCGACTGTTTTTGAAAAAGCAAGGCTATGAATATAAATAGCCTGTTGTGCACATTGAAACTAAGAATGTTGTACATTCTTTCTTCTCTCTTGCCAAACCGGATATGGTCGGTTAGTAAATCTACACAGGGATCAAGAGATTTTTGATCAGGACTGCATGAATCAGCAGCAGAGTTGATATGCCTGTATTTACACTGTAACTCCTCTGTGACAGTTCCCATTATGAGATCAGATCTCGTTCTTTCTGTTTAAGAATATTAAACAATGTCATTCAGGATTAGGTGAGGTTACAACACACGCTATTACTGTGGATCATTGGAACATTACTGAAGTGTAGTGTAAATGAACAGGCTGTAGAAATTAGGAAGGCTGTAAGAAATCATGTTTCACGCTTTCTCCCGAGCACCATATGTGAAAACAAATCTATTTAATGTGACAACAGAGCAGAAATTGGCAGATATATATCGCTCTGTGTTTACAGTGAGCACAGGCCTGCCTCACATGCCAGAGATGGCCATCTAAACTGGAAGCTCTTGTGTCCCACACATTTTCTTTGGCCTCAGCAGTCAGAGATATTTGATAGCTCCTTCAGACTCATCCTTGGCATCAGTTTGCTTCACACAGTAATGGAGAACTAAAGCCCATTCTACACTGATCCTGTTTAGGGCAGCGCTACATTTACAAACACTAGATAGACTCATTCATTTCAAGTGTTCACTTAAAATGTCTTTTTTATCTAGAAAATGTTGACTCTTATTGCAAATCTTGAATAACTGGTTTAGTGGGGCATCTTAACTGGGAAGAACGAAGCTAGGCTGTTTACAATTCATTTTTATTTTTAATCACAAATAAGGGTGATGATTATCTGATTTCATTCTCGTTTGTAAACTTTTGGTCCTCATCCCTGAAACTGACATAGACGAAATGTGGTTTTAACTTGTCACAGTCTGGTTTCACTTCAGTCACTGGATTGCTTTTTATGTCTCAGTGCAGTTTTGGTCTATGTTCATATGATATATGATTGCTATGGGTGTAGCAATTGTCATACCGAACCGCGATACACCACTCACGGTACGTATCGCGATACTCTCATGGCGTACCGAAGGCGTCAGCTTTGTGTAGCGTTACACTCCTAATGATTGCTAATGTGGTTTGAAATAGGTCCTAATGAAACACTTAGTCGCACTTTATACTGTCCATTTTACTGTGTATTTACATAAGTAATGAATAGATATGTAGATATGATTGTTATTATATTAATGATAGTAACACGAATAATGTGAAACGCTGACACTGTAAAATAAAGTGTTAAATAAGGTTGTATTGGTAATCCAACATAGTAGCAAAAGAATTGACATGCAGTTGGATGTTATTGATTTATGTACTGCTAAATGTGCTGACTCATTTGTTCACTTAAAAGTTAATGTTTTTATGAATTTAAAGACTTAGGAGACACTGACACACTCTCACACACACACACACACACACACACACACACACACACACACACACACACACACACACACACACACACACACACACACAGCATATTAGACATCTCGTGACACTGAAGACTGAAATAATGGCTAAATTAATAATCACATATGTTAAATATTGTTATAACATATTACATATAATGAAATAAATATGACATTATTATTAAATGTATTTATTTAATAATAATAATTTGAATTGAATGAATAATTTCATGAGACACATCCATCTTTAATCAATAACTCTTAAACCACTGGATAATATTCAGCTGTAATGAGTTGATAAATGAGCAAAGGAAATTATTAATATCGCTTGTGTCGTCTTCTACAGTTGTACAGCCTCAGTGCATTTTATCTGTGTAATGAAATTTTGTGGCTGTGTTACAACTCTCAAATAAAACAAAGGATGATGTAAAAACTGCAGGAAGCTTGTAATGGCTGCTTCATCCCTCCGTCTCAGACATGTCCAGCTGTGCACTAATTGATGCAGTCATCCCAAACTCCAAGGAGACATATTGTATCAGAATGGGCTTGCTGAACTGAGTACAATTATTGCTGCAATGTTATTATCAGGAGATGTTTTTATCAAGAAATGTGTCTGGCTATTCTCTATTGATTTAATGGCTGTTTGTTTTCTTGAGAGATAATACTATAGATGTCATAAATAGCTATTTGATGTAGCCTATTTAAAGGCTTCCAACAACACTTTGATGAGCAAATATTGCTACGTTTAGTGTATTGAAACATGGGTGACAATCAGTATACAAGGTGACTCCACTGTCTGTTGTCTCTTGAGACTTCATACCGCTGTCATGCATGGTAGTAGCTTATTGAGTTTTAAATTAGTTTTAATTCATCCCAGTACAAGCATATTGTTTAACACTGCTCATGTCTATGGAAAGAGAGGGAGGGAAGTGCATATGGTTAAGCGGCCAGGTTTGCCACTGGCATTCTCCTGTTGTCATGGCAGGAGAGGGAATTGTCATTGGGTGGGTCTTTGCTTCCTTGGCTCCGTCTGCAGCAATCTGTCTTCACAGCTAGGTGAATGTGTAGAGGATGCTGTCACTGGAAACACAGTGTCCTTGATAAGCAAACCTCTAGGAAGCGACGCTTGTGGGAACTCCCCTGTGCATTGAGTCCTTTGTGTTTGTACAGTCAGTGAAGATTGTGTGGCACAGCGCTGAACCATGGGAAGACCAAAATATTTATTTGCAATGCAAGCATAAAGATCAGCAGTTTTTTTGAAGAAGACTAAGTATTCTGTTATTCTTTATGCACTTTTGGGAGAATGAATAATGCTTTGTTCATAGTTTTTTATTGGGATAGTCTGGGCTTTAACAAAGAGATTTTTGCAGATGCAAATGCACCGTTCTATGGAAGCTTGTTTCCAATTCGGACTTTTTTTTCTGAGAATTGCGAGATATAAACTCCCAATTGCGTGTCATAAAGTCAGTTGCGAGAAATAAAGTCAGAATTTCTAGATATAAACTCGCAATTGCAAGAAAAACGTCAGAATTGTGAGTTAAAGGTACAATATGTAATTTTTTCACTAACCTCTTACAATAACAAAGGCGTATGTTGATGACGCAGAACAAGCAGAATTATGGAACTTGCCGTCATACCGAAGGATCTAATAATGTTTATGGATGAGTGAATACATTGATGTTTTTTAACATGGCTATGGTATGAAGAAGGTCGCGATTGCTAATAAGAGATATCAGCGCCTATTTTTAACCTTTAATAATACCATCAGATTGGGCCCTCTATGTTTACAGCATTAGGTGAGATTATTTTTTTAAATAAAATTTAAAATAAACATGTATCCAAATTAGTCAATATTGAATCAAAATCGGAATCAAATCACAAGAATGGAATTGAAATCTTGAAATTTTGTCAAGCAATAATAAAAACTGTATCCTACCAGTCATTGTACATTGTAAACATTGTTGTCACTAAACTTCAAAAAATTCTATTTAGTTACCAAATGTTTTGACAATCACAATTGCATACATGAATAATTGAATAATTGCATACATTGCATAAATGAAACTTGTGAGGTAACGCAGTGCTGTTTCACTTGGTCTACACTATCACACTAAACTGCATTTGAGTGTGTTGAAAGTTATAATGTTATTCTGTGTGTTAGTTTATCTGTATGAGACTAGCAGTAAGCTAGATCAACATTAGAATAACATACTGATCATATTCTAACATTTCATCATGTTGAGCTATATAACATTGATTAGTTTTATGTACATTTGCTCACCGCTACATTTGCGCGTCTCTGTTAAGTCAAAGTTTGTCACGGACGTGGAGCTCTCGGCATCTCGAAAACGCCACGCTGATATTGATCCTCGTTTTAGTTCTCCTTTTGTCTCAAAGTCTTCTTGCCATGGTCCATAATGTTTGAACGAAACAACAACAGCGTGAGCGTGCCGCTAGACGTAACACAGTTGTCCACGTCTGTCGCCATGGTTACTATGGCAGTACAAGCAGAAACCAGGGATAACGCGGATATTACGTCATTGACAGGCGACAAGTGGGACAGGGCGACCGGGACGAGCCATTATTTAAAATTGGAATTTCTCTGAAATTAAAATTCTTTGGGAACTTTTGGGATATTGTAAGTACACAACTGCAGGAAATATATCACACTATGCAAGCGATTTTTGAATGTTTTATTACAAAAATCTTACATATTGTAGCTTTATTAGTTTATATCTCTCAATTCTGACTTTTTTCTTGAAATGTAAATGGCTTTAAAAGGGTTAAATCTAGATGATGGCAAATGTCATTTACAATCTAAAATATGCAACAACAATTAAATATCCGATATTGATGATAGATATCCGATATCTAACGGTAACAACTGATAACCAATATAGGGCATAATATCATGCACTTCTGTTTATGGTTGGAACAGTTTTTGCTCATTATCTTTGTGAATTTATTTTCAGTTCGTGTAGCTTTTCAGAAATGGAAAGCTTTCGTGTTGTCAATGGAGTAGGTGTGACTGAGTGCTGTTGACTGGCTTATTTGAGAAGCTTATCGGAGGGAAATTTTCTTGAGAGCGCAGCCAGTCATCATTTATAATCGAACACCTGCGTGTACCGTGTTGATAGGCCAGTCGATGTTGGTTTAATGTCAGGTTGTTAGTCCTGGGTAAATAATAGATCTTTTTTTTTTCTTTCAAGCCAGCTTGCTTTTGTTAACATTAGTAGTAGTTAGCTGTGTGCATGTGTATGAGTGACCAGTGATCGGTCTGAGACAGATGGGTAAACAAGGTCAGATTCGATGTGTTGGCAGGCTGGCCCTCAGCCCGTCTGCTCTTGTTGCCCTGTTTAAATTTGATCTGTGTGAAGCAGCGCTCCCAGACCCAACTAATGCTCTGTCTGAATCAACGTCTGTGCTAAACTTTAGGTAAAGATTAAAGCTTTTTCAGTAATTTTCCTGATTATAACACTAGTTGCTTTTGGATTCAAGTGTGTGCAATCCATAAGGGAGTAATTACTCATTAAAGCCATCATGTTTAATAAAAGCGTTTGACAAGTTATCTGTATGCAAATCAAACCCACACACAAGAATTAAACAGGCCTCAGTCTGCAGCCTATTATTCTGCCATTATTCCTCTGACTTTGTCCTTTGTTGTATGCTGTTTGCTATTTGTTGTTGTTCTGATGCCTCACTTGATCTTTGGATTATAGACTCCAAATTTAAACAAATGTGAAGTCCTCTAATTCAACCGATATATGTCGCTATCATGAAAGATCTGCATTGTGCTTACGGTGACAGACTTATCCACGTGAGTTTAGACACAATACACCTTTATCAATAATTGACATGGTTGCTGGTAGCGTAATAAAAACCAGCACATGACTTAGAGATGTGTGTGGTGAGAGATGCTGGTGTAATTGTAAGAGCTGCCCGGAGCAACACGGACACAAATAGCAAACTGATGTGGTTAAAAGGAGGATGCATATGAGGCCGTTTTCACAGAGGAACTGATTATGACAGTTAAATGAGCAACATGAATCTTATGTTTAATTGATTTTGGAGATATTGGACTCATGCACCATCTGTGATTAACGTATTGATATTAGTTCTTACCTTAAATGGAAAATTCTATACACTGTACATTAGAGGATTGAGTATATAAACACAACAGGCACGTTTAGTGAAAATAGTGGAATTATATTGTTGCATTTCTTTTATGAGGTGTGTCAGGGCTCCTTGATCAAATAATGGACCCGGATATTCTAGAATCATTCACTTAACTGTCGATTTACAAGCATCAAGTAAGCAAATCTCATTCTGTATTTGGCAACGGACCTTGTGCTGGCATAAAAACAGTGAATTTGGCCATAAATCCGAGTGCGTCTGTCCTCCAGTAATGCACTGTCAGGATTATGCTTTGTTCTGCTTAGTTTCATTGTGTTGGTTCTGTTCTGTTCCTGTTCCCTGTATTTGTATATTGTTTCCTTGTGTGTGCCAGATTCACCACATAAGTTCATCTGTTACTCATTTAGTTTCCTTTTTACCCCTGTGCATTTAATTCCTCACTTTCCATCTGTCTGTCTATCCATCTATCCATCTATCTATCTATAATACATCATTGTTTAAAAGTTTTTTTGTATTTTCTTCATCAACGATACATTAAATTGATCAAAAGTGTTTTCAACATTGATAATAAAAACATCAAATGAGCATATATCAGATTAATTTCTGAAGGATCATGTGACACTGAAGACTGGAGTAGCCTAATGATGCTGAAAATGTATCTTTAACATCACTGGAATAAATTACATTTAACATCATAATATCACTTAATTTCATATTTTAAAATATATGTATATTATATTTAAATTATAAAACATTAAATAAAAAATAATTATTTAAAATTGTAATAGTTCACAATACTTATACAATTCTTTGAAAAATCTTACCAACCACAACTTTTGAATCATCAGTTATTCCTCCATAACTGCTTGGCTGACTTTTTATGTTTTTTTAAATGATTATTATTGCCTCAGTATTCTATGTTTAAACCACAATGTTAAGTACAGATGAGATTTCGAATTATAAGAAAAGCATTTCCTTTTCTGTCTGGCAGTCTATTGACATTGACTTCCACTTTCTAGTGTCTCTTTCTGTGGGACCCTACTTGCATAATCTCATAAATAATAGAGCTTGGCCTTCGCTCGCGAAATGTCATATCGTTTTGAGTTCACCCTGACAGGGACTTTCACATGGCCGCCACAATAGACCTGCGGAAGACGTCTCCATGGCTACTCGAAGTTCCCTAGCGAGTGCCACTTTCTTCGTGTGCCATGAGGAGGCCCTAAACTGAGGTCAAGCACTTCACATCGTCCTAATCATCACACGGTTTTCACATTGCTATCACTGGGGGGAGGGCAGCATGATTACGAATCTTGCTCTCAGGATCAGTTTGCTAAAATAAGTCCCATGTATAGTGATAACAATACATCACGTGTAAAATGTAAAATCTGGCTTCATGAAAGCATGGTGCTCTTATGCTGATTGCAGTGGGTCTATTTTTTTTTTTTTTTTTTTTTTGCTTATACACAACTATTACAAGTGAAAATGTTTACTGATACTCATTAAGGCAAAACACGATAGATCATGTAAACTTTTTCTATTGGATGATCAGGGTAAATTGCACTTATTTTGTTTTCTGAGAAACATGCAAATATCTTATGTAGCTTCCTATGGGCAGTGCTATATCTTTGAACAAAATAAGAAAAATGTACACATCCTCATCCTATTCAAAATATATTTGGGAATCTTTGGAATTATAGTCACCATGAAATCAAAATTGACAATTCTTTTTTTTTATGGAATATATCAATATTTATTATAAATGATTTATCTGTGCACATGATTTTTATATATATATATATATATATATTTTATGTGCCCTCGTAATCTTCAATCAAAATCCATTTTTGCAGCGAGCAACATCTCTTCTCTGATTATATGTTTACTGGCCCGAGGGCGGGACAACCTGTCACACACATGACACATGAAGTCCCATCCTAATTTTTTTCTTTTTCAAGAAGCCATTTCTCTCAGCTATATACATCACAATAGGAAAGAAAAGACTATTGCAAATTCTGTTTCATGACGACTTTAAAACCCCCTGAATCATTGTATTGTTACCCTTGCGAATAGCCTGTTGGTGGGTCATTTAGTGCCAGTGCAACACTAGGGAACATGATTGAGAACAAGCTTGGCTTGTTTACCCCGTTTATAGTGAGGGGGACAGGCTAAGGCAATGAGCTGTTATGATAAAGAGATTTAACAGTTTATAAGAGATCACATTATTGGATGAAAGACTTTTTTTGGAGACTTTGAGAGAATTGTGAAGAACAGTGAGGTCATTCAGCTACCTAGTACAGAGATGTCTTACTGCAGCACATTAGGTAATCTATGGGTAACAAATGTTATGCTAACATTTGTTGTCATTGCTTTTGGAGCATTCAGTAATAAAAGGCTTTCTGACATGTGCTGGGATTGAGAAACTGCAGCCAACTGCACTATTTATAGCACAGTTCTCTGTCTGTATAGCTTTACTGTGTTTTTTCTCTCTCATCCACGCTCAGTGTTTGTCATTTCATTTGTTTGACATAATGAAATCATGCCTGTATCAATTGTTTGACTAATTATTCCTAAACTGTTTATTTAAAGAGCTGTTTCTTTTTCTTGTGAGGTGACTATAGGTCATGTGTTTCATTTTAGAGCTCTAAAACAAACTCTTTCCTTTCTGCAGGATGATAACGATGGGATCCCATGGTCGGAAGAGAGAGTGGTCCGCCGGGTGCTCTACCTCTCCCTTAAAGAGTTTAAGACGGCTCAGAAGAGCAAAGTGGAGAATGGCACTGGAATAGTTAATGGTGAGTATTCCTCTTCTCTAGAGCAGTGCTTTCAGCGATCTACACTACAGAATGGAGACTGACCTTTAGAACAGCTGCAGTAAAGAACTCATTTCTGTGACATCTGACGCTGTTGCTTTCAGCTGCCATTCTGAACCCCTTTAGAGAATAATATGCTGAGAATATCGTACCTTAACAGTGGCGCTAGAATGAGTTTTAAGATGATGGTTAGGTTGTGATGTCACCATATGGCAGAGACTGAGCTCATGAATATTAATTATCTTCATGCTGACATTGCCAGGTAATCTTTCTAACACATCCAGGCATATTAGTTAGTTAAAATTCATGAGCCAGTCCTTCAACTTGGTCATATTTCTAAACTCATATCCTGTGCAGATGATGTTCTATGCTGTTTTGGCATTGCCAAACCCAGTTTTATGTTTGCTGAGGTTTTTTGTATTATAAATAATCCCAGATATTAAATGTCAAAAATGGCCTATTTTGTTACATAAATGTAAGTTTGTTCTTCTGGAATTACATTTATTCATTTTGAGCAATTTACAGGTTCAAATTACACTGAGATCTACAGTTCAGTGTGGTGTTTCAAAGGTGCATTGGTATTTGATGAATTATTTTGCCTTAGATGCTGAGCTCATGTGTCTGCAGCCAGCTGTGACACTCAGGGGGAACACATGACACTGTGGGACTTTTCTTTATTTCCTCAGCCTCTCAATGGTCCATTAGGAATATTATTGTTCTGCCATGATTGCACTGAAAATGTGTGAGCAAAGTAAATTATGCCCTGAATAATGCCCTCTCTGTATGGGTTTCATGTACCGAGGCTGCAAAGCGCTCTCACTCACTGCTCTCAAATCACTGCACTCTAATGGGGTGAACTCAGTGACCCGCCTGGCTGTGGATGATGCAGTGCATCATCTCGCAGAGAATGTCAAGGGCATGTACAGATCACCTCACGAGCTCACCGCTTTATATGCTTTCAAAAACACTTAAGGATTCCTTTGTAATTGGTTTGTAATCAAAAACATCGCATTGTATTTCAGAGAGTCTTGCACATACTCTGTAATTAAAAAGCATCCTTCAGAATTCTAAAAATTGTAAAGCGACATGTTATCCTGTGCAGTTAGTAGCTGCATTCTAACTCACAAGATTCTGCGAAGTTCACTCACTTCACTTCAATAAACATGACTCACTGTCATGTTTAAGAAACCAGTTTGAGATGATTTGAGCTTTGTGGCATGGTATGTTCTCCTGCTGGAAGTAGCCATCAGAAGATGCACTGTGGTCATAAAGGGAAGGACATGGTCAGCAACAATATTCAGGTAGGCTCTGGCATTTAGTTTAAGGCTCAATTGGTTCCCAAAGTGTGCCAAGAATACATCTTCTACACCCAGTGCTCGAAGTTGAAAAAAGTTGCCTTTCTATCAGCTTGAACCAGTCTGACCATTGTCCTCTGACCTCTGGCCTCTGTCCTCTGACTGGCATAAACAAGGCATTTTCACCCACAGAACTGCCACTCACTGGATATTTTTTCGGACCATTCTCTGTAAACACTAGAGATGATTGTGCGTGAAAATCCCAGTAGATCAGCAGTTTCTGAAATACTCAGACCAGCCCGTCTGGCTCCAACAACCATGCCATGTTCAAAGTCACTTAAATCTCCTTTCATGTGATTGGCTGATTAGATATTTGCATTAATGAGCAGCTGAACATGTGTACCTAATAAAGTGGCCGGTGATATTGTTTAGAAACCCTGTGTTTCTTCGATACATAACCCTCAAGTTTCAGTTGCCCTCTGTCTGTTATTGTCTATGTTTGTGGTTGTTCTGTTCCAGTTCTTTGAGATTGCTTAGATTCCTGAGTATTGTTATTGAGTTATTATTAAAATCTGCTGAACATAGATCTTGCTCCTTTTTTCATCATTCCTGCTGCAACCACAGTGTGACAGAATAACAGACCATAATACATGGATCTAGCAGCAGTTCGGATCCTCCACCTCTCCCAGGGGGATCTTTCCCTTGGGATAGCTACATATGCAGAGGTTTTTAGATCCTTTCGTTCATTACGACGACGACAGCCTCTGCATATTTTTTGCCTTCGCCATTGACTCGTCCCTCCACCCCTTTGGTTCTGTCGGCCTCCTCCTTCCCTCCGGGTTCACCTCAGTACTTTGGGCGCACCAACTCTGCCTCAGTCCTCAAGATGTTGCAAGATGGGAGATGGCCCCATACATATCGATAGATCTGCTATTATTATTCTCAATTTTGTATAAGGCAAGAGGAAAGCCAATAACTCATGCACATGTTGTATTCTTAATTCACAGACTACATGTTTATTTTTGGCTGCTTAACATGACTGAAACCTTAGAGATTTGTAACAGGACACTGTAGGCACTGTAATTTTCCCTACTTCCTGTCAGTTTATCCTGAGTGTGCACTTAGTCTGAGTGTCCACTTGTGTTTGTTCACTGCAGACTGAATGATTGGAAAAATCCTGTTTCAAACCTCTTCTCCATTTCAGAGGCACTGAAGAGTTGCTGTGGATGCTACGCCCTTTATATATATTTTATTTGCTAATAGATAAATGTCATAGCAATATTAAAAATAGGATGGAGGAAATTGTTTTCTTCTGTATTTATGTGTATATGTCTGTTGCTTAAACTTAAATGTCTGTTGCTTAAACCACACCTCTTTTCCCAGGCTCCTTTGCAAATGGTCATTTGAACGGTTTGGGAACTAAAGCTGGGCTGTTTGCTGGAAGCTGTAAGTCAGACAGGACACAACATGCTGTTCAAAGCAAAGACCACAGCCATGAATACTCAATAGATGGGCCTGTCAGGAAAAGGTGAGTTTACTGAGCCTTTCTCTGTGATATTTCCAGCACAGTATATTGTGGTTTTATGCCATTCTAAGTTAGTACATGGATAAAATGTGGTTTCACAGATACATATCATGATGATTGATCTAGGTGGGAATATAACAGATTTAACAATGGCTCAGGGCATGAAATGCATGAAAACAGCATAAAGTTAAATTCTAGGCTGACCCACACTGTTCACCAGCTAAACTTAACTGGTGTACCTGGTCAAACATGGACGTCTTGTGGGTTAAGCCTGTTGGGAAACAAGCATCCAAACACAACGTTGGCCAATTAAAAATAACTTGCGTAGTCAGACTTTTTGCTGAGCTTTTATCTCAAACCAAACTGCTTCCCTCCGCAGGTCTTCTATGGGATTAGATTAGCAACTCTTTTCCTAGCAAAGGAGCGATTCAGATCGCTATGATTGCCTTTTTCCTCTTATTGATTCCAAAAATCTGGTTTGTGAACTAGTTTTTGGTCTCAATAAAACATGAGGCATCAAATGAAAGTATCTTTGTAAAAAAAGAGCTTGAACAACTGAATATTGTTCAAAACCCACATGACTTTCTGTAGTGTCACATACAAAGGAAAAAGAAAGCTTGATCTGCATTCATTGCAATTGCTTAGAGAAGAGCAACCAATGCAAATCTTCAAACTTGAATGTTGAATAAATGAAGGATGGAGGGAAATTTTCATTTCTAACAGAACTAATCCTTTATATTCCCTGTTTCTCATACCAGGCCAAGACTGCAGGCTCAGAGGAAGTTTGCTCAGTCTCATCCCTGTTCTCCCAACGCCACCCCGCTGAAAGCGCTGAAGGCCATGCCCCCAAGCCCAGCCGCCCCGCACAACCATCTCACAAGACGCAAACCCAAAACTGAAGACTTCCTCAACTTCCTCTGTCTAAGAGGTGGGTCTGCTCTCCTTCTATCTTTGTCTGTCTTCATTTTCTCACTCTCTCAACTCTAAAAATGTTTACAGACTCCATAATTCTTTGCCTCTGGGCAGCGCACATTCACCTCTCACATGGGAGACTCGGTTATTACTGGCAAACATTTTTGTGACTCTCTCGTGTGTGCTGATGTTATTTACAGTGTTTGTGTCTTGGCTGATCTCCCAGTGTGCATTTTCAATTCAATTTGGACCCTTCCAGTAAGCGAGTCAAAGGTGACAATGGCAAGGAAGAGCTCCAGAAGATGTTTAAGTAGATGAGGGATGTCTTCTTGTCCATGTTTGCTTGTTTAATATTCATGTGGAGTGGAACTATGGTCCAATGGGATTTCAGTGTGGGCGTAGCTGTTATACTATTCGAGTTCATAGGGAGAATTCATTCGAAAATAAATTTAGATTCTGGTTTATACATGAAGGTTGCTTTTTTTTCTTTTTTTTTTAAAGAGCATGTTTGTTATCCCGATGCTTAATATCTGTTAAGCAAACAGAATATTACTGGTCAGTTTAGCTTTAGACGGGTTGCATATGGATGTTGAAGATGTTATGAGAAAGAGCATCAGTGAATATGTTTACAATATGAATAATAAAACATTTATAAAAATCCTAACTACCATAATAAACAAAAAACGATTTTGGGTGATATTTTGAAATAATTGAGTTTACTTCTGGTTTTGACCAGTGCTGTTATTGTTAACTAAAACAATTAGGAGTTGTCTTTAATAATTGAAATAAAGCTGAAATAAATTTGAAATATAAATTTTAGATGAAATACACGAACGAGAACTAACTGAAGTAAAATTACTAAACTAAACTAAAACTGAAAAATAAAATAAATAGACATATAATATAAATAAAAATGACACAATTTTTTTTTTTTTTGATTTATCCAATTAAAAAAAAACATAGTTTAAGGAGTGTACATGACCTTGTGGGACAGGACTCAAGCAATTGAGAATAATTGGCTAGTGTAAATTTGTGCATGTAAACAATGATGGTATCGCCACAGTCTGGATTTGTGACAGCTATAAATTCTGCTGCAGTCCTTCATCCTTTTTCATCTCATGGCAGAAATCGAGTCATAATTTCTCGTATTCTCTCTCCTTTCCCACTCACTTACATTTCTCAGGCTCCTTTGAAATGGTTGACTTTCTCCATCTCTCTTCTCTCTCGCATACGTCTGTGTAAAGACAGGAAACAGACTGATTGGATTTGCCATGGACTCTTTGGCTAAGAGCAAAGTGGGTTAATGGATTTTCAAACATAAAGAATGTAAATGAGAATCTTTTTTTTCCCCAGTCTCCATTCGTCCCTGTCATCATATCAAACCTCTTTTCATTATTCGGTTAGAACTGAGCACAAATGTAAATGTGAGAGTGGAATTGTGGATCAGTTTATGGATTTTTTAAATATAACCAGAGCTTGTAGTGTCACATAAGTCAAGGATGATTTAAGCCATAACTCAGACGCAGTGGCAGCTGGTGTTTCTCATGAGTGGGGAAGCTCAGATGTCACTTATCAATGTGCATTAAAATCTTTTTTATTTTATTGTGGTGTCTGCTTCTAAAAGCTTCTTCTTGAACTACTAAACAGTGAAAATATTTGCCATGTTCAAACCTGCATTTATATAATTTACTTTTGAGACATTTACTTGTATTCTATTTTTCTATGATTTCTATTTTAAAACAAATGGTTTCACATAAAAAATCAACATTAATAATAAGACTTTTCATGAGCATCAAATCAGTATATTAGAATGATTTCTGAAGGATCATGTGGCTGCTGAAAATTCAGCTTTGGCATCACAGGTATAAATTACATTTTAAAATATTTTAATACAGAAAATAGTTAATTTAAATAGTAAAGTATGTTACAACTTTACTGTTTTTACTGTATTTTTAATCAAATAAATGCAGTTTCAAAACATTTTTTAAAATATACCAACCCCAAAATTTGAATGGTAGTAATACAATTATTTATTTTATTCAATTTTTTATTAAATATATAATGTTATTACTACCATTCCAAAGTTTGCGGCTGGTATTATATATATTGGTTTGTTTCCAACCAAGCTAGTGATGTGATGACTGAAATGGCTTCTTTTTTTATTTTTTATTTTTAGCCTGTTTCTCTCTCTCTCTCTTTCTCACTCTCCATCAGCCCATAAGGGACAGAAGTAAAAACAGATTTGGGTTCACAAAAATCCTCAAGCAATGTCACACATTGCTTCGAGAAAGAATTCATATCAGAGGATGACATGAGTCGTGATGTTCATCTCTTTCCAAAAATAATAGGGTACTAGGACTAAACACAGACCTCTTTCCTGCAGATTCCAAAATGATTCATGTTAAATAATGAACGTGAGAGTTGAATACTTAATCATATCAAATCATCAGCTGTATTACTGTAGAGTAGTATTGTGAGATGAAAATCGCATTCATTAATATTCACTCTGAAATGGCTCTTCAAAATCTCAGGGCATTATAAGAGAGGAATCGAAGAATCATTCAGTTGCCTCTTGAGATGTAAACAATAGGCAATGGGTCAAAGCCCGCAGGAGCCCTTATTAAAGCCCTTGATGATGGAGGACTGGCCTAAAGAGCCTTTCTCCTTAATCTAGGGGGCCCAAAAATCCTTTCTTTCACAATTCAGCTCAGCTCCCATTTCACCTGGATATTATAGCTCGCCGTCCACAACCAGTCGCTAATAAGGTTTCACATAGTTCATTTCTATTGATCTCAAATAATGGCATATATGAACAGGTTGCAATATAAATGTAACACTCTATTGGTTATTGTGGTTTGAGAAGTGGATTGATTCAAAAGCAGCCGGGCCACTTCTCCTCTCTATTTCTCTCCAGTTGGCCCCATTTCCCACTCCCTCCTCAGGCGCACATATGTGACCCTGGATCACAAAACCAGTCACAAGTTGCGCGGGTATATTTGTGGCAATAGCCAACAATACATTGTATGGGTCAAAGTTATCGATTTTTCTTTTATGCCAAAAATCATTAGGATATTAAGTAAAGATCATGTTCCATGAAAATATTTTGTAAATTTCCTACCGTAAATATATAAAACATTTATTTTTGTGAGTGAATGCAGCAAGATTGCCAATTTTAATGGCGATTTTTGCACCCTCAGATTCCAGATTTTCAAATAGTTGTATCTCGGCCAAATCTTGTCCTATCATAACAAACCATACATCAACGGAATAAATAAATGTATAAATCTCAATTAAAATTTTTTTTTTACCCATGTGACTGGTTTTGTGGTCCAGGGTCACACACACACACACACACACACACACACACACACACACACACACACACACACACACACACACACACACACACACACACACACACACACACACACACACACACACACACACACACACAATCACATGCTATGGCACATGCAAGCACTCAGTGACTCTGGTGCAGATAAAAGGCTATTGAGGGAATGTGGAATAAAGCTTGTGAACAGGCTCTCCATTGTGAGCACTGAACCCTTCAGCGAGGATCAGTAGCACATGCGATGAGCACTAGACTGGACCACTCTACCGTCACTATCAACGCCTCTTTCTTACAGTGCTGGGACAGTGAAGTTAAACAGGATAAGCAGATTTGCACAATGCACAAATACACACTAGAGTTTTAGGAACACAGAAACTTCTTATATTTGATAGAGTAAAGCAAAAGTTAAAAAAAAAAGGTAATTGTTTACTTACCATCATGTCATTACAAATCGGTATGACTTTCTTTCTTTCTACTGCGGAACAAATAACAATTTGAAAAGTTTCCTTAATACCTGGAAAGTCAGTGAGGTCCTGTGTTGTTTTGGACCCCATTGACTATCATTATGCTATGCTATTCAAAAGTTTGGGGTTGGAAATGTAATTAAAAATGTTTTTAGAAGTCTCTTATGCTCACCAAGGCTGCATTTATTTGATTAGTAAAAGCCGTAATATTGTGAAATAATATTTTAACGATTTTCTATTTTAATATATAAAATGTAATTTAGTCTGTGCTGGCAAAGCAAAATTTTCAATTTCTTTATGAATAGAAAGATCAAAAGAATATTATTTATTTGAAAAAAAAAAAAAATGTAACAAAAACTAATTTTAATGTCACTTTTTGTAAATGTAATTTTAATAGCTAAAGATTATTTATTTATTTTTTAATTAATAAATACTTTTTTTTTTTTTTTTACTGACCCCAAACTTTGGAACGGTAGTGTATGAACAAACATTTTTTTAAATATTTTCTTTGGCATGCCAGAGAAGACCGTAAGTCATACAGGTTCGAAACAATGTGAGAGCGAGTAAATGAAGACATCATTTTCATTTTTGTGTGAAATATCCCTTCAAGGACTACTAGGTTTCTTTCAAAGCAAGATATGTGGAGATTTAATCTTTTTTTAATCTCGGCTGGTAGCCATTACCACTGTTCTGTTCTGTTTATATTTCTCTCTCTCTCTCTCTCTCTCTCTCTCTCTCTCTCTCTCTCTCTCTCTCTCTCTCTCTCTCTCTCTCTCTCTCTCTCTCTCTGCATGACTCTTCCTCACTTTGTCTTTACCCTTTCTCATTGGTTCAGGCTCTGCTGCATTGCCCAGCAACATTGCATACTTTGGTACTGCTAAGGATGATGAAGATGATGAAGACAAGGAAGAGGATGAGGAGGAGGAAGAAGACATCGCTAGCAATGCCCCTGCTTCCTGCCAGTCCACTCCTCGCAAGAGCAAAGGACATAACAAATGCATCGCCAACGGTCATGGTACTTACACCCCTGAAACACTCCATCCATTGGATAGTTAAAGTGTGTGAATAACCACAAACACACACACTTATTCTCATAAACTTTATCTTGCTTTGCGTTTTATAATCCTTTTTACTTAAAATAGCAATTTACAGTCCATTTTACTGTGTAGCATGTGTAGTGTATTATTGCACTGCCAGTAGCAGACAGCCTGGACATTTGGTTCCATTTAAGGACCCCAGTGAGGTGAGTTATGGCCCGGCCTCTTTCCACACCATACAGTTAATGAGCCGTGACTATACACAGCCCTCACTGTCAGATTGCCTACATTTGCTGTATACCATCCATATAACACAAGGTATTCAACGTCTGAGAATGCACACATGCAAAAAAACAAGGACATGATTATAATATAATATAAAACATTCAAAAGTGTGGGGTATGATTTTAAAAAAAATGCTTTAAGCAAGCAAGAATGCACTAAATTGATCAGTAAAGACATTGATAATGTTAGAAGATTTCTATTTCAAACAAATTCTGTTCTTTTGAACTTTCTTTTTATCAAAGAATACTGAAAAGATATCAGTTCCACAAAAACATTAAGCAGCACAACTGGTTTTCAACATTGATTTATAATCAGAAATGTTTCTTGAGCCCGGCATATGAGAATGATCATGTGAAAATTCAGCTTTGCCATCACAGCTACACATTATTGGAAATTTATCAAATTTATTAAATTGTAATGTTTACTGTTTTACTGTATTTTTGATCAATTAAATGCAGCCTTGGTGAACATAAGAGACTTCTTTCAAAACATTAAAACATCATATCGACCCCAAAACTTTGAATGGTTGAACATATATTTTACATTACAAAAAAAAAATGAATAACAAAAAATTCACAGTAAATATTTAATATAAGTGTATACATTTCAGTGTTAAAAGACAAGTTGTGCTACAGATATTCCATATATGATATATTATTATGAATATTTGTGTGTATTGATGATTATTTTCACATTCATTTTGATTATTTGTGACTCCATTAGTCACTGTGCTCATTTTCCTCTTTCTCTTGAGATTTGCGTACTAATTATAGCTAACAGATTGAAACAGGCCAAGCTGAATTTAGCTGAGATTCCATTTAATAAAATGCTGAATGCCACTCTGTTCTTGTGTTTTGAGTTCTTGGCCCATTTCAGTCTCTGGGTTTGTAACCAGACCCTGTTACCGACTCAGCAAAATCTGCAGTGTAATCTGACACCTCAGTAACCCAATATTGCTCCACATACTCAACACATGTCTGAGGGGCTCCTGACAAACTACAACCACACAACCGTCACCTCGCTGGGGCTTCGAGGTCAGATTGGACCTTAAGGATAAACAGTGTCTGTGTCCAAAACTGGGAACAGCTTTCAGGGTCTTTATTTTAGATTATTCCTCTCAAATGCTGGAACACTAAGATTTTGCCGAAGTTTGCGCCGTTTGTCATGCCTGTATGTGGGATATGTTTCTGAAAGAGAACTCTCTGTGCATACTAATGAAATTGGGAGTCGTATTGAGCATCCATACTTTATAATGAAACCAGAACCACGTCTCCTTATATTGTACGAGAACACATGCTAAATATGACACTTTTATGTGCGCCATTGGCCGAGCTCCAAACTGTTTGAATGATAAGCTGGTCCCTCTAGAAGCTTTCATTTTGTAAAGTGACCCAAAGAGCATTTCAATACTTGTTTAGTGTTTTGCTGCTAACATTAGACTCTCTGTTCAGTTCACCATCTGTTTAGCTAATGGAGGCTCACAACTTTGAAAACTTTGCTTCTTTTGTCCAACTTCAATGTGGGTGGCTCTCAGGAAGAATGAAAATCTGTTATAGTAGATTTTCACACAATATTAAGTTGTTCTTACAGTCAAAGCAGGGCATTAGTCTTTTAACACAGCTGTTTCTAAAAAGTGAGCATTTTTAGTGGCATTTAGTCATTTGTGTTACTGGGTTTCAGTGATTTATTGATGTTATTTTGAGAGCTATAAGCAGCTTTGCTGGTACAATATTTGAGCTTTAAAATCCCATAAATTCTCATGTGTTTGACAAGGCCTCTATGCAGACTCTGTTAGCTGCTTGGCAGTCTTCTTTTATAAGAGCAATTTACAAGTCAAGTGCACAGAAAGTGGAACGCAGAGCAGTCAGCTACAGCAGGACCATTCAACAGAAAGCCTCAAAAAAACCTGGGCCTTTTTTCCACTACAGTACTAAATCACCTGGTTTAGTTCACCTAGGAGGGAAACAATCTGTTTAAATCAGTGCTTCGAATCACTGTGCACCCATAATGCACCCTATAAAATAGACACAAAAGCATCAAAATAAATACATGTGGCAACTTTTATAATATGCCCAATTTTTCTTGTTTTATTTAGAATTTTAGAAATGAAGTGTGCATACATATACTAAAAAAAGTGAGCTAAAAGATTTAACATTAGATCTGTGCTGTGTGCTTCTCCTCTTCCAGTATTTAACGGGCAGGCGCGAGCTGCTGAGGAACACAGAGGCAGTTTGAGAGCCAGAGGGAGAGACCGGGTCCATGGGAAGGAGAAGAACTCTGTAGCATCAGTTAGGACGTCCACTACACACAATCTACGACCCAACAGGGCTGAACAAAAACAACAGGTAGGAGTAGATTTTTTAGTTTTTTTTTACTTTGTTTTGTTTTGTTGTTCAGGTCACATATTTTTCTGAGTATGTTTCAAAATCACTATAGTGTCTACCACAATAAAGTTGTACATTCCAAGAGAAAATGACATTCAAATAGAGATTGTAGTCAATAATTGTATCCCATAAAACTCATCTTTGATCACCAAAATTACATATTTAAAAAAAAATCCTGTGGAAAAAAATTCTTCATGCCTTAAAATAGCTTGAATGTAACTCTACGCCCTTGCTTCATTTAGTATACGTGTTTCCATGAATATGCAAATTAGCCCCACCTCCGCTCACTCGCGCCAGCTCAGGGATCCACTCTGTCAACTTACTGTAGTAAACGCGGCACAATGGTGTCGCTCTTTACAACGTCGGACACATAACGGTAATTAATATAAGCCTTTTGCTTGACTATGTTATCAAACAGCTAATAATGTGTTGCTAATGTTGCACAAACCATGTTCCCGTTCGCCATCTCAGTCTGCCTTCTAAAATCAGCATCCTTAGATATGCTTTGAACAACTCAGAACGTCAGTGGAGAAAGGGATATAGTTCAACATAGCATCGTAATATACATCATACACCCGCTAAATCTACCCGATTTTTCATATCAACAGAAGAAATACCGGGATAAAATGGCTTCTCTTGAGACTCCCCTGCTTCACGACATAGTAATGATAGGCTAAAGCCCACTGGCACATTGACGTGATTGGTTACAAGGTAGTTTGTGACATCAGAAACACCAGCGATTTGAAACTGCGTTTTTGAGACTGTCTGTAGATCACTGCAGTTTAAAAAGAGAAAATACTCAGCAATGGTGTTGGCTTATGCTTTAAGACAAACCATGTGCAAATTTATATTAAAAACACCACATAGACATATAAACAACATTAAAAACTTGATTTTCACCACAGTCTTTAAAAAACAAGTTTTGTTATGTCAAGATAACAGGAAAATGAATTTGTGGTGACAGCAAAAATAGAAAAATAAATAAAAAGCATGGGCTGTTAGGGCTTTAAATGTATAACTGTTGAATATAATTAATATTATGACAGATTCTGCTATAAATACCTTAAAATCCTGCTTCTTTGTAGGAGCTACATAGCCAGCTCACAATAACACATTTTATAATTGAGAATCTCTTATTGTGGTAAGCTTTATTTTCATATGCTGATATTAGTTGCAGTTATACACCACAATATATACTTAACTGATCTCTGAATGACCATTACTGTAAGTGAATGATGAATAATTGAAAATAAAAAAATAAAAATTGTTCGACTTTCAAGAAATACTAGATGCCATCTCCCACACACACACACACTATTACAACATTATATTCCAGTGCTTACAGTGTCATTTGCTTGTATTCCTGTCTGCTAATTCAGTCAGTTCAGACTATGTAGACCAATGTGTGAGTGTTCATCAAAATTTCCTCCCCTCCTGCCAGAGCGTTCTATGGACTCAGAGCAACATACGGTTAGCTTTACCCTTCCCTACCATCCTGCAGCAGGCCTATAGCAACACATGATGTCATCTCTCCTCCACCCAACCCCCTCTCTCTCTCTCCTCACACAATCAAAACCAGTGGAGTGTGGAAGTAGCACATACTCTGGACTGCGTCCCATTTTTGTAAACATTAACTGTCTCTCTATGTGGTGGACCATTTGTAGATCTGTTGTGGTTTCTGTCAAGAACTTTGGTTTTTGAGACAAATTAATTTTCCCCCATCCCCCACCACATGCAGATGGAACATACATGGCCCAGGTCACGTGCGTGAGCTCCCTAAAGATTGAAAGAACTGCTCCACTGAGCCCCCTAGTGGAAGAATGTGGTCACTCTGAGAATGAATAATTGGAGTTTGCTGTTATATATTGAATTTGAGGAAGTAATGTATGCTTCTTCTGTACAACAACACTCTCAGCCCTTGCCTTTAAATCATCAAAATGTCAAACTCATGTTGTAGCACAGGAAACCACAGTGTTTACTGAAGCTCTAACAGTGACAGGGTCATGGTTTTGTTTCCAGGGGAATGCATGTACTGATTGAATGAGATGTAATTTATATTGGATAAACGTGTCAAATGCATACATTTAAAGATTAAGGTCAATGACATGACAGTCAATTTTAATATTAATATTACTAAAACTTGTCACATGTTTTAAACCAGATACAATAAAAAATAGAAAAATGACAGAGCAGCTTGAAGTATGTTGTACAGTTTTGTACAGTCAGTGTAAATAAATGACATAACAAAACAATTCTTTTTGTCATCCCTCAGCCCTCCAAAATGAACGGAACATCGGGAGCCTCCGCTATCAGTACTAGGAAGACGAGAGAACTCCGTACTCCCCCGACCAAAGCTGTGAAATACCCCAAGGGCCACGTGACTTACACCAAAGCCAGACTGCTCAAAGAGGCCAAGCTCAGCCTGAGCGCGCACACACAGACACACACACGCCACACCCACACGCCCTCCAACTCAGGAAAAGCCCAAACCAGCCACGCCAAGATGCAAAAACAGGGGCTATCACCAGCAATCGCTGGGAGGCTGTGTGGGACGGACACTTTCCCACCCAGACGAAACGGACTGAGGCAGTCAAAGAGGCAGTTGGAGCTGGCCGGGGTTAGTCTGACTGGACCAGAGGTCGAGGTTAAGAGGCTCAAACTGCAAGTGGTTCCCTTGGAGACGCGGAGTAGGAAAGCAGCTCAGGAGACACCGGGATCAGGATCGCAGCGGCCCAAACGGGCCACGGCGGGGAAGCTCATGTTCACCAAACAAATGCACTGTAAAGCCACCGTTCTGGCCAAGAACAGCCCCACTACCTCAACACGAGACATTTCGAAACCAGCCAACTCCCCCGAACTATCAGAGACCCCCAAAACAAGCAATGCTCTAAAACAAGGCAATCCTTCTAATACGACTGAGTCCCTCAACTCAGCTGAGCCTAAAGAGCGAGGCCGGCGCAGTGCGGAGGTCACGGAGGTTCCCGTTTTCTATCCCGGCACACGCGAGTTCCACGACCCGCTAGTTTACATGGAGTGTGTGAGGGGGCAAGCCGAGGCGTTCGGGGCGTACCGGGTTGTTCCGCCAGCGGGCTGGCATCCCGAGTGCAAGCTTAAAGAGGAGATGCGCTTCGTCTCGTACGTGCAGCATGTGCACAAGCTGGGCAGACGCTGGGGTCCGAATGTACAGCGGTTGGCCTGCATCAGGAGACACCTGCGGACACAAGGCATTAACATGGAAGAGCCTCCACTTATAGGTATGAAGTGCTGCACGAGATCCAAAGCAAAGTTTTGTGGGCATATTTGACAGTCTAAGACAGTCTAAGTGTTGGGGAGTAACAAATTAAAACTAACTAGCGTGAGATAGCCTAGCTATATTGTAGTAGCGTAAGTAGTGTAGCTTTTCATATGTAACATGGGAAAGTCTGATTTATTGTAGTGAATCCATTCGTCCTCTCTATCAAATGTAGAATTTGACTGTATAGTAAATCATTTTGCCTTAAATGCTTCTCTCTCACACATGTAGCATTGGAAAGCTTGATTTGTTTGTGGTGAATCAGTTTGTAAGAAATGGGGGGAAATATAAATAATTGTCCATTAAAGGAATAGTTCACTTAGAAATGTAAATTCTGTCATCATTTACTCACCCTCAAGTTATTTCAGTCCTGTATGAATTTCTTTCTTCTGCTGAACACAAAAAGAAGATATTTTGAAGAATGTTGGTAACCAAACAGTTTATGGACCCCATTGACTACCATAGTATTTTTTTTTCCTACTATGGAAGTCAATGGGGTCCATCAACTGTCTGGTTACCAACATTCTTCAAAATATCTTCTTTTTGTGTTCAGCAGAAGAAAGAAATTCATACAGGACTGAATTAACTTGAGTGTGAGTAAATTATGACAGAATTTACATTTTTAAGTGAACTATTCCTTTAATAAAACCCTGGATTTAGTTTGAAACATTTGAAATGAAGAATTATTCTAGGGAATCAGTTTGTCGTAAACGCTCCTCTCTTTCATATGTATCATTCGAAAGTCTGATTCATTCTATTCGAATCTGTTTCTTCTGAATATTTTTTTAATAGCAGAAAATAGAAATGTATGTCAAATGCTCCTGTTCATCACTGTTTTAATTAGGTTCTATTTTAGTTTATTTATTTATTTGTGTTTAGTGTGAAAAATCTGTTTTTTTTAATAAATTATATCATCACTTTAAATAAAAATATAAATGAATTAATTTAAAAACTGCATTAGTTAAATTTATAACCAAATTTAAAACATTTGCCTCCTTAAGAAACTTCAAATTCTGATTTGCATGTAGCTTAGATGCTGCAGTTTCAAAGTAGCTTTCTTAATACTGGTCAAAGGCATAACATATTACACAGGGCCTGATATCTTTTATTTATACCTATATTGCATTACATTCAATTATTTGTTAAATCCAGGCTTGAGTCATGGATTTGATTCATGTGTTAGCTCAGACAGTAAGTAGTGTGTTTTATACTGTATTAACATTCAGATACGCAGCATCTCACCTTTCTTCACTTGTATTTTAAATGCATATCTATTGGTCATTCAGCCATTGACCTGTCCCGTTTGGATAGATTAGTGAGCTCATGTTTGCGAAGGCAGCTTCCTTTGATGAGATTACACAGTGCATCTAGAGCCAAGACTTAGATAGACGTCTCAGTCTGGTCTCTTGTTGACTGAATGGGGAAAACCATCAGCGCTGCTGCCTTCTTGCCAACCTCAAATCCTTCTTTAGTTTCAATGTGCCACTCAAACAGCGACAAGTCTGGCACTACCGTGAGCTGTTTGAATGCCTGTGACTAATGGGTAATGTGCGCACACATTTAGAGATAAAAGTGAAGCAAAATTAAAGAGACCGCAATATTGAGTGACCTATTTGTATTCTTTTTGCTTCCTGTTAGGCGGGTGCGAGCTGGACCTGGCCAGATTCTTCCAGATCCTAAATGAGATGGGGGGCATGCAGCAGGTGACAGACCTGAAGACGTGGGGCCGGCTCGCCGATCTGCTGGGCATCCCACGCTCGGCTCAAGACCGGCTGGCCAAACTTCAGGAGGCGTACTGCCAGTACCTGCTCTCCTACGACTCCCTGTCACCAGCCCAGAGGGCCCAGTTGGAGAAGGAAGTGATGGCAGAGAAGGAGACGCTGGAGAGAAGAAGTGGGCCCCTAGAGGGCCAGGGAGACACATCCCAGCATGCCGCTCTTCTGCTTCCACGCTGCGAGCCCAAAAATGGTCTGGTGAACGGAGCGTTGCACCGGAGCGGAGCGCGCGAGCACCTCAGAGAGCTGGACCCCACTGCGAAAACCACCCGGCAGAGAAGACTAGAGAAGAGAGGGGAGGAAGAAGGGGTGATAAGTGAACAACACAAGTGCATATACAGGGTATATCTGCATACTTTTGGGATACAGTTTGGGATAAACATTTTTTTTAAGCATCAGTCTTTGGTGTAGACGTTCAGTGTGTGACTGTCATTCTCAGGGGAAATCGTTCTCTTTGACAACATTCTACAGGGCAGCCAGGAATACTATGAACATGTGCTTCAGCAAAGAGCCAGACACTGCTGAAGTTGAGGTATGTCTTCATGTTGACAAGCTATAGTTGGCTTTGATGAGCAAGAATCAGTGATTTGTTCCGGTCATGTTATGCCCTCTTCTGACTCTGTTGCTACAGAAGGAGTACTGGAGATTGGTTGAGGAAAAGGAATGCCATGTTGCTGTGCACTGTGGGAGAGTTGACACTAAGACTCATGGGAGTGGATTTCCTGTGGGCAAGACTGAGCCATTTTCAAAGTAAGGGTTTAGAAAAATGTCAATATTTTTCAATAAGGTTGTATTTGTTACCATTACTTAATGTAGTAATTACTTAATGCAACAGGGTATCAATTACCAACTATATTTTTCATTTTATATTGTTATATTATTTATATTTAATTTTCATTTTAGTTCACACTTTTAAAGTGTTGTTTTACTAGATGCTATAATAAATCATTTTAAGTAAATTCAGGTATCTCAAGAAAGATTATTAATTTTGACCACACCTTAAATTTAAAATCTTTGTATAAAAGTAAGCGAAATGAGCAGGCACCATTTAATGTCCAATATTGTCTGATATAATGTAAATTAACATCATTAACATTTATAATTTCTATTATAATACAAGTAATATTATTATCAAAATGAGTAAGTGCTTGAAAAATACAAATTTATAGTAAAATCTAGATGCATAAAATATTGTTTGCATGCCTTTGATTTGTTTGTCTTGTTAGGCATGGATGGAATCTTACTGTCCTTTCCAATAACTCAGGATCCATCTTACGTCATCTTGGTGCTGTGCCAGGTAACGCCCCGAAACTTCCATGCGTACAATAAAACACCTTGATGATCAAGAGTTAAATTATATTCCCATACTAGATCATTTAGAATGGTTTGAATATTTTATCTGTAGGCATCTAGTACATTCTGTTTGTGTTTGTGTTTGCATGAAGGAGTGACCATCCCCTGGCTGAACATAGGCATGGTCTTTTCTACCTCGTGCTGGTGTCAGGACCAGAACAGCCTTCCGTATATCGATTACCTACACACTGGTGCTGACTGCATTTGGTAAGGGTTTAAAGGGTCATTCTTTACAGCTGGTATAAACTGAAACTATATGGCATATTCCAAAGTAAATGTGTCTCTTTTTCTTCAGGTACTGTATTCCAGCTGAAGAGAAATCAAAACTTGATAAAGTAGTACACACACTGCTACAAGCTAACGGCACTCCAGGGCTGGAGATGTTAGAGAGGAACATTATGGTAAGAGTTGAACATTGAAAATTGTGTACTCCTGGGTAACATTTTTTTTCCACAGTGCCCTAGTAGTGAAAATTATAAATTATGCATAATTACATGCAACCAGCTCTGAACCACAACCTAATCCTAACACTATAGTAAGTATCTGTAGTTAATTACTATTACTCAGTACTTAAATGTATAATTACACTGTAACACGGACACTTTAAAATGAAGAGAAACCTACTTCTGGACTGCTTAGTCAAGTCAAGTCTACAGCGCTTTATACAACACAGATTGTTTCAAAGCAGCTTTACAGTGATAACAAGAAAATTATGCATTTCGGATGTTGTTCAGCTGAAGTCAGTTCAGTGTTGATTCAGTTCCGTTGCAGAGGTCATCAATTATTAAATTATTTCATTTCATCAATAAAGCAGTTCTGCAAAAAATGATCTCATCGTCCAGCTCATACAACAGCATTAGTACAGTCAGATCAATAATGTTGTTGGTATTAGGTTAGGTATCTCTTAAAAGGATAGTTCACCCAAAAATAGACATTTGTCATCATTTACTCAACCTCATGTCTTCGTCTTTGGAACACAAAAGAAAATATTTTGAAGAACTGTTTTTGTCCATATAATGAAAGTATGGTGAATGGGACCCAAAACAACATTGGATCCCACTGACATTTTTCAAAATATCATCTTTTGTGTTCTGTAGAAAACTCAAAAATTGATGACGATGTTTATTTTTTGGACCCCACTGACTTTCATTGTATGGACAAAAAACTGAATTTTTTCAAAATATCATCTTATCTGCTCTGTAGATAGCTCAATTATTTTTTTATTTTTGGCGAACATTACATTTACTGTCATTCTGTAATGAAATTGAGAATGTGGTTTGACGTGATGTTCAATGACAGATTTCTCCAGAGGTGCTCCGTCGAAAGGGGGTGAAAGTGTACCGGACAGTGCAACAGAGTGGTCAGTTCATGGTATGTTTCCCAGGGACCTTTGTGTCTAAGGTGTGTTGTGGCTACAGTGTCTCAGAGACTGTGCACTTCGCCAACCCCCAGTGGATGAAACTGGGCTACGAGGCAGCTAAGGTGAGAGACTCGACGCATGGACGGACAAAGCCAGCTGGAACTTGACTTGGTTTAACTCAAATAGAGCTGTATTTTTGTAAGTGAGGTTTTGCCTAATTCCTGTGGGAGTACGGCGCTTCCTCTGACTTTCACTCTCGTGTGTGGTGTGGTGTTTGCTTTGCAGGACCTTAAACGGCGCCGTATAGAGGAGCCTTTCTCCACAGAGAAACTGCTCTACCAGATCACTACATCCGAGCGGGACAACAAGCTGCTGATGAATGCAGTCTCCAGTCTCATCAAAGATCTCAGGTCTGTTTAATGGACACATCCCACAGTCTGGATTTGACTTCGAATTCCTTTCTTTGATGACCATTGTTTTTTTAATTGCATGTTGATTGAGGTTGGTTGAGCTGAGTAAAGGAGTTTTTAGAGGTTCATCGATATTAAAATTCAGATTTTTATTTTTCTGACACAGATCATGGTTATTACCGTTAACTAAGAAAAAAAAAAAAAAACTACAATAATGAAATAATCATGAATTCTTGAAATAAAAAATGTAAACATATTATTTCAACATTTCTCATTTTCAGGGTTAAAGTACTAAAATAACTTAAACTAATGATTAAATTAAAACCACATAAAATGACAAAAAAAAAAAAATCTAATTCAAAATATTAAACTATTATAATATAACAGATGCTAAAATAACACTGATAGATAAACCTGTACATTTTATATATATATATATATATATATATATATTATATAGTAAATTCTATACTATTTTATGAGAATAATTTAGTTAAATTGACAGTTTTACATGTTTCAACTGAGGTATTAAGGTATCACAATGGTCTGATGTACCATATTAAAAATGTTTATTCATTTTGAGGTTTGCTGGAGATTACATTTAACAGTGTTATTAAATGAATCATGTATTTAAAGCTCTTTAAGTGCTAGTTGAGGCTGAATCTCAGAATGTTGGGTAAAATTCCTGTTTCGCTCTTTCAGGGATGCAGAGATTAGCCAGCGCGGGGATCTGTTCGAGGCCGGGCTCCGTCTGTCTGCGCGCTACGGCACTCACTGCGAGTCTCATGCAGACAAGAAGAAGCAGCAACGCTTGAGATTTACAGAAGACACGTCTGACAGGCGCTGCCAAGTGTGCCAGCATCTGTGTTACCTCTCTATGGTAAATATACAGTAATACTCCTCACTTTATATTCTACATTTCAGGGTGTAAAGGTGTAACCACAAGTTGAAGTACCCTAAGCGAGTGGTCTGTCTTAAATTATGAAGGAATTTCCTCAGGCTAATTTGTTCATGCTATGCTATGCTATAAGAAGTCATATTAGCATATATGCTGTATTCTCTCCCTGTGTGTTCTTCAACAGGTTGTTCACGAGAATGATAATGTGGTTTTCTGTCTGGAATGCGCTCTTCGATACATCCAGAAGCGCAGGTCTCCCCGCGGCCTCAAGATGATGTTTCGTTACACTGAGGTACTTTACTGTCTACAGCGACTGTACACTGTACAACTGTACACTGTCTACCTTTTGCAAGTAGTGTCTAAAATTAAATCATATTAAAACTAAAATCAATAAGTGAAAAACAAATTTTAATTATATACTATACTGTTCAAATGTTTGGGGGTCAATAAAACATTTTTTAAATGTTTTTTTATTGAAAAACAAAACAAAACAAAAAAGTCTCATATGCTCACCACAGGAAAAAAAAGTACAGTGAAAGTTGTAACATTGAGAAATATTTTAAATAATTTAAAATACAGAGATATGTTTAAAAATTTGATGACAAAATATTCATTTTCTGAACCCCACTGACTTTCATTATATGGACAAATATACAGAGAGACATATCAAAATATCAGATTTTGTGTTCTGCAAAAAACTAACAATGACAAAACTGTTTTTTTCCCATACAGCATTGACTTTCATTGTATGGACAAAAAACAGAAATATAAAAATACCTGTTTTGTATTTTAATATTTTTTAAAATGTGAATTCATTCCTGTGCTGGCAAAGCTGAATTTTCAGCATCATTACTCCAGTCTTCAGTGTCACATGATCCTTCAGAAATCATTCTAATATGCTGATTTGCTGCTCAAACAAAACAGCATTTATTGAAATATAAATCTTTTGTAACAATGTTAATGTCTTTACTGTCACTTTTGCTCAATTTAATGCACCTAAATAAAAGTATTAATTTCTTTTTAAAAAGTACTTTTGAGTGGTAGTGTATGCTCATCACCTTGATTTTTACATTTAAATTGCTTTGCCGTCATCGAAAAATAAATACATAAAAATGTATCAACACAATGTGATATTTAGCAAATCTCAAAATGAATATCCATTTTAATACTGAACATTATGTTGTGATGCATAAATTCACATAATTCATTACATTCCATGTTAAATTCAGCCAGTGGCAAGAAAAAAATAAAATTTTTGTGAAAAATGTTTTGGCCTTCTAATAACGAACACCAATGTTAAAAATCTATTTTCTAACATGATATTACATTGCATTGTATTATTAATTAATATTCTGTGTATACTGCGGACTTTGAATAATATGCTGTACCGGTCGGTACATCTGTTTAGCATTAACTTCTCAAAGTAAATGTGTAACATCAATCATCCCACACTATTTTGCACAGGAGCAGATCAACAGTCTGGTAAATCGAGTGTGTGGCAGAGCATTGGAGAAGGGGGGAGTGAAGCAGAAAGCCGTCGGTCCCAGCAAGACACCAGCAAAACGAAGCCCCAGGAACAAGAGCTCAGCGCTGGTCCCCCTCTCCAGCTCCGCCTCAAAGAGCAGCGGCCGTTCCTAACCAGACCAGACCAGACCGTCAGCGACATTCCCGCGGGTCTCCTTTTATATCAGGTGTTCCTAATACTTGTGTACAAACTCTCTTCAATACTCTTTGTACCTAGTGTATAATATCAATACAACAAGCTGTTATATTGCACTTTTTTATTACAGATACATGTAGTTACTGGCTGGTTAGTCCAATATATTGAATGTACGGAGGTTAAATGTTACATCGTGTTTTGCGGCGAGTACACAACTGTTTAGGGCACCTGACATAAACTAATGGGTCTCATTCAACAAGCACGAAACCTTTTGCACTAGTATTGAGATTGGTTTTTAGATGAGTATTTTGGGGTTGTTTTAGCATTAAATCGAGTATAGATATGCGTATACATAGATATAAATATATCCTATACTATTCCTATCATTTGTGTTTAACTGGTGCTGTAGTGACACTTTTCTCCATCACCCTTACCGCCTGTTTGTCTCTTGGGCTCACGTTTATTACGTCTTAATGCTGTCAGGAACAAGAACGAACATGTAAGATTACAGCCGGCACGTCAGACGGTACATGTATCGTAGTTGCTGGCATTTTCGGTTCTACAGCTACAAAAAAAAAAAAAAAAAAAACCTGTACAGGCTTGACACTTTTACATAGATCTGACATGTGAAGGAGCCCGTGATCGTTTCTGACAGCACCGATCCGAGATTTCCTTCGCGAATTCCCACCTGGAGACTCCCCACTTTTAAAAGCACATTTTGAGGCCTTTTAGTAAAATCTTTGGAGTACAAATAACAAGTTTCATGCGAAGGCAGTTTGTACTATTTGAATTGTAAATGCACTTTCCCTTTTATCCCGTCGACTTTATATTTGTAATTGGTTCTCCACCTTTTCTGCCATTAAGAATCAAATCTTTAAATATTCTTTTGTTTTCATAGAATATTATTGCGAAATACTAATATCTAACAACAACGAAAAAGCCCCAAATATGTTTATATGCCAATAAATTGAGCCTTTGAGTTCGGGTCTCTAGGGGTTTGGATGAGAGAGTCTCGAGATGAAGAAAAAGCCTTACTTCTACATTGGTTTCTTCATCGATATAAATTAGATGTTAACAGGGTTGCTACAAAAAACATACAAAAAATAAGTGCTGCTTAAATCACTGAGAAGTATGTCATAGTGGTGATCCCTAGTTTTTTAGCTTTACTTTTTTTATTCGAAAGGAAAAATCTTTTACCCAAAAGTAAACTATGTCATAGGCCTAGCTACCCATTGCACTGACTGTATCAAAGTCCTGTAATCAAACATGGTAGTCACCCCTTTCCAAATGACAGACTTGTATTTAAGGTTAAAAGTGTTTCCAAAATGTGGTTGTATACTTTTTATGGCCTTAAAATGTTTTTGTTTTTTTTCTTTTCTTTTGTTCACCCCATTTTATACAGTGATACTCCTGATCCTTGTACTGTTTATTTGTATGCACTGTTACTCAGTCCTCCAGTCCAGTGGAGATTGGCTTTTTGGTTACTTTTTTTTTTTTTTTTTAATTTTCAGGTTTGTATATTTTTTGTTTTAATAAATAAATCACTTGTCAATCCTTCCAAAAATGCACTGGCCTCATGTTCTTTATGGAGATGCACAGATATTACAGTTACCAAACAGTGACTATTTTGATGTCAAGGACAATAACTGATGAAATGCCCAAAATCCCCCCAAAAATATATGGAACACAAATGTAATCATTTTAAATGCTAATTTAGGCATTACAACATTATGATATACAGTATGAAAAGTCTATTCATTTTTAAATTTGAAGGTTACATTTAACAGTGCTATTAAATTATTAATGTTTTAAAATATTTCCTTTGAACATCATATGATGGATAAGCATGAGGAATAAGCATGTACAAAAAAGAATATATATATATATATATATATATATATATATATATATATATATATATAAAATAATGCAACTGTTCATTGTGCATGTTAGTGTAGGTCATTAAATAATATTACCTGATATAACTTTTAAACTGAATAATGCATTAGTATATAAGATTAAATGATTTTAAAGTATTTTTATTGGTAGTTCATGTTGACTAATGTTAGTGGTGGTGTATATCTGAATATGTATTTAGAACTATGTTCAGAAGTTTTGGGTCAGCATTTTTTTTTTTAAAATAGATGAATACTTTTACTCACCAAAGATACATTAAATTAATCTAAAGTGACAGTAAAGACTTATACATTGTTAAAAAATTCAAATAAATGCTGTTATTTTGAACTTTCCATTCAACAAAGAATCCTGACCACAAATGTTTCCACATTTGTGAGCACAGCTGCTTTCAACATTGATAAGAAATGTTACTTGAGCAGCAAATCACATACTAGAATGATTTCTGAAGGATCATGTGACACTGAAGACTGGAGTAATGATGCTGAAAATTCAGCTTTACAACATAGGAATAAATGGTATTTTATTATAGAAAACAGTTACTTTAAACTGTAATAATATTTTACAATATTACTTTTTCACTGTATTTTTAAATAAATGCAGCCTTGGCGAGCATAAGCATTTAAATTATTAAATTAAAAGAATTAAGAATTATAATAATAATACAAAAAATCATACAGACCCCAAACTTGTGAACGTTAGTGCACTAATAACGGCAGAACATCCCTAGTTCTTGGAAACATTTTAAAAGCCATGCAATCAGACTTTACTCTTCCTTTTAAACCCTCATTCTTACTGCAGGTACCATGCTAATTCAGTGTTTTTCCACAGAGGTAACAGGGTTTCAGAGCAACAGCTTGCTGTACAGGGAGCCTGTAAATTCTGCAACCACAGATGGTCCAAATGTTCACAGCTATTTTTATACCGGAGACTGCGAAATCTTTGGTGGAAGATATTTTCTTTAGATCACTATGATTTGAAATATCAGTCCTTCATTGAGAATGTCCGTGAGGCCCATCTTATTTCAAGGTATATTTTATTCATACAGAGTCTTTCAATCGGCTCAAAAATGAGCTCTGCATTACAAATTCATGCAACATACATCAGTGATATTAGCAGGAACACTGTAAAATGTTTATTAATTTCTATATAATTCTGATGCAGCAGGTAATATGAAGAATTGTATCATACATTGTGTTGATTTATTTGTTTTGGGAAAGAATGAAGCAAAAATCACAGTGCTAACAGTCTGAAAAGAGCTGCTCTCAAGGCTGAGCACAAACAGCGCTCAACAAGGCTCCAAAACCTTCATCTCAAAGTGTCGCATTAAGCCATGAAGAAACATCTGGCTGGACATCAGCACTCCTTCTGTCTGGGCACTGATGTAAAACAGGTTTTCATGTCCAGAACCCAACTTGAGCGAGTGCGTTTCCCCCCTGCATGGCCACTAGGGGGCCTGCGTGTCGCTGTCGTCTGAGCTTTTGAGCGGCTCTGTTTCTGGGAGGGCCATGAGGGCTGTGTCAGCATGTACCTCCTCTTCATCTGACTGGACCAGTGGGGAGTCTCCGCTGCAGCTTTCCTCGCTGCCATCCTCTTCATCCGGACCCTCGGTCACGCCGCTGATGGTGTCGGTGCAGGAGGAAGAGATGGAGGACACGGTCTGCCGCAGCTCTGTCTGTGAGGGCACCTTCAGGCTGATGTCTGATGGGGATGAGCCAGGTTCCAGAGCTGGGTCTTCTGCTGAACAAGGTGAAAATATGTCACACCATCTATTTCAGAATATGAATTAGCCTTAAAGTGCAGTCACAACCCTGAATACTTCCATGCCATACTCCATGTCATTCCAGCACTCAGACAAAACCTGCACTTTCTTTTTGCATTGTCTGCTCTGATCTAGAGGGAATATCTTCAGTATTTCGCACAATGGCTTTAAATAAGGTAAAACTTGAGGACAGCTGAAAACTACCATATTTTCCATTTCCATTTTTAAATGGGACACTCATTTGATATATATAATTGCACATTTTATATTAAGATTTTCTTCACTGTCTTCTATAATGCTCACTTAAAAGATCATCTTTAAAAATATTAATAATTAATAATGCAGTTAAATGTAATCTGTTTTGTACTGTACATTATAATGCTGTGATGCTTAAATTCACTTGTATCATTTAAAAAGTTGTTCTAGTTTTTAGTGTTTTATATTTCATTTATTTGGTGTATTTCTAATCATGTATGTTGTATATGCATCCCATCCTGAGAAAAATGGACTCTTCCTCATGTCGTTCCAAACTCATAAGGACTCATAAGACTTTGGTTAATAAAAAATTAAATAAATAAAAATGAAAGATATTTTTAATGAAACCTGTAGGTTTCTGTCCCTACACTGGAAATAACCAAAACTTTAAAGATTCAAAAAGGTTCTGAAGGTAAACGCACTAGCTTCCAAGTTTGCCATATGTGATACTAGACACAATCTGTTAATCATATAAAGTGATCCTATCTATTCACGACTTGATAAAAGATTCATATGGATTCATCTTTATAAGATTTTTGGATCTTATCTGGACTTTGAATGCAATAAATAGAACATTTTAATACATTCTATGATTATATACCTGCACAAACAACAGAGCTCTGCATAACCACTGTCCTATTTTACCCATGTAAATAACTGTATTTAAATAACATAAATACAATTATTACTTACTATATTAAAGTACACTCTCAAAAAACAATGTTATTTCTTAACACATTTTCGGACTATTTTTGTTATTTTGTTTTAAATGTGTTTAAACAACAACAACAACAACAAAAAAATGCAAATGTGTCCAACACAATATGTGTTAATTATCATCCAATCACACTGCTGCTTTGTGTAACTTTGTGAGCTGTTATTCTTCTCATGAGCAAGTTTCATCATAGTTGGATATCTGCATGGAGGAAAGAAAAATTTCTGTATTTGGCATTAAGAGGCTTTCAAAAAGTCTTTTGTGATCACTTGTAGATGGTCAAGGCGGATTTTACACATATACACGGCAGTGGTGAAAAGTAACAAATAATTTTTACTTTGTTAATGTACTTAAAGTCCCCCTGTGGTGAAAATCAAGTTTTTAATGTTTTTATGTCTATATAGTGTTTTTAATATGCTTTAAGACAAACCATGTGCAACTAAGAGACATACAGGCTAATAGAGCCATTTTACAAATTTAAATCAAGGTCTGGTGTGCTGTTAACTAAGCCAAAGGAAATTAATGTCTGCTTTCAAGAATTCTATAAGTATCTTTTCACTTCAAAATGTAATGTGCCTGACTCAGATATTACTGACTGTCTTGATACTATTGACATTCCAAAGTTTAGTGAGGCTGCCAGAGAGGAGCTTTGGATGAAATTTTAAAGGCTATCAAGTCCTTTTCAAATGGTAAAGCCTCAGGGCCTGATGGGTTCTGTATTGAATTCTATAAAGCTCATGCAGACATAATTGCCCCACTACAGGTTAGAATGATAAATCATTCTTTTAAAAATAAACTGTTCCCTAATTCTCTCTACGAGGCGAACATTTGTTTATTATTGAAACAGAAAGGCATGACACAGATCCTTCCAGTTATAAACCATTGAGCTTGCTTAATTGTGACCAGAAGATTGTTGCCAAAGTCTTTTTTTGCCAAACCCCTTTATTAATTAATGTAATTATGTATAGTGTAGGCTCTCATCGGTCTAGGGCAGCCATTATTTCACTTGATGCAGAGAAGGCCTTCGATCAGATCGAGTGGCGATATCTATATTCAGTGCTAGATAAGTTTGGGTTTGGTAAAAAATTTCGTACATATATTGAGATGCTTTATGCAAACCCAAAATCAGTAATACTTACCAGGGACTATGTCACTCTTTATCATGGGACAAGAAAGGGCTGTTACCTTAGTCCCTTATTATTTAATCTGGCTCTGGAGCCACTGGCTATAAGTATTCAGCCATTCTTCTATTAGAGGAATTACAATTGGGTCTGTAGAGACCAGACTCTCTTTATATGCGGATGATTTGCTTTTATTCTTAAAAGACGCCATTAATTCTTAACCCCCTTTAATGGATTTAATAAACCATTTTGGTTCTTTTTCCAGGTATTCAATTAACTGGAATAAAAGCATCTTTGTTCCTCTTGGCAGTCATTTTCCTAATAATTTTTTTTATTTTTTATTTGGGATCATTTTACTTATTTACGATTGGTTATTTCCTAAGCTTAACTTTATGGCTGCAATAAAGAGCCTTAAATCTACCATTGGAAAATTGAGGGTTTTCCACCATCATTAATTGGCCGCATTAATGCTATAAAAATGGTGGCCCTTCCAAAGTTTTTATATTTATTTCAGATTTTACCCATCCATCTTAAGAAATCTTTTTTTTTTAAATCTAGATTCAATCATTTTTTCTTTTATTTGGGGTTTTAAGGCACATCGTATCTCTAAGGCACACTTAGAGATATCTAAAGAGCTGGGCGGGTTGGTAATGCCATCTTTTCAACACTGTTATTGGGCCGTGAACGTAAGGGCTTTGATGTTTTGGAATTATGAATCGCCCTATTCTTATGAGAGTGCAGTGGATTATCCTAGCTGGATTTACATGGAATCTCAGAGTTCTCTCCCGGCTTTACAATTAGCCAATTTGGGTGTTCCTTTAAAGAGCATTACTAAAAATATTTGTAGTGCATAGTTCTTTAAGGATATTGAAACAAATTAAGGCATTTCCTGGTATCACGCAGCCTTCCCTTTATTCTCCCATTAGTGAGAATCATAATTTTATACCCGCTTTGAGTGATAGAATCTTCCAAATGTGGAATAATAAGGGAATAATCTTTCTCACTCTCGTTTTTTTCATTATTTGCAGATTCGGCTGATCGGCATTATGCTCAGCTGGCTTTCTCTGACTATAGTTTCTATGACCTGGTGCAACAAGTACCAGATTCTAGGCATATGGTTTCCAAATTTGTCTCCTTGTTCTCTTCGCAGTTGAATACATCTTCTGATTATCTTAGGGTAGCCTGGGAAAAAGAGGCGGGTATCAATATATTTGTCAACCTCTGGTCTGAAATCTTGAAGAGAATACATAGCTGTTCCATCAATGGAAGACTCCAATTAATTCAGTTACACAGACTGCACTATTCTAAATCCAAACTTCACAAGATCTACCCAGCTGTGTCTCCAATTTGTGACCGATGTCAGGGTGCAGAGGGAACTTTATCTCATTCTTTTTGGTTCTGCCTGAAACTCTAGAGTTACTAGCAAGATATTTTTTCTTGGTCTTCAGCGGCATATGATGAAACTTTCCCTCCTGAATTGGAACTGGCCGTCTTTGGCTATTCGGACACAGTTTCCTCTTTACCTTATTTTTTTGCAGCTGGCATTAATGCTGGGAATGGTTGTGGCCAAGAGAATTATATTAAGGGACTGGAAAGCCACTGCTCCCCCATGTTTTCAGTGATGGCTTGCTGAGGTGGTCTGTCTTAAACCTTGAAAAAACAGGGTTTATTGATGCAAAGTCTCATATTAATTTTCCCAGATTCTGGGGTCCCTTTCTTCAACATAGCTGAACTTAGAGATTTTAACACATCAGTTACTATGATTACTATGATCCCCCTCTTTACGTGATTTATCTTTCTCCTTTGTACTTTATTTAGGCACTTATGTAATTTGTAATGTTGTCTTTTTTTGGGGGGGGGGGGGTATGTTTGTTTATGTTTGTTAACTTTTGTTGTTCTTATAAAAATAATAAAAATAATATTGAGAGATAAGACAAACCATGTGCAAATTCATAAGTCATCACCATTGCTGAGTATTTTTCTCCTTAAAACTGTGGTGAACCAAAGACGCAGTTTGAAATTGCTGGTGTTTCTGACGTCACAAGCTACATTATAACAGCCAACGCTGCACAATTTCGGTGGAGGGAACTCATTTGAACAAGCTTTAATTTCTTTTGTTAGATTTATTGTGAGTGGAATAGCTTCTAATTAATCAATGACACGCTGTCGCCATGCCGTGATTCACATGAGGGAATTTCACGGTGCCGTTTACCGCATCATCTCTCTCTGTCACAAATTAACTGAGCTCACAGTGCCACGTACTGTGCAAAATGACCCAAGAAGTTAACATTACCTCTGACGCTTAAATTTTTCTTGGCATTCTAGCTAACATTAGCTTTCTATTCTATATTCGTTATGTTTATAAATAACAAATGTGTCTCTATTTGCACCCTTGCAGCTTTGAATGGTAGAAGTCCCTAAAGCACCTGTGGCAGTTATTGACAGTGACAGGCAGATACACGAGAGGCTTCATCTCACCGACCCTCACACTTGTACTGTATGTTATTCACTCGAACAAATATGTAAATAAAAATGATTAATGTTTAAGATGCTGTCAAATAAAAAAAATTAAATTCAAAGTACAAACTTAAAGGAGAACTCCGGTCAATTTTAACATTGAGCTCATTTTTTTGTACATTTGGAGTGCTGTCAATACAGAGAACAACGACAAAAATCGGTGTTGCCTACACCCAGTTATTCTATTTTTAAAATTTGCACCCTGTTGACTTCAATGGGGCAAGTACTAAACCTGCTTTTAGCCTCTTAACATCCTTGATGTGTCATTACAAGTGCACAGAAAATGTGTGTGATTCCTTCTGAGTGAACACGAGTGAGTCTGACTGCAGTAGATGTGAAAGAAATGTATAAAAATGATGTTATTTAAGCCAGCGCAAATACCTTTGTTTACATCCTGTTTTTCGGTTGAAGTCCAAAGTAGTCGATTGCAGAGTTCACACGCATAGGTTTAATACCTATGATCACGCGCGTGAACTCGGCAATCGACTACTTTGGACTTCAACCGAAAAACAGGATGTAAACAAAGGTATTTGCGCTGGCTTAAATAACATCATTTTTATACACATCTTTCACATCTACTGCAGTCAGACTCACTCGTGTTCACTCAGAAGGAATCACTCACATTTTCTGTGCACTTGTAATGACACATCAAGGATGTTAAGAGGCTAAAAGCAGGTTTAGTACTTGCCCCATTGAAGTCAACAGGGTGCAAATTTTAAAAATAGAATAACTCGGTGTAGGCAACACCGATTTTTGTCGTTGTTCTCTGTATTGACAGCACTCCAAATGTACAAAAAAATTAGCTCAATGTTAAAATTGACCGGAGTTCTCCTTTAATTAACCGTTAACTCTTCAAGAACACTTTCAATCAAACAGCATTGTTAATGATTAAATTACTATAATTGAATTTTGCATATTTTTGAAATTTGATTTATGTAAATGCAGGGTTAATAAATTCTATAAACTACATGTTTTTATTGCATACAAGATTTGTTCAAATGGATCAAAAATAACATTTGACAAATTGTCTAACTATAACAGATTTAAAGATTTCAACATACTTTCTGTGTAAAGAGGAATAACACATTGGTTGACTTAAAAGTAACACAAAATGTGTTGTCCTTATCTAGACACAAAAGTGTGTTAAGAAACAACACCAGTGTATTGAAATTTCCAATGCCACTACAAATTCATTGTGTGAGTGAGCACACATGGCCAATAAAACTTATTCTGTTTCTGAATTCCTCACAGTAGTTCTTTGTTTTGTGTTTTTGGTACTTGTTACTTTGGTGCTTACAGAAAAAGTGCAAAGTGCATAGGCACCAAAATACATTTTTAAAGAAACAAATGAAATCAGGTTACACTAAGAGCACAACCGACCTGTGTCAGGAGAGAGAGCGCTGTTCTCTTCGCCTACGGAGCTGAGGAAGACATCGAGAGCCTCATGGTCGGACACATCTGTGAGATCCATTTGTTCCAAAAGATCAACATTCACCTCCATTGAGGACATACTGCCTATTGGATCTGCCCCAGAAGATGAAAGAAAACAAACAACAATTACTTCTTTAACTTTGTGAATCCTAACACCAAACCATCTGATCGCTTTAAAACCTACAGAACAGCAGATATATTTCAGGTATATACAAGCAAATTTCACAATATAATTAACATATTGACATGGATGGAAGAGGCTGGGAAAAAGAAGATGTCCTGAAGAACGGGGGATGCATGGGAAAGCATACCTCACACATCAGGGCAGCATTTAAGGCAGGAGAGAGGAAAGAGAAGACCATCAACATCCTTGCATAAGCTCTTTAACCTCCCATTTAACACACTAACAGTATGTTTAAATATTCATAAAGGGAAGGACAGAGCCGTGAGCAGCACATCATATAGAGCGGCTGTGATTCAAACTATTTTGCTGCTATTTTCTGAAGGTTACTATGAAAAAGAGAACATTGCATTTTGACTGCTAAACCATTGCTCACTGTCCCACTAAATGCACATTGCACTACATGAGGAGAGTAAATATGAATAGTAAAAGTGTTGTTGAGAGCATAACAAATCAATTTCAGGCATTTGAACAAGTATGTGCAGAAGTGGTCCTTATAAAATAGGTAACTGACCTCTCCTATCCGTGATCTGGAGGTATCCTGTGGAGAGGTACTGCTCCATGTCTTGCTGAAACGCCTCTTCAAAGTACTTCTGTCGCTCCTTTAGCTTGACCTGCTGCGCATGCTCCATCTCCAGCACTTTCTGGGCATGTTCTGTATCGAGCTCCGCTAAAGAGAGACATAAAAAACCAAGTAGGTTACAAAATGCCAGAGAGAAGAAAGAAAGATGGGGGATGGAAGCATAAAATGAACTGGAAAGGGAAGTGGATTCACCCTCAGAGAATCATTGTAGTAACATACAACACTTGAGCACACATAAAGCAATTACATAACACTTATTTTCACTACATATAGATTCAAATGACATACAACAACAGTTTGTGTTCATCTCAACAAGTTTAGTAGGAACGCATTAACAATCTGAATGGCCACTGCCTACTGATGCCACAGATGTGTCAAGTTACTCCACAATTGGGGATAAAGTATTACAATCTTCTACAGTAAGTATCTGATCTGTAATATATTTTTCATAATTCTCAACATCTTATCAACATTCTAAAAACTACTGTTCAAAAGAAAGATGCCTCTTATGTTCACCAAGGCTGCATTTATTTAATAAAAAATGCATGCTTTTTCCGTGCATGCTAACGCAAACCTCTGAGATCTAAACCTCAAACAACAGTGTACATTTTCAAACATGTTTTCTACAGCCCAACAATGAAGAAGATCCTACACAAATGTCTTTCCAGCATGCTAGCTTACCACAGCGTGTTATGATCTTCTAATAGGGGTGGCAGAGAACGCAACGCTTCTTTTGTGTACGCGGCACGAGAGTGGGTGCGCTTATTGCGAGTGATACAAGATGTGCAATGAAATACTTTATCTTTCACAGGAAGTGCATAGTCTTCTCTAAAAAGCAGGAAGCCTGCCTATGCTATTTGAATGTCACCGTCTGTGGTGTTTATAGGTGTGATGTATGCATAGATGTGGTACAAACATCCTGTCAAAGCTTATGGTGTCACAGTCTAAAAAAAATGCAACTTCCAGAATGAAAAGTTTATTTGACCGCCAAAAACTTGATATTATGCTAAATAATTCCCCTAAAACTCCCTAAACACTAAGTATTTCAAGACATGGTCACTAATCACCCTCTGTGCTGGAAAAACCTTAAATGCATGCAAGTATGCATACAGCAACATCAAATATAGAGCAGACTTTGTCTACCGTTATCCTGTGTATTGTCAGGAAAATGAGTCCATTGACAAAGCTGTGAAGTGCACCTCTGTTATTAGGATGTGGTGTTAACTACAGTCCTGTCACATATTGTTTTTCAACAGACACGCTGGTTGAGCAGTGTTAAATAAAAGTGCTGGGCTGAATCTAAGCATGTTCACTAGGAAACCATTGTTATCCATTTCAGCACAACATTAGCCTTGCAAAAGTGGGCTATGTAAATGAAGATGATACAAGCACATTAAAATAAACTGAATATGTATGCATGTATTTTCATGACATTAGTTTAGCAATGATATCTGGTTGACAGCCTCCTCTGATGCCGCCTGCGCTACTAACCTGCTTCAGCCCCTCACGCTTGTCAAATCAATATTTCACAGCAGAATCATGATTATCCCATCTCTTTACAGTTATAAAACTACCTGTTTACTACTATGCCCAATTAAATGTTAATATAAAAACTGGTATGAAGGTAAATGGCAAATAACATTTTGTTTCTAGTTCAACATCAACATTTTAGGTTAAAAATCTATATGCAAGGGAATATTTCCTTTAATTTACACTACCATTCAAAAGATTGGGTCAGTAAGTAGGTTTTTGTTCGTTTGTTTTTGAAAGAAGTCTCTTATGCTCACGAGGGCTGCTTTTATTCAATCATAAATACAGTAAAAACAATATTGTTGTGAAACATTCCTACAATTTAAAATGACTGTTAAAATATTGTTTTCATTACTTCAGTCTTCAGTGTCACATGATTCTTCAGAAATCATTCTAATATGCTGATTTGCTGCTCAAGAAACATTTATTATTGTTACAAATGTTGAAAACCGTTGTGCAGCTTCATATTTTTATGGAAACCATGATAAAAAAAAAATTCAGGACTCTTTGTTGAATAGAAAGTTCAAAAGAACAGCATTTATTTGACATAGAAGTCTTTTGTAACATTACAAATGTATTTACTGTCACTTTTGATCAATTTAATGCATCCTTTGTCAATAAAAGTATTAATTTCTTCAGGACACTGCTTTAAGTTACCATTACTGTATCAGGAAACACAGATATGCCAAATATATACAGTGAGGAAAATAAGTATTTGAACACCCTGCTATTTTGCAAGTTCTCCCACTTGGAAATCATGGAGGGGTCTGAAATTGTCATCGTAGGTGCATGTCCACTGTGAGAGACATAATCTAAAAAAAAAAATCCAGAAATCACAATATATGATTTTTTAACTATTTATTTGTATGATACAGCTGCAAATACGTATTTGAACACCTGTCTCTCAGCTAGAATTCTGACCCTCAAAGACCTGTTAGTCTGCCTTTAAAATGTCCACCTCCACTCCATTTATTATCCTAAATTAGATACACCTGTTTGAGGTCGTTAGCTGCATAAAGACACCTGTCCACCCCATACAATCAGTAAGAATCCAACTACTAACATGGCCAAGACCAAAGAGCTGTCCAAAGACACTAGAGACAAAATTGTACACCTCCACAAGGCTGGAAAGGGCTACGGGGAAATTGCCAAGCAGCTTGGTGAAAAAAGGTCCACTGTTGGAGCAATCATTAGAAAATGGAAGAAGCTAAACATGACCGTCAATCTCCCTCGGACTGGGGCTCCATGCAAGATCTCACCTCGTGGGGTCTCAATGATCCTAAGAAAGGTGAGAAATCAGCCCAGAACTACACGGGAGGAGCTGGTCAATGACCTGAAAAGAGCTGGGACCACCGTTTCCAAGGTTACTGTTGGTAATACACTAAGACGTCATGGTTTGAAATCATGCATGGCACGGAAGATTCCCCTGCTTAAACCAGCACATGTCAAGGCCCGTCTTAAGTTTGCCAATGACCATTTGGATGATCCAGAGGAGTCATGGGAGAAAGTCATGTGGTCAGATGAGACCAAAATAGAACTTTTTGGTCATAATTCCACTAAACGTGTTTGGAGGAAGAAGAATGATGAGTACCATCCCAAGAACACCATCCCTACTGTGAAGCATGGGGGTGGTAGCATCATGCTTTGGGGGTGTTTTTCTGCACATGTGACAGGGCGACTGCACTGTATTAAGGAGAGGATGACCGGGGCCATGTATTGCGAGATTTTGGGGAACAACCTCCTTCCCTCAGTTAGAGCATTGAAGATGGGTCGAGGCTGGGTCTTCCAACATGACAATGACCCGAAGCACACAGCCAGGATAACCAAGGAGTGGCTCTGTAAGAAGCATATCAAGGTTCTGGCGTGGCCTAGCCAGTCTCCAGACCTAAACCCAATAGAGAATCTTTGGAGGGAGCTCAAACTCCGTGTTTCTCAGCGACAGCCCAGAAACCTGACTGATCTAGAGAAGATCTGTGTGGAGGAGTGGGCCAAAATCCCTCATGCAGTGTGTGCAAACCTGGTGAAAAACTACAGGAAACGTTTGACCTCTGTAATTGCAAACAAAGGCTACTGTACCAAATATTAACATTGATTTTCTCAGGTGTTCAAATACTTATTTGCAGCTGTATCATACAAATAAATAGTTAAAAAATCATACATTGTGATTTCTGGATTTTTTTTTTTTAGATTATGTCTCTCACAGTGGACATGCACCTACGATGACAATTTCAGACCCCTCCATGATTTCTAAGTGGGAGAACTTGCAAAATAGCAGGGTGTTCAAATACTTATTTTCCTCACTGTACATATACTGACTCTCCAACATGTAGCCTTCCATAGACAATTCTAAATTTGAGACATCAACCTTATTTAATGGCTGTTCTCTTTTTAAATGGAATATATTCAAGCTTTTAATGGGGAGGCTAATTCTTTAAGAATTAGAAGGAACTTGCAATGGCACAGGTTCAATACATTTTACTTACAAACATGAAATTGACAAGAGGTCAAGGTTTGGCTTCTTAGCTCCTGCTGGTAGATGCCATCTGGCTGCAAAAAGCATCTTTCTCCTTTGACGGCCATTCAAAAGCAGCTCCATATTCGGACTGATAAGAACCTCACAAACATATATATTCCTAATTTTTATTTATTAATTACAGTAGATGCCACCTTTCCTAACTTATTTGAAGGGCTCTAAAGGCATGAAATGGATTTATATTTGTCCCTATCTGCTGCCTTTGACGTCACAGATCAGAAGAGCTGCTAGTGAAGGGATTGGGTTTGCTCTTAATACCCCATGAATAGTGACTTTTTTCTACTTAACACATCTGAGGTTCAGGTGATTGTCTCAAAAAAAAAAACAAAAAAAAAACTGACAGCAGAACGCAGCGCCCATGAGCTGCCATACTACCGGTGGCGTAAGGGGTGGATTGTCCTACGCAATCTGAGCAAGTGCCATTAAGATGAATGGCAATGCTAACAGACAGCTTCCTCCCTTGAAAGATTACATGTCCACGGGAACTAAATCATGGATACAGAATGAAAGCACTAAATCTGCAGAGCTAAGCTGTGCCTTTCGTCACATTTTCCGTTACGTACGCGTGACAGCTAATGATAGCTGACGGCACAGGGTGAGCCCGAGGCTCTCTGATCACACTTGTCACATCCTCCACACACATTCCTCAGAAATGAGGGAACATGTTAAAGTCACCATGAAATCAAAATGAACAAATAAAAATTTTAATGGAATATTATTATGAATGATTTATCCATGCACTTTTTTTAAATTCATGTGCCCCCGTAATAATTAATCAAAATAACTTCCCCTCCCTCTAGCCACGACATCTCTGATGACGTGTTTACTGCTGTGAGGGCAGGACAACCTGTCACTCACATGAGATTCACCAATAGCAAACCACAACCATCAAATACATTCCCCATGGACAAAATCAAGTTCAGCCCTACATTTTTTTTGTTCGAAAAGCTGTTTCACTTGGATGTACGTCACAATAGGGAAACATAAATAAATAAATCGCAACTTCCATTTCATACCCACTTTAAGAACCTTTGTGAGGGCCAATGGACAGAACCACGGCTACGACTTCGACAACACAGTTTCATTGTCTGCTCACTGTGAATATGGCTAGATTACACTGATGACAATGTTCATTAAAACCATCAATCTTCTATTAGGAAAATGCAGCAGAAGAAATGCTGTGCTAATCAGTGGAGCATCTGGCAGCGGATGGTGATGCAGGTTCAGCCCATGAGCCAGACAGGTTAATGACTCATTCTAATGAGCTGACCTGCCTCCGCACACAGAACAGAACCCCAGAATCCAGCAACAGAAAGAGAAAAGAGACAGAGGAATGTATGAACACTGTCTTCTTTCAACACATGGGTGGTTCAAGATCACTACTCTGCTCAACAACCACAGTCAATTAGGATAGACAATGAATTATAAATAGTCTCTGGTTTGTGTCAGTAGAACCTTTGCTGGTAACATTATTTTACAGTGTCCTTGTTAACAGTAAATTAACAACAGTAAATTATGCATAATTACAAGCAACTGACCCTAAACCAACCACTATTTCTAACCCTACCCTATAGTAAGTACATGTTGTTACTTGATATTACTCAGTACGTAAATGTATAATTACACTGTAACAAGAACACCTTAAAGGGGTGGTTGATTATGATTTCACTTTTCTAACTTCAGTTAGTGTGTAATGTTTTATGTTTGAGCATAAACAACATCTGCAAAGTTACAATGCTCAAAGGGAGATATTTGCTTTTAAAGAAATTGCTTTTTAAGGACTACAACAAACAGCTGGTAGGGACTACACGACATTCCTCCCGGGTTAGTGACTGAACAGGATTTATAGATTATCAAGACAGAATATGCTAATCAATGACTAGAAGATAACTACACATAAGCTACCTACATTTATCAACTAATCATTCAGAGATGTCCTGTTGCATTCTACATGTTGTCACTTCTTCTTGAGTCTCTCCATCATTGACTCCATTGAAAGGCTAAATGTTTTTGAAATTTTCAATGCATGTCTGTGTGAGGTAATCAAAGCTGCTAAGAAGGAGCTGTTGAAGCTCCGCCCTCTCTTCCACAAGCAGCAGCTCATTTGCATTTAAAGGAACAGACACAAAACAGTGCGTTTTTGCTCACCCACAAAAAGTGACAACTTTAACATGCTATTTAAAAATATCTGTGGGGTATTTTGAGCTAAAACTTCATATACACACTCTGGGGACATCAAAGACACATTTTACATCTTGTGAAAAGGGCATTATACCACCCCTTTAAAATAAAGAGTAGCCCCTTTGCTTAGTTTTTTTCAAACCTAAATGTTCTAGCAACTTTATGTTAGAAAACATCCAACTCGCACAAATCACAAACTATACAACCTTTGAAAATAGGTCCACTTCACGCCGGGATGTTCTTTGTCTCCACATTGTGCATTAAAATTATTTAATGCACAGCTAGCCGTGGATTATCCCTTACTTAATGCAAGAAATGGAGGCAAGGAACCACCCGACGTGAAGTGGAGTGTGGTTGCCTCCGCGAAGTGCATTAAAATTGTTTAATGCATGGCTAGCCCGCTTATACCATGGTCATTTGCCACCATTGACAACTTAAAGCTGTCATTGATGTTTGCAGCGCAATATTTGACCGGAAGGGTAAAATTGATGGTTATTTTCATCAGTTATGGCGCGTTAGATCTAGCATTCTGCCTGCTTTCAATCAGACAAAGAGATATAGTAGTGCGTAAGATTACATTTATTTGAATTAAAGCATTTTTTTAATTAATTATTGAGAGAGAGATCTGAGATCTGTTAAAGACTGGAGAGAGAGAGAGAGAGAGAGAGATTATAGCTGAGAAATTGCAACCCCTCGTTGCTGAGAAATATAATGTAGAGATTCAGTAGCTGAGCTATTTTATTACTAAAATACGCGGGGGCAGCGTTGATAAGTGTAAAGAGGTATGTTGATAAGGGAAGGAGGAGGCGGGAACCGGCGAACGTTCAAACACTTTAATATATCAAAATAAACAAACAACAAAACGAAAGGAAAAGCGGCAGCCCCTCACGGATGACTGCCGCACACACATAAACAAAACATAACATAATGTCCATAATGTCATCCATAATGTCGTCGCTCCTCCTTTTATGCTTCAGTAGTTCACGCCGTATAATATAACATATTATAATATAATATATAAATTCTCTCTAGTGAATGCTTAATCTCTGAGATAACTTTATGAGATTGTAATACATGAGCCACCTAGAGGCTGCAGCTCTACAACCCAATGTACAGGTCAAAAATCAACCAATTGGCACAATGGTCTGAGGGCACACAAGTTAAGCAAACAGTACTTTGGCTCTTTAAGACATTGTCATATTACAGCAATGCTCTCAACACATAGAACAGCAGGAATACTAACCCCAACTTCAAGTAAATAACTACAACAACTCCATGGCATGCATGATGTCTTTCAAACAGATTTACAGCAACATTTCTAAATTTGATGTATCCAAAGTCTTTTATAAAAAATATAATTCTAAGCACTGCATAGGCTTGCATTATGATGGCTGGTAATGAAAAGGCATACAGACACAAAAGCCACAGTATGTATCCTAATCTGCGCTGAAATTCCATTACTAAAGCCTGCCAAACCCAAAGATGACAAACAATTACTGCAAACCACCAATTCAGATCCCTTGAAATACAGCCAGAACTGTGATACATCAGCACATCAAATTAACCTTACAACCATCTACTCAATATTGAATTAAAAAAAGAGTGTCTGGAAACCTACAAGAATCTCTCATGCTGCTGTCCAGAGTTCCCGACGTGGACATTTTGTATTTCTCCTTGAAGAGTGCAGATAAGCTGAAAGCAGGACTGGTAAGCCTGAGACTGCAGTTAAAGTGAGGCTGAAGAACAGCTAAACGAACATCTTATATTCTGCAGCCGCTCCTTTTTATTCCAGAAGCAGCTCCTCTATGGCCAGGAATGCTGAGACATTGCCTGCTCAGGGACACAGAGCTACAGATGCAGCTGGAGTGAGGAGGAAAGCAGGGAGCGTACCATTCACATCCTGTTATAGGGGTGAGGGTCTGTAGAAATCTGAGTTTTGTGTAAAATATTTGCCTTCATCGCTTTGCAATCTGGGACTAATCAATCGATCTTATACTTTATACAACACTCAACTACACTTATGATTAATATTACAATTAGAGAATTAGAGAACATGAATAACGTCAACATTAGTGTGAATAATCATTAGTTAGTGCCAAAAAAACTGCAATCTGACACAAAAGAACATTACACACTAAAGTCATTGATAAATCTAAAAGTCTTTCACAGATATCAGCGTTGCATTTTACACTGCAGATATTAGTAAACCACAGCTTCCTTGTCCAGATGGGAAAAATGAATTAATAAAAACATTAAAAAAAATCATTTTAAAACATAAATAAATAAATAATCAAGTATGAGGTGTGAAGTCTTGAAGTACACTGCCCACACAAACAACGAGCCAATCTCAAGCAACACCACCTACGTACCAAAGGAAGTGTTATAAACAGTCTTTACCACTTTTTCAGTGACAAAGACATTTGTGGAATCACTAGGATGTAAAATAAATACATTAAAAAAAATTGAATCCTTATTCTTAACATCTACTTTTGCGTCAATTACAAAATAACCTCTACACTCAGATGACCTAATGTTCTCTAGATAAAGGGCACGGATAAGTGAACAATGATGCATAGTCGCCTCAAGGCAATTTCTGTTTAGTACAACATCTCAATCTGATACATGGAGGAGCTGCGATGATGAAAGTGAATGTTATTTTCTCCGGACGGTAGGTATGAACAGATGGAGCAGGCAGCCTCCCTTGGAGGTCAGTGTGGAATTAATGGCATCATAAGACCAAATAAAGACAGCAGCGTCCACTCACTAGAGCAGTTTTGCCCTCCCTCAGGTTGATTTGTGTCGCCTGGGCAATTACTGTACTACACGGTTATTCTCATTGTTCAGCACTAAATGAGCTTCATGATGTAAATAAAAATGCTAAAATAATATACAAAACGACTAAACTGGGAACTATTTATCCCTCTGAAACCTGCACCTCCACCAAATAAAAAACATTATTGACAGTGATCTTTTTTTCTGTTTCTACCTTTAAATCACAATTTAAAAACTATTTTTATAGTGTCAGTGGTCAATGACTCATTCCCTTTACTGAACTATATATTTTCATACAATTCTTTAGTACATATGATCTCTCTACTTCTTGAATCTGTTTAAGATGTTAAAGAAATTGTAATAAAATAATAAGATGATATACAATATGATAATGAAAATTATAATCCTTTAAGTAAGTATGATTACATAATTATAAGTAACTAATTAAATACAATACCATTCAAAAGCTTGAGCTCGGTAAAATATTTTCAGTGTTTTTGAAAGAAGTGCCTTATGCTCACCAAGTCTAGATTTATTAGATCATAGGTCATAAAAAATTAGATCATAAAAAAGTTAGGTCATAACACTAACATTATCAACATTGTCAAATATTATTACAATTTAAAATAACTGCTTTCTATTTTAATATATTTTAAAATGTAATTTATTTCTGTAATGGCAAATGATGATTTCTTTTGCAGCAATTACTCGTCTTCAGTCACATGATATACTTTAGAAATCATTCTGATATGCTGATTTGTCGCTTAAATAATTAGATTATTATTAATGTTGACAACAGCCGTGCTATTTAATATTTTGTTATATTATATTTTTTGGAGAAAAAAACGTAATACATTTCTTTCTATCCATTCTTTGATGAACAGAAATATTATTTGAAATATTTTTGTAACAATGTAAAAATCTTATATATACATATAAAATATTGGTAAACATATTTATTAAAGATATTCGTATTAGCTGTGGAGTTAGGAGATTGAGATGGAGATGTAAAAAATGATCATTCTTACCTTTGAAAGACTCAAGCTCTTTCCTAGAAAACAAATTAAAAAAAAAGTTACATACATAAACAACAAATACATATAGTCAACTAGAGCACAAGATCTCACCAGATGTCACATTAAGTCAGCCCCATTTAAAACAGGCACAGATTCCCGAGAAAAAGAGGATGCATCATTTCATTGGCGCTGACAACTTTTGCATCTGTGTGTTTGTACTAATGAATACCCACACGCAGAAGGAGAAGGGCACTGAGAACTGAGCCCAGCTGCTTTACAACTCACTGGGCAAAGCCAGAGATGTATGATTTAGCTAAAGGCTCAAACAGCGAGAGCACACAGCATCAAAAATGCCTGTATGATTACACAACACACATACATGCTTGGTAGTGTTTTCATACAGTACAAGGACAATAGGACGTTTGCGTGTTTTCACTGAAGCTTATTTCTGCGTGTGGTTATTCAGTGCTTCTGTGAAATCTGCAAAACACACTGCGTGCAGTTTCCTTGTGATGATAAACAACCTAAACAGCAGGTGTTACATAGCTTGTTTCACAAACACTTATTCAATACAGATGCCCTAATATCTTCTCAACATTGCCAGGGTGCAAAATATCGTCAAAATGACAATGTACTGTTCCTTTATTAAAGGAATAGTTCACTTTAAAATGAAAATTCTGTCATCATATACTCACACTCATGTTGTTTCAAACCTGTATGAATTTCTTTCTTATGCTGAACAGAAAGGAAGATATTTAGAAGAATGTCAGTAACCAGGCAGTTTCTGGGTCCCATTGACTTCCATAGTAGGAAAAAAATATACTATGGAAGTCAATGGGACCCAGAAACTGCCTGGTTACTGACATTCTTCTAAATATCTTCCTTTGTGTTCAGCAGAAGAAAGAAATTCATACAGGTTTGAAACAACATGAGGGTGAGTATATGATGACAGAATTTTCATTTTAAAGTGAACTATTCCTTTAAGTTAAAGGGGCAAATCCTTGATGGACAGAACCTTCATGTTCTGCAGTTATTGTGAGCTGATCAAATGACCATGAAATGCAGCACACAATGCATGTCCTGATCATAGCATGCCTTCAGAAGAGTCATCTCTGAATGAACAAGTGCTCAAGGGGAAATGTGATGATTCGGGTGTTTGATGCTATGATAACCATGCATTTATGCACTGGTAACTAGTACCACTTAAATCCCATTCTATCTTTCCTACAGAACCCTTGCACAAAGGCTTTCTGACATATACGGCTGGTTATAATTCAGCCAAGGGGACAAAAGACGGCAGAAAGGAAAAGTACTGGCTAAAAGACATAATGGACACATTAAACTGTCTAGGGCCTTTATTTAAGAGGAAATAAACGCTGTTTTTACCTTTTCTTCTTCTTGTAGTTCTCCAGCTGCAGGACCTGAAAGTGCTTGTAGCGCTGATGATCACACTGAGCACACAAATCCTCGAGATATAACAGACGACTCTCCATCTCTTCAAAATCAGCCTCCATGTGAGCTGTGCAAAAACACGGAAGACGAAAGAAGTTTATAACACGCTAAAGCAAATATTATGTACAGTAAAAAAAGGAAAAAAAGCCAAAGCCCCTATAACGTGTGCATCCTATCATGTTGAATTCATGTGCTACTAGCTAAGGAGTTCTGCAGTGCTGATTTAGAATGCAAGGTATGGTGACATATTGTCATTTCCATTGAGAAAAGTACATTTCATCTGTACATGTATTACATTACAGACTACAAAATGAGCACAAGTGAATGATAATAGAAATATAAGCACTGTTTGCTGTCAGTGCGAGTTCCACAAAGGCAGGACTTCATATAGCTACATAACACCACCAAGTGGCAACACTAAAAAGTGCCTAAAAATCCATGAGAATTTGCAGTTCTCTCTGAATTTGAGCTCTGGATTCTCAGAGGGAACGTGATATGCCTTATTTCATATCTGCTTGCATTAGAAAGATGGTGGAGGAGGTGGTATTTACACTTGGCCACTTCATACTTCTTAATAAAACTGCAAACCAGTGTAACTAGTATAGAAATTCCATTTACACTTGGAAAATCACTGCTTGCATTTCCTCAAACCTTTCAGTTAAACATACAGTACTGTACAGTACTTTTTTCATTGAAATAATAATAATTTTATTAAGCAAGGGTGTATTCAAATAAACGAAAGTGACAATAAAGAAATGCTGTTCTTTCTATTCATCAAAGAATCCAGCAACTTTAGATTGGCTATTGTGTAGGCAGTCTGCACAATACACTTTGTAAGGGAGCCAAGTCTGAGGATTGAAGCCAATAGGTGCAATGTTATGGCATGAACAACAGCTACTGAGATCAGCAGATGGAGCTCCACAGGAATCACTCTCATTACCACCATGTACCACAGTTACACACAGAGTGGGTAGCATTGTGCATAGACAAACACTCGGCAAAGGGAGTCAAGGTGATCTTATTTCTCTACTATCACAGAAAAAGCTCCATTTAAGCCCACATGAGATGTACAATAAGCACTGATTTCAAAGGTATCATAAAAGCAATCCATATGACTTGTACTTTATTTTAAGATAGCTTTCTACAAGGATAAAAAAGTGATATTTCACTGATAACTCTCCCCTTAACAGCAGCTCATGTTCTAGTTTGGTAAGTCGAGACACATTGTGCCAGCTTGGGATAAAGTATCAATATATGGAAGTACGAATGGATAAAGTATCAAGAGGAAGATTGTCAGTTAATCCAAATGAACTAAAATGTATAAGTAATATTAAGTAATATTAATAACCTCCTTATCTACCAAGACCATAAATATCTAAGTATCCCTGTACGAATACCTCTGATTTGTCACTGATTAAGATTTTTATGTGTGATGTCTCACCGATACGTGAGGTGATAGTCTCCAGGTCCGAGAGGAAAGCAGGGATCTGCTGCAGTTGTTCCTGCAGCTCCAGCACTGCTCCTCGTCTCTTCTCCCAGTGTGCACACAGCATCACAACCTCTCCGTCCACTATCTGACAGACCACAGGGTTTAGTTACCATGGTTATGGCACCACAAATGAGTCAACTGTACAGAGTTATAAGTGTGAACTTACTTCCCCAGCCTTTGCACACTCTTTACCCCGTTTATGAAGGGACACCCAAGTGTCTTCATATCTGGTGAAGAAAAAGCCCAAACATTAAAAAACAACAACAAAAAAAAACCAGTTATTACTACATTCATCAACTTCAGATATTTATCAAAATACTTCCTTTGATTCCATTGCACTGACATTTTTGTTGATAACTTGACATCATTGACATTTCTGATTTGGTTGTGTACAAAAAAGGAAAGCAACTTACCGACTGAGTAACTCGACTCCAGCAGAATATTCAGGGAGGTGCTCATCTCTTCTGAGAGAATATATGACATAAAATATATATATTTATGTATATATAAGCGACATTAAAAAAAAAAAAAAAAAAAATGTGGAAGAAAAATGTGCAGAAAGTTTTCTGTGAGTGTTATGTTTAAGGGTAGGGTTATGGTTAGGGTATAGAAAATAGCATTAGTCAGAATAAAACCATTAATTGCGCCTATGGAGAGTCTACATTTAATATAAAAACACGTTGGGGTGTGTGTGTGTGTGTGTGTGTGTGTGTGTGTGTGTGTCTGAAAAACAAAACAAAACAAAAAAACAAGAGAGCACATTACCTTTGTTTTTTCTTTACTTTCACCTCCTTGGATTTGTCACTTAGGGTCTTGATTCTGAGAAGTTTTGAAATATGACACTGTAAAAATCCTAAAATCCAAATAATATGCCTAGTTATAAAACTACTGTATTTTATTGTTGTCGTTTTGGTTTATTGTCGTTATATAAAACATGCACCAGTGTCACTGGGAAATATTTAAATTTTATTAAACAAGTTTTATTTGAGAAAATGTAATAAAACGGAGTAATGTTGTTTCGCCCATCACATGACAGTCAGCTGGAAGTTATTAGTGCAATTCCAGATTGTAGTTGTTAGCATCCGGCTAACTTGACAGCATTGAACATCTCGTGTCCCTCATCCCACAAATATTAAATTATTAAATACATTTTCTTTCTTTTAATACCCAGCAGCCTTTGTTTTGTGGATATTAAGACAAAAACAAACAACACTCTTGGCTGTAAGTAAGTGAGATTATTAGCAGGCTAATTAGCTAGCGTCCACTTCTCGGCTCTCTGCTGAATACCGGACACTCTCGTCAAGAAGCCAAAGCAGAAGTTAGGTCAATATTATGTAATATGAGTTCAGGTTCTAAAGGTCATATAATTTTGCTATCTCAAGACCTTATTAAGACTCTGGATAGTAAAAAAGCAGCCAGGCAGCTCATACGTACCCTGATGTGAAGTCCTGCTGCACCGTTTGCAGTCTCTCTCTGAAATTCTCAAACATGTCCTTGAGCTGCTTTAATTCCTCTACACAGACTTGACATTTAGGTTAGATCTGTGTGTGCTTACAGTCATTCACGAGGGCTTCAGTCATCCTATGACATATAGGGCAATATCCTAATGTCCCGTTGTGGGCTTTGCTCCGTCGGACAATGTATGCAGGACTAACGTTACAGTAGCTGGATTCATCCAGCCAGTGTTTATCTCAATAATCAAAAATGGATCTGGATCACTGTATTATTAACATAACATTAAATTTTTACCCAAAGTAAGAAAATGTGATTCAGCGTCGTCTGTCAGATAGCTGTAGCTACTAAACGTGAGTCCTTCCTGTACTAGTTAAACACACGCCCCCTTACTGAGAGTGAAAGTGACAAAAGGAAAGGTTGTTCAGCAATTCTCTGATTCATTTGAGCTATTCGGTTCATTCGGTTTCAATGAACCGATTCAGAAAACGTATCACCAGTTCCCATAAGAATGTATTGCCTGGTTTCACAGACAGGGCTTAGGTTAAGCCAGGGTTAGGCCTTATTCAATTTGGACATTTAATTAGCTTTTATAAACGTGCCTTAGAAAACATAATAGGCTATATCAGTTCAAGTTATGTAATGTAAGTAATGCCCTTTTCACAAGATGTAAAATAAATCTCTGATGTCCTCAGAGTGTGTATGTGAAATTTCAGCTCAAAATACCCCACAGATATTTTAATATAGCATGTTAAAATTGTCACTTTTTAGCCCCTTTCACAGAGAGATTCCGGAAAATACACGGATAAATTGACCTGGGATTTGACCCGGGTTCGTTTGATTTTGGTTCATTCACACTGCCAGTGATTTTCCAGAATCAGAGAGTGTGTTCACACACAACCCTTAAAAATCCCGTAAAGACATGTGACATCGATTTGACTTGTAATGTCTCAGCAGCGTCTTAAGTTTGCTTATGAAACACTAACCCGGGAGGAATGTCCTGTAGTCCCTACCAGCTGTTTGTTGGAGATGGAGAGTTGTAGTCCTTAAAAAACAAATTTTCTTTAAAAGCAAATATCTCCCTTTGCTTTTAACTTTGAGCGTCGTAACTTTGCAGATGTTGTTTATGTCAACATTATAGTAAAGTTAGAAAAGTGAAATCATAATCAACCACCCCTTTAAGTTTAAACTATAGCTAAAACATACATTTTAGTCTGGGACTAGGCCTTTACCATGAAACCGGGGGTGAATGTACTAATTTAGATGGATTATGTTATATAAAAACTAAAGTCAAATCACATTTATTTACATAGTGCTTTATACAATACCGATAGGGCCTAAAGCGAGATGGTCCTCACTGCAGAACACGAAATCCAGGGGGAGGAGTTGGATCCAGATCCAACTCCTCCCACTTTACATATACCTAAACCTACCCATCTCCACCCCCTGATCCCTAAACCCGATCAGTCTGTGCAGCGCCGGCTCAAGTCTAACAAGTCTTAAACCTACCAATCTCCACCCCTTAGATCTGGATCCAACTCCTCCCCTTGGATCTCGTGTACTGCAGTGAGGTGCTACTGCCTAAAGCGGCTTCACGATAGGCTAATAGACAGGAAAATAACAGTGTGTTGCAAAATTCATTAATTATGAAACTACTTCTATTTCAGCTGCAATGCGGCTCTACAGAGGTGGCATTCAGCTCAGTTCAGTTCAATGTTGATTCAATTCAGTTCAATAACTGTCAATGTTGCAAAGGTAGGCCTAATCATTTATGAAACGACTTTAAAGGCAGGGTAGGTGATTTGTTGCAGAAACATTTTTTTTGTTATAGTAGTTGAAAGTCTCTTCACATCCTGATAGCAATCACTAAGTCAAATGGTCTAGCCTATATTGTCTGTGGAAGGCATAAGACAATAAAATTGTCGTCCAATCATTGCATTGTGAAAAATGTTTCTGGAACAAATCACCTACCCTTCCTTTAATTTTAGCTGTACAGCAGCTCTATAGATGACGAGTGCTCAATATCAATTGGGAGACATTATGATCCCACATATGCAGAATATTGTCTTTTAACTTCCGTTTTGCGGTCGCTCTGTATATTTCTATGGCATTGCTGTCCAGGAGTAATTAGCTTTTGAAGTGGATTTACTTAATGTAAAGTTAACGAAAGTTATCATGAGGACTGTAATGTTTAAAGCAGATAACTAAACAAATGTCAGTCGACCGGGAAGATTTTAAAACGAGCCGTTCATTAATAAACGCAAAATCGCTGTGAAAATATATGACCAGAAGTCAAAAGACAACGAGCGCAGCGCTGAAAAGGGGTGGGGCTACATAAGGTCTATAGGCCTACAACTACAGTTACTACACAGACTGTCAACATACTCTCAACAGGTAAATTATTTCTTTCTTAAAATGTCTATAAATTATAACTTTAAAAATTGTAACAATAATTTCCTAACAATCATGTATTTTTCTCTTTTTAATTTAACAGAACATGTAAGTGTGAGCAGCTCTGTTCAGTTAAAGGATAGCTACTCAGCTTCTCTTCTCCACAAAGTAAGTAACAAAGATATGGAATTTTTTTAAATTATGACTTTATGCCTAAACATACCCAGTCACAAAATAGTTCCTTTTTATTCCTTTTAACATGGTGCTAATATTGTCCATTTTTGCAAATTTTGGCCTTCATGAACAAATGGAGGAGACACAATGTAACTCTAAACTCAATTGTGTATTTCAGATGCTGTCACGTATCATAACCTCATCATATGCAGAGAGAAACTGCCCACTCAGAATACACACATAATGAAAGATGTAAAGACAGGGGATTGTGAAGATATTTCACTGGAACTTGGTCTTCATTACATCTAAATCGTGTTCAATGTCATTTTTTATTTATTAATGTATTCAGCTAACCTGTTGTTAGAGCACTGTCATTTTTGCTATGCCAGTAAAAAATAACAGTAGCCTACCTAATTGACACAACATGCTGTTTTAAAAAAAAATGTAAAACCCAAATAGAGGCAACAAGATATAAGACCAGGCAAATAGAGGGCTAAAAAACAATATCAATACATAATTTATATTTAAAAATATATAATTAATCATAGTAATATTAATAATATGAAGATACTAATATACTAATATTAATAAAAATAAATATAATTGAAAAGGTTTATTATACTATATAGCACTTTCAAAGCATGGTTCTCTATGGAACCTAAAAAGATCCCATGTCACCCACATACCAGTTAGTCTCAAACAAAACTGTTGCTGCTTGTCATACTGTCTTTATGCCCATTTTGTTGTATTGGTGTTTTAATATGCCCCTCATATTTTTAATGTAATTTTGTCATTCGCTGTCCTGTGTGTTAGGCCTAGGCTATATTTAAAATGGTTTTATGTAAATTATCACCAAGACTTGTTGAAAAACGCAATTAGTACAAAAATGGTCGAATGACAAATTTACTTGACTTTTTGGTGGTATGAAAGCGTTACAGACGCCTTTGCGAATCAGTTCGAATAAATAATTTAAAAGAACCGGTTCAAAAGAACAATTCGCGAATCGGACATCAGATAACGGAGAGGCGGATCCTTGAGAGAGCAGGGCTTCATAAACCTCCTCTCGCTGTTTTTCCAATGGGGTACGAGTCAGCCTTGTGACTGAGCTACAGGTCGTTCTCCCCGCTATCCTGGACTGTGTGTGAAACAATAACTGCATTCACTATGTTATGCCTCATAACTCGTCCGGACTCGGTGGTTCTGGAAGTGGAGGTGGACACAAAAGCAAACGGAGAGGACATTCTCAATAAGGTGAGTGTCTAGAATTAACGAGTTTAGGTAGTTATTCAATCATTACATAAATACATTTGTGCTAAGACTCATTAGCATCATATAGCGTATAGAAAGCAAAAGTAATTGCCATGGCAAATTTCTGTATAAAACTCTTCTTCTTTTTTTGCTTTATCAATGTTTCATCAGTTGTTTAAAAAAATAATTACGTTTATTGTTTTAAATAGTTATTTTCCATTATAAATTATTTGAACTATTTAGCCTCTTTATTGAATATTTTGGCTGTTATAACTATTGTATTTAGTATTTTAAAAAAGTCTATACACAAAAAAATTGTAGTTATGGCTACTTATAACCTAACTACACAACTTTTTGTCATTCTTATGTTTCAGCAAATTACTATAAAAGCAGGTGTTCTCTCATACCACATTACCGCTTCAAAAGTCCCTTATGTAATACTTTTGTCTTTCTAAAGGAGGAGGGGTGCAAAGAGCCCAAGTCCCAGCATTCTTCGGTTAAAAGCACACACTTATACATGGCAAAAAAATGACCATGGTTTTGTTTTTAATTTACAGATATGCTGGAAAATGGGAATCATAGAGGTGGATTATTTTGGACTTCAGTTCACCGGTGCAAAGGGAGAGATTTTATGGATGAATCTCAGAAACAGGATTTCTCAACAAGTGGACTGCCTGTCTCCCTGCAGACTGAGGCTGCGAGTGAAGTTCTTTGTTGAGCCGCATCTAATCCTGCAAGAGCAAACCAGGTGAAACTCCTCCTAAGTGAATATAAGTTGCAATATTTTATCATAGTGCTCAGAGTTTGTGCAAATCTGCAAAAGATTTCAAAAAAGTTTTTTGGGAAAAAACAGGATCCCTCTGTGGCTGCAGAATCTTTGAGGTTATACATTTTTGCTCAGTCTGGAGAACTTGAGGCACGTGGATAACAGTTCTGTTTTTTTAGTTGTTTTTCTCATGAGCTCAAACAGGAAGCAGCTGCTTAAAGTGACAGCATAATTCAAAATTCTGTTTGCCTCTGCGGTTTTGTGTTATTACCTTTGTCCCATATCTCCATACATCTTTTTATATATCTTTCTGGCTCTGTGGCTGGGAGTTGCCAGTGTTCATGTTTGCTCTTGAAACTGGCACTCTTTCAGTTAGGGAGTGCCTCATGTAGGCCTGCTGAGGTAAATAATATTTCTCTGGAGTTTTTGGAGGCTCAAATGTTTACAGATGTTTCTTAAAGTTTAAGAAAAGTAAACACTGAATACATTAGCAGTACAGTGTGTTCCCTAAGTAGAGACTAGTGGAGCTGTTCGGTCATGTCTGACGAGGGCTGTTGGTGGGGGTGGGGGTGGGGAGGTGTCAGTTTGTCTGATTCTGAGTTGAAACATGTTGTAATGTGATTCTGCCTCTTACATAATCTTATACAATGGTGGGACAAGATCCAGCGCCCTCTCCATCAGCCTTTGTTAGTCTTTCTCAGTCTTTAAATCCATGATAATGACAACAGATTATTTATTATGGTGGAGAAATACATACTGGCTAATATACTATTTGTCTTTTTGTGATGTAATACCCATTGTAGTAAATACACCAATTGGCAATAGGTTTGATCTGCATTATTGCCAGAAATTAATTACAAAATCAAGAATAAATTACAAAATGTATACTATTTCTACAAGTGATTTATATAAAGTTGTAAAAAATATGTGCCACAAATCCCATCTCTGCTTCTGTTACCTCAGTTCACCGGGTTTAGACCGCTGAGTAAACCTGGCTTCAAGCCAGCTCATTTTTTAGATAATATCAGTGGGCTGACAGTGCATGAAAGTTTCTGAGAGATACAACTAGGCTGTATATTATAGTGTGACGATTGAAAAACGGTTAAATATTCATGGTATTTACACAAACAAGTATCTCAGTTAACCACGTAAAGCCTAAACAATAGTGGATGGAACAGTTTATTGAAACTTTAGACAAAATATAAAACAAAAAAAGTTATGTTTTGTATCATATTTGATAAAGCAGGCTTTTGTGGCCCATATAGTATATGGCATAGTGAGAATATGGCGCTCATACCCGAGGAGGAAAAAACATCAGTTTTATTCAGAGGTCCAAACTGAACAAAAATGTGAGCAGATGATTTTATTTAAATGGCCAAAAAGTAAAATGAAATTCAGATTTCTTGTAATGTAATTCAATGAGATTAATTATTACAGCACAACAGACTACTTCCATAAAATGCATATAAATCCATTTTAACATGAAACTAACTTCAAGTTGCTTCAGTCAAGTAAATGTTCATCTTTAATATTATTAACATTATAAAAGTTATCCTTACGTGGCTGATGAACTATCAAGCAGAGTACAAAAAAGCACAGAATATTGTATAAAATGGGTTTTTCAGCAAAGTTTTGATCATGTTGATAATTTAGAGGCCTTAGAAATTCATGTATCAAAAATGATGCAGTAGGATTATGAAGTTATGAAGGATTTTTTTCCCCTTCGTGCACTAAAAAAACTGTACTGATGATTCAGCACATTTCAGTCAGAAGCTGTTGCTTGCTTTATGATTATGTCCACATTTCTAGGGTTTCAGCCAAATTGGACAATTTTTACCTTTTTTCTTGCCTTTTTTGTCTTTATTCTATACATCATTTATCATATGAAAACAATTTAGGAAAATAATATACATTTGTGTGTAAGTATACAGACTTGATTAATGTGCTTCTAGTTCCTCATTCAATAGACTTCAGTGTTTTGTTGCAAAATGTAGATTTATTCAATGTTTTAATGTATTTTTCTGTTACTTTGCAGACATTTGTTTCTGATGCACGTGAAGGAGGAGCTTTTCAAAGGAAGCTTGCGATTGGACGCAGAGCAGGCGATCAAGCTCTGTGCACTACTGGCTCAGGCAGAGTTTGGAGATTACAACCAAAACACAGCCAAATACTGCTACTCACAGATCTATGGTCAAGAGCCCAGCCATGACACCATCAACAAGTAAGAACACTGGGAAGTGAATATTCTCAGTCAGAATAGCATTTGTTCTTCCTCCAAACAACACTAGTTCTTCCTCTGAATGCAGTAGAAAAAAAAGGAAGTGATTCAGATAGTTTTGTGTAATAACAGTGCTGTCTTTCATGTTTTTATAGTATTTGTTTGAGGCATAAGGCATTGGAGGGTGTTAGTCAGGCTTCAGCAGAATATCAAGCCCTGCAGCTGGTTTCCTCCCTCAACTACTATGGCGTGGAGTGGCATTCCGCGCGTGACTCTGAGGGACAGGAGCTGCTCATCGGGGTCGGACCAGAGGGCCTGTTTGTCTGCAAAACAGATTTCACCACTATTGAAAGGTACATATATATGACAAATATAAGAAATATTAGTTAAGTAGGTCATTTAAAGATTTAAAATAAATGTTTCTATACCATGTTTTCTGATTCAAAATCTGAATCGAATCTTTTTTCCCCAGAATCGTATACCCAGTCATTCAAATGGCCACTCAGTCTGGAAGGAATGTGTATGTGACCATCACAAAGGACAGTGGGGACAGTATGGTTCTCCTTTTTAAGTTCATCAGTCCTTGTGCTGCCAATGGACTATATCGCGCTATCACGGAGATTCACTCCTTCTATAGGTGAATACTGTTATAATTCTATTAGACTTGCTAGAGTAAAGGGATTTTCATTTTTGGATGAAATAAACCTTTAAGCGTTTACTGTTGCTGTTCATTCTGTTCAACCAGGGCTGTTCTAGTTTTTGTTTTTAAATTAGCATTTTCACTTTAGTTTTTGTTGGTTTTCACTCTGTGAAAGTAGTTTTATTTTATTTATTTTAAATTAAGTTTTAGCATTTTTGTTGTAGTATGTTATTGTTTTAGAGTCATAGAAAACAGAAAATATTTTAGTTTAGTTTTTGATTTCCCAGTTAAGCTACTTTTTAATTTGATTTCAATAAACAAAAATATTTTAATGTTATTTAATTTTAGTTATTGCTAACAATAATTCAACTGTGTTTAGTTACTGAATTTGCTTCAATTTTGAACTTGATGTAAGGAAGCAATACCTAAACTTTATGGGCTCCATTAATGATAAATACATATTGTAAATTTTTAGAAAAATGAAAACAACATTAAAACAATTTAATACCCATGTTTTATTTAACACATTTTGAACTTAACTCTTCAGGTGTGACACTGTAATGAGCACGGTGAAGATGCAATATAGCCGTGACTTCAAGGGTCACCTGGCCTCCCTCTTCCTCAATGAAAGCATTGACCTTGGTAAAAGGTACATCTTTGACATTCAGCGCACATCCAAAGAAGTGTATGACCGTGCCCGGCGAGCCCTGTTCAATGCAGGGATGGCTGTGAATGGATGTGGGAGCCCAAGAGACAGTTACACTCACTCGCCGCTGAGACAGATAAAAGTTGAAAGGGAAAAGCGAATGTGTGTCGCCTGCAGAGAAACTCACATTCTCAAGGAGAAGCTCCAAATGCTACAAGATGCCCTGACCTGCGCTCTGTGCTGCGAACAGGAGATCAATGCTGCTTTCTGTCCTTGTGGACACATGTTCTGCTGCTATAAGTGTGCCAGCCAACTTCAGGTGATTATTGCATCATTACTATCTATCTATCTATCTATCTATCTATCTATCTATCTATCTATCTATCTATCTATCTATCTATCTATCTATCTATATATATATATATATATATATATATATATATATATAGCATATTCAACCTTCATGACAATATAAAATCAAAGTGTGATTTTCTCATGCTTAGGAATCGTCATCTAAATTGACCAGTTAAGTTAATGATTAAGAGAACTTGCACTATTAGGTTTACATAACCTCTGGTTACCCTCTTAGCATATTTCTCGACATGTGTCATCGACCATTAGCTGCTGTTCAGGCTGAAGATCTTGATAATCAGACATTTTCGTTACGCAGCAGTCCTATGACCTTTTGAATTTCACATTCTGACATCACAGAAGTGTTATATCAGTTCAGTAAAACTGGCACATCACCCAAATGCATAATTAACATGAACAATAAAGAAAAAATATAGAGGTGTAGTAGATAAGAGGAATTTGTTGTATGTTAACATTCATGATATTTTACCTTCTTTCCTCTCTTACCAGTGTTGCCCAGTTTGCCGTTCAGAAGTGGACCGTGTTCAGCATGTCTATTTACCCACCTGTGCCAGTCTACTTGGCCTGGCAGAGGCAAAAACCACTACCTTCAGTGTGCCCAGCGGGACTGCCATCTCAGAGGATTGTGCCATTAAAGAAAACACCTGCCAGCTGTAGGATGGATAACATCTGCACATGGACACTATTGGCCACAGACTATTTTAAAAATACAGAAGAAATGTTAGGATAAAATATTTAGTGGTTCTATTAAGTAAGCTGAACTGCACAGAGTGAGGCTGGCTATCCAGAAGTACCTCAAAAAATTCTGACTACTGCTAATCATACTGTTATTTTTCATAGTGTGCACATTACAGGCCTAAAAATGAATAAACCGTTTACACTGGAGGCAACTGTTGTGCACGGTACACAGCAACATTTCCTATGATTTTTTTATGTACTGTATCAGAATGCACAAGTCAATACAAATGTAGTTTTTAACACTCCACATCATCAACTATATTCTTTATCAGAAAGGATTTTTAAAGGTTTATTTTATATTTGTCTTTGTTTGTGTTTGTGTATGCAGTTTTATTGTACAAATATTTCAATATATTTCATTTAATTACATGAAATGGGTTTCTTTCTAGTGCTACTGCAGTATTCACAAAATAAGCCTTTAATGCACTATATTACAAAAAGGTCTAAATAACTAAGAGTTATGTCCTCTTTTATACTGACATGTATTTCATCCATATCCGAATAGAATAAAGAGCTTTTACACACTTTTTAATACCTGATATTATTATATTTGTTTTGTTGAATTAATACTAGTATAGATTAATTCTCCAGTATCCTTTCCATGTGTACCCTTGGTCATGCAAACTGTAATACTATAGTCAAACTCACAAACTCAGACAGACTTTTTCTCTTAATCCACTCATATTTAGCTGTATTATATTTTTTGTAAATATTCAAATTTTGAACAAGCAAACATTGATTAAACTTAACATTATCTAACCAGGCAATATCAACAAATCTCTCCAACAGTGGTCCAGTCTATGAACCATGCTGTACAGTACGGAGTCCCATTGTAAAGTTATGAGACTCACATTTTGCACGTATAACTTGTATGTGGAACTAGCGATATATACTGTATGTGTTACAGAACTGATATGTACAGTGGCTGACGTGTCAGAATTGATGGCAAAGGTTATAACTAATATAATGTTATCGTGATTCTGAAGTGGCAGTACAATAGAGTACAGTAAAGACATCTACTAAATATCAGTAAAGCAAATACCTGACAGTGTTATGCTTCTTTTTACAGAGCATGGCCAGTTAAATACAATGTTGTGTTAGAAGGGAGGCCCGACTTTGAAAACCCCTGCCATAGAGGCTTTTAGTCTGTCCATCAGAGGTGGTTTAAAGGGATAGTTCACCCAAAAATTTGAATTCTGTCATTAATTACGCACCCTCACGTCGTTGAATTGTCGTTCCATATGAATTGAGCAGTTTAGTCCAAATTTTCTGAAGAGACTCGATTGCTTTATATGATTAACAGATTGAATGTAAGTTTTTATTCAAATACAAACATTTAACAAAATCCGTTGTGTTAAAGCATGTTCACTTGACGTACAAGAACCATTGAGGTTCATTCTCATGTGTTATGCAGCACATTTAAGCTTCCGCTGGAACCAGTGAGGTTTCAAGCAGGTTCGGTTGAGCTTCTGTTTGTGTTATTAATGTTTAAATGTGAATAAAAGCCTAAATTTAATCTGTTCACCACAAAGCGTTCAAGTCTCTTCAGAAAATTTGGAATAAACTGCTCAATTGATATGGATTAGTTTTACAATCTCTTTTTGAACTTTTTGAAGTGTCAAAGTGGTAGTAGTGAAACTGTCAACGGAGGGACAGAAAGCTATCCCTTGATGATGAATGATTAAAGTCTTACGATGAATGAAAGACTTATGGGTTTGGAACAATGTAAGGGTGAGTTATTATTAACAGAATTTTCATTTTTGTGATCCTATCCCTTTAACTATTTCTGCAGATTACATCAATACACCAATAGATGGCGAAAAGTCTTTATGAGTAAGTGATTGAATCATTCACTTAACCGATTCATTTAAAAATACTGATTCATTCAGGAATGAAAGTGAACAGCATACTTGCATACTAGTACTTTTACTTTTTTCTGCCATATGAAGATGGCACAAATAAAATGCTAAAAGGCAGTTCCTTAGTCATTCACAATCTTTCTTAGTGAGTCATTTTATCAACCATATTTATCAATTAGTTTAAACACACTGCTTTATTTAGAATCAAAACAGTGCAACTGTTTGTTCATTTGGAACTATTTATTTTTTTGTGGAGAAAAACTAAATTAATTGCCAATATTGTGTCTCAATATTACTCAATATTTAGGCTACATTTTGTTTATAGAAATGTTATAAATCGTTCATACAACAGTTCTGTGTTTAGCACTGTAACATTGCTAAACAACAGAACTTGTGTGATATTGCTTATAGTAGATTGTAGCCTATGCGAAATAAGAATCTTATTTAGTTGAGAAAGACTATTATATAAGGTAGTAGTAAATGCTCAGGAAATACAAAAGCTCCTCAATGCCCTGTCTCTGCTGCCCCAGATTTGGAGGGTCTGTCAACTGCAGGCCTGGAACAAGGTACAGAATGTTCTACTATGTAAAGAAAACTGCTATACATTAATATATGCTTACAGACAAACCTATAGCCCAAAGTTCATAACTCTTGCACAATTTGCATGTCAAGCTATACTTCTGGTTCAAGCTTGACATCACTACTGAGAACGGGTGTTCACATGTGTTATGTATTGGGTGGCTGGAGTTTTATGTAAAGTAGGTCTGTCACATACCAGAGGCCTAGTGTCTTAGGAGAGTTCGTATGAGCTTCAAGGCATCTAAATGAATGTGGCCTGACCGTCAAAACTTGTCACTTACAAAACTTACCTGTTTCAGTTTCAGTTTCAGGTTTATTGTCTCAAATAAAATATCAGTTCATCAAAGGAAAGAGGCAAGTAAAATTGGCACAGTATTTTATTAGAGTGATTATACTGATACAATAGATTTGTACTATACAGGAAGTTATTGACATATTCGCCAAAAGTCGAGTCCGATGTTCCTTTCCATTTCACAAAAATCAAAACAGCTACAAAAACTTGCAAGCACCACTAAATAAATGATCACTGACTTCACTGAACAGTCTTGGATGCTCTGTTCACATAAACACACTACAGTTAGAAAAGTTGAGGTTGACTTCTGTCTTAATTGCTTTTTGTCAGTTTGTAGAAAAGGAGCTTTTCAAAGAATGAGAAAAATATCACAGGTACAACGAATCACACAAATATAGTCATTTACATCAAATATATAAGAAAGTGAGAAATCAGTTATGTGCTTTTTTTTTTCTTCTTTTTTAAAGATAAGTGTCACTCTGAGGTTTAACGGGAGGTAAAATATCTAGAACTTCCTTTAAAATAATATTTTAAAAAACAATGGGATCAGTGACTGTGTATTTTATAGGTCAATCTCTAGATGTCAGGTTTGGTCTTCCAACCCTTAATGAGGCCTTGTGGTATTGCTAGAGCTAATCGTGGCTATGGACCATTGAGGCGTATGCATACAACAAATTCTGACTGTCTTTGGACAGCCATATAAAGCCATATTGTTGATGCCCAACCTTGTACATTACACCAGACTGTTTTATTTTCTCATATGAACACATTTTCATTAGCAAGCATGTGAGCTACACTCACAACACATCATCATGCTAGCTAAAGTTAGCCTTCTTTATACATTGGGTGCATGTACAGTGATGGGCTGTAGAGGGCGCAATAGTCAGCCAGTGACTTCCCATGAGTCATAGCACTGGAGCTAAAATGAACTCAGTTTTAGTTGTAACCTTGTTACTGTGTGTAACTGAGTGTTTTTGCAAAAAGTATTACAGGAAACAGAAACAGTCTTCGGGCCAGTTTCTCAACCTGAGAATTCAGTTTCACTATAAATCGCTATAACGCTTTTATGCCTTCAAGTGGTTGACAGCCTTCTTTTTTTAACAACAAGAAAAAAGGTTTTTATTTTATGCAGATGATAATAAATCACTATTGTTAGTTTGAAACAGAAAAGCACACGCTGGATAAAAGAACATTGCCAAAAACCTGACTGACTTCAAAGAAGTTATCCACAAAGTGCGCGCACACACACACACACACACACACACACACACACACACACACACACTGAGGTTTAAATGTACATAGCTACACAGGGAAAAAGAGAGAAAAGAGAGAACAACGATACATATGAAACAAACAACAGTCCAGAAACATTGACAATTTCGTAATGGTTTCTATTGTCAATATAGCACTAAGTCTTCTACCGTCTTACCAAAGATCACCATTACAATAGACTGTATTGAACAAATTGTAGCTATGTGAGGCTACCAATCAACCATCCCTTTCATTGTCCTCTCTCTTCAAAAGTGCATAAATTCCAAATCCAAATTGGACTGAATGTGCAATCAAGCATTACGTCTATAATATGAGGTCTATTGTGATTCCATCTGAATATAACCCTCGACACAACAATACCTTTACTTAAGTCAGTCAACAAACTCACGCTCATGAACACACGTATCAAAATGTATAGTTTTAGGTGACCTACAGAGCAGGCAATATGAAGTGTTAACTATAACACTCCATACATACTTGACTTTTCTATTTAACATGTCTATTTGTGCAAATAGCAAAATTCTTATATGTATTCCAAGATTTTTTGTGAATTTATAACAGCAGTTAATGGAGTTAGATAAGAATTATTTTGTGACTGTTTTGCACAAAAAAAAAAAAAAAAAAATCTGAAGACAATCCCATGTGGATTTTATTTATGGAATATAGCAATTATATTTGACATATAAAAAACTTTGTCTTATTACCTTATCTCTGTAATTTGTCATTGCAGTGTACTAAATTAATTTCTTTAAATTTGTTTAGCTTGTCCAGCACATCAAAAATAAAGACACAGAGAAAATAGATAAGGTGGATACTAAAATCTAAATTAGTGTCTCAACATTCATCATTTTCTTTCTTTTTTCTTTGCAGCGAACATACAAAGACTGTCCATGTTTAGGCCACTAGTGGCATACTACTAATTATGATGAAATCAAAATTTTAAAAGAGATCCACAGTGGCTGACATACATTAGTCTGAGAACTATATTAATTTGATGCAAACAAAAATTAGCTTGTGAGGGATTGAGGCATAGTCCATTAAAAATATCCTAGATCATGTCTAATTTTCACAAACCATATTTTCCCATTTTTGCCTTCTGGAAAATTTGATTTTCAATAGCAGAACAGATTGAACAAAGCACAGCATCCTCCTTTGACTCACTGGTTCTTGCTAATTAAATTATTATATCTGGATACATTTTATCTACATAATTTTGTTAACTTCATTAGATGATGACTTTCTTGTATAAACATGTTTTGATACAAAAAGGCCATTTCTATTAGGATAAACCTGTGAAACGTCGCTTGTTTTGAACATCAAGAATGCGGTGTCGATTTAGTTTTCAATGTATGACGATTATATTGTGTCTTTAACAAAGAGTTAATTATTGCAGATGGACTGAGAAAGGCCCACAATACTTAAAATAGTGTAAAGAAGACATCAGTAATTTAAAAATACTAAATGAGAGGTGCTTTGCACATAAAATGGATGGTAATGCACAAAATGACTAACAGAACTCAAAACTGTCTGTTGTTGTTGTAACAAAACAGAAGTGGGAATGTTTCCAACCTTTCATTAATTCGACTTCCCTTAACCTTTCTTTAAAGTGCTAATTCTGACTTGAGCGGAGACTTTTCTATAGCCAGTTTGACAATGTGAAGATTTCTTCAACGCTTTCTCACTCACAGATTCGATGAGGCAATCTGATTGGGTTATTTGCTAAATGCACATATGAGGTATGTGAAAGCTCAATATTGCATATCTAGAAGACTATCAGCAATTTAATTAAAATATAAGGATAAAACATTCAATGTATCTTGATGCTATACTTGACTAGATATGATTCAAAGTAGTCACTTGAGCAAAGCCTGTCATTCTCAGCTGACATTATAAAAGCACAGGATTATGGGGGCAGTAACAAGTAGAAGGTGGCTTCTGTCAAGATAAACGTGCTCGCACAACTCCTCGAAATCACTCGTAATAATACTCACACAAATTTCATATCTCACTGTTCACCTTTTGCCATCACTCCTTGTAATGGTCCTCATCCAGTCAAGGCCCTGATTATGAACAAATTCAGTAAACACAACAGTAGACTAAATTAGACACTAAATGTGTAGCAAAACAAAAAATGGTCAGGCATTGCAATATACAACCCACAATTGTCATGTCCAGCTGATTTAAAAGGAAAGTCTCAAGATTAATATTACATATGAGACGACTCAAATGATCACACACATTCTTGTGTAAAAAGATATAACATTACAGTAACCTGGATATGAATGTCATTGGAAAGAAACACAAAGTAACAAAAAGCAAAGTACCAAAAAGAAAATCTGCTCTTCCTTGTCCCTCTTTGAGTTCATGGCAGTGATGGGGAAAGTTTTGTGAGTCTTTGTGACTGAAGCAAAAGCATTGGACACCAAGCAAAAACAAATTTTATTCAGTTGATCAACTTTATGTGATTTCTCAAATTAATCAAGTAAGGCTAATTGACGTATTTCTTGGAAAGAAATCAACTCCCTATCACTGCTCTATGGTGTTCAGAAGGCCCTCAGCAACCTGTGCTGGAGCGGCCCTCAATGCTGACCTTCAGCTGATGTGGGAGGAAGGAAAATTTGGGTAAAATCTGAGGGTCCTCTTGCGACCTCCACATTTCTCCTCTCTCTGGGGCAGACCATCTCCTCTTGCGGCTAACTGCTCTCTCTGCACTAGATGTGTATGTTTTTTCTGTCTGGTTGTTTTGGTTGACCAGTGTCTGAGGATTTATGCCCCCGTTCTCTGAGAGGGTCAACACATTTCTTTGGTTGGAAGTCTCAACCACTGTTCCTTCGACACTATTCTCCACTCTTGATGTAATTTTGTGTCCTTTCTTAAGATCCTCCATTTGGGTTGGTCTTTCCTCAATGGACCCATTGTTTTTGGCTGATTTCAAAGGGTTGTTGTGTTTCATCATAGACGCTGAACAATTATTTTTCTTTTGAATGCTATTTTTTAGGCTTTTAAGGGTGAGAGAGATACAAACATCACCCACAGAGAGTTTGGCACAGGATAGAGCTAGCATCTGGGTGGTGCGGTCAGGGCAGCAGGATGACCAACCTTGACCAAACACAAAGAAGGGGTATTCCACCAGGACTTCTACACACACCTAAAATAGAGAAAAAATATATATATTTTAGTTCCAAAGGTTCATTCAGCACTACCGAAGATTACCGCTAACATGATTTAAAAAGAAACGGACTAACCTGGGCTTTGTTCTCTCCCACCGAGAACTGTATGATGACAGCATTGGGTGTTCGGCTGCACTCTATGCGCTCTACAGTGCTGGAGTCAATCTTCAGTTCTCCACTCACCTCTGCACTTTGCACAAAGTCCTCTGTTCGCAAATCCTCCACACGCTTCAGCTCACCGTCTGCCAACTGGATAATAGAGCCCTTCATGAAGAATGGTGGTAGACCCGCTGATGGTGATGATGGTGAGCTTTGAGGACTTGTAGATGTTGGAGGTGTTACAGGGACTGGTGAACCCACTACACTGGCTGAAAGAACAGGCAGCTGTATTTGGCTTGGACTTGGCATGGCACAGGGGGCATGACTTCCATCAGACCCTGTGATGTCTTTACCATTGGCTAGGACTGAAGCTGCAGGTGGGGATGTATTAATAAAGGTCTGAGGCAGAGCTGTTGATGCATTGGCTACACTAGGGATGACAGAACAGTGGGTGACCTCTGGCTCAGCAGTAGATGGATTGATGTTAGTGGCACTAACCGGAATGAGCAAGGAGGGGTTGCCTGAGATCACCACGTGCTGTGGCAGGTTGCTTTGATAACCAGTTACTGCTTGCTGGGGTCCACCAGAAGCACTTGTGATGTAGCCAATAATTGGGAGCTGTGTGGCAGGATAAAGACTGGTGGAGAGCTCCTGTTGGGGAGTGTTGTGAGGAGCCTGCAGGAGTGTGTGCTGGGAGATGGTGGAGGCCGGAGAAACTTGGCTGTCTGAGGAAGTAAGAGCGGACACTCTGGACATTGGCTTGCCTAGGCAGATACCTCCTCTCTCAGCAAGGTGCAAAGATGAGTGCTCCTTGGCCAAGATATTTTGGAACTCAGAGTTACTGTTTGCTGCAAGGTGGCTACTGGATACCAACATCAGCGATGTCTGCAGTCCTGCTCTGTCATGAGCGCTATAGTCTGCTGGGAGCAAAACCTGAGCTTGGGTCTGGAGGCCCAGGTTATGATTTTGCTTGTGGCTCTGGTCACCTTCTGGTTGGCTAGAGATCCCTTTGGCCATAGTAGTACTGTGCTTGACAACTGTAACCTCTCCTAGTGCACCATTTTGCACCTCTCTGGGATGGGAGTCCAGCTGCTTTGCAATGAAGCCATCGGTGTAATGTAGAACCACTTGAGAGGGGGTGAGAGCCAGGGCATGAGGGGCAAGGACAGTTGAGTGTGGATGGATTTGAAGGGGCAGTTGGACAGAAGGGGAGGAAACTGTCAAACCCAAAGGAGCACTCTCTACCTGAATGCATTGACTGTGGGAAACATTTGATATAGAAGAAATCACATGATGACTCTGTGAATCAAGGCTGGATGCTTGGGAGATGACAGCTGTTGTGGCCAAGACCTCTTGTGGTGTCCTCCGTGGCTGTGTTGGACTGGATGTGGATGGTACAATCTGTGAAGAGATATAACTTGTATAGGGCCCTATGAGCTGGAGATTGGGGGGAAGTTGTGTATATTGGACGGAGCCTATGGTTTGAGGAAGGCTTGTGGAGAGAACCGTAGGATTGGCTGTTAGCACGGTAGGCCCGGAGAAGACTCCTCTGTATGTGGAACTATTGGAAGAGAATGAAAAGCCAGCAGATGAAGTAGCTGGAGGATATTCTGTCACCACAGTGAGAGCCTTATTTGATGGTGGGGGGCTGTCAGGATCTGCACTGTTGCTCTGTAATGGGCCTGCATTGTTGGGGATGTGGGCCATGCTAGCCATGGTAGCAACGCTGGCTAGCCAAGCCAAATTCTCTCCACTCTGGCTCTCACTAACAGCAGCTGACACCAGCACCTGCTTCTCTTCCAGAGCTAAAATCTCCCGCTTCTTCGGCGGAAGACACTCATTACAGCGCTCCTGGTTAGACTTCATGGTCTTGGAGTTTTTCCTGTATTTTAACCCACTTGTCTTGATCGGTATTTTTTAGAGTTAGTAGAACTCAATTGTCAAGATTTTCATAGTTGTATTACTTTGCTCCGCTTTTACCTTGGTCTTGCGTATTGTCTGGACTCTTGTAATGAAAGGATCCATGTGCTTCATGTGGAATCATCGCTCACTGATGGTTATAAGTCCGAACCTTCATCAGACAGACAAAAAACAAAAATGAGAAACTGCATCCTTTGCACTGCCTTTGAGTCATCTGCCTAAAAGTAGCATATGTTATTTTTTTTACCTTAACATCCATTCAGTTATGACTGCCAAATAAAAAAATAGCTTGAAATGGCACATACTTGATTTTGATTAGCAACTGAAAATTGAGAGTGGTGAGTGGTGCAGGTATGACATTACTTTGTAGGCCAACCAGCAGTTAGCATCACACTGGTTCCCTCGACAAAAACCCAATAGGATTTTCCTTATTTCATCCATTTAACCAAAACCCCATTCAAAAAACCCATTGACTTCGGGATGATGGAACCGGAAGTGCTAAAATGCGAACTCGCTTCCGCGTTTTGTCCTACAAAGTGATGTCACACCTGCACCACTCTATAGCTAACTGGCCCATGCTAACCAAGCCATAACTTCAGCATTTCTACTGGCAACTCTGACTTCCTTTTCAATTCCATGTGTTAGCAGTGTAAACCGCACTTTATCAGTTTAGTGAAAAAGACAACATTAATGTTGAAATTCATTCAGTGAGTAGAATGGTAATTTTGAGTAAAATTCAAGTGATAATTTATAGTTCTATCAGGGACTTTAGATAACACATTTCCATCATCAAATCTGAATCCAAATCCTCCTCATGCTTCAAGGGCTCAAGCTCATGTTTGCATATACATAATGTCCATCTACATACATCAGTGAGGATAAAGAGAGCACAGGGTGCAAACTTAACATGCAGTGAGGGTGTGTGGACAGGAAAAAGATGAAGGAAGAGAGAGACAGAGAGAGAGAGAGAGAGAACACTGGCTCTCCTGACCCACATTGAGCTCTGCCTGCAAGCGAGCAGGGTTATTGAGTTAGAGTGTAACAGCGGAGAAGACAGAGAGAGAGAGAGAGAGAGAGAGAGAGAGAGAGAGAGAGAGAGAGAGAGAGAGAGAGAGAGAGAGAGAAAGTGCGGGAGGGGGGAATAGAGGCAGGCAGGGAGGGAGAGATCCCTTCACCACAGTAGATCTGCACCAATCACTGTCCTACTTTCCCCTGCTACAGCGTACACCACACACAGCCATTAAATGCTTCAGTCTATTGTACACAGCTCACAATACACACACGTACACATCAGCATATCCATTGGACTGATACGCACTTATGCATATGTGATTTGGTGCAGAGTGCTCATGAATCAAAGAACAAAGAATCAAAGAATGGAAGTGATCACTAGATCACAGTTTCACACTGTTCAATACATACAACGTAACAAAAATACATAAAAAACATTACATTTAGATATAACTGCAGCATTCCCCTGTACCATTTCATGCAATCACAGGGATCCATATCAAACATTTGTGAGTGACACATCCTAAAACTGGAGGAAAAACACAAAAATTCACAATGCAGGGCAGGCAGACAATATTGTTTACCATTAACCTCACCAGACAGACAGCCATTCACTGGATTGTACAAATGCTTTAATGAGAGATTGAATCTGTGGATATCAAGCCCAATCGACTAAGAATTATAATAAAATAAGACTAAGAAATATAATAAGAATTCTGAATGCAATATATGAATGGGCTTTGTGTTTCTAAGATGTACTACAGCCGTCAGTATACTTGCATGCATTAAATTGCTGGTTCCTTATATATATAAGGAGAAATCATATTTCAGCTTAGATGAGAACTTAAAAGGAAACATTTGTGAGAAAGTTTCAAGAATACGTACATTTCACACATTATTTGTATGTGTCTGTATGTCTACTTCTCTCTTACTGGGTGTTATATTTGCGTGTCTATTTGCAGGGAGTTTCAAAGAGCACTACTGAAATACACCCACAATTCAAAATAGCTAACTTAAACTAAGCCTGCAAGGCAATACAGCTGCACAGACATAAAAGTAATGCTTAATTTCTGTTTTCTTTCTCCTTTCAGTGCCACAGAGCTGTAGTCCATGACAACAACAGATGGGATGAGAGTACTAAATTGAACTAAATATATTTTATATCGCTTAAACCTACATTTAACCCTCGGAAACCTTTAGAGCTTTATTAAGACATTGTTTAATTTCTTAAATAAATCATAGTGATTTCAGTTGTAGGTTTTACTATCCCTTATAGGGACATCTAGTGGCTGGCCAAAGAGCTAGATAGATTAACAACTTGCAGTATCCTTCTAGTTCTTTAACAGCAGATCTCATACTCTGCAGGCCCACTGCAGATCAAATGTCATCAACACAACATATTCACACCAATAAACCCGTGCAAACACATTAACACTCTAATAGTAAATAAACCGATACTAATGTAAGATGTCTGAATAATTGACACAAAACAAAGACTTCAGAATGTAAATATTCCCATTTCACAAATGATCTGCTATACAAACAAATAGGTAACCAAATTTTGCTACGTATTGTAACACAAAGTTATTTCTATGCATGCAAAATCTTCAGGAAAACATTACTTGCATGGTGCTGTGACACCTTTTTCAATGATGTCATCTCAGAGATGACTGAGCCCGTGCCAATGATAATGTATACAAATACAAACATAACTTCTCTAAAATGAAATGCTCATATTAACGTCTTTCCTCAAAAAACATGCCCATCTACTAAAACGGCTTTTCACTCATGTCCATTTAGCGCCCGTAAGCAGCTTCTTTCTGCACTTAACGACCTTTTATATGGGCGCCTGTCCCTTTAAGAGGCAGTCTAGGGAGTCCTAAGCTAGACATGAATCCAAACAGAGCTGTTGCTGCCTTTACAAAGGCTAAAGCCTGTTTCTCTACTCTCACCCTACAAGCAAAAGAGCACAACATGCAGAGTAACACTGGAACATTTGCACAGAATTGCAATTATTTCTGCAAAGCCTATTGGTAATTATACTATACTAATAATATACTATAATAATACAATAATTTCTCAGATACATGCACATTATATCTTCTTCTCTTCTTGGAATTGAAGATTAATCGTGCAATAAGCATGTATGATTGAAAACCAATTAAACATTCCATCTAAGGGTGATGCCTTACCTTTCTTTATAGGGGAGCCTTTAACAACTCTCTCTCTCTCTCTCTCTTTCTCACTGCACTACGAGTGTAACTCACTCTACCCACTGGCAAGCTGTCCTTTGTCCAGGTTTAGCTCTGCTATCAGGTCACACACGCAGTCCTCTGATTTATGTCTTCTTCCATGTCCAATGTTCCCCCTGCCTTCACTCTCTTCCACTTCCTTCGACAATTGCTCGGTGGGCCGAGGGTAAAGGAAGTCCCCTTGTCTGCGCTGTTTCACTAGCCCTACGTGTGAGAGCTACAGCGTATGTTATGCAAGGCACACTGACTGCCAGCTCTCTCTCTCTCTCTCTCTCTCTCTTGCTCTTCACACATACACACACAGTGCTCTAGAGAACACGGCTCCTCCTCCCCCAGTCAGCCTCAGCAGCCTCATCAGGTATTCATTCAAAAAACACACTCCACTTGGCAGGGCGCCCAGACTACACACACATGGAGAGACAGAGAAAGAGAGCGAGAGAGAGAGAGAAGGACAGGGAGAGGGAAAGGGAGGGAGGGAGGAAGAAAAATTGTGAGCAAGGGACCGAGCATACTAGAAGGAACACGTACCCTCACGTAGACCACTGCACTCGCGAGAAACACAAACACACCACAGACCATGAAATTCTCTTGAGAGAGTCTAGTGAGGGTTTCTAGGCGTTTTCTCGCTTTCTTTCTACAACTAATTAGTTTCTCTCGGTGGAAAACTAATTTAGTGCCTCACCACCATTACGTGTGATCAGAATAAGCACATTTGCATTGAGCTATATTAGTCTGCCCTGAAATAAACCCAGAAGGTTTCCCTAACGTTAGTGTATGCTACGGTCTTGGTTTGTTTCTTTGGAAACCAATTACTGATGGCACATAAACTAACATTGCAGGGAGGTTTTGTGTGATAACGTATAGAGAACCATTGTAGCACGTATACTAAACGTTCTCTAATTGGATAAATTCATGTTTAATGTTTCATTATCATTAGCCTAGGCCTACACTTGACTCCCAGAATTGCACAATTACTCACATATTCGACTCAAAAGCCCCCTATTGTCCAACACAATATTCAAAGGTCCATTACTAAATATTAAGTATAGAAGAATACACCAAAAACAAGCACATTTTATTATAATGCAAATGCACGCACCAAAAAGCACATACACAAACATAGAAACCCATATGTCTCTCACATTAAGCATGCAAAGTAGTTGCAATTCACCCTCAGGGGGAACCACATGCAAATAGTCACTTGTTCCATCACACACACACACACACACACACACACACACACACACACACACACACACACACACACACACACACACACACACACACACACACACACACACACACACACACACACTCACATACAAAAATGTTATCTTCGCACACAACCTTGAGAAGATCTGAAAACACCCTGTGTTTGAAACACGTGCTGTCAACCAGGAGAAATGCTGGGAACATAGAAAAGCCATCAGCAATATGTAACCTCTAATATTAGCCTGGCCTGGTTTACTCTCTCTGAGCAGATCTTAGCACTGCATTGGGTGTGTTTGCCAAACCACAGACAGAAAGCCATCATATATAGTATATGAAAGGAAACTCCTTTTTGGACAACTCAACACACTAAACTTAGACTTCTTCAAAAATGGACATCTCTCAATGTGTCGTCTTCTTGATCTTGATGAGGAATCCCAATCTTCTTTTGTGTCATCAAGGTTTTAAAATCTTAAACATAAACTAATAAATATTATTAGTTTACATGAGTAAAACACACAAAAGTGACAGTAAATACATGATACAAAATTTTTCTGTTTTAAACAAGTCTGTTCTTTTGATAAAATATTTCTGAAGGAAAAAGTATCACAGTTTTCACATAATTATTAAGCATCAACTGTTATAAGACAATTCTATACATTATTTCTATACATTTTATCTTGCCAGAGGCAACAGGAGACTCTTAAGACTCAGAGAAGAATACCTGTACTATTTTGACTCTGGATGGCTCAGTGTCTAAACCCTAAAAAGCCCAACAGAGAGACAGTCTTTGATATATCTCCATTCCTTCTAATAGCAGGAGATTTTGGGAGAGTTGCTATGTTACTGTTTGTTGAGGTATTGCCTTAACCAGTCACTAGGGAGATGAGATGAAAGAGCGACGAAGTGTTCTGTCTTAGTTTCTCTGTTTCTGTTTCTGTTTTCTTCTTCTTCTTCTTATTATTATTATTAAATTACAAATACTATTGTTATTGTTAATTTTCCCATGATGCAGCATTCTCCATCTAAAACTGATCGGGCAGACCCAACCATAAGCCGTAGAGACTTGAAACTTTAAGGGCTGGTAGTACTCACACCGCCTACAACGTCACCAAAGGCGTGCCCCGAACAGCCTGACAGGGGCGCTACAGCGGTCAAAAGTACGAAATGGCTCATAACTCCTAAACCGTTAGGCGTAGGCTCAAGTGTCTTATAGCGTTGGAATCCTTGGCTTAAGACGGAAAAAAACACCCTGCTCACCCTTCAGGCACCATTTTCGAGTAAATTGAGTTTTTTTGAAAAACCTACTTTTGCAAACTACTCCTAGGTTGTTGGCCTGACCGGAACCAAACCACTGCAGAAATATTCTCTGGAGAGTGACTGTCAAAAAAAAATCGAAATTTCAATTCACGGTCGCTAAGGGGAACCAAAATGTTCGATGTGACTGGGGCCACTTTTACAAAAACAGCTATAACTTGTGAACGGAAAGAGATATTTTCGCTAAACTTGGGACACATGTTTATGAGCTCAATATGAGGTCACATGAAAAAAAAATCACAACGATTGGCCACTTGGTGGCGCTATAACAGGGAAAAAAATCATGAAAATGGCTAAAACCGCACCGCACCCAACCGTCACAAAGTTGGCATGCAGTGTCTTTGTCCACGGTGCCATGATAGTCTATGAGAACATTGGCAAATCTCAAAAAACTTAGTATGCATCATCGGCACAATGCCCTGAAGGAGCCTGAGAAGTTTCAAGCCAGCGTTTTTTCATGACTTATGGTTTGTGTAACGGTGTCATCCTTAAAAAACTTGCGATTATCTTCGAAACCGATCGAGACAAAACCACCACAGGAAATTTGAAAACAATAATGCCCAAATGTCAAAATTATGATAGGAACTGACAAAAAAATCCAATAAATGTCGCCCATGGATCGTTTTTATGTATCGACAATATAATTGTCTAAACTTCAAAACGAAATGAGATATTTACAACAAATTTGACACACATATGTATGGGCACACTTTGAGGACACCTAATAAATGTGGTGGAGATCAGGCAAGACATGGTTCTATAACTGTCAAAAAACTTGCCTGTATTGGCTGTAAATGGTCTTTTCCATCTATGATCTAATTTTATTTTTTTATTTGAATCCCCATTAGCCACTACCTTGGCTACTCTTCCTGGGGTCCCAACAAGTAAAAAATACAAAACTACATTTAATCAACAACAATAAAAAGTCAAGTCAATGAAACATACTAACCCAACATTCCTTCCAAATATCAAAATCAACAATGGTCCTTTATATATATATTTTATTTTTAACTAATTTTTCTTGTTAAATATGTAATATCAATGGTAAATCATTCCATATTTTCATTCCTCTGTACATTACAGTCTGTTGTTTTGCAGTGGTTTTCGAAACAGGAAATAAAAAACATCCCTTTTTATGCATGCCTGGTGTTAAAATTATGACTAGTACTATATAAAAGTTGAGAGTACAGGACATTAGGAACTCTAGACACAGAAATATTTCTTATACAACAAAGCAGAGAGACAATCCTTCACCGGTGCATTCTTATTATATTACTGTTCTGGACTAATTGTAATTTTTCAATTAGTTAAATTTTTTGTCTTTACTTGATGCACTCGACCACACCACTGGGCAATAATCTAAGCAAGAACCATTGTTTGCACAATTTTAGAAATACAGTGTTGAGGTAAAAAGTTTACACATCTATTAATAACTGACAAACCTCTTCCCATACCTGTTACCATATTTTCTATTTGTTTTGACCACTTCAGCCTACTGTCTAATATAAATCCAAGAAGTCTCATTTCCTCTACTTGTTCAATAGGCACACGCTTTACAGACAGATTTAACTTTCGATGCAATCAACTTTTGATGCAATTTCATGCAAACACAATGCTTTTGGTTTTTATCAAGGTTAGAACCAACTTATTATTCCGTAACTTTATGATCAATTGTATTTCCTCATCCAAAGCAGTAGACAACTGGTTAATTGATGTTGCAGGTAAATATAATGTTGTATCATCTGCATACATGACTGTCCATGCACACTTTAAAACAAGAGGAAGATCATTGGGGCACCTTGAGGCACACCTCATTGCAACTCTTTCACATCTGAATAACTTCCATTATAAAATACACATTGTCCCTTTAGACAGTTAACTTTTAAACCAATGTACAGTATGAGAAGTAAATTTATAACATTTCAGTTTATCCAATAATATCTTTTTACACATGTGCTTAAAGGCCTTAAAGGAGAACTCCGGTCAATTTTAACATTGAGCTCATTTTTTTGTAAATTTGGAGTGCTGTCAGTACAGAGAACAACGACAAAAATCGGTGTTGCCTACACCGTGTTATCCTCTTTTTAAAATTTGCACCCTGTTGACTTCAATGGGGCAAGTTTTAAACCTGCGTTTAGCCTGCTTTAACATCCTTGATTTGTAATTACAAGTGCACAGCCATGTGAGTGAGTTTATTTAGAGTGAACACGGTGAATCTGACTGCAGTAGATGTGAAAGAAATGAATAAAAGTGATGTTAATTCAGCCAGCGAAAATACCTGTATTTACATCCTGTTTTCGGTCGAAGTCCAAAGTAGTCGATTGTCGAGTTCACGCACGTGATCATAGGTACTAAACCTATGTGCGTGAACTCGACAATCGATTACTATGGACTTCGGCCGAAAACAGGATGTAAATACAGGTATTTTCGCTGGCTGAATTAACATTTTATTCAATTAACACTTTTATTCATTTCTTTCACATCTACTGCAGTCAGATTCACCGTGTTCACTCTAAATAAACTCACTCACATGGCTGTGCACTTGTAATGACAAATCAAGGATGTTAAAGCAGGCTAAACGCAGATTTAAAACCTGCCCCATTGAAGTCAACAGGGTGCAAATTTTAAAAAGAGGATAACACGGTGTAGGCAACACCGATTTTTGTCGTTGTTCTCTGTACTGACAGCACTCCAAATTTACAAAAAAATGAGCTCAATGTTAAAATTGACCGGAGTTCTCCTTTAAACCGCTTGAAACCCGATAAATGCTGCTTGCAGCTTTAATTATTTTTAGTTTTGCCCTCACTCTCAGGTCTCATAAAACTCAGATTAAACAGACATAACTACAGTAAAAGAAAAATTGGATGCGTCACAAAGAGGAAATGCACTCACAATGGTCCATGATCAGGTCCATTTTCTTCTCAAGGACATCCAGTCACTTTTGCAAACCCCTGGAGCAAAACAATATTGCATAATTCCATAATTACTGTTCTGTTTTCTGTATTAAGTACTGACACCTGTTCAGTCTTCACACTGAAAGAACGTTCACCCCACAGAACCGTCCTGAAATGTCTCAGAGATACTGAGACATGTCCTAACATGTCCAGACATGTATGGGGGACAGGACTTTGCAGTGGACACAAGCTAACATAATATTTGATGTAGTAGAGGACCAACTTAAGTTAACAGAATTTAGAAAATAAATGAATTTAATAAATAATATTTAAGACATTTTAAATGATTCTGTATGGTAGGCTATATTTCTAATTTGAAGCCAGCGAAGATAATGATGAGATAGTTACGTCATTTATTCATATAATAGCTATTCCACTTGGATTAGCAAGACTAGCCATACAAATAAGTTTGGCATGAGTTTCTCAGAACTAGCTAAATGTATGATGACATTGTTATCTAATTTTATTTCTAATTTGAAACATATTAAAATGCAATCTTGACAATCAGTTTTAGAGGTTTCGGTCTCTCCCTATTCATGGAGATAGGAGCTATTTTTGTAGGATGTTTACCAATATGGCCACTGAGAAAACTGACTTCCCCTAAAGGGACTTTTCTAATGGAAGGCAACCAGTCCGGTGCCATGAGTGATCTGTACACACTTCGAACTGGAAAGTCCCTTGATTTAGGACGTACTATGCCATCTCTGAGCATGTGGGAAGATTATGCAAGGACTTGTGTTGCCGAGGTAACAAGGACAGGGTCTACAAATTTCTCAAGGCTTCCACCTTGAGAGAATTTTTCTCTGAGTCATGCGTTATGTGAAATTGTGTGTACGCATGTGAACATAAATGCTTTTATAGAATTCACCTTTTAACACTATATTTGTCCAGCAAAAATTGTTGCATCAATGGACATTTGACATGAGGTACGGTTAAACTCTATGTAAGGTTTACAAGCAGTCACTTTAGGAATAAATAGCTCTTATATTTGGATGATTAATTGACAATATGTTCAGGACATATGACATGTTTGTGTGCTTGCAAGGCCCAACTGACTGTAAAACAGATGAGCTGTTAAACTGCTAAGAAATCACATGATCAGTTATTTGTAGTACTATTTTGCAGGTACAATGTTGTTTGGACCCCTGACTTTCAAAACTCTTCAAAAGTCATACAGGTTCGGAATGGCATTCAGGTGACAGATGATGACAAAACTTTCATTTTTTGGTGAACTATCGCTTTCAAGTACTCTATTGACTTCTTAAACAGAGCCGACCACAACAACAGACAGCCAAAGCTTTCTGGAAGTACATTTTTTTTCCATGTCTTTCAGAGCCAGTATTTCAAACATTAAGCCAAAAATAGCTCTGGCCTACACACTTCTGCTGAGAATACACAAGGAGCAAGGACAAGAATGGTTGAAGGAGCAGCTCAACCACTTTACAAGCACAGACATGAAGAACATCATCTTTGTTTTCTTTAACCATTGCCAAGGGGTTAAGGAGGCAACGTTCAGTGGTCAGAAGTGCTGAATGCCTAATAAAAGTGAAAACCCATACTGGCCACAAGATATTTGAGGCTTCCAGTAAGGAATGCAATAACATTCTCTTTATCAGACACTCAAAAGGCTTAATACTAAGGGCAAGGGAGGGGCACTGCAGCCTCAATAGTGGTTTTGGCAGCCTAACAGAGAAAGGAAACATAAGAAAACACACAAACAGCAATTATAAAACCATGCTATTATAAAGCCAAGAGTATCCATCTCTAATCACGGTCACTGCTTCGCCGCAACAGTACTGGAAAATGGTTAATTCTATGCAGAAACATGAAATGTAGAATTATAGAGCAAACCATGTGAAAATGGATTTCCTCGCTTTTGCTTAACAAATATGACATTTGTAGATTTATACAGTTGCATTTCACTTTTAATGCATAATAAATGTTGTCATTAACTATAAAAAAACATTATCAGGAATGAAAATTGTTCCTGCTCCATTATGTCTTACAGGCTGGCAAAGATTATTTTGCATATTGTTTCTGCTTTATTTCTCTCTTGGTGGAAACACTGAGGTCAACATGTGGTTTGGTCATGTCGCTGTAAATCTGTTTTTCCTTGCGTGGCAACATTATTTCTATAGACCAAAGGTGCTCAAACTTGTTACTACCACTTTGTACTTTAAAGGTACACTCTTAAGAAAAATGGTTCTAAACAGTACCAAATTTGGGTTCTTCAGCTTGTAACAATAGCAGAACCCTTTTTGGTCCAAAATAGAACCCTTTTTATAAGGTTCCATAAAGAACCATGCTTTATATAGAACCTTAATGGTGTTATAGATAACCTTTTCAACGATATTTATTTTCATCAATATTAGTATGTTAGTATCTTCATATTATTAATATTACTATGATTAATATGATTTTTTATTAAAAAAAGCCCTCTATCTGCCTGGTCTTATATCTTGTTGCCTTTATTTGGGTTTTACTTTTTTTTTTTAAAACAGCATGTTGTGTCAATTAGGTAGGCTACTTTTTTTTATCGACATGGCAGATTGTAGCAAAAATGACAGTGCTCTAACAACAGAGGTTAGCTGAATACATTAATAAATAACAATTGACATTGAGCACGATTTAGATGTAATGAAGACCAAGTTCCAGTGAAATATCTTCACAATCCCCTGTCTTTACGTCCTTCATGTGTGTATTCTGAGTGGCAGTTTCTCTCTGCAGATGATGAGGTTATGATACGTGACAGCATCTGAAATACACAATTGAGTTTAGAGTTACATTGTGTCTCTTCCATTTGTTCATGAAGGCCAAAATGAACAAAAAATGGACAGAATGAGCCCTTTACCATGTTAAAAGGAAAAAGTGACAAAAGTCATGGTATAGCTTTAATGTTTTTTTGTGACTGGGTTTGTTTAGGCATAAAGTCCTAATTTAAAAAAAATCTAACAATATGGATATCAGAGCATATCTCTGTTACTTACTTTGTGGAGAAGAGAAGATGAGTAGCTATCCTTTTAACTGAACAGAGCTGCTCACACTTACATGTTCTATTAAATTAAAAAGAGAAAAAGACATGATTGTTAGGAAATGATTGTTACAATTTACAAGTTATAATTTATAGACATTTTAACAAAGAAATCATTTACCTGTTCAGAGTATGTTGACAGTCTGTGTAGTAACTGTATTTGTATAGCTGAGCTCCAGAAAATCAGTAATGAGGAGGCTTTGACAGTTACAGATTTGAAAAACAAAAAGGCGGGAGTAAAGAACCTTAAACTCTAACACAAAGAACCATTTCAGCAAATAAAGGGTTCTTCAGGACGATACGGTACTAAATATAACTGTTACTGTGTGTAAAGAACCTTCTTTTTTTTAGAGTGTAGGGTAGGCAGTTTTTTTTATTATTATTAACACTTTATGCTACACTGGTGAATTTGTTTGCATTTTACCTTAAAGACAGAACTACTTCTGGGGGGGGGGGGGGGGGGGGGGTTACATGAGACTCACAGACAGCGGTTACACAAACAAAACTAGACAAGATACAATGGAAACATGAGGGCTATTTATACACCAAGACTAATGACTGTGAACAATCAAGACGATCAACCAATAAGAACACGTCTCCGGCACAGACACCGGCATGGGCACCGTCTCCGGCATGGACACCGGCATGGGCACGGACACCATCTTCGGCACAGACACCGTGTCCGGCATGGGCACGGACACCATCTCCGGCATGGACACCGTCTCCGGCACGGACACCATCTCCGGCACGTACACTGGCATGAGCACGGACACCGGCACGGACATCATCTCCGACACGTACACTGGCATGAGCACGGACACCGGCACGGACATCATCTCCGGCATGGACACCATCTCCGGCACGGACACCAGCACCGGCCCCGTCTCCGTGAGGGACACCGGCAACTAACCAACTGTGTTTATGTAAACCTTGCATGTATTTGTCTGTTTTAACCCAATAAGACTCGAAAGATAACTTAGTCCAGTAACCAGGCGCTGTTTGACAGGCTTTTAAGTGCATGTGCGCTTCGGGTGTATGCGCTCAGTGTATGCCGCAAGGCTTTAAAGCACATGCAAATAATGAACTTTTGTGAATTGCAGTATCACATGAGTGTAACTCGACCTCTGCGTTAACATGTGATGTGAATGTATGTCGTATTGTACAGTATGCTGGGACGGAGGCGCCAGAACTGCAACTGATAGAATACACTGTAACACGATACTACGATATTTCTTCAAAAGCAGATTGTGGAGACATTTTAATCGTCCACGATCAAAAAATCGTGATATCGCTCACCCCTATGTATACCTTCTGTGTCTTAGGACCAAAAAATGTGCATTCAGTCCGAACGCAATGATATGTTGTCCTACCTGGCCGTCAACATATGTATTTCCATACCTCCGTACCTTGCTCATCAGCATGTTGTAGACAGTCACCGATGGGCGCCGGAAACAAACAGCAGTTATCTACAGTTCCTCCTGGACCAAAACAACAAAGCATAAATGCTGCGTTCACGACATGTCGTAACCGTTATTAGAGATGGCAACAGGGGCCCGGGAAGATGTTTTAGGTTGAGGGTGTTGTGGTTTTTTTTTTTATATATTTTGGCGGGGTTTTGAATAAGAAACCATATCCAGAGTGGACGAATTATTCCTATGCACACTGCAACGGTCACAATACGACGTCACACTCTACGCGTATGTTTTAAAAAACATAATTCAATATATAAATAGGCAATACTTTTTTATTAGCTCACTTAAAGTGTTTATTACAAATAAATTACTAAATGCTAAAAATGAATAAATGTATATGAACAAAAATTTGGCGTTGCATTTACAATCTGGTGAAAACAGCACCCCTACTTTCCGCGCCTCTGGATAGCACGTTCTACTCTACTACGTCACGTTCTACTCGGAGCTTCACGTCTTCAGACTCGGATTTATGCGTTTCAATGTCAACAACACTTTCAGCGCCGACATGAATCTGCAGCAGTCAGGTGGTAGGCCTACAAGTCAGAATTCTGTAAGTTGTTTACGTTCATTATTATTGTAATGTTATGTGCTTTGAGACATGACATGAGGTTATTTTACGTCGTCTCTCGTGACGCTTGAAGGAGGCGTGGCTTTGAAGCGCACTCTAAAGGGAGGGTGGGATCTCATGCTTAGTTTCAAAGCTAGCTTGCTATTACCTTTCCCTAACTTTAATTCTAAGTTATACTGACATATTAGTAAAATACAATGGATAGTCTAAGTTTTTTTATGCAAAAACAAAAAATCCCTAATGAAGTGTAAGTGGCCACTCTTTCAGAAAAGGAAAATCTCTGTTCCTCCCAGTTATTACAGACCTTCAAAAACATAAATTTCCAATACAAGTTCCAGGTTTTGTGAATTTGTCAGGATTGAATTGTTTAGCAAACAATGATTCTGTTGCCGGGCAGACACTTTCGCTCTTGTACAGCTTGACTTAGTTTACTACTATAGCTGAATGAATGTGGACCAGATTCAAGAATGACTCATGTCAACAAATGTCCATTCAAACATGTGGTCATAAATGAGTAAGACTGTAAGGTCAAGGAAATTATCTTGTGGGTCACTTTTTCCAAACCTACAAGCACAACTTTCCAGTGGAATGGACTATTTGAATGCATTAATTCAATTGTGCTGTTTAGCCAAGCACTTTATCCCTGTCCCCTATAATCTTGTAACCTATCTTTCACAATACCGTAAATGTATTCTGATGAAAAGCATTATATGTTTACACTGTTGTATGGCAAAAATATGTTATGTTTCTTTTTTTGGAGGACCAAATATGCAAAATGCACTGCTTGTTCTAGCCGCAAGCGAAGAGGAAATCTTGAAAGCACTAAACAACCACATTGAGCTACAATATGCTGCAGTCTTGAGGTAATAAAGACAGGATAATAGTGTAGAAGCCCAAAATACCACTGAGGGTTTTATCGGTTTTTGAGAGCGCTGTTCGTTGCTATTGTTGTTTTGATCATCGATTTGGAAAAGCAGACTCGTTTTGCAAAAGCTCAGAGTGAACATCAGTCTTGGATGATGAGAAACCCAACCCTATCTTATTTCCAGCTGAATAGCCAATCAGATCACACCAATCACAGTCACCATGGCCTTTGATTGGCTACCGATGACATCATTACTACAGAAAGTAAAACACATCACCAATTAATGACAGAATGCTGTTCAATCAGCCAATCAGCTTGTTGTTTGGAAGCCCCTGACAACATGCCTTCCAGGCTGACTGTCCTTTCTTTCTCTCATCCTTCAGACAACTCAAAAACACAAAATCTTACACTAACATGACTACAGCTTTTTGAAAAGACCAGATCAGAGACACACCTGATGATGACTTTAGAGCTTGACATCCTTCTACATAATGATTCTGGGATCTTTTTTGTTTTGTTTTTCATATACAAGTCAACATAATTATAATAGTAGCATGAGGCTGACCGGTGTCCTCCACATAGCCATTACTCACAATGACGTTATATATTTGGCACTGCATATTCAATCTGACTTGCGAGATAAAGTCAGGTTGAGCGTGGCTGAGCATACTCACTGATAACTGCAATGCAACATCAGTTGTACCAGTCTGATATTAAAAGGGCTTTACAAGGTATCAGGGTCAACGAGATAGAAAAGGGAAAATATCTGAGTGAGCGATGAGGGTCTGTGTTGGAGAAAACCATTTTGTAGGTCCTAACACAATCAACCTTTCAAGATCACTGGCAAAGCAAGCCTATGCCCTGACCAGGTTTTTCAAAAGAAATGACAAAAGCAAGTTTTGAACAATATAATCAACAATAGACTATCTACCTATTATTTATTTTCCAACATTGCTGTAATTAACCTATGGATTTCATGGCTAGGACATATTCAAAGGTGTTTTTTGGTCCATATCTAATTCACAAAAACATAGGAAGTTTTACTTTCACTAAAATGCTATTTTATTATGCTAATCCTTTAAAGGAATAGTTCTGTCAGAATAAAAAATTCTGTCATCATTACTCACCCTCATGCTGTTCCAAACCTTTCTTTCTTCTTTCACAATATCCTGCTTTGTTCCACAGAATAAAGAAAGTCATAAAGTTTTGTAATGACATAAGGGTGAGTAAATGACAACAAAGCTAAATCGATTTTGCACCTGCATTATTGATTTTCAAAATATAAAAATATATTTGTATGTTACACATAAAAAAAGAAAGTCCTAGAGGTTGGGAACGACGTGAATGTGTGTAAATGATTACAGAATTTTCCTTTTTGGGTGAACTATCCCTTTAAGAGGAATTCTAGAAGAATTTGTTGTTTCTATGCAACAAAAATAACGAAACGCCATGGGAACTGCACAGTGATATAGTGTACAAAAATTCACATCTGTTCCTATACAGTGTATTTTACCATGGCTAGAAATTCAAGCAACTTAACAGAAGCCATACCATGAGATGATTACTTCACTATTTGACACGTTTAGAATCCACAGGCAGTTTACTCGTTTACATGGTAAGTCAGCAGCTCTCCCACTCCATCTACTGGCGACTCATTTCAACTGATGAGGTGCCAGATACCACAAATCCTTCCTCCATGCAAGACTGTGCATTCCTCCGGCATGGACACCGTCTCCGGCACGGACACCATCTCCGGCACGTACACTGGCATGAGCACGGACACCGGCACGGACATCATCTCCGACACGTACACTGGCATGAGCACGGACACCGGCACGGACATCATCTCCGGCATGGACACCATCTCCGGCACGGACACCAGCACCGGCCCCGTCTCCGTGAGGGACACCGGCAACTAACCAACTGTGTTTATGTAAACCTTGCATGTATTTGTCTGTTTTAACCCAATAAGACTCGAAAGATAACTTAGTCCAGTAACCAGGCGCTGTTTGACAGGCTTTTAAGTGCATGTGCGCTTCGGGTGTATGCGCTCAGTGTATGCCGCAAGGCTTTAAAGCACATGCAAATAATGAACTTTTGTGAATTGCAGTATCACATGAGTGTAACTCGACCTCTGCGTTAACATGTGATGTGAATGTATGTCGTATTGTACAGTATGCTGGGACGGAGGCGCCAGAACTGCAACTGATAGAATACACTGTAACACGATACTACGATATTTCTTCAAAAGCAGATTGTGGAGACATTTTAATCGTCCACGATCAAAAAATCGTGATATCGCTCACCCCTATGTATACCTTCTGTGTCTTAGGACCAAAAAATGTGCATTCAGTCCGAACGCAATGATATGTTGTCCTACCTGGCCGTCAACATATGTATTTCCATACCTCCGTACCTTGCTCATCAGCATGTTGTAGACAGTCACCGATGGGCGCCGGAAACAAACAGCAGTTATCTACAGTTCCTCCTGGACCAAAACAAATAATTGAATATATAATTCAATATATAAATAGGCAATACTTTTTTATTAGCTCACTTAAAGTGTTTATTACAAATAAATTACTAAATGCTAAAAATGAATAAATGTATATGAACAAAAATTTGGCGTTGCATTTACAATCTGGTGAAAACAGCACCCCTACTTTCCGCGCCTCTGGATAGCACGTTCTACTCTACTACGTCACGTTCTACTCGGAGCTTCACGTCTTCAGACTCGGATTTATGCGTTTCAATGTCAACAACACTTTCAGCGCCGACATGAATCTGCAGCAGTCAGGTGGTAGGCCTACAAGTCAGAATTCTGTAAGTTGTTTACGTTCATTATTATTGTAATGTTATGTGCTTTGAGACATGACATGAGGTTATTTTACGTCGTCTCTCGTGACGCTTGAAGGAGGCGTGGCTTTGAAGCGCACTCTAAAGGGAGGGTGGGATCTCATGCTTAGTTTCAAAGCTAGCTTGCTATTACCTTTCCCTAACTTTAATTCTAAGTTATACTGACATATTAGTAAAATACAATGGATAGTCTAAGTTTTTTTATGCAAAAACAAAAAATCCCTAATGAAGTGTAAGTGGCCACTCTTTCAGAAAAGGAAAATCTCTGTTCCTCCCAGTTATTACAGACCTTCAAAAACATAAATTTCCAATACAAGTTCCAGGTTTTGTGAATTTGTCAGGATTGAATTGTTTAGCAAACAATGATTCTGTTGCCGGGCAGACACTTTCGCTCTTGTACAGCTTGACTTAGTTTACTACTATAGCTGAATGAATGTGGACCAGATTCAAGAATGACTCATGTCAACAAATGTCCATTCAAACATGTGGTCATAAATGAGTAAGACTGTAAGGTCAAGGAAATTATCTTGTGGGTCACTTTTTCCAAACCTACAAGCACAACTTTCCAGTGGAATGGACTATTTGAATGCATTAATTCAATTGTGCTGTTTAGCCAAGCACTTTATCCCTGTCCCCTATAATCTTGTAACCTATCTTTCACAATACCGTAAATGTATTCTGATGAAAAGCATTATATGTTTACACTGTTGTATGGCAAAAATATGTTATGTTTCTTTTTTTGGAGGACCAAATATGCAAAATGCACTGCTTGTTCTAGCCGCAAGCGAAGAGGAAATCTTGAAAGCACTAAACAACCACATTGAGCTACAATATGCTGCAGTCTTGAGGTAATAAAGACAGGATAATAGTGTAGAAGCCCAAAATACCACTGAGGGTTTTATCGGTTTTTGAGAGCGCTGTTCGTTGCTATTGTTGTTTTGATCATCGATTTGGAAAAGCAGACTCGTTTTGCAAAAGCTCAGAGTGAACATCAGTCTTGGATGATGAGAAACCCAACCCTATCTTATTTCCAGCTGAATAGCCAATCAGATCACACCAATCACAGTCACCATGGCCTTTGATTGGCTACCGATGACATCATTACTACAGAAAGTAAAACACATCACCAATTAATGACAGAATGCTGTTCAATCAGCCAATCAGCTTGTTGTTTGGAAGCCCCTGACAACATGCCTTCCAGGCTGACTGTCCTTTCTTTCTCTCATCCTTCAGACAACTCAAAAACACAAAATCTTACACTAACATGACTACAGCTTTTTGAAAAGACCAGATCAGAGACACACCTGATGATGACTTTAGAGCTTGACATCCTTCTACATAATGATTCTGGGATCTTTTTTGTTTTGTTTTTCATATACAAGTCAACATAATTATAATAGTAGCATGAGGCTGACCGGTGTCCTCCACATAGCCATTACTCACAATGACGTTATATATTTGGCACTGCATATTCAATCTGACTTGCGAGATAAAGTCAGGTTGAGCGTGGCTGAGCATACTCACTGATAACTGCAATGCAACATCAGTTGTACCAGTCTGATATTAAAAGGGCTTTACAAGGTATCAGGGTCAACGAGATAGAAAAGGGAAAATATCTGAGTGAGCGATGAGGGTCTGTGTTGGAGAAAACCATTTTGTAGGTCCTAACACAATCAACCTTTCAAGATCACTGGCAAAGCAAGCCTATGCCCTGACCAGGTTTTTCAAAAGAAATGACAAAAGCAAGTTTTGAACAATATAATCAACAATAGACTATCTACCTATTATTTATTTTCCAACATTGCTGTAATTAACCTATGGATTTCATGGCTAGGACATATTCAAAGGTGTTTTTTGGTCCATATCTAATTCACAAAAACATAGGAAGTTTTACTTTCACTAAAATGCTATTTTATTATGCTAATCCTTTAAAGGAATAGTTCTGTCAGAATAAAAAATTCTGTCATCATTACTCACCCTCATGCTGTTCCAAACCTTTCTTTCTTCTTTCACAATATCCTGCTTTGTTCCACAGAATAAAGAAAGTCATAAAGTTTTGTAATGACATAAGGGTGAGTAAATGACAACAAAGCTAAATCGATTTTGCACCTGCATTATTGATTTTCAAAATATAAAAATATATTTGTATGTTACACATAAAAAAAGAAAGTCCTAGAGGTTGGGAACGACGTGAATGTGTGTAAATGATTACAGAATTTTCCTTTTTGGGTGAACTATCCCTTTAAGAGGAATTCTAGAAGAATTTGTTGTTTCTATGCAACAAAAATAACGAAACGCCATGGGAACTGCACAGTGATATAGTGTACAAAAATTCACATCTGTTCCTATACAGTGTATTTTACCATGGCTAGAAATTCAAGCAACTTAACAGAAGCCATACCATGAGATGATTACTTCACTATTTGACACGTTTAGAATCCACAGGCAGTTTACTCGTTTACATGGTAAGTCAGCAGCTCTCCCACTCCATCTACTGGCGACTCATTTCAACTGATGAGGTGCCAGATACCACAAATCCTTCCTCCATGCAAGACTGTGCATTCCTCTTTTTTATACACATTATCTGTCTTCGAATCTGTCTGACGAATACAATACAAATGGTAATCGCCCAGGTTCAATTAATGTAATCTTATACCAAAGTGAGACATTTTAGCTTTTTTTTTTTAAACCTATTTAAATAAGAATGCACAATTTATTAGTACCATATTGAGTATTAATAGCTTACGTTTTTTTTTTTTTAATTTAGTAGAGTATACATTTTTAAATCTGTTATCGGCCAATAAACATATAAAGATAAAAATGTAACTATCTTTGTTGGTTATCTTTATATGTCAGCACATATAAAGATCAGCACTGCTCCGATTTTTTTTATATTTTGCAGCTCTATGAAAAACAAAACAAAATAAAAGATATTTGCTGACAGTTTGTCCATATTCACCAAATGCACTATATTATAATTTTAGCCATTTTTGTGTAATTCAAACACTGACTATGTGGCTTCTTTGGAATCATTACTTTAAAAATGTACATATGAAAGTGTTAATGATAGAGCTTTTTATAGCCGACTCTTAGGAAATTAAATTTATATTCTTGCATACTGTATGTAAATGTGATTTAAGAAGATGAATCCCTTTTTCATGTGCTGTAAAACCCTTCATATAACATGTCTATTAAAAAGATTGTTATTGGTATAAACAGTCAATCCATAAACAGACAACACAGAAGGCTTTCTCTGGGACATAAGTGAATTATTTCGATTTGGCCATATCTATACACTCCAAAATGAATAACACGCTAACAACTGATTTAGTATGAGGCTATTTAAAGTTGAAATAATCAACTCAGCAGCTCAGGATAGTGCAGAATAGAGCTGAAAAAGGCATGCAGTGAAAATTACAGTATGCAAAACAGCTCAGCTATACAAATAAAATGTTTTTCCGGCATTTTCAAACTTTTAAAGGCCATAAAATAGAGAAGTAATTAGGAACAAAACATTCATCTGAAATACAAATGCAGCGAGTAAATTAGGATCTATAACCAAACTATATATTGCATTTGGAGAAATAAGTTCATTCCTGCTCAATTTCCATTAGTCAAAGAATATTCTAAGTAAATATTCCAATCAATATTCCACATACATTAACAGAGAGAGAGAGAGAGAGAGAGAGAGAGAGTCATGAAATGCATGTACCAGAGGAAGTTCAAGTATTATGTGGCAGCACATTTATAAATTATCTTATTTTGGCACAAGAAAATATATTCAAAGATGTCAACAGAGATGATTAAAAATACTTCTGAGAAAGCAATTCATGTCCAGAGGAGATGGGGCAGAAATACTGGAAATACCGTGTTCAGCTCTTAAAGTGTCAGTTCTTCCAGAGGCCAATAGCTTTAGTTCAGGTCAGTATGTTTTACTGCAGCTGGTTTGCTCTCCTTTGAGCTTGTTTTTGCATTACAAAGTCGGGTTGATAATGACTTCAATGACAAAGTCATCTAAGTCTGTTTCTCTTGACCACAATGGTGCCAGCCACAATGTCATACACAGTCCTGTTGTGCTGAAAGAAAAGGAGTGTGATGAATGCCGGAAAAAAGAAAGCGATGGAGAAGTTCTTGTTTAACGCTCTCACCGTAGACCTACAAGAAAATCATAAAACAATAAGTTTCAATAGAAATTTTGGAAAAAGGTCTAATTTTTTAAAAAAATGACAAAGAGTGACATTAACAGCAGCACTGACGCAGAAAGCGTGACATTTGTCGCTGGTACCACAAGAACTCGGTTTGGCTGAACCAGAACGGAGCTGTCACATGTGACCACTCGTAAGCCAATGAGAAACTTCCCTGGTGTCGCACCACCAGCTCCCCAAATACATATGATCTGAAAACAATCAAAAACAGTTATGCAGGTCTTCATGAATTATTTCGGCAGATTAATTCAAATGTTTGAACTAACCTCATAAAAGCAAACTAATATCCTGTACACTAGAGCCACAAGCATCATCTTCTGCAATTCCTCCATTGACGTGTCCTCATCAATCTCCTCTACTATGAAGTGCATGGCAAACTTTGAGATGTCCCTAAAATTAGATTTTAAATGGGCAATGATTTGGTTTAATGAAAAACAGCATGAGTGATATGTAAAAAAATATAAATAAAAGATTCCAGACTCACTTCATTCCACTCAAGTGCACAATACTAAGGATAATTGTGGCTTTAATGAAGAAAAGAATGAAGAAATCCACCATTTCCGCCAAGAACCTTTGCAGAGGAGAGGGGATATAATATTCCCTACCTAGACAAAAAATAATACAAACATGAACTGCTTTTGTAAACTGAATCATTCTAATTACGAGGTACAATTGTATGCCACATCTTATATGTCTTAATATATTGGATATAATATTAAACTCACTTTTTTTTTTAAAGACGTAAACAATATTAGTTTCCTTTAATAACAATTAGCCTAAGTGAACATAGGGGTGATTTCACTACTTTAATATGAGCATAAAATTCCAATTTTGCCATGTCTCATAGATCCATGCACAAACTTAACATAAAACTGGCTATTATAAGGAAGAAATGGTGTTTCTTCATCTCCCCTTTCTCCAATAACAATGTTTCAAACAAAACATTTTCATATGAATTTTGATGTAGCCTAATGGGTAATCATTTCATAGGTTTTGTTTCACTATAAAACATTCTATCCTGTTAGATAAAACTACAGAAATAGGCATTTTTTAAAAAAGCTGGTAAATTCAACACATTCATGTAAATGTCAATGCATCACTGAACAAATTTCAGCTAACTTTCCCAATTAGACACCCTGTTAATGTCAGTTTTTACATAATGAAGCCATAATAATAGACTTTGAGCACCTGAGAAAATCATATTTCTAAGAGTCTGGAATACTATTCTTTAATTTTAACGTAGACACTCAATCACATGCATAAACTAAACACAGTCCAAGAAGGCTCGTTTAAATCTACACAAAGTACTGAGTCAAATCCAACGCTAGCGATGAATATAATATTGCAGCTGGCAGTTTTAACAACAAAGAAAGTTAATAAAGGATGTATTAATTATTATATATAATTACCAGGCTGTTGAGCATTTCCATTGGGTTGCTGTGGTTGTTGTTGTGGCGGCAGCTGCGCAGGCGCTGTGGCAGGAGCTCGAGAACTCGGTCCGCTCGCGTCAGCAGCAGCACCCGCCGCGTTCGCACCTGCAGCAGGAAAACCAAACGGGCTGCTAAACCAGTTCCGAAGGTCTCCATTAGGCATATCTGTACCCCATGTCGTCGCTCCTGGCGTTTCATTTGTTCCTTGTGTTGGGAAACACGGTGGGAAGGAAAACGCAGACATGGCTATCCAGCTCTGCCAGTTCATATAGCTGTAGTAGTACTGCCACATCCACTCTTGTAATTTTTCGCAGTACTCTGTGGTGGTAACAGCGGTGGAGGTGTCTTGTTTGCCCTGGGAACAGGGCTTGTGAATATTTGTTTTCATGTTTTCGCCGTCCCTAGTTCTACTGTTTTTTGCCAACGATTTCTCCTTATCACCAGCGTTTTCTTCTAACTCCGCCATGACACTTTTGTTATGTGACGATTTAATCAACTTCCGGCAATATTTCGTAGTGCATAATAAAAGTAATAGAATAGAGGACATGAGCAAAAGCGCAACCTCTTCTGTTGCCTAGAGGTGTTTCTCTGTGGTATGCAATTGATGGAAATGGATTCATATTAATTCATGGTACAAAAGACATTCATATTCCTGTACAGAGAAACCTTTTCTGTTTTTGCTGGAATTTACACTTAATAAGAATTAATTAATTTATAAATATATAATTGGGAGAGCGGGGTAAGATGTGTCATCCCCCTTAAATAGCATTTGTTCTAGCATTGTTAGTGTTCTTAAATGATTAAAAATCATATCAAATGGATAACAGTATAGACACTTTAATGAATTTAACTTAAAGTACAGTGACATGACAGTGAACATCTATTACAACAAATTAGACACGATGGAGTCATGAATATCTCTCAAAACCCTTACCATGTAGGCTACATCACATTGCCCTTCTTTTACTTTGAAAATAACTCAGTCACAGCAATGTAATATCTATTTTACTTAATTCAATAGCTATTTTATTATTAAACTGTTAGCTATTTTACTGTTTTAAATTTAAATTCTATTATATTATTAAGAATTAGTTAATTTATAAATATATAATTGGGGATAGCAGGGTAAGATTTGCCACTCCCTTAAAATAGCATTTGTTCTAGGATTTTTAGTGTTCTCAAATTATTAAAAATCATATCAAATGGATAACAGTAGACACTTGAATTTAACTTAAAGTACAGTGACATGACAGTGAACATTTATTACAACGTTACAGACACGATGGAGTCATGTTTATAAAAAATGAGGGTAAGAATATGTATCAAAACCCATGCCATGTACATCACATTGCCCTTCATTTACTTCTAAAGTAACTCACAACTATGCAATATCTATTTTACTTAATTCAATAGCTATTTTATTATTAAACTGTTTGCTATTTTACTGATTTACTGTTTTAAATTCAATAATTCATTTCTAATATGGTACAGAGACACAATGGAGTCATGTTAAAAAAAAGAAGAGGGTAATATTGTGTCTCAAAACCCAGAGCCTATGTGAGACAGGTGTCGAGTGGGACAGAAATCATGATGATCATAAACCACATCAACGACAAAGTCCAATTAACTGAAGCAATAATAAGAAAATTGTGATAATATCAAGGTACAAGTTCAGAGCAGCAAAGATGTACTCTTCTGGACTGATGCTGTATTTGTGCTTTCCACCCAGTATGAGCTGCGTGTCCATCACCAGGTACTACATATAGATAATGAAAGGGAGAGACAGTAAGATAATGACAGCAGTAAAGTGGTATTATTACGACAATAACTGATTGTTGGCAGAACATAATATTAATACTGTGCCAGCTTCATACTGCACAGACTGACTCATGACATCCCCCATAAGGATTATTCATCTTTACACACAAAGCTGCACCGTATAAAGCAAGAAAGAAGTGTATTTACCACAGAGAAGACCAAAGTTCCCAACGATGCATAAAGGATGTACAAATACTGTGGAATATGAAAGTTTGCATGAATGAATATAAACAAGTAAAGATTTTTGATAAGAGAAGGAATTTGAGGATTTACCTGCGATCTCAGAATTGCACAAAGCAATGCAAATGAAAACAGCGTCCAGCCCATTGCCCATATGCTTCCTGAAGCAGCTGTGAAATCCCACTAAAAACAAGCAAAGACTGGTTTACATACTTTTTATAACATAACAAATCATTAATTTTAATAATGAAACTTAGTAATACAGTACATATGGTCTGATGTCACTGCAGTTTTGTAATGAATGTACGTACTTTAGACTGCAATGAAAACAAACTCATTGCAAGAGACACCAAAGCAGTTGCACCCACTGCCCAGAGCACTGCCTCTGCCGAATAGTACCTGAAAAGATATGTCGGTTTCTTACTATAACACTGGCTGTGTAACTAAATTGTTCAATTGTTGAAGTTCAATTTCTTGGAGTAATTGAAGTGCATTTAAATCAGTTTCAATGATGCTTTTCACTCACACTACAACTGATCCAAGGAGAAGGCCCTCTGCAATTGTCTGTGTGAGAAAACAGCACTTAGCATTTACAAAATGATTCCATTTAATGCTCACCACAATTAAATACTACAGTTGTTCTGTGATTTACTTACAAAGATCCCTAGGAAGATGAAGTTTAAGGGAACTTTCCGACGGATGTCACCACAACAGATGAGCACAATGATTAAAGCAAATGTTACTCCCCTTGTGAAATTTAAAAAAACAAAAGAAGTCAGTGTAACATATTCAGTTAAACACAATTTATGCATATTATTTAGGACATGCAGAACACACAAAAGAGAAGTGCTCACATCATAGTGTAGGTAAACCAGTATGTGCCTCTTACCCAGTCACTGAGTGTCTCCCTATAAGAAAAAGGCACGAGTGTATTAATAATAAACACACAACTACTGTCCAAAACTATTTTTAGTTTAGTTTTAGGCCATACTATTTTTATTATATTTTAAAATGCAAGTCTAAAATGCTCAAGCCTATGAAGTAACACTTAAGTACACTTCATTATCTGTTCTTTGAATTTGAAATTAATTGAAGTAGGTGTGTCAAAATAAATACCAGTCTACTTACCAATAAAGAAAAGCACAGATGATTCCAACAGTTATTAATAGTTGAACCATAAGTGTTAAGTACACTTTTCTTATGAAACCTACATGAAGCACATTTGTAGACATGACACAAAAAAATCACAAAAAAAACACAATTCTAATTTAGCACATCAAGAAACATTGAGCGTATTATGTTTTTATGTATTAACATAACCAAGAGACGGAAGTAATTTCAAGAGAGCACAGCTGACCTCTTCTTATTACTGCATCTGAAAAGCAGTTCTCGTTCTCAAAGCCCGGGGTGTACTCTGGGGGTGCGCTGTCTGGAATCCCCATATTGACATGTTCAACAACGGGGGGCATCATGCCAGCGGTGGGCTGCCCAGCATTGTGCTGCGTTGCATTGGGATATTGCGGAGGGTAATAGGGGTTGTACGGAGGGGGAGACTGCTCTGTGTTCATATTGTGTCTTTCGACAAACCTAAGTGTAAGTATAGACACACTTAATTTAGAAAATCGAGAGTTAATATTACAAACTCTGAAACTGATGCTTTTATGATAGATGTAATCCACACAGACGAAGAGGCCTATATGCCAGCATTTTTATCTAATGACATATGACTAAGATTAAAAAATGTAGGGTGCCAAATTTTCTTTATGTAAAATTGTAACAATTTCCATCTAATACACAAATGTGGCATTATGATATTGTTAAAAACAAATTTACATTAAAACTGCCACTTACCTTTTAATCTGCCACCACTCTGCTTCCTGTTGTGAGTTGTGCCGGGCAAAGTCTGTTCTCGATCAGTTTGTCTCCTGGGGGACGGCCTTTACCTAGCATCAAATCAATACACAAACATTCATGAGAGCCAAGTTCATGTGTGTGTGTGTGTGTGTGTGTGTGTGTGTGTGTGTGTGTGTTATTTTTTGTTTTAAAATTCAACAAAGAATGAAAGATATTTCACAATGAAATGTACAATTTACAGTGATGTACCTCTACTGAGTGATTTTTGTTTTTATCATTTTAATTCATTTAAATTAATTTATATCACTTTAACTACAGTCGTCTCTAAAATAAAATAAAAACGATGCTTTATTTTAGAAGACAACCTCTTTGTGATGTAATTTAAGGGATACTTCACCCCAAAATAATTTTTTACATTTTTTTATTATTACATGGCTTGGTTGAATTCTAATGTAGAATGCGGTCTGTTATTTCTTTATAACAGACCGCTGCGAAGTAACACACCGTTGCCATGAAAAACTTGGTGGCGTTGCTGTGGACGCAGGATTCTAACCGTAGAGACGGAACGGACTATTTTCTTTAGCGGAAGCAATACAATCGTTTTTAAATCAATAAACTCCTTTTTAAATCAATATTTTGTGTCCAATTATTGATTTATTTGGTGGGTAGCCATTTAATTAGCGGGATAATGTAGAGCGAGGCGGTTGTTATAGCGAATACAACCCCGACAGGCTGATCGGGACCCCGATGCGAAGCGGAGGCCATACAACCGCCTCGCTCTACATTATCCCTTACTTATTTACTCGCCACCATGTTCTCCAATTCAATACAAGTGAGCAAGCTTATAATGACAAAAGGCACATAAAAATAGTTCAGTTAAATCTGGACATATTCCTCACACAAAGCAATTGTATAAATATTTTATCACTTGAAATATTTAGAGCATAAGTAGTATGCACTACTGTTATGATACTTTTTGGAGTTTTACCTTTTTAAAAATTTTTTTTATTAGGCTACGCATTGTGTTTTAGGGTTAATGGGAATTTCTCTAAAATTCCAGGATAATATGGCAGAAAATTACAAGTAGGGCCTACATTTTCCGTTTTGTCTTTTACAGTGTAACCACAATCCATTCAACATTACATTGCATATCCTGTAGATGGCGTTAAATATATTGACAACAACTAAATGTGCAGGTGTGCTACCTAAATCATGACTAAAACATGTATCCATAAGTTAAAATGAACGGGAAAAAACAAAGATCAAGAAAATGGTCATTAATAATTCATTAGCTGCTTATTTGTATGTAAATATACCCAAACACTGGCGGATCGGTCCTGATTAATGAATAATTCATAAGCTTCTGCAGCAGGATTCATACCCACTGCTGCATGCGCAGGTTTCAAAAGCCAGGACACTCGAGCATTTGTCCCAAGAAAAAAGTCGTCTGTTACTATTTTCCACTTCCAGTGCATTTTAGTGTTTTCGGTTTTGTTCGTTGTATGACGAGCTGTCACAAACTTGGGTGAGAAAACGTCTGCAAGGTAGGTTTCCATAGCAACGTCGATATTCTTGCACGAGTTTCTTCAAGTGTCTCGTTTTAGAAGTTGCCCTGTTTGTTTTGATGCACAACCATAGCAAGGCTACAGGCAAAACGTGGGAGGGGATGCGAAGAGGGAGGGCGGGAGAGAGGGGGACAGAGGCGAGGATGGGAGGAGAGCGAAGAGAACGAGAGAGAAAACCGTTCAGCCACTGGCCATCGCCAGAGTGCTTAATATTCAATGACCTGTGATCCAAACTCACGCAGGGGACGTCAAAACAACAGTGGTTTAATCATCTCAAAGAAGGAAGCACGGGGCGAAGTGAACTGCTGCTCTTGCACTCGAAGCCAGCGCTTGTCATTGGCGATTTTCAAACTTTTTGCTTTTAAGAATTCATTCCCAAAGTCGGGATGGAACGGCGTCTTGTATCGTATGCAAATACGTCTGCTGACGTAGTTGATCATGTGGGTTTTGGCGTAGATCCCCCTGTGATCGCCAATTTTTTTCGGCTGTTGTCTTTAGGATTCGGCAGAATCATTACAATCGTACGCTTCTATTGGCCGTACACGTGGAAAAGTACGCAATTTTGGACCCGAGCTGTCATTAACCTCACATCCCAGCGTTTTCCGTTGGTGATAGGCAGGTAAGAATGGCTGAATTATTTGTGTCGGTTGGGAAAAATAGCAAACAAACCTTAAAGTTGCGTGCGCGTTTGAATACACACAATAAGTAGTTGACTGAAACGTGCTGTAAAGCGCTTCTGATGTCAGTTGTTTATTTCGGCTGAACTTTGTTTGCTCAAGGTATATCGTAGAAAGTGAGCACCAGAATAACCGCATCGACCTGACCCGATAACCTCAGTTTTAACGTTTCCAGCGCTGTGATTTGGTGTGGCTTGCGGAAAGTTTCATAGAATGGTTAAAGTTAAGAGGTAATGGGCGCGAGAACATGTCTACTTCTCTGCTGTCGAAATAAGCAGCAAAATATGGCTACCAATGTCGACATGGCGTTACGTCGGTCCAAGTGATTTTTTTTATTGGAGTCTGTTCTGCCTCAATAAAACCCTCTTTTCCATTGTAAGCCACGATCGGAGTGCTATTTCGAACTGAGAATGGTGAATTCGAGCACTTGTATGAAGTGAGCATGGCACGCAACTACTTTGATTTCGGCTTGGTGTCGTATGATGTAGGCAGTGGTGACGCCTTCCACGACCATACTGCATGGCACACGCATCAGACGCGAGCCACATTGCAGCACTGTGTTCACATCTGTGATAGTTCCCAAAATTGTCGCATCCACACTACTAGAGGGCCACAGCACCCTATATAGAGCAAACGTGCATTTCTGAAAGCTGAATATACTAATAAAAAAGTGCAGATCTGAGTTGTTTAAAATTCTTCATATGTAGCATGCAATTGATATATCGTAGCCTAAACCATCTCGGCGAATATTGTGATTCAAGTGTGTAAAACAAGCGGCCTACGCGTGATATTTGCTTCAGTGTTCAGTCAGATGGAATTCCAGATTATGGACAGTGACCGATTTCCCATCTGTCAGTCATCCCGGGCTGTTTACTCATGACCAGCAGGTCTTTCCTACTTTTCCAGGTAGTCTGAAAATCACTTTTAGAATATTTATAAGGTTTAATGGGTGATTGGAAAAAGAACTAGCTGTTTTATCAGAGGGGTTGCTTGAGTTTGAATAAAGTCAAATTGAAGGGAGAAGGGCATCTGCATCTTTAAATCTAGCAGCAACATTTGTGGGGCCTAAACATCATATGTAAATAGTTTTTCTAAGCTACTTATATTTCTCCTTCCATTGAATCTCATTACTCTGTGTAAAATACACTGCTTGTGTATTTACCACATGCTTCTATCATATCATGGACAGTATAATCAGATGTTTTATTTAGTTTACAGCATAATGTCAAATGAGAGAAACCCACTTTGGTTGCTCTGGTTTATTGACTAGTCCTAAATAACTTATTTGATGATCAGTTAGCACCACGTTTCACTATGTTGTTTATTAATCCGAGTAGATATTTGTCTTAACTTTAGAAATTGGCTTAGTAGAACTAAACAGAATATTTGTAATATGCGCACTAGAAGAAACGGCTATTCTTATGTGTTCGTTGGAAGGGCATTCTGATACATTTTCATTATCATCATCACAAGTTTATTCTGCATTGATGCCATTTTGAAATAACTTAACATTCTCACTCCGCCTGGCAAAAATAGACTTGTGTTCACCTTGTGGGCCGTAGTATGGTAACATCTCCCGTTACAAAGTTTTATTCATGGAACCAATACTAAGACAACTTTTGCAAAGTAGTGACACGTATCATCAAAAGTACAACTCTGCCTGAGTTGCTCCGGTGCAAAATGCAGTTTGTGCCAGGTGACTGGCTGGATTCAAAATGGCTGCCCGCGTTCGTGAGGAGCTGACGTCTTTGAGGAGGTGGTTGCTGCTGCCTCTGCCTCGTAGCTCGTGCTGTCGGTGACTAAGCCGACAGTCGCTGATGTCACAGCCGTGGGCTGGGCTCCTTTGAAAGCTGTGTGTTCTCTGTCGGTGCTGGTGGTGACTCCACTGAAAGCAGAGCCTCTTTGTGAGGGAGTCTGGCCTCAAATTGGAGCCAGGTTATTTATTAGTCATCACTACTAAAGCTATTAATTTCCTTCTGCAATCATGTCCTGGAAGAGAGAGTCAAAACTGATGTGTGCTACCAGCTGAAGTTGCAGTTCAAGGCAGCATACTATCCTGCTCTGTTTTCTTATTAGAAATGCTGCATAATGAGTACAACAAATCATGATTCATCACTATGCATGATCATATTCATGTCAATTCTTGCGCTCATACTCGTTTATGATTACATATTCGAGCATGTTGAGTGGCAGTGAAAGGAGCTGGGCTTCAATGCAGATGTGCCTCCGCATAGCAGATTCTTACTTGAACTAAAGAAAATAAAACAATCAGTTTGAGAAGGTTGTTTTCTTGACGAGAGAAGAGTTCAACTTTTTGCAGTCGCTCACTGTTGAGCAAGCCTCTCTGTTGCCAATATTCTGCCCTACTTTTACAGTCGTGACCTAGCTTTTTGGAGGTGTAATGGAGAGACTGCATATAACTGTACTGACCATAATATTGAGGAGTAGAATGATAAATATTTCTAACAAATGACACAGTTATTTATTTAAATGTGCTAGCTTCGCTTGATTCAGGCAGCTGCATTATGAAGTCCTCGGCTGACTTGAACTACATTCACCTTGTCTGAGCTGTTGTTCAGCTAAACTGTTATAAAAACTGTGAAAGATGGTGTTGCTCCATCAGGGACATGACAATGTTGAGTTTATGTTCATGTTTGTTAACTGTCATATCAATCCACTGACCTGTAACTTACAGTTAGGAGAAAATAAAATAAGAGTCTGCTGTCAAAATTATCTGTCATGCGGAGTGTCACTCGGGAAAGATTATTATTTTTGAACCAGTGCCTCTGAGGCCTTTTTAAAAATGATGACATTTAGATGAACTTCTAAGATCTAGCTAAACTGTTTTTTTACAGGTGAGAAGAAGCTGGGTAAAAAAAGGTGGCAGAGGACGAAAACTTGCCACATAGGACCTTACAGATATTGTGCTCTAAAAGGCAAGACCATCATTGACAGGTGGGTTGCTAATTTAAAAAGATTTGTGATGATACAATGATATAGAGTCCAAACTGAGCAGTGATGTTTGTACTGCAGTGATAAACCATGCTTTGAATAATTCAGTCATACTATGTAATTAAATAAGCTTTCATCCTTTACAGGATTTCAGACTTTGAGATAGACCGATAATAGCTTAGGATGTGCTTTTACCAATGAAAAGAGAATCGCTAGTCAGTGAAGATGGCCCATTTTAATGCAAAATGATAACATCAAAGGTGAAGAATTTACCCACTCCTCATGTCTCACTTATCTTTCAGTTCTCTGCTTGTAATATGTTTTTCCCCACATAAATATAAAGAAAATAAGGACAAATAATCAAACTACAAGCAACAGCAAAAGTAAATACAATAGAGCAAAGATACAAATAAAATAAACTGTGCTTTCAGGTAGGTCTAACATCGGTTTTCAGGTACAGAAATTGAATAAAGTAATCAAATGTAATTCAACATTGCATATAATCCTTACTATAGAAATGAAATAAAGATGAATCATTATTAAAGTTTCAAAGCTATTTAAAGTGATTTCCTTGTCTTTTGTTGTTTGGTTAACATTAAAAACACAGACAGCAGGAATACACATACATATATACACACACACATGCACAACGAACTTTAAGTGATTTGGTTAGATGCAAATGACCTAGGGATATTAAAATTATGACTGATACAGATAAACGATAAATAATTTTATTCCTGATAAGCGATAAATTCCTTGTGTTTTGTCTAAACAAATTAAAAATACTATAAAATAAAAGTCAATAAATTAAAATCCAACAAGTGAATTTAGGCATCACACCATTATAATTTGTGTTTTGATATTTTCTAGATTAACAGTGTTAAATGAATAAATTATTAATATTTTTAAAGTTTAACTTAAATTGAGCATTAGAAGATGGCCAATATAATCTAAACGTAAAAATAGGGGAAAATGATTGTGTATAAATAAATATTCAATATCGACCATCAATACAGAGCAATTAAAACAATCTCTAATAACAGTCGTTAATAACTGATATGGTAGCAATATATTGTGCATTCCTAAAAAGAGCTCATGTCAGCTGTGGCATTCATTGCATGACAAGACAATTGTGATTTATTTTCTCATTCACATCAGCATGTTGGAATGCATTGGATCAGATGGGGAAAGCTATAAACAAAAAGAGACCCGAGTTCATTCACAGTCAGTTTTCTGCCTCCCAGTTTTCTTCTCATCCCTAAAATGGTTGTGTTGGTGTCATTGTGGAGTCATGCAGAGCTTTAGATCTTAGTGTGATGTGTTATTCAGCCCTCTTGTGTGTTGTGACTCAAACTCACAGATGGCTGACAGCAGTGATCAGTGTCCAGTGGTATGAGTCTGATAAACCAGTTGTCGACCATATCAGAGGCGTAGAATCTGCCAAAATGTCTTTTTTTGTTGTTTTATAAGGAGTATTTCAGACAAAGCAGAGAAGACAAATGTTGCCATTCATTTCAGAACTGGCAGCAGTTAATGTTGTATAAATGTTATCAAGTCATCAGATCAATAGTGGCTGTTTAGAATTATTAAAACCTGTTTAATGTTGCTCAAAGAAAACATTTGCCTGCGAATGTAGTGTAGATACACAGTCATGTTAACCAGCCGGTGTTACCGGATTAGCGTTTTATTTAACAAAGTATTTCATCTGAAGCTCATAGACTCAGTGCTCACACATGACCCTGATCTCTTGATCCTCAGTGTGACCCTTTCCATGAGTATTTCATAACTCTCTGGGGCAGCAGCCATATAAGTTAGTGGTTGGCTACAGAGATTTAGTTTCTTTTGAAGACACTGTATGCTGCTGATGAGTCAGGCCTTTACAGCAGAAATGTCATGCCCTCTGTCTCTGGTTACTTAGTCAAAATTAAGCATGGTTTTCCCTGCATAATAGTGCCCAGTTTCAAACCGATGCACTGTTATTCATAAAAATGCTTTGTTTTGTGTTCTTTTTATGGGCAATTGATTTCAGATCATGTTCTTTTGAATGACACTTTTTATGGCCTCTTAGAAAGAGTCCCTCTTTTGTGGAACTACACAGGGAAATTTCCACTAATAGGGTGTAGTTTGGTGGCCCGTTACTTTTTTCAAAACATAGAGGAATTTTTTTTTCAGAACTTGCATGTTAGACAATAGGTTATTTAAAATGAGCTTAACCTAGAATGAAAATTTTGTGGTTTTAAATGCATCAAATGTCTTTACAAATAGTGATTTAGGCCTTTAACTGTAATCCAACAATTAAAATCATACAACTGTCATTTTGTCCTAATCACAAATTAAATTAAATTAAAGCTGCAGTCCGTAGTTTTTTTGGGTTAAAAATTATCCAAAATAAATTCTTGAGCAAGTACATAACCAGCCAGTGTTCAAAACTATCTGCTTGCCTTAGCTCGATTCAAAATGGTAAGCTTGTAATAATGTTTTTAATTCCAGTGCATTTCCGCAGGAAATTCAAGCATGTCTTTGCGTCATTACGTCACATAAAGAAGGTGTCTCGGCTAGTAGGCAATATTGCGTGTGAGGATGTTGGAGGTGGAGATTTATAGCCTATTCTCGCAGCACTTGATATAATTAAACTTATCAATTTGACGGCGGATCCAGAAAGGTTCAAACGACAATCACCAGTGACAACTGGAGATTCACGCGTTGTAAAACGTGAAAGACTTCGGACTGGCTACAGAAAAAAAGAGACTGCAACCGGGCCCATGCGAAAACAAGGATAAATATCGGAACAGCATTAAATGTAGTCACGTAATGCTGAGACGACAAAAATTTTAGAACAAAGTATAATTTGCACGGTTTGACGTGATATAAACGATCGCTAGATTTAATCGGCGTGATTTACTGCAATGCTTTTTTCCTCTTAATTGGTCAGAACAAAAGTGGATGTTGCTTACTTGAGCCCCTTTCACACAGCGCTTTGAACCCGGGAAATTGCCGGCAAATTGCCAGAGTGCCTTCTGTGTGAACGCAAACACGACCCGGGATTTATACCGGGATCGATCCCGGGTTGGGGACCTAGTAACATTGCCGTGTTCAGTCCCGGAACGCGCGCTGTGTGAACAAAAGCCGTAATAATGCCGTGTCGTAGTGATGACGCTGAAGCGCGGGATCGTTCGCCAGCTGTGAAACGGTACGTAATGCGCAAGTTTATGATCGAATCAGAGAAAAAAATGCACAAGCGTGGTTTCTCTCACGCAGAAATCGCAGCTCATAAGCAAACTTAAGACGCTGCTGAGACATTAAAGTCACATCGATGTCACGTGTCTTTACGGGATTTTTACGGGTTGTGTGTGAACGCACTCTGTGATTCCAGAAAATCACTGGCAGTGTGAATGAACCAAAATCAAAAGAACCCGGGTCAAATCCCGGGTCACTTTATCCGTGTATTTTCCGGAATCTCTGTGTGAAAGGGGCTTTGTTCAGACAAGTTTTTTTGGTGAAAATTTTTATGTTGGTCATACTTCCAAAACGTAGAATCTGTCATTGCGAATGCCAGTATCCACACCGGCGCAGCGACTGACAGCCGCACATTCTCCTCAAAACATAGGATTCATCCGTGCTGTGTCGTGCCGAGACACAACGAACGTAAAGTTGATAATTCTGCGAATAACTGCAATTGCAGATTTCGAACAGAGATGGCGACAAAGAGGAAAAACTGCAGACTGCAGCTTTAATTTAAAGCAAAATCAAAGCAATCTGTGAATTTATTCTAATTCATAAAGGCTTAATATTTAGCTGTATCCCATATTTTGTGTCCATGATTTTTTTTGGTCCCAAACATACTAGTCCCTTCTGAGCAAAAGCAAGCCACTGTTACTTTTTACTCTTTCTGATATTGATTGTTAATTTCATTGATGCTTAATTTTGATGTTGGTTTATTCCATATTTATTACTGGGGGGAAAAATTATAACAGGTTTGAAAAGGTTACGATTAGAAAATCTATATTTTTTTCTGACTGAATGAGGTTGATGATCAATGTTCTTTTTCCCGCAAAAATAAACACCCCATTTTACTAATCATTTGCTGAAAAAGATTTAAAAAAAGAATTTTCATACTAATCTATTTGCTGAAAGTGTCAGGAAATTAGGCGTTTATTGCAACCAGACATTTTTTTTTCTGTGTTCTCAGTATCAACAAGATGCACATGTTAGCTTTTTTTTTAAGTTTAGTTTTGCTTCCACTCAATAAGCATAATTAATGCACCCACTCATACTGATTCATGAAAAATGTATCAGCAAATACACAAGTATGCAAATCTAGAATTAATAGGATGAATACAATCTTTCAGTGTGGGTTTCACCCCGAAAGAACAGACTCGGCCAAAAATAGGAATGCGGAACGTTCCTCATCTGGATGTCTGTGGAGAAAATCCCTCCCACCTGCTGCTGGGCCGTTTCCATGGCAACGCATGAGTTCAGCTTTTTCAAGGCCTGTCCCTTGGTACCCCAAATCACTGAAAGCCTGGACACCTACCCAAAGGACTTTGCTCTGAGCTCTGTGTCATTCTCCTTCTGTGAAACTACTTCATTCTCGCATGCACCTACATCCATCCTCATTTAGACAAACTATTTTTTTCTCTCTTAAAAAATGTTTGGTTCTTATTACTACAGCCTTGAAATATAATTTATGATGCTACTCTTTATAGATTAATATATTGTTCAGCATCAGGTATACATTTTGCTGTGTTCTCAGAGACCTCATTCCAATATTCAAAAGGAGTCAGTAGTGCCCACATTTTGAGTCTAAAATTGTTGAAGGGGGTGTGATCTGTACCAATTACACTCAACACTTTTAGTCAGTATTGTCATGAAAAATAGCACTCGGTGTACATCTGTGCAGTGCTGCAGGCTTCTAGAGCCCCATTTGATGAGATTTAAATTAATTCTGCCTCAATCCCAAATTCAGCCCCCCCTACTGTGCTCCACAGTATTAACAGAGCTCAGTCTCCGCCCCTTCACAGAGGCTCCGCAGCAACATCCTCTGCTGGAAACATGCATGTCAATGCATGTGAATCCATACAGGCAACAAACAGTAGTGTTTTACAGAAACTGTAGTTCATGCTAAACACCATTGCCAGCCTGTATTAATGGTTTAGCAGTAGAGATGCACCGATGTAATGGCCGCCGATATTTATTGGCCGATTTTTGATCAATTTAAAACCATCGGCATATCGGCTAGCATGGAAAATGCTATAAAAAACAGATGGTTTATTAATGAAATCATTTATTAATTAATTGTTAATGTCTGTTGCATAATCCAATGTTTTTCTCTGGGTAAAATAATTAAATACTTGCTAAAACAAAATTAAATCTGTACAAAATACAGCAGGGCTCAACAATAAGGACTGCCTGGGGCCAGCATCAACGACGCTTGGAACAGTTTATCCTTTACACGTGTTTTTAAGCCATTCGAATTTAAATATTCAAGTGCAAGAAATGTCTGTATTCTCTCAACAGACATTTACATCGATAGTGTGGCGTTATAATTTATTTGCTTTTGGTGTACTGTGGAGTGGGTAAAACTGTTTTTAATGGCAGGCTAGCAGATACCGTTGACTCGAACTATGCAACTGGAAGGACTGGATGAAAAATGTTGAAAACTGTCTCCACTGATAAATAACACCCAGGCTAACTTGGAAATGAGGTCCGATGTCCAAAATCCTGAACCACCCCTTTAAGGTTGTGAAATTAAAAAAATATATATTTTTTGTATTGTTTTTAGTTGTTTTTTGTCATTTGCCTTTAGTGGTTTTAACCGCAAGTACACAACAATCAGTATTTTTTTTTCTTGTCAATAATGACTTTTGAGACTTGAGGCCAAGTAATGTTTCTTTTTAAATGGCTTTACACTGAACACTGTGATCATAAGTTAAGTGGTCTCATGCTTTATAATTTTTTATTGGCTGCAAGCCCTTGGCAAACACTTAAAATTGACAGTGTTTCCTTTCCTAGTGATTTTCATGGGGTAATAAATGTACTGGCTGGTTTAGGTGAATTTTTTTTTTTATGCAACCATCTTTTTCCCTCAGTGTAGCTGCTTATACCCTGTTTATTATTGCTTGTATAGCAGAACCTCTTTTACCAAAATATGAAGATAGTTAAATGTTTATGTTTCTGTATCATGTTTTATGTTCTTTGTTACTTTTTTGCAATGATGAGCAAAGGAATCAATATAAATACTAATAAATTATACAATCTTGTTGATTTTATTTTTTTAATTGTCTTTTTTTAAAAGCGGTTTGCATAATAATTAAATGTAAAAATTCAGATTTTTTTTTCTCTTCTGTGAACTTTGGTTGTCCTTTTTTGCCCTTAGCACAGTTTTCTCAAAGAAGAAAAAAATAATTGCCAGGGTTACATTATACTCATGTTCTCACAGTGAGTTGAGGCTGTGACATGAGATGCTCAGGGTCCCATCCATATTTAATCAGTCTCCAATGTACTGAGATCTGCTGAGGGCACCACAGGCCTGAGGAAGGCTATTATTGGACTGGACAATTTCGGCCTAGCACAGGATGTTTTTGCCCCTCCCACCTGGACTAACCGCCATATTGCTTGATGACTCTAATTTAATACACAGTACTAGGGTGTTTGTGTAAATGCTTTCATGTAGGAGCCTTAAAGGAACTGTATGTAAGATTGTGGCCAAAACTGGTACTGCAATCACTTTCAAATTACTGTAGAGCAGTGTATCCCCTCCCCCTCCCCCCTGACTCGAGGTTGCCAGATATGCTGCAGGATCCAGCAGGAACGTAGGCTGACACGTTTGTAGCTGCAGCTGTGGTAACTAGAGCAGAGCTGGCAACCCGCATGCTGAAACACAACTGACTTCGTGATTGGTAGATAGGTGGAGGGTGGGGCATCAGGCCAAAACACAACATGACAACATCAACATCAGTTGAGGGCTGCAACTATCACTTTTAAATGACAATATCCTGGCCGGACTACTGTTGTCAGTGATATAAGTATTTGAAATGAACATGATTTATCAATGTCTTGTGACATATCAGGGCCATTTTATGATTAATTGAAATACATTTCTTACATACAGCTCCTTTAAGACTTCAGCTTAAATTTTAATGAGGATCTGTAGTCCTGAAGTGACAATTAACAGTTGTTTTTATTGTTTTTATTGTTCAGCTGTCAAACTGCATTTTCACATGAAGTGTCTAAAGGCGGTCACACACTAGATGCGGCAGACATACAACATGCAGTATCCTAAAATCAAAACTTGTTTTTTTTATTCAATTTTTTTTATGAATCTTTGCACACCGCAGCTGATGTTCAGCTTCTATCCTGATATGACTTTGGGGACTGCTCAAAACTGCTCAATTTTATTCTGAATTCGGCTTAAAATTCTTATGTGCCATTCACAAGTTTTTCAAGTTCGACCCTAGACAACACCTTGATTATAGCCAATGTTTCAAGAACAAGTTTATCTATTTGTGGTTTGACAGCTCAAATAAAGCCCAATTATAGAGTATCTTTGTTTTCTTCATGAGCTGTGTCTGCACCAGAGTGATTTTTATACATATAGGCTAGTTCATACCTAGATTATACCTTAATTCTCATGCTTGATAATCTGTCCTGCTTCATTTGTATCTTTTCTTGTTTTAAATAGGCTGTGTGGTCTGGGATGAAGTCTCATGAAGTCTTCCATTGGAGCTGACATTCACAGTCAGCTGAAACATCCTTTACCGATCCTCCACCAGACAAAGACCTGCCCATTGCCCATCACCAGAGTCCCCCTGCACTGTACCGTCTTACTCCCTGACCATGGCTAGTCGAAGAAAGTCTACAATCCCCTGCATGATCCGACCGGATGACTTGGTGACTGCAGATGATCAAGAAGAAATGGATTCTTGCGTGGACGGTACAGAAGAGAATGGATCATCACATGTGTCTTCTAGTGAGGACTGTACAGAGAGGAAGAGTTCTGTGAACTCTCTGCAGGAAGCAACAGAGATGGAGAAACCTGACGTGAAAACACGACCACAGAGGAAACTCCAGGGAGGCTATGAGTGCAAATACTGTCCCTTTTCCACACAAAACCTCAACGAGTTCAAAGACCATGTTGATTCCAACCACCCCAATGTTATACTCAACCCACTTTACTTGTGTGCAGTATGCAACTTTAACACGAAAAAGTTTGATTCTTTGACAGAACACAATGAGAAGTGCCATCCCGGGGAGAGCAACTTCAAGTTCAAGAGAATCAAATTAAACAGTCAGACCATTCTAGAACAGACAATCGAAGGTTCAAACTGTGCAGTTATCTATGATACAACCAGCCCTCAGTCAGGAGAGGACTTTACTGCTTTTCCTTCAAACAAATCCACTACTGTTAAGATGGCTAAGTCCAAAGCAGACAGTTTACGGCTACAAGACGATAGTCCGCTGGACAAACTCGCTCAAGATCTCCCGAAAAAGCAAATCACTGCAGTGAATGTGAACGGGACTGTGATAATCCCAGATGCAACTCTTAAAGATGGCCTCTCTCATATAATGCCATCTCTGCAACGCCCACCTAACTACAACTTGGTACCAAAAATCGCCGTCCCCTTGAACACTTCAAAATACAACCCCTCGTTAGATGGCAACTTGACCCTCATCACCTCCTTCAACAAGTTTCCGTACCCTACTCAAGCAGAGCTCTCTTGGCTCACTGCAGCCTCCAAACACCCCGAAGAACAAATTAAAGTGTGGTTCACTACCCAACGGCTAAAACAAGGTATCAGCTGGTCTCCTGAGGAAGTTGAGGAAGCACGAAAGAAAATGTTCAATGGAACGATTCAGTCTGTTCAACAAGCATTCACTGTCTTTCCTGCTCAGTTAGCTCAGTCCACTAAAGCTTCACAGCCCCTTATCCAGACCGTCTCTTGCCATGTCCTTGGACAATCTGGCCTAGTGTTGGCACCAGTTACCAATGGCTCAAATCCGACCAGTTCTCCTCTCACACTAACAGTCACAAATCAAATAGCACAGGGTGTCAAGAGGCCCCATACAGCACCATTGGTTGCCCCAGAGATAAAGAGGCCTTCAATAATCCAGTCCGTTCAGAGTATTCCGAAGTCTGTCTCTCCAACACCAAGTCTTTCTTCAGATTGTGAGAAAACCCCTGATCAGATCAGAGAGCTGACCACTAGCTATGCTCAGTGCCAGTTTCCTGATGATGAAGAAGTGTATCGTCTCATTGAGACGACTGGCCTCTCCTGGGGAGAGATCAAAAAATGGTTCAGCGATCAGCGCCATGGAAACCATAAGGCAGTGCAACAGATTAAAACAGACTTCTCTTCAAAGGACAGCCAACCACATAAGCCTGTCGCCACACAGTTTCCACTACTAGAGAGAGTTAAAGGCAAATCCTCTGAGCAAATGAAAAGGTTAGAGGAGAGTTTCCAAAGGACTAGCTTTCCAACCCAGGCTGAGATAGAGCACCTTGTAGCAGACACCAGGCTCTCCAAAAATGAAATCGATTGCTGGTTTGCGGAGCGCCGTGCACTACGTGACAACCTGGAACAAGCCTTGCTCAACTCGATGGGTTCGAAAAGGTTTGAGCATCACCTTCAAAGGGGTACATTGAATGGAGTCCATGAGCAGGACAGCAGAGTCAGGGACTCACCTCTTCCCATTCTCACGTCCTCAGTGTGTCCAGAGGCCATTGATGGCAAGTCACTCTGCCTCCTTAAAGACGTGTTTGCACAAACCCAGTGGCCCTCACCAGAGGAGTACAACCAACTAGAAATCCAAACAGGGCTAGCTCGTACAGAAATTGTCCGCTGGTTTAAGGACAACAGATCTGCTCTGAAGAATGGAACTTTAGATTGGATGGAGCAATTTCAAAGTCTTAGCAACAAAAGACAGAATGGACAAAACAACTTGTTGATCACGGATCAGACACAGAGCGTCCTACAAAGACACTTTCAAGAGGCAAAGGTACAAAAAGAGGAGGGTTTTGAGAAGCTTGCAGAGCAACCAAAACTAACCAACCAGGACATCGTAGAATGGTTCACCAGTAAACTGGGCCACAACATGCCTGATATCAGCAAGAGCAAGGAACATGGACAGGGAAGTGTAGATGGTAAGAGGTGGGTTTCCTTGGCAGCTGACATTGACAGCAAAGACTATGATGCACAGAAAGTGGCACGAGACCTTGAAGTGCTGTCAGCAGAACACCGAGTGACGGGATGAAGTTGTAAAGGTAATAGTCTTATTTTATTTTAACTTGCTGGTTGATGTTTTGAATGGAGGAGCAAGACAGTTGCTTTCACAGCGTAATAGCTGTTTCTCGTGATAATGCAGCAGATGTGGCTGTAAGACACCCAGGATGTTGGCAGTCTATAATTTAGCCTTTAGAAAAACAGCTTAGCATTGAGCAGAGCCCAAATTTTGTGTTAGTTGGGAAGGGGGCAGTGTCAATTTTCGTTTTTCTTTCAAGCCTCCATCCATAATTTATGTGAGTCAAGTGGCATTTGTTGCTTGTTCTGTTGCAGAAGAAAACAGGCTGCTATGACTTAACTACATGGGCCTGATGATTAAGGAATGACCTTTGTCGTCGTGTATGGAACCAATGATCTCATATCTGGACTCTGAGGTTATCAGAGACAAGATGGAATGGGAGCATCTGTGAAACACTGTCCGGAGAGTGACCATGGAGTGCCAAAGTTTGACTGCTTTGTTGTTATTATGTGTTTGTTTTTTAAGGGCCCTTGTAAATATTTTTTTCTGTACTTCAACAGATTTGTAAAATTTTTTGAAGATGAGACTTTTGTTACATTTATAATAGGAGTCCCAAGACATTTCCTTTGACCCTTATAATGGAATGTTCAATCATTTTTGTGAGGACACAAAATCAACCCACCTGCTGGTGAAGCTGTTATAAAACACAATGTGGTCCACGATGGCACTTAACATTTCAAGTGGACACACACATACACACAAGCGGTGCTTCAATAAAAACCATCTCATTCCAGAAAACGAGGTGATATTATGGACTTTTCTTTGAACCATAAACACATTGCCTGCTCTCATACTGTACCTTATCGCCAAGGGGACAGAGCCACATGGTGGACATAATCAAAATCGAAATCAATACAATACAGTGATGCACAGCATATGTTTATTTGTAGTCATAGGCTAATTTTTTGGCAATATTACAGTAACTGCAAAATTATACTTATCATGTTGGCTTTTCCTGGTATTCAAGGCATAGTTCCATTTTCCACTACTCAGCTGTGAACTGCTTTCAGCTCGCTTAAGTGTATTTCTTTTTTTCCTGCTGCTGCTTTTAGTGTCATGTTCAGACATGTATCAGGAATACTGTACTGCTACCAAGAATCCTGCTTGCTCTTTATAAGAACCAGTCTGCTGTAATTCAATAAAACACAAATGATTGAAAGCCTGTTCTGAGTTTCATTGTTTACACAACGGTAGCATTGCCAAAGTAAAATTTAAAAAAAAAAACCCACTACATTTTTTCGGGAGCTGCTAATTTTCTTACATTAAGTTTCCATTCAGGGTGCTGCAAATTTTAAATGCAACTTTAAGGCGCCTGTATCCTGAGTGTGTCCCTCAAGACACTGAAATCAATGTACTCAAATACTGAGCACAGTTGCTGTGTATTAGTAGCATCAGTAATCAAAAATGCACTCAATGAAATGGCAATAATTGAAGCACTAAAAAATGTAAACTGAACTGACATTTTAGTAAAGCTTGTAGATTAGAACAGTAGTAAATTTTATTTGACAAGGATTTTGGCATAATCACCATGTATAATTTTAATGTGACTATCACACCATTATATACCATATGCACACAAAGGTGTCTGGATTTTGTAAAGCACCTTTATCAAAACAATGTGTTGAGGGACATTATAATATTAAACCAACGTGTTAAGTGCATACTAAATCAAATATGATAGTACTGAAAGCCTAGTGTACAAATAATAAAACGTAGGTTTTTGTTTGCTAGTCAGACTGCACATGTATCACAGGATAACTTGGTTTGATCATCAGTAATGTGTGAAAAATGAATGGATGGCAGTTTTACTTTAAATGGATTGATAAACTACTCAAGGCTGGCATCTAAATGTATAAAACAGATGGAAATATGCATCTGAATGTATGTAACAAACAGACTGAAATATGCACAGCACTTTCATCTGCATGTTCAGATTCTGATTGGTAATTCAGTTAATTGACAAATGCAAAGCATAAGCAATGCTTAAGAAACATTACAATAAATTTAACCTAATAAATTTAGACAAATGAGGTGATTAAAAAAAAAACATTTGATATAAAATCCATGGCCATTCCTAAACAATCATGCTAACAGACAATCGACACTGAACAGTTCATAGAGCAATGAATCGGCTACATTTGACTGTGAGCAAGTAATATGAAGCCTGCATATGTTGAATGATGTTGTCATAATATGGGAAACACAATCAGAGTCCCCTGAATTTCCTACAATTTCACCAACTCTGCTACAGCACATATTTTTGCAGAGTTTCTGTACACACTGTGAAACTCAATAACAGTGTGATATGACATCGAGAGTAAGAGGACAATGTAACGCTGGGAAAGAGTCCCCGTCACTTTTCCTTTGCGGGTCAGAAGAAAAGCAACACAAATGAACCCCAAAACACATAAAATCCATATTCTGCAGCATTGATGGTAGAAGTTTCTGTATTTATCCATTGACGCAAGAGTCAAAGGCTTTAGTCGTCCCCCAGACGAAAGCCTTGACCCCAGTTATGGCGACCACCACCACCGCCCCCTCCTGCCTGCTCTTGGGGTAAAGGTCTCCTGCTCGGAGGAACGCCGAATCCAGACACCCCTCCTCGTCGATTTGGGAACATCTGGTATCTGAGGGAAAAAGGAAATGATAGGAAGAATATGACAATAAAGCACCATAAGAGGCTTTTCAACACTTACCAATTTCATTCAGCTATGGATTCATAAATATTAAATATTTAATAATCAGACACCAGCATTGCTTGACTCAAAATAGGAAATTGAGGCCAGCTGTGCAGCCAATAAACTCACAGGAACTGCGGAGTGGACAAGAAGGACCTGCCACCCAGGTCCATTGGGTATTTGAACATCAGAAAGAAGTAAAGGTGGCCAACCAAGTTCCCAATCAGCTCATTGACAACACTGAAGGGAAAAAAAAGGTTATTGTTACAATAATTATTATGCCACTGTGATGACTCATTGTTATGCAGCATCTACATCAAATGACTGTGATATTTAATCATGAATCTGTGTAGGGGGAAAAGATTCTTACGAGCCACCGATGATATAGTTGAATCCCAAAATTACCCAAGGGAGATAACAAGCCTGTGTTAGTGTGAAAATTAACAGGTTTTAGTGTGGAGCATTAAAACACACATCAGCATTTCATATAAAACATACTATAGTAATGTATTGAATACCTTGAATCTGGTTCCGAACCAGAAAGATACAACCGTGTCGCGATTTAGCTGAGCCCAGACATACAGAACAGACATGATCAAAGGGATCATCAGGAGCTGCAAGACACAAGCAACCCGATATTCATGAACAAATAAATAGGGAAATTAAAAATTAAAACAACATAATAGAATTTCTCTCACACAACATAGATAAAAGATGCTTTTAACTGTCATGCAACGGTCCCTTAAATAACTAATACGTTACATTAAAAAGCTTAATTAACTGCGAATTCCAGGAGTGCAGAATAACTGTGATAGATCACGAAAGGTTGTCGTTTGATAAAGTAGCACATTTTTAGATGTTATGTAAATGTATTCATTTAATGACCATTTAATCAATATAAGATGTTTGCTTTTTAGGCAATTTAATGATTAAAAGATTATGTAAGGGAGGCAGAGGGCATTTTTTACATTTTCTTTCATAACTGACAGCTCCAAATCTACAGATCTTGTTTCGCTATAAGAAACATATGGCCATAGTTTAATACAGATCTTAAGACGAGTAATGATGCTGAAAATTCAGCTTAGCCATCACAGGAATAAATTACATTTTACAATACATGAAATAGAAAACAGAGATTTTAAATTGTAATAATATTACTGTATTTTTGATCAAATAAACGCAGCCTTGGTGAGCATAAGAAATTTCAAATCTTACCAACCCCAAACTTTTGAATGGTAGTACATACTAAAAATATGCTTTAAAAAAGATATTACACTCAGATATTACACTTTTTTATTTTATTTTAACTACTAGTGTGAAATTCCCATGATGTTACAGCAAGTCTACAACCTTTAACTGATATAATATAATAAAATAGTTTAAATTTAAAGGTATCAAAACTTTACACGGGTAAAGGGGAAAAAAAAAAAGCATACTAACCTGCATGTCCATCATTAGGCCAGTTATCTGAATTACAAATGTTAAAGGGAAATGCACATGCTTCCAAGAAAAGCTTTTGCTTGCTGTGTGGAAGTTAAAAAACACCCTTAGAGAATATTAAATAATTTAATGCAATATACTAAAATGCTGAATTCAGCATGACACTTTCACTGACTGAACTCATCTACAGTGATGTGTGTATGCGCTGCACAGATGCAAATCGTATGATGACACTGAATAATATTTGTGCGGCACTGAATGACCCGTTTATTCTTTTAAAATATAACTGTGGCAGAAAGGATACAACAATGCAAATCCAGTTGAAAAGAAGCATGAACATGTAGTCTGCAGGTCTTCCATCAAAAGCTCCTGTGAAAGGGAGAAGAGATGATGATTAGTATGGAATGCCACTTCTCATCATTTCATTTACTCTCATTAAAGGTGTACTCACTCCTTATTCCAGTTTTACACATAAACATAATATAACTGAAAACTATATTTAAAATTAACTGAACATGAAGACTGCAGTCATATCCGAAGCCTAATTAAAGCCATTTTATTTTACATGGAGCGGGTCACCACAAGGGGGGCGCCATTTTGAAATCCCATAAAATGAAAGTTCTTCCTTTATTTTGGTAATCCCCCAATTATTGGACATGTACTTAATCATGACAGTGATTAGAGCATTTTTACAACGGCATCAGTTAAGTGAAAACTTTTGTGAGACGTTGCCTCCATGCCACAAGGCATCGGTATAAAAAGGCTGTTCACACCAAGAACGATAACTATAAAGATAACTATAATAATAACTATCTCAGCATCCACATCAATTGATTATAGCATTATAATAATATATAGCTATCAACCTTGGTGTGAATGGGACTTAAAGGGTGATAACTATAATTTTAACTAGTTTTAATAATTGTACTAATTGTATGAGAACAGAAAGTCCACACCACAGCTATTACACTAACGACACAGAGAAACTATTTTTGTAATCACTACAAGAACAATTTTCAGCATTTACAAAACATTTACTGACAATCAGAATCCATCCAACTTTAAAAAGCTTGAGCATTTAAAGCTGCAGACGACATAACTGCAGTTAAGATGACTGCTGAGTCGACCAGCGCAACTTTAACAAAAAATACTACGTGCACTTTTTAGTCCAGTCAGACGCTATTCTTATTTAAATAGGTTTAATCTATTTAGGGACAAAGAAGCTACCTGATTCAAGCCTCGAGGAGTACTGGTAGAGAAAATACAAATTAACCAAGTAGAGAAAACCTGTCCCTGGGCCAACTGGGAAATACAACGTTGCAGATAATGGTCTCCATATCTGTTGAGAGAGCACAGAAAAATGATTAGTGACTTGACGCAGATCACCGTTGAACATGGCCCTAGGATTCTGGCCTATTAAAACAGATGTATCAAGGTAGTCATCAGACGTAAGACACGTAAACTGCAGTAGAGGTATAGAAAACCAACAGGCACTGAGTATACTCAGCAGTCACAATTTGTAAGCACTGCCTATTTTATGATTAAAGTGGCATCCATGCTTGCACTGCAGATTTGATTCCCTATCCATGTGCCTGAGCATGATTGCAGCTATTACACCAGACATCACGCTCGGAGAGGAACACACACTCATCTGGTCTGTTATCAAGATCTATTCTGTAATTCCCAGTCTAGGAAAACTGGGTTAGTATAGTAAACAACAAACACACAACCCAGCACAATTTTTTTTTTAAACTCTCTGGTGTTTAATTTTCTCTCAACATGCACATGCACACTTTATCCCTCTCTATAGTCTCCGGCTGTCACGTCCTCCTCCCTTTCCCCGTATCCCTCCCTCCCTCACTCCTAGTGCTTTCTCTCCTCCCTCCGGCACACACAGAAACTCTGAGCTAGCAGGGTTTTTGGGTCTGGGGCACTGTGAATCCGCTGAGCAGCAATGCTTTGATGTTGGCTCTGCGGTAGCCAGGCAGTCCAGCGGCCCCATCGCGCACTGCAGCATAAATCACGCCAGCTCGCTTGTGTGGAGAGGTGACCTCTGTGCACTGCAGCGCAGAGAAAGTGGGTTAAAAAGCACAGCAGGATTGGTATGCTGCGAGAGGACGGGAAGAGGTTTATTTGGCTTAAATGGTTCCTTCACAAGACAAATGTGCCAATGTGAGCACTGGTTCACTTTGACAGAAGGATTTGTGTTGCCCTTAGCTTGGCAATATACACTCTTTAAAACTTATCTGTACTATCCTGTGTTATTTCTCACTCTATTGTGCCTATATCTGCACAGAAACACCATATGAATAGGACCTCAGTGTCTACGTACCTAAATTGCAGCTATAAAAATTAAACAGAGGTTAATTAGCCATTAGCAGAGGTGCCTGGATTTCAGGTGCATCACTCATAAAAAAAGGTGTCATAGGAAACATATTAAAAGCAATATTTGTGCCTTTTACAAGCTACATTATCCAACAACTGACAGTAAAAACTCACTGTTAAGGACATAGAGATGTGACATATGCTAAATGCCACAAAAATCACTAGATAGTGTTATGTGGGTTTCCACAATATAAAATAACTTTTTAGGATAAAAAAAAAAAAAAAAAAATTATATATATATATATATATATATATATATATATATATATATATATATATATATAATAAATAAATAATATATATATATATATATATATATATATATATATATATATATATATATATATATAATAAATAATATATATATATATATATATATATATATATATATATATATATATATATATATATATATTATGACTTTTTTTCTACTCACTATAGTACTGCACTGTTAAATGTAGTATTTAATTGTACATTTGAATTAAATATGTCTTTCATGAAATTATTTATTTTAATTAAGATTTAGACCCCATTCTTACAAACACCCATCCATCACATTGTTTTACTCTTTTAGCCCACAAACAAATAGCTTTCCGCCACCTGGTGGAAATAACTGGCACCGAAAACAATAAATATTATATTTCTAATGATTAATGAGCGACCATGATTAATTACATATTTTTACATATTTAAAAGCTTAATATTTTACAGTTTAGAAATACTGTTAGAATTAGGCTAGACATTAGAAAAGCCGACCTCCACAATGTGGAAAATAGATACACTATTATTTATATTATTTTCAAAGTCGAAAAACTCAAATATTTTCTAATCAGATATAGTAAAGAATGTTTTTTTTTTTGTTTTTTTTGGCATCACAGTAAGAAGAAAGGCTTTTCAAAGAAAAAAGAATAATTTAGCAGTCTTCCCGGAAGTAGTCTCCAGACGCGTACTCAGCTGTCATTGGTTGAGCACAGATCAGGCTGGGACGCGTTCAATGTTACGGTTTTTGCTTTTCTGTAAGTGCGCAACTTTTAAATCAAACTGCGTTTTCTGCCTTTCAACCTTATAATATAGCGCCAGTATAACAATTTTAATGTTGACTTGACAGATAGATGGAGGGAGGGATTAAATATGTTAGAATATTGTCGAAGCACATATTGCCCATGTGTTACGGTTTTGCCATCTCTTACGATTCTTATTCTGCATTATCGTTAAACATCGCATGAACTATTCGTTTCGACAACTTTTAATGTCTAACATGCAAGCTACCTAATCTACAACTAAATATTATAACACAAAAACATGTAATTCAGGCAATCGTGAGTAACGTTAGTGTGTACGCAACCAGACTTTATAGACAGCATTATATGCTAATCAAAAAAACGTCGATCATAATCATCATCATCCACCATAGACATAATATGTCTATCTCATCAACAACAACCGCTTAATGTTACTACAGCACTTGTAGCCCATGTGTGGGCACCTGTGTAACGTTACTTCTGATGAGGCCTACAAGGCCTTGTCATCGCTGATATTGTCTAAAGTTTCTGTAAAGTTACTGTTTATTTTAATCTTAACTTACCTGGAATTTATGAAAGAATGCCTCCGGCCATAACACAAGATACATAGGACCGATTAATCCCAGCTTTCCTATTAGCGGCACAGCAATTGAGCCAGCAAACCAGTAACGGGTGATGAAAGGGATGTTTTTAAACCAGTCCCCGATATCTGACATCTTGCCATATGATTTAAGACCCTGTAGATTCTCTGTCTGTTATCCGCCGATGCAGGTTTGGAAAACGAGCAGGTGCAACAAACGAAACGCAGAAATGCTGTTTCAGTCTCCTTCTATTTTGGTTACCCTGGTGTACGCAACCCCTTCACAGTTTAGTTTACATGACGTGGCCGCGCACAGACGCGTCCTTGTTGCGAATTTCCGTTCAATTTGACTGTCAAATTAACAGTCACGCAAAGTAATATGGACTTTATACGAAGTCGAAAAAATGCTGATATTTGAAAATTTAGCGTTTTGTCAGCGATATAGTTTTTTTTTGTTACAAACTCTGTCACAATTATGTGCAGCGTAGTGGGTATTTTAAGAATACGTTATGATTTTAAAATCGTTAGAAGTCTTTTATGTTGACGTGTCATTCTAAGCGTTTTGAAACCGGAAACGACTAGTGGCGCTACTTTTGGTAAAGCGAAGGTGTTTTTTTTTTATTATGTTTGTATAAATATCGCATTTAAGTCATTTTAATGTGTCAAAATGCTATTACCACTTAGGTCAATAAGTTGCTAATAAGTTTTGTCAAAGAGTTGACTAAACAAGAATACAAATAAACCTGTATGACTTTCTTTTGTTTTACAAAAAAGTGTTCGGCAGAATGTTTGGGACTGCCAGCCTCAATCACTTACATGTTTCCATGTAAAAAAACAAGAATGGTGATGACTAAAAAGCTGTCATTCTGTCCGTCATCGCTTTTATGTTCGCGGTAAAAAACCGCGAAAGTCATACAGGTTCAAAGAACTGGAGAAATTATATTTTTTGGTGCACTATCGATTTGTAATGTTCATTCCAGTGCGCTTTTGTCAAAGTAGGTGAAAGTGAATGATAAAGCTGCACGTGTGTTTGTGGGTTGAATTTGTGTTTGTTTCTTTTCCAGCAGTCCCATGCCTTCTAGAGATGTCTCTGAGCTCAGTACAGTCCACCGTATCCACTCTGAAGTCATGTCAAACAGATATTGGAGCTTGTATGGACATGATATCAGACGTTGCGCTGGGAATAGTCGAAGCACAAGGTAAGCAGTCAATGTTTATCTTCAATTAAACTGTATTTTTACATCAACACTCAACAGCTGTATATATATATATATATGTGTGTGTGTCATTTTATTCAGCATGGATATATAAAATTGATCAAAATTGCAGTACACAGTGCAAAAAAAAAAAAACCAGTTCTGCTGCTTAATATTTTTGTGAAAACCATGATAATTATTTTTTTTAGGATTCTTTGATAAACACAAAGTTCAAAAGAATAGTATCTATGTGAACATTGTATGTAACATTAATAATGTTTCTTGAGCACCAAATCAGCATATTACTGTGATTTCTGAAAGATCATGTGACACTGAAGACTTGAGTAATGATTCTGAAAAGCTTTGCTTTCACAGGAATTAATAATTAAAAAAAAAAGTATATTCAAATAGAATTAAAAAAAATTATAGAATTATACATAAGAGGCTTCTTTCAGAAACAAAAAACTGTTGAACGGTAGCGTAAATCCGTGATTTTGATAATATCCACAACATGCTTCTTTTTGCCTATTATATATGTCTTAATATGATGCATATATTTATCTTTGTCCCAAATATTATCATTTGTTTTTCAGACATACTTTTCAAAGTGTACCTTTTTTATTGAATTTTAGGTATGGATAACAGTTCAGCTCTAAAGAAACTGGAAGACATGATTCTGGAGTGTTCCAGACTGGACAGAGAAATCAATTGTTTTGTGGAGTCTGTTGATGAGATGACTGCCCAGGTTTGTCTTGCTGACTACTGCCACAAAGTCTTTGTCAAGTCACCCATTGAGCCACCCTTGCTTTCACTCATATGTTCTGCAGGTCAGACAAGAACCTCCGGAGGCCATGGTTCATCTGAGAGAGACTGTAAAGGGCCGTTTCACCGAGTTAATGTCTGGAGTTTCAGACGCAGACCTGCAAAGGCACAGCAAGGTGATTGCCTTCAAAGACAGTGTCAGGAAATATGCCATTCAAGGTGGGACACAACACTTCCTGCAGCACAGCATTCACAAAACGTGTCATAAGTGATGCCATTCCTCAATGTATATTTGTACATATATGTATATGCAGCAGGTCAAACTGCAGATGAGAACGAAGGGGAGGAACTGGATGAGGACATTGCTGTTACACAGAGCCAGACAAACTTCATCTGCCCTCTCACCCAGGTAAACATACACTTGATCAAGTGCACAAGATGTTATGGCTCTTGAGTTAAAAGTTCACATTTGTGGAGGTGTTTTTGTGTGTTATTTGTATTGCATGAATAATAAACTTACCGAAATGTTATTTTACCTTATCTTGTTCTGACAGGTTGAGATGGTCAATCCAATGAAAAACAAGATATGCAATCATTACTATGACCAAGGGGCTGTACTTGAAATGATTAAGGCCAAGCACAAAAATAAGAAGACATTTCGGTATGTAGCCACTGCTCAGTTCTGTCTTTACCTTGTCCCAAATAAGTATACAGTTAATTCATTCCCATATCCTGCCAACAGCCAGTGTCAATGTAAACTTTAATTGAAAAGAAAGAAAAACTAATTTTCTTTTTTGAATGAATTTATTCTTCAGAAATCCTTCTAATATGCTGATTTGCTGCACAAGGAACATGTTGAGCTGCTCAATAGTTTTGTGGAAAATGTCTTGGAAAACAGCATTTATTTTATATAGCCTATAAATTTGTAAAAGTGTAAAATGTCAAGTCTTTACTCACACTTTTGAGCAATTTAATGTATCCTTGCTAAATGAAAGTTTAGAAATGAAATCTTACTGACCCCAAACCTTGTATAAAACAGCCACTGTTACCCACTTTTCTGTCATTTTTCACAGCTGTCCAAAGGTTGGCTGTGATAACACAAATGTTCAGCAGTCGGACCTCGAGTTGGACTTGGTTATGAAGAGAATGATCCAGAACCACAAGAGACAGAGCAAAAAAACTTAATCGGAAACTAAATCAGTCCCGCAGATGTTCCTAGTTGTTGTTTAAAATGGTTTGCCTGAAAATTGAAATCTAGAACTGGAGGCTTTTTTTTTTTTTGTAAAATATGGTTCGTGTTATAGTTAATATATAACACATTTTAAGTTCATGTTTGAAATACAAATATAAACGCACTATGCTTACCAATGCTGACTTTTTTTTAATAAACAATAAATATTTGTTCCTTCTCATATTGCCTCACTGTCAAACCACAGATTACCTATACATTTTATCCTGCAATCCTTAGTCAATGAGAGTAGGACTCTTTTCATCTGTCAATGAAAATAAAACCTGCTTCCTTTCAAAACCCAATTCACAACCAGATGTTTATTCAACAATTGCACTGTAAAATAATCCATTCGAATCAGGACAAAAGCCTGTTTTATATTACTCCACCAATGTCACAAAGACATGAAATCAGCATGAGACATGAAAAACCACTGGGCATTAAAACCAGCTTAAATTGTACAGGTTTATTATAGTATCTTCTCCAACTCTTTGACTGCCCCAAAAACCTTAAACTGTGTACAACTAACTAAAATACAAACTTTGGAAATTTGTCTATGTGGAAAATTCAGAGACACATTGAGACATAAAAAGGACAGTCTGATTGGTTACGCCCCGTCAATATGAAACCAGCATCCGAATTTGCCCCAAAGACCCTAACAGACATATACAGGAAAAGGATCTCATGGTCAAAAGTCTTAGATGGTTCTGTGTGACTAATTATTTCATGAGACTAAGGCCCGGTTTCACAGACAGGATTTAGATTAAGCCAGGAGTAATCCATAGTTAAAATAGGACATTTAAGTAGCTTTTATAAATGTGCCTTAGAAAAAAATATTACTGATGTGCATCTCAAGACAAAACAATGGCACTGACATGTTTTAAGATATGTCAGTGCAAGTTGCTTTCAGTTATAACAGCTCAAACATGCATTTTAGGCTTAAGCCTTGTCTGTGAAACCAGGCAAAAGGGACACAGGCATCGACCCATTTAACCCATCACTTAAGTCTTAAACCAAGAGCTTCCCATGCATTGAATTTTCATAATTTTGACATCACAAACAGCATCTCATGGAGTATAGTACCGAACATTAAATCATTTTAATTCGTACATGAAAAATGAGCACTCAAACCGTATGACATTTATATAGACCAAAACAAATGGTTTATGTTTATAGATCAAAAAATGTGTCTTTTGCCCTTAAGAAAACAGTCTTGTGTAAAAGCCAAAAGAATAATTGTCTCAACAAATGCAAAAAAAATAAAACAAACGCAAAGGCATCTCCACATTAACTGACTGTATTTGAATGAAGTATATTTTGAATACGGATACGTACTTTCTTCCAAAACACCTTTAATGTTACATGCATTGGACATTGTTCTTCCACATGATGTGCATTTAAAAACAAACCTTATGTGACTGTCTGTTTATCAGATAACTGAACATTTATATTGATGAGAGCTCTGTTGGACAGCCCTGCGAGCTCTTTGTCCTGGTCCATCCTTGTGAAGGTTCAACGCACTAATACTGGGAGTCTCTGAGTCCGTTTCAGTGTTGGTCCATGTCCCCATGTCCCCATGTCTCTTTGCACCAGTCCAAGCGTGGTGGAGGGTTGTATCTGTTGTGATTCTGAAATCGCCACGGTGGTTCTATCCAATGGTGATACCAAAGCCACACTGAAACTTGTTCTTGCGGTGGTTAAGGAAGGCGCCTAGAGCTAATGACAGAGGAAGGGGAAGCAGCTTCTTTTCCAGCGTCGCTCCCACCACCCAATTGCTATCTAAAGAACCTGAAGAACAAGGTTGAAGAGGATAGGCAAGTTTAACAGTAGAACAAAACTGGAATATTCATGGAATAAGTAGGGCTGAACGATATATATATATATATATATATTAGGGCTGGGGGATTTAACGCGTTAATCTTTGCGATTAATTTGAGATGTTTAACGCGTAAAAAAATAAAATAACGCAGCACTTTTTTTTGCCTCGTTTTAATGATTTCCTGTTGCGGCTGCGGCTGCGGCTTGAAAAGGTCGAAAATATGCCGTCCCGCCCCTCCGTGTTTGGCGATCAGGTTTCATTCAAAGTCCGCTCATATAATGTGAAATTTCTCTGTAGTAGACTTCTGTTTGCAATAGCCCTACTGAGCTGGTATAGTCATGCTGGGCAACAATGGTAAAATTACCTGCTCTGATCACATGCTCTGGTAATAATAGCTTTGTAGGACTATATTTTATTTTGATAATTAGTTAAAAAAAAAAAAAAAAAAAAAATCTGTTAAATTGATTATGTTGATTGATTATTGAAAAATAATAATATATTGATGTTTAATATTATTTGAATATAGGGCTATTTTCTGTTCCTTTTTTTCCTGTGTTGTTTAATTTAATTAGGTGATTCTAAGTTTAAATATTAATGATTAAAAGCTTGGGGGAAATGCAATTAATTAGTTACATTTTTTTTTTGCAATTCCCAGCCCTTTAAACTTTAAAACTAGCAACGAAGCAACACTGAGTTGCTTTATTGAAGCTTATTGTATTTTGTATAGTAGAGTATTATGAGAGACTTACTTAGTGAGTTTTTACTGCTTTGCTTTACCTGCATACCTGCTTTTATTCATAATCACAAAATCAGTTTGAATGTCCGCTGAGGAAAGCAATATCTTTGTCCTTTGAACAGTTAAGGGGATTTTCCATGACAGCACTAGGCAATGCATTTGTAAGTTTTATAAGGTGTTGTCTAAAGTAAAAACAACGTCCTTGTTTACAACCTTTTAATACAAAAGTCATTACTACTGACTCACTCATAAAGACAGTCTTTGCTGCAATCCAATGGCACACAAAATCAGAAAAAACTCTTAAAACTACCTTCCGTCACAACAATATTAGGATTTGTAAAATTATGGTGGGTTTGCTTGTCCGCCATGACACTTGCTATGAGAAATGCTGCTAGAAATGCTGCAAGTGGAGTAAACCAAACGGTTTCCATGTGATACTGGTAGAATATCACATGGCCAGAAATGGCTCTCAGCCAATCATATTTGAGAACCAGAACTCAACTTTTGAAACCGTTCAAGAAAAGCCTTCCAATACCTTTAAACAGCAGATTTGCTTTGGGTACATCCAACTGATAACCAAACGACATGCTTGTGTCCTGCATCCGTGTGCTAGCCTCAAATTCCACCCCAACCTGGAGCTGTGGGAGGTTTTTAGATTCAGAAAAGTGAGTTTAACAGACAACGGGTCTTAGCTTAAGTAACAGATCCGTCATTTAATTCAACTATATATGAAGTACCTGGTCATTGGCTTTGTGGTAGTATGACGCATGTGCACCAGCTCCTCCAACAGTCAACGTGGCGACATAGTTACTACCTGAGGATGAAAAGGTAGCAGGTCCAATTAGTACATTTAATCAAATTATGATTTTTGCCAGACCCTGAATAAAATGTGATAAAGAATGATCTGGAAATGATTACCTGTGTACCTGCCCACTAATGATGTGACAGTGCCCTCCTCTCCTGGTCTCTTGTGATAGACCAGCTCGCCCCCCAATACCAAAGCAGGAGACAAGGACTGGAGGTAGTGCGCAACGATGATACCTATCAGACGAAACATGAATGTGAACATGAGCTCCTACTAGGGCTGGGCGTTATGATGATATATATATTGTTACCACAGTATAAAAAGTCTATCCTTAAAGATTTTGCTATGTTGTGCATATCGTGGTATGTAAACATACAGCACTATCAACACTTTAGAATGATGAAATGTATGAATAAGAAAATAAAGAATGGGACGCACACTCCCAAAGTGCGTGCATGGAAAGCACCCCTCTTAGTGGGCGATGGCAAATTTGGGACGTGTTTGATGTTAAAAAGTGTTAAGCACAATAAGCCGACTGACACAGTGGTAAGCGTGTGCACAGAAAGCCGCGTCTCTCAGCATGCGATAGGGAATTCAGTTCTCTTTCACGTTTTATTGCGCTTGAATGGTCGTATATACACACGCAATTATGTCAAATTGCTCATCGTGTGGAGTATTCATGTAAACACTACCAGTTTTGTCTCAAGTGAAAGTAAAGGGATCGTCATTAAAGGGATAGTTCACCCAAAAATTTTTATTTTGTAATCATTTACTCACCCTCATGTTGTTCTAAACCTGTTTGAGTTTCTTTCTTCTGTTAAACACAATTTTTTTATATATATATATATATATATATATATTTGAAAATGTTGGTAACCCGACAGTTGACAGTAGCCATTGACTTCCATTGTATTGTATTTTTTTCCTACTATGGAAATCAATGGCTACCGTCAACTGTTTGGTTCCCAACATTCTTCAAAATATCTTTTGTATTCAGCAGAAGAAAGAAACTCAGAGGTCTGGAACAACATGAGGGTGAGTAAGTGATGACAGTTTAAATTTTTGTGTGAACTATCCCTTTAATGTGAAGCAAACAAAAGAGAAAATAACTTACTGTTCTTAACTGAATAGTTTTGTTTTTATCTTTAATAAGAATACATTTATATTTAATTCATACAGTGAAGACTATGCAATATCTTATTTTTATATTAGATTATTAAATTAAGTTTTTTATTTAAACTACATGTTAAATAAACCTATTACCATCACAGGAACAAATTACATTTAAAAAAAATTGTAATAATAATATTTCACAATATTAGAGTTTTTTTTTTTAATCAAATAAATGCAGTGTCAGTGAGCATAAGAGACTTTAAAAAAATGTAAAAAATTATATATACAGGTGCTGGTCATATAATTAGAATATCATCAAAAAGTTGATTTATTTCAGTAATTCCGTTAAAAAAGTGAAACTTGTATATTATATAGACTCATTACATGCAAAGTGAGATATTTCAAGCCTTTATTTGTTATAATTTTGATGATTATGGCTTACAGCTTGTGAAAACCACAAAATCAAAATCTCAGAAAATTAGAATATTACATGAAATCACACAGTAATTACACAGTAATCCCATGGTCATTGAACCAGGTTTTGGTTATTTTGGCAGTGTGGGCAGGTGCAAATCCTGCTGGAAAATGAAGGAAGCATCTCCATAAAGCTTGTCTGCTGAAGGAAGCATGAAGTGCTCAGAAAATGTCCTGGTAGACGGCTGCGTTGAGTGGACAGCACAGTGGACCAACACCAGCCGATGACATGGCTCCCCAAACCAACACAGACTGTGGAAACTTCACACTGGACTTCAAGCATCTTGGATTGTGTGCCTCTCCATTCTTCCTCCAGACTCTGGGACCTTGGTTTCCAAATGAGATGCAAAATTTGCTCTCATCAGAAAAGAGGACTTTGGTCCACTGTGCTTTATTACATCCAGAGTCAACGCAGCCGTCTACCAGGACATTTTTAGAGCACTTCATGCTGACTTCATTTTCCAGCAGGATTTGCACCTGCCCACACTGCCAAAAGAACCAAAACCTGGTTCAATGACCATGGTATCACTGTGTAATTACTGTGTGATTTCATGTAATATTCTAATTTTCTGAGATTTTGATTTTGTGGTTTTCACAAGCTGTAAGCCATAATCATCAAAATTATAACAAATAAAGGCTTGAGATATCTCACTTTGCATGTAATGAGTCTATATAATATACAAGTTTCACTTTTTTAACGGAATTACTGAAATAAATCAACTTTTTGATGATATTCTAATTATATGACCAGCACCTGTATATCTTTTTTTTTTTTTAATCTTTCAGACCCACAATTTTTAGCGGTAGTGTGTATTACGATAATATAAATAAATAAAATAAAATAAAAAATAAATAAAATTTGATATAGTAATTTTTGGAGCTTGACAGTCATGGTCAATAGCAAATGCAAGTTTGTTACCAGATCCAACAAGAACATCTGGGTTGCCAAGGGTAACAGCAGCTGTGAAGTCATCGCCACGGTATTCTGCATCACATTGCCAGTTTACAAACTTGTGTTGCTGCGTCTGTAACCCATCATTTAGTCAGGCAATTAATAACAGAACACTATACAGCACTGATTTTCTGAACAAGTAAAAAAAAAAGAAAAGAAAAAAAATAGAATTTAAGATTTATTAGGCCATCTAAATTCTTAAAGCTCAAGAAAGAATACAATTCTTCTCACAAAATTATAGGAATTTTTTTTCCCACAGTAAGTCTTAATCAGATCTACTGGATCATAATTTGTTCCATTTCCATAAAATTCTGACTGCAACCAGCAAACATGACTGCAAAGCTGTACATACCTGAATGGCCAATTTAGAGCGAACATTGTTGGTCAGCTGATGGATGATCTGTGCGTTTAGACTGCCTGTGTTGTCCATGTCACCTACCATAACTGGAAAAGACTAAGGGGGGCAGATAAAAAAAAAAAAAAAAAAGTGTGAACATCACATTCTACTACTCTTTTCATTCTGAAACTATAATGATGTAGCAAGTTGACAGAAAATCAAAAATCAAATTTCTGTCAGCTCAAATGCAACTAAGACGCTCACCTCTGCAGGTCCTGTTTGTTTGCTGCCCACATATGTGGCTCCAAATCTGTAACCCGAGTCCCCCAAGGTGCTTAGAGTAATTGTGTGACTAACCTGAGGAAGCAAATTAAGATGTTATACACTATCAGTCAAAAGTATGGAATGATTTTTAGAAACAAGTCTCTTATGCTCTCAAAGGCTACATTTATTTGATCAAAAATACAGTAAAAACAGTAATATTATGAAATATTAAAATTAAAAGAACAGTTTTCTATTTTTATATATTTTATATAATGTATTTTTTAATAAATTATTTTATGAATTTTCAGCATCATTACTCCACTCTTCAGTGTCACATGATCCTTCAGAAATTGGTGCTCATTTATTATTAATGAATCTTATTATTATTACTTAATGTTGAAAAAAAAAAAATTATGCTTTACATCTTTGTGGAAACAACGATAAATGTTTTCAGCATTCTTTGATGAATAGAAAGTTTAATGAACAGCATTAATTTAAAACAGAAATATTTTGAAGCATTCTAAATGTCTTTTCACTTTGATCAATTTAATTTATCTTTGCTGATTAAAATTATTAATTGCTCTTTGTTTCCATTGATCTTACCCCACACGTTTGAATGATAGGCATCACAATTTCCTCAAAAATATTAAGCAAAAAGGATCATGACACTGAAGACTGTAGAAATGGCTGCTGAAAATTCAGCTTTGCAATCACCAAAATAAATTCCATTTAAAAAAAAAAAAAGTGTATATAGTATAGAAAATGGTTCATTTAAATTGTTTGAATATTTCAAAACATTACTGTTCTCACTGTATTTTTGACCAAATTAATACAGCCTTGGTGAGCATAAGATACTTTTTTCAAAAACTTTAACAATTCTTAATTATTCCAAACTTTTGGCTATGTATATATGTTGTTGTCCTTTGATCTTTCAATTCTAAAAATAACAAATAAATTATTCAAGTGCTTGCAAATCCCATTCACACTGTGGTGACTGACCTGGAAGTGATTGCTCAAGCCCTTGTTGACAACCAGGCGTACCCCCTCCATCTGCACAGGGAAGAGCTCTGAGAAGCAGACCAAAAGACTAAGTAAACAGAACATAGATTGTGGGACCACAGGAGCAGTGCAAGCAAATGAGCCTTAGACAAACCTTTGCATTTGCGATGACATTCTTCAAATGTGCCGGGGTTGGGGCGAGAGGCCTCTGCATCTGTCCCGGGCTGCCCTAGTGTGCCTGAGGAGGCTGGGACTGCAGACACTGGGGGCATAGTGAAACCTGGTGGTACCGTCACTAGACCTGCGCCCCCTGGGGCACTGCCACCCCCTGAGGCCGGAGGAGGGTTTGGGGAGCTGGCAGCCAACACACTGCCCATGCTGAAGGACAAGTCAACAGTATGGTAACATTGAAATAACATTAAATGTTATAACACTCTCATTAACTTCAGGATGATCTACTTCCACTGACAACAACCATAGGGCAAAAGGTCACGTTTCTACAATCGAAAGAATACCGACAATAAACAATATAGTTCTGCTTCTGCCAACTGAAAACCTTGATCTCTCCAGGTTTAGACAACCAGCGAGTAACGTTAGTCGGCTGCGACTCACTAAATATGAACACCAATTCTGTGTGCACAGCAACGACTAGAATCTGGCTCACTAGAGAAAAGTAGTGCACTAGCATGTGGAGCTTCATTCACGCCTCATTGACTAAATAGCAGGTAAGCTAAGGTTAATGCTAGCTAACTAGCTAACGAGTGAAAAAGAAAGACTGGCACATTTCTAAATGAGACGCGCGAAAGAAGCTGTATTATATGCTAGCTGGACAGTCGTTTCTATCAACACATGACGGACTAATTATAGCAAGTGTATGACTATAATTTATGTAACTATTTGCAGGCCTCGTGCTATACTCACGTTTAGCAATGCAGTCCAGTTATACGGCTGAGAGGCACCGGTAGGATGACAGACTACGTAACCGACGTCTTGGCCCGCCCATTCCGGCTATATTGATAGATCATTGGACAAAAGACACCACAACTGTCTGATGATTGGCTACTGAATATGGCGTCCTTGTGAGGTAATCGGGGAAGGAAATACGACGGTTCGTGGCGTGTATTCTACACTCCTCTGAAGTTACACCAGAGCCCATTCTCTGGTTACACTTCAAGGGTATGAGGGGCTGTACATTTGCATTTTATTCATGCATGTTTTTTGTTGTAAACATTGACATTAAAAATAGACGACAGGATGTTCTTTACTATAAAGCAAGTGTATGAGTGGTGTCATAGGATTCTTTATTATCTTTAATAACTGCCATTCAGATTTGAAACAGTTTACATTACAAATAAATAAAGTTTTTAATATATTATTATTTTATTCCAATGAATGAATCATTTTATATAAAGTAATGAAAATGTTTTTTATATGTTTTTTAGATGTCCCTGATTTAAGTTTCCACCTGGACAAATCATAAGAATTGTGAGAAAATATGAAGAGTTCAGATGCAAAAGCCTCTAAGTGCCATCTGAAATTTTCTTCTAGAATGATCATTTTTATCAAGCTTGTATATTTAAGTTCAGTAATTTCACTTAAATGACAATTAATAGGTAATTTTCATTGCCATTTAAGTGAAATTACTGAACTTAAATATGAGCTTGATAAAAATGATAATTTTAGAAGAAAATTTCAGATGGCACTTAGAGGCTTTTGCATCTGAACTCTTATGTTATATTACAATATTATATTCATCATGAATTAAATTGTATTTTTATATTTTATCCTCAAAAGTGTTCTAGTGATACTGAATTAAATTGATACACTCTTTGATTTTAAACATTGAGAATGTTCCTCCATACATAATATAAATACAATACCAAATACATTTAATATATTTACATTAAAATATTTTAATCATGAAAGTTCATTTCTCTACAATGAAAGACTAATAAATCCTGCACAAAAACCAAAGCTTTGCCTATAATATTGCTTTTGACGCCAACAAGATTTTTAGCTCTAACTATTGTTCTTACTTTTTTTCCCATCACAGCACAAAAAAAGTGTGATATTATAACTTACCGTACATGGCCTCAGGCAGGGGCTAATATTGATCTTTAACAGAATTGGCTTTTCTTTAGCCTCCCAAAGAGGCTGAAGTGCTTAAGAGATTAATGTCTGAGAGTTTCTTCAATTTTAGCCAAAGAGCCCCACAGTCCTGTTTGTGTTGTAATTGGCAACTTGTTCACTTTTTTTAAAACTTGCCTTGTTTGGTTGTTCAGTTTGTTGGTATTGTGTGGGCTGAGCCATGTGGCTTTTTCCATTCTGTTCATAGTGGTTCTAAACGTTTTATAACGTTAATCTCAAGCTTCACTGAACAAAATATAAATCAAAGCATGCATGTGGTTACACCACATCATGTAGTGTAACCTTTTTTTTAAATTTGTGACTCTAAAAACAATTTTAACATTATAAATGCTTGTGTGAAAAACTTGCTTATTTGCCTTATTTTAAATAATCCATGTAGATTAAGAAGAAACGTGATAGAATGCAGCCATTTACACAAGCGAGCTGTGAATTTATCTGGTGGTGGTGAAATTCAAGGCACAAAATAGAAAATAGATTATAACCACATCGACCTAAAACAAGGTTGAAAAAACATGGAAATTATAGGAAACAATAGTTCAAGCATACTTGCCTATACTACAAAAATAATAAGCATATTTATTCAGTACCAATAACAATTAGGTCACTCACATGACAAAATTATAGTTTCCTTGATTTAAGGTATTTAGAAAAGAATACAAACATCTGGAGAATATGCTGGACTTTATTTCGTTTAAAAGAGAAGGGACAAAGTAGGCTGGCATTGACATTTGGAGCAAAAAGCTTTGGCCATTATCCCATAAATCCTCGCAGTAAAACATACAGCTACTTAATACAACACATGGCAGAGAGCACAATTCAACACATACAACAGGGGACAAAAGTGTACACTTCAAGAGCTACCAACTTTATTACAGCTGCCATTTCATCTCAGCATGTGTGCTGATATGTTGTAAAAGACATTACTTCGATTATTTCTGTGCATTAGACACCATCGGGGAAAGACTGAATCTGATCAATCACATTACATTGTTTCAATGAAATAAAACCTGACTGTTTCATCTGGGGAAAATGAACAACCTAAACTGTCTGTCAGTTTAAAAAAAAAAAAAAATGTAGGCTGAACTGTTGAAATTAAAAGTCCTGCCCTACCAAACATCTGAGCTGGGATACCTGGTTGTCAGACACAAGCAAATCTATTGCTCACCCAGCCAATGCTGAGGTAGGTACTGTTCACTACCAACAAACCGGTGGGTCAAATAGAGAACAAGTGATTTATGGGTTTGAGGTATTAGACAAGTCTAAATCTAGCTGGTAACAATTTCTTCCACTAACAATCCTGACCAAAGCAGATTTTTTTTTTTTTTGCACTGCACACCTAGAGCGCTCCCTCCTACCCAGAGGAAGTATATAGATTAAGGCACTTAGAGAGATAGAGATGGCTGAAGTCAGAGTGAAAATGCAGAGACTGAATTTAAAAAAAAAAAAAAAAAAAAATAATTGTTGGATGCTTTCAAAAACTTTTGGGAAAGATGACATGGTGATGAGACAAGTTAGCCAAAGAAAAAGTGTTTGCATTTGAAAGCACAAGCCCCTCTCAAGATATTTACACACAAGGCTGTAAACAACCAACAGAAGACCATTATGAATGTGTAAAACCTCCCTAGTTTTCCCTGATCAACTGTAAAGCTCTAAGTAAAACTCATCATATAATGCGCAAAAACCTTTCACATTATACGATGGATAGATAGCACTAAATGTACTCCTAGTAAAGCTTGGGAATTTGTTTTTGGCACCAACTCCTTCCAGTATTTTCTATTTTTATTGTTCTGGTAAATAAAAGAGGGGGCAAAATCCTTATGAACAGCAGTTATGGATGGTAAATGGTCTTTGCCAATGCTCTGGGTCCAAAGAACAGTGGCTTATTGTGCTTCAAATGGAAAAAGGGTAAGCTGCCTCAGTGAGTCCATAGAGAACAAGCCTAATGACTTTATACCGGCCCCTAAACTTGTGGCAGCTGATCACATTTTACCATGGCAGTTCCAGACCACTGAAGCATTTGGTGAGAAAATAAACTACAACAAAAAAACAAACAAAGTCATCTTTGCGTCTGTCTTCAGTAGAAATTGTGCAGAATGCCAAGCATTGGTCCCTTTATTCTCCTGAAAGAAAGGGAGATATTGGTATGCCTGAATAGTCACATCTGTATAAACATGTATGTCATTCAGAACATGGCCTTCTTACCAGTAAGGGTTAATTAAGCTCGCCTGCTTTGTGAGCAGCCTCCTCCTCATCAGGGTTCAGGGAGTGAAACTCTGCCACATACAGGCTCTTATCAATGCTGCTGGGTATGGGCTTTATGTCAGTCATCAGCTGGTCCTCAATGCCCTTTAGATTGAAACGATCTTCTGAGGTGATCAGGTTAATGGCCAGACCCAGGTGACCGTACCTACCTGAGAACAGAGAGAGAAAACTGAATTCAATTAACAAACAGATAAAAAAAATAAAAAATAAAAATAAAATAAAAAAAACACACAAATGATAAATGGAAACCCTACAATAATAATCAGTTAACTTCTGATGATGTTGATGGTTACCTGATCGACCAATACGGTGCAAGTACGTCTCTGCATTTTTGGGGAAGTCAAAGTTGATGACTACATTGACAGCCTGGATGTCAATTCCTCTTGTGAAAAGATCTGTGACAGGTAAAACACCACCAAAAATGTTTCAGAAACATTTAGGAAAATCCCTTAAAAACAGGAAGAGTGCTGCGAATGTGGCTATCCATACCTGTGCAGACCAGGTTTCTACACAGTCCGTTTCTGAAGTCATGGAACACACGATTTCTGTATTCCTGTGATAATAGAAAATAATTTAGGAAAACACAAGAACACACTAACTCTCAAAAGTTTGGAGTTTGTACTGTTTTGAAAGAAGTTCCTTATGCTCAGCAAGATCAAATACATTTTTGAAATATTTCAAATTAAAATAAAGTTTCTAATTTAATTTCCTCGAAAATGTCATTTTAAAATATTACTCCATTATTTTAGTCTTCAGTGTCACATGATAAGATTCTAATATGCTGATTTGGTGCTCAATCATTTCTTAATATCATTGTTAAACTATTGTGCTGCTGCTTAGTATTTTTATGGAAACCATGATCTTTTTTTTTTTTTTCAGGGATAGAAAGTTCAAAAGAACAGCAATCTTTTGAAATTTAAAATCTTTTTAACAATATACATGTCTTTACTGTCACTATCTTTTCAATGCATCCTTACTTTAAAAAAATAATAAAATAAATAAATTCTTAACAACAACTTTTGAATTATGTAGCTGCCTTCTGAAGCTGACCTGCATCATCTTGGCATGGATGTAAAAGCAAGAATAGCCAAGCTGTGTGATCTTCTTGGCAAGGAGTTCCACCCTTTGAGTGGAGTTACAGAAGATGATGGACTGGTTGATTTGGAGCTAGGAAAAGTGATATCAAATAAATAGAATTAAAAGAGAGAAAATGAAACAACTTTTTCCCTAGGTGAGAACAATTCATTCAAAAAGGCTTTATTCTTAGGCTGTATTCTACAGTTACTCAAATGTAGTAGAGAGCTTTTTTTAAAGAAGCTTTGGAGTAATACAAAAGGAAAATGAGCAAAATACCAGTTGAATCTAGAGCAGATGTTGGAGGGAATGTCTGCTTACCCTTGAGAACAGTGTGTTGAGACAGTGCACTTTCTGTCTTTCTGTCACATAGGCATAGTACTGAGTGATGCCTTTCAATGTCAGCTCATCCATCAGATTGATTTCATATGGCTTCTGAAGGTGTTTGGACTACACAACGGGACAGAGTCATTAGCATGATTAAAGTACATTTATATGAGACATAATCTGGATATAGTAAAATGTTTTACACATTAAAAGACATTCTGCTTCAAAAAGTCTAGGATGATTATAAAAACAGTATCTCACCATAAATTTCTGCACACTGGTGGGGAAAGTGGCAGAATAGAGAAGAATCTGACGGTTTTTGGGCAGGAAGCTGATGATGTCCTCAATAAGCACCACAAAGTCTTGAGAAAGCAACTTGTCAGCCTGTGAAGAACGAATCGGATATTATGAACTCATTGAACTTATGATTCATTTAGAGAGGATGCTTCGTTGGAAATTAACTCTTTTTGCATTATTTTTCTCACCTCATCCATCACAACCATCTGAGCTTTGTCAACCTTGGCCACACCTTTCTTTATCAAGTCAAGGATTCTTCCTGGGGTAGCTATTATAACATGTACTAGGGAGAAAAGATTTTAAGGTTAACAGAAGGAGAAATAGGGATTGTATTTAAATTATTTTAAATACATTTAAAAAAAACTGCCATGATGACTAGGCCCCACATGTAGTTTCAATCCTGATCCTGGGGACCCAACGCTCTGTTCATTTAGCATGTCTCCTTTATTTAACATACCTGATTCAGATCATCAGTTCATTAGGAAAGAGATCCATGAACTGAACTGAGTTCAGCGTCAGATAACTGAGACATACAAAATGTGCAGAGCGGTGGGTGACCAGGATTGAAAACCACATTATTAAAGGGGTGTCCAATCTTGCTATTGGAGGGCCACTGTCCTGCAGATTTTAGGTCCAATTTAATTAAACACACCTAAACCAACTAATGAAAGGATGTTTCTCAATTCCAAGAACATCAAGTATTTGCGATCTAGCAGCGGAAACGAGAAGTTTAAAGCTTACAGGCTTCCTTACATCATCCGTACATACATCAACGGTTCGATTCTCTTAAGTTTACATTGGATGCATCCTCGATATGAAGAACAAATCCAGGTACTTCCATGCGTCCTCTTGTATTTGCATTCTCGAGTATTGGAATTGAACTTTGACGATTGATGACATAGTACGAGAACACAAGATCGCTTAAGAACGCACATTGAGAAATGGCCAAGGTCCTCAGGAATGCTAGAAACCTACAAGCAAATGTGTGTGGATGCTAGGGGTGTGCCGGTTTCAGAATTGGTGATGACGGTTATCGCGTGATCACGTTGGTGATGCGCGTTCGTCTGTTATAGGACAACTTAGTTTGAATAAACGAGTAGACACTGATTAGCTATTTGATCGCCTAAATAAAAAAAATTTTTTTTAATATTTGTGCAGTGTTCAATGTTATCGATAGAGATACGCGGATGGGGTATTATTTCGTCCGCAACCGCATCACTAAACTCATCATCCGCACAAACGTTTTTTGACCAAATTTCAAAGCCGCACCCGCCCGCCATCCGCTGATTGTTTTGCGGTCTATGGACGATGCAATGCTCTGCTGATGCGAGCCGCAAGAAAGCACTTGTCTGTTCTAGAAAGGATGCAGCAAAGATATTTAATGCTAATGTATGAGGCATAGGCCTACGCTAAGTTTCATTCATTTACGATGAGATGCGCTCTAGTTCACAATGCAATGCAAGTGAACGCGGCGCATCGGAGCCTCCATGTCACGGTTATTATATTGTCATTTGCTTTTTATTTATTAAATACATGCAATTGGTTGATGAAACATTTATTAAAATTAATATACAATTTATACAAAACGAAATTCGCTTTAAAGAAAGGCTTTCTAAAGAAAAACTTAATGAAGTGGTAAAAATTATGTCTGACGATTTACAAAACAAAACTTGCGTTGGTACTTGGCAAAGAATCAAATACAGTTGGAAACGACGTAGACCATTAATGACACAGACGGTTAACAATTGTTTTTAATTAGTGTTTAAACATTCTCTATGATAAAAAATGTTTGTAAAAAATATTTTAATAACACGGTTTTGGCGGTTATAGAGATCTAATGACGGTGTTGGACTATAACCGTCGGTCTCATGGTTATATACTAACCGTCACACCCCTAGTGGAGGCAGGTTGGAGCTAAACTGCAGGATATTGACCCTCCGGGAACAGGATTGGACAACCCTGCATTATAATGAAGTGCATTTAATTATGATACTCCTTATGAAACATCATTGCTCTTTAAGGAACAAGGAAGCACAACTTAAGAATTGCTCAAATGTCTGTGGTCTGGCAAGACTTCAGAAAAACAGTTGGTAGGTGTGACATCCCGACAAAACAAGCCATTTAGAGCACCGCCTTTGGGCAAATTTCCAGCTCAAACTGAAGAACTCACTGAACTTTAATGCTCAATGAAGAATTAACCCTAAGATTGCCTGCAAGGCTGCCATTTGTAAGTGTTAATGTAAATGTTTTTTATTTTTTTACTTAAATATTATAACCCTTTCTTTAATTCTCAAATCACAAGCATTTTAAAACTTGGGAAACTCAAAGGATGGTAGATAAGTCCAATTACCAGTCTCATCAAGACGCATGATGTCATCCCTCAGGTTGGTGCCACCTGTTGTAGCCATAACCTTGACGCCACCAAGGTGCTTGCTCATGTTGATACTTATCTGGCTCACCTGCAGAGCCAACTCACGAGTTGGTACCATTACTAAGGCTAAAATAAAGTTATAAAAAGAAAAATACATTTACACACACACACACGAGTATATAAATGTATATATACAAAAGTTTGGGGTCAGCCAGATTCTTTTGCAAGGATGGATTAAATTGATAAAAATTGACAGTCATAGACTTTTACATGGCAACAAAAAAGCAGTTCAGTTTAAACTGTTCATCAAACATTCCTGAAAAAATAAAAATAAATAAAGTATCAAGGTTTCCATAAAAATATCAGGCAGCACAACTGTTGTCAACAATGATAAGAAATGTTACTTGAGCAGCAAATCACCATATTAGAATGATTTCTTAAGGAACATGTGACACTGGAGTAATGATGCTGAAAATTCAGCCTTCTATCACCGGAATAAATAACATTTAAAAATATTTTAACTTGCAATAATATTATTTCACAATGTCACTGTATTTTAATCAAATAAATACAGGCTTTGTGAGCATAAGAGACATCATACCAACCCCAAACTTTTGATGGGTAGTATATGTAAGTAATGTAATGTTATAAATAATTCATTCAATGCATGTCAAACCTTGAACATGGTCCTTCTTCAGATCAATCCTTTCCAAGAGGGGGATGAGGTAGGCTCCACTTTTACCTGTGCCATTTTTAGCTCGGGCGAGAATGTCCCTCCCTGACAAGACAATGGGGATACTCTCCTCCTACAGAGACAAACAATGAGGGATATAAATATATGGACAAGCTCATTTGACAACCATTCTAAAAGGCATAAGCCAAGCAAATAGACCACAGTTTATTTTCTAACTGTACACAGGTTAGACTACCTGGATAGGGGAAGGCTTTTCCCAGCCCATCTCAAATATACCCATCAGCAGTTCCCTCTTAAGGCAGTAATCTTCAAACTCATTCCCCTTTGTTGCAGTCACATCCTGTCAAAAAATAGGGCATACAAATTAAAAAAGAACCGGGAAACCAGCAACCCATTCCAATATAACCATCTAATAAGAAACTGGTTTCATTACTTACTGTGGTTTGCACTCTCATGTCTTTCGGTGGAAGTTGCAGGCACTTCTTCCAGTCATCTCCAAACCTAAAAGAAATAGTTCACGAAATGAATTCGACTTTATACAAGACTTAATTTTATTCATAAACAGCTCAACTAACATGAGTAATATGAGGCATCAATGTCAAAAGGTACAAGACTCTTCAAATTGTATTAAATAAAGACTACCTGATACCGCCACTGCTTCGGGGTATACTGTTTCCTTTCTGGGGCATCACAGGTATTTTTCCTGACTGTGTTGAGGAAGTGAGTGATCCTGACTGGAGGGTCATAGGCTTGGACTGTCCATTCTGTTTGGTCATTTGCATGACTGAAGCAGGGATCTCTGTTCTCGCTGTAGCCATTGTCAGATGTTTTCCTCAACAGTTTCAATCGAATTTATCTTTTTGTGTTTTTTTTGTTGATGTTTTTTTGCTACTTTTGAGCTATGTGTCAAACTGTTTTACTGTTACGCTCAATGCGCTTTTGTGTAAACAGTTTCTGGTACGTACAGACCTCTTAAAAAAAAGAGTGTCTGGCGTATAACAATTATTAATAATAAGCTCTCCCAAAATAGGAGAAAATTATATTTATATGAATAAATATATCACAAGCCTAGAGTCAACGTACAAAACAACTAGCAAACAAGTACTTGTAAAATTCAAGTCTTGCACAAGGATTTCAAAAATGCAAGTGAGCAAAAATCTATTAATGCCTTTCAAAAGTCACTTTTACGTTATCCCTGAAAAGTGACAAAGTATTCACTTTTAATTCTTTTTTTTTTTTAAACAGCTGGATTGCAGAAATCCTGAAGTACCCTCTGTTTTCCTTTTGGTATCCAAAAAGTATAAAGTATTTACATTCAAAAGCACGAGGCTCAGCTAAGGGTTCTAAATGTGCTCTTAAAATTCTAGTATTCTCTTCGTCACAAGGAATTTCAAATTTTGCTCAGTGTCACTCGCTCGTATTTAACCTGCTGAAAAACTCCAACGACACTGAGGGATTTCAAACTGAAAGTCAATGCAGGATTACGAGTCCAAAATTAAGTTAGCAGTTCATTAATGTTTCCACTCTTGGCTTCGCGATGTCTCGTTTCTCCTCACTTTACTGTCACAGTTCCTGAACACTTTAGTGGAGGAAATCCTGGAACACCTGCCAGATATGAAAGTTATAGAACAAAATTAGCTTCATATCAATGACAGGCTATTTCTGACATCAAGCAAAGGGTTAGTTTCGCAGCGTATCTTAAAATACACATGAACAGTTGTGTTCAAATCATGTTAAAAAGAACCGAGCATATATAACTTAATACAGTTCTGCGACAATAATACCTCACTTTCAGTACACAAACTGCGTACAAGACAACCGCATTTAGCTAACAGTTCCAAACACTTGTTAAAAGTGTGTAAACGGATTAATATCACATCTGTTTCAATTTAAATCTGATTTAAGGTCCTTCACTAATTAGCTAAAGGTTTAACGCTAAGCTCAGAAGCTAAAATTGTGCGCGAGCGTCAGGAGTTGTTAGCGGAGCTAACTGAGCTAGCCGACAAGCACCACAAAGGTGGTTTATCGACAAAGTTTTTTTCGTTTCCGATTCAACGAAAGAGTTCGCGAATATAGTTCAAACCATTATATAAGAACATCTCAGCGCAAAACGTTTTTTTTTTCCTGGGGACAGAGTGAACTTTGTTTCCTGGGTTGAGAGATCGGTTAACTATATTTAAAACATACTATTAAACAGCATGCTAGCTCAACCTACCCAGCGGTACTTTGTTAAGACAGGATAGCTTAGCTAAATGCTAATACGAGCGCAAGAGAGAGACGCTGTGCACGTTGGGAAAGATAAATGTCTATTTTAACTAAATTCATGTTTGACTATGTTTACCTCCTAAATTTGAAGGAGTTGAATCTTCGTGGATATGATTAATTCTTCGAATGTTTCTTGAGAAATTATTTGTTGCTGTGGCTTTTGTCTCTTCCGTCTAGAGATTTAACATGGCCGTGCGCTGAATTGATCTCGGAGTACGTAAACGCATCGAAAAAGCGACGTCGACCAATCAGGTGACCGAGTTTGAATTTGGTGGGCGGTACCGTAATCAAATCCACCCACGTACTTCTTATATGGGCACTCTAGTGCCTGTGGATTTTCAGAAACATTTATCGCACATAAAATCATCACCCACCTCAACTTTTATATTTCATATCAAGCATTCCCAAATATTTAGTTGTGGTGATAATGTTTCGTCATGTAGGCCTATGAAAAATGATCACATTAATATGAGTATTAATATAAATAAAAAATATTGACGAAGTATACTTATATCATTAGTGTTAAACATGAAATTGAAAGATTGAAAGCATATGTCTGGACAAAAGGTGAATAAATAAATACATCAATGCATAAAAAAGAATTTGAAAAGTAGAAAAAAATATATAAAGGCAGGGGAAAAGTGAACTTAATATAACAAAAAGAAAAGCATTGAATTTGTTGTTGATGTTTGAAGAAATGTGCCTACTGTATTATACAAATATTTGCCATGAAATGCATATATATGTATAAAAATATGTATTTTTTATTCAAAGTAAACTAGGTTACTTTATATTGCTGCACTTATATTCACACATTAATATGAAATCAAAATTTACACATTACTGTCAGCAATATCACCAAGTACCTTTTTTGAAATTCATGTCAAAGCCCATGTCTGTATCATGTTAATCACAGTTTCTAAAGATTCTGGCAATGGTTTTAATTCTCCTGTTACCACAGATACCTTTTTTTCCACAGTGGCTTTCTACAAGATTATACATTTTAAGCCAGTGAGTCAAAACTCATAATCTGTCACATAACTTCCTCAGACAGAGATTTCAAGCTGCCATTCAAAGATTTGCACAAAAATAAAATTGGCACGAGTAACAATTTTGGTGTAATCAACAGGCACATAAACAATATAACTGCAAAAAATCCCAAAATGCTTTCTTTGACAATAGTTGACAATGTTCATTGTAGATAAAACTATCCTGACCTCTATATGCATTCTACTTGGTTGATATTGGCTGTCATGCGTGTACCCTTTTGAGGGCCTCACAGTGTGAAATACAATTTTTGACAATTTCTTTTGTAAACATGAATGCGATTAGAGATTTTCTGTCATACGAATTAGGGTAACTTAATTCTGGAAAATCTGTACATGGGAAAACCAAAATGCTGTCAATAAATATACAGACTCCAAAGTAAAAAAAAAAAAAATGAAACCGAGAAAAAAGAAAAGATCAGTTCCTTGCAATAGAAGTATAAATATCATAGCTCTTTAAAATGCATGGCAAAATCATCATAATCATTTCAATTACATAGCAAAACACTTTGTAACACAAATATAGAGTTATGTTATTGATTTAGCAAACCGTCATAACATGAGCATCAACTTATAAACCTTTGAAAAGATTTGAAAAATATTTAGATACACATACATGCTATAAATCAGTCAGTATGTTGTCCAACCACAAATAATATTCAAACACCCCTTATAAAGGAATCAGTTCACCCAAAAATCATCATTTACTCACTCTGGAACCTTACTAATTGAAGTCTATGGTCACCAAAGCCATTTAGTTACTACATATGTTCAAACAGGATTTTCATTTTTGGGTGAACCATTCCTTTAAGAGGGCCAGCTGTTTAAATATCTAGCAGCTATCAACTCACACCTCTTTCTTCACTGTTTACACTCACAGTAGACATGTCTGATTGGTCACTGCTGCGACTGGATGGCCGTGTTTGGTTACCAGCACCCTGTGAGGGAGAGCCATATGCGATTGGCACAGGGATACTGGGGAGTAAGATTATCTGTGTATCTGTGTAATATGGAGGTCTTTGAATACCAGGGGGATAGTAAAGAGGGGAAGCGATTAGAGTCCTTCTCTGGATGTGAGAGACAGGCGGCTGAATTTGGTCGTACCCAGACGGTGACAGATATTGGAAAGGATGGAGTGCCATTCCGTAGCCTGCCCTGTCTACTGTTACATTATGGTGTGTCCGAGGCAACATTTGCAGAAGGGTTTTTTCATTGCTGTTCATCGGTGATTGACGTTCTGAAATGCTCTCCGCTGACTGACTTCGTGGTAAATTTGGAGTCACAGGAGAATGCGACGTACTGCGCTGAAAAGTGGGAGTCATCCGGGGAGAATGGTTGGAGCTGCCAGGGGACAGAGAGCCTAAACAGGGGGAAAAAATGACTAAAACTTTAAATGGCCTACTTGAGGTGTTTAGAGATAATTTCACTCTTGTGATTTCAGAGAGACTCTTACCATTACTAGGTAACGTTTTCCCGTTGCATGTGCGAGTGCCCCTCCCACGCAGCACATCAGACACCTTAAGACAAAAACACATAAATACTTCTTTAGATGAGTTACAGAAGTTATGGTGACACACATGGATTATGGGGCCAATGTTGCTGTTTTTTAAATAACAGGGACCTTTATCTTGAGAAGCCTGGAGTGGACTGACACAGGACATAAGGCTTTGCTAATGTAGCATCAACATGATAATCATGTTTTTAATGTTGTTTATATGTCTATGTGGCATTTTTAATATGCTTTAAGACAAACCATGTGCAAAGTCATAAGTCAACACCATTGCTAAGTATTTTCTCCTTAAAACTGCAGTGATCTAAAGACAGTCTCAAAAACGCGGTTTTGAAATCGCTGGTGTTTCTGACGTCACAAACTACCTTGTAACCAATCACATCAACGTCCAGGCGAGCTTTAGCATATCATTAACTGCTGCGAAGCAGGGGAGTCTCAAGAGAAGCCAGTTTATCCCAGTATATTTTTCTGTTGATATGAAAAATCATGTACATTTAGCAATATAGCAGGTGAATTAGGTATTTGATGTATATTACGATGTTATTATCAACTATATGCCTTTCTCCACTGACATTCTGAGTTGTTCAAAGCGTTTCTAAGGATGCTGTTTTTTAGAAGGCAGACTTGAGATGGCGAACGGCAACGGGAACATGGTTTGTGTAACATTAGCAACACATTATTAGCTGTTTGACAACATAGTCAAACAAAAGGCTAATTAGCAAACTAATGGATCCACGTATACTAAATGAAGCAAGGGCGTTACATTCAAGCTATTTTAAGACATGAAGTTGTTTTTCACAGGACAAAAAAAGTTTAAATGTGTAATTTTGGTGATCAAAGATGAGTTTTAAAGGTGCATTGCGCAAGTCTCTGAGTTTTTGCAGAACTATGCCCCCTCTGGCGACAAGCGAAACTGCAACCAGGGGTGTGCACGCTCATGGACCACACGCATGTGTCGTGGAGTTTGCGTTGGGGTTTGGAATGGACTACAAGCCGGTCTCTTTGAATCCATCTTCTACTTTTGTCGCTCGAGTTGTCTTCGCTGATACGGAGAATGGCCGCGAATACACAAACCTGCCAGACATAGCCAGGTGAGCGTGAACGCGCATGACGTCACGCCCATTCTCAAATTCCGTCCCGAATCCCTCTTATTTATTTTACTGTACAGGATTATAGAGGCAATCGCAGTGATCAGAGAAGGGCTCATTCAGCCCATCAGGCAATTGTTCAAGCATGTATGGGTTAGAAAAACAGGTATTTTTAACATGAAATGTTGCGCAATGCACCTTTAAGGGATACAATTATTGACTACAGGGGGACTTTATAATGTTTTAATTATGAGAAATAGATTTAAAATTCTGAAATTTTAAATCACAAATTAAATCACTAGTTGTAATATGAAATGTTATTTTGTTTATTTTTTTCTTAGAAGAAATGGTCTCCATGAGGCTTCGTACAACAATAATGTATCTTTGGTGACACGTCTGACTGGTAATTAAGGTGTATGGTTAATATGCAATACAACTGAGCAATGAAAGTTTTGTGAATCGCCACTTGTTGGCAGTGTTCATGTACTATATATATATTCTACTGACTTTATTAACTATTATAATGAAAGACTTAGTGACTTTCTCTAATTTATTTCTAAATATGATGTTGATAAATAGAAAAAAACACTTTATTTTGTAAATAAATACATAACTAGGCAAGACTAATAAATATACAATACATGTTTTCAAATGCACTACTGCCATTCTTACCTTTTTGTTTTTTGCTACCATGATGGCGGTGTCATTGTGGTTGTTTTTAAGACTACTGTCAGCTCCATTCTTCAGCAAGACCCTGACAATCTCTATCTGACCTCTGCCACAGGCGCTGTGTAAGGCTGTGTTCCCACTATAAGACTGTGCGTTCACATCACACCCACTCTGAATTACACAGCACACAGAAAAAAACATTAATAACTGCTTCTCATCCACTCTCATACAAATTAATAGTTAAAGATTTAAGCCTCATAGTTATACATGTTCTTTCCTGTGCTCACCAACAGAGATGTACAAGATAAAAATGAAAGGAACAGACAAAAGTGATGATCAAGAAAATGACTGGCTGGATAGCTGACTCATTGGATTTGACATCACATGTGAAGTGTGAAAAAAACTCAACAGAAAAAAAGATATGTGCACACACACCTCGATCAGCAAGATGACCATGTCAATAGAGTTATTTTCTACAGCATGAATCAGTGCACTGCGACCGCTTTTATTATCCTGTGTTAAACGAGAAAAAGAGACATAATAAACAATTGAACCATAGAGATCATAATACACAACTAATTGCACCGATACTGCAGGGATAGTATCACATCTGAAAGCATAAACGTAGTGGATATGACAACAAATTCACTGACCCCAGCGTTGATTTCAGCTCCGCTCTCCAATGTGAGTCTTGTCAATGTTTTATCTCCTTTCTGCACAGCCAGGTGGAGGGGCGTCAGACCTTAAATTAAACAACAAAATATTCATGTGGTAATCTGAATGACCCACTGAAGCGAGTATTGGCATGTTTCAACAATACACATACAAAACACTAAAACTCTGTGTTTCTAGGGACTTTTTGAATCGAGACAGCAACAGGAAATGTCTCATCTTACATTTCTTACACATGAATGAAGCCAATATCAACTGCAAGAACTGCTTAGGACAAATGATAATACTCTGAAACTCTGAAAATAAAATAAGATAAAATAATACTAACGGTTAAGTTCAGCATACTTAAATTTCGGTTTTCTTTAGTAGTACATAAGTGGTTACAAGTGGGAATTATTGTGTCAAAATCCACAAATAAAGCTAGATGGCGATATACTTCCCTCCTTCCTGATGAGCAAAAATTTTCCAAAACATAATCATACATTCATGCATGAAAATCCATGACAAGCAGCTCTTTTTCTGTCTGCCCCCCAGTGGAACACAGCACATAGCAAAAAAAGTTTGGCCTTCTGAAGATGGCATGTATAATTTTCCAGTGTTGGATTATGACACAAACAGGATAAATGCTCATTTCCAGTTATGTATTTGCTTATATTGCTGTACTAAACAGGACCATATAGTTAAGAGAGCTGTAGTGTCAGGCAGCACATCCATTCGACTGGTGCTCACTGCAGAGCCAAATGGGTGGACCTTGACCAAGTCAAGCTCCACCTCTGTGGATTTAAGGCGTGAAGCTTAACCTTATTTTTTACTATACATTTCCCTATGCTACAAAAAATATATGTATGTAATTCAATAAATATACCATTCTAGATGTAGGTCCAGCACTCACCCTCATAGTTCCTGGTCTCCAGGTGGGGCAAAGGGTTTTGGGGGTAGTGTCTGAGGATGACAGAGAGGCAGTCTACATCTTTGTGCTCACAGCACAAGTGCAGCGCTGTCTGTCCATTACGGTCCAGAGCTCCAGGGTCAGATCCTGCATCCAGCAAAGCTTCCACCAGAAAAGGCTGATGGGTGATTACAGCCAAATGCAATGGTGTCTGAGAGAGTGAGAGAAAGAAAGAGAGTTTACTGATTCAGTTAATCAAATCCACAGTATATTTAAGGGCCAGTTATATTTAGACCACATGAACAAAACTCTCACTAACTCTTATTGCATGTTAATATGTACAGTGTGTATCAAAAAAATCTACTACTCTGATGTCTGATAAGGTGTTCAGGTTTATTTGGACTAATAGGTTGAGTCATATCCTGATGTGGATTCCTGTAACTGTAGCTGCTAACCTGGAACTTGTCTAACAGGTTAAAGGTCAGTTCCACAGATCTGATGAGATAAAACTGGGCTAACGCCCCTTTGTAAACAGCTATGCGGTGACTTATCTAACACACAAACAAACCACTATTAAGAGCGTAAACATTAAAGGGATTTAAGGAAATAAAGAAAAGCAAAGAACAAGTAAAGCAGTAAAAGAACAAAAATTGATTGTAAAGTAATCCATTTGAACTATTTGTGAATAATATTTTGGTTTAAATATGCACATATTCACTCTTTATAGTATGCAAATATGCTAAAAGTAAATTTGTAATGTTTCTCTTCACTTCAGTTATGGAATGCATGAATCTCGTAAATTATTGCTTATATTTTCATATAGTAGTTTGCATCACTGGATATTACTGTCAGTCGTTTCTATTGCATTTCTATTGCAAAACAATTGTAATTCGTGCTCAGCTTCTGTGAATAGTAAACCCCGCCTTCTTTGATTTGATTGGCCATATTTGATTGCAATGTCTATGGTGGTGTTTACAGCCCTATGTACTATAAACTGATTAAAGTAGAGTGATACATTTATAGAAAAACATACACTTATTTAATAAAATAAATATTTTCACCTATAAATTAACCAACATAACTGCAACACGCCAAAGTTTGCGTGTCTGCTTGGTGTGTACACATTAGGGAAACTTTAAAAGTAATCTTGGTCAAACCAGTCACAGAGAACTTTATTTTCGTTTCCTTCACCTGAGGTAAATTCTTGAGAACTAGCATTGTTGAAAGCAGTTAAACAATAAAGTGAAAGAAAAAAAAAAAAAAACGTCAAGGCTTACAGACAAGAACTGAGAGTCAAGATGACAACACACAGCACTAGTTCCTTCAATGTAAGCATATACAGGTAAGGAAGCAAACATAAAGCATTACATTAGTCACTTGACAGTTCTTGAAAATGTAAATGTTCAATCTTGCATTCAGATGTACAATAAAATCATATATCCATTGAAAGTTAGCATTTCTGCTAATATAGGAAGCTAAAACTGCATAGTAAGTCAAATAATCTATCGTGTGTGTTTTGTTGACAGAGAGGAAGATTGAGAAAAAGATAAAGAGAGGTTTGTGGTTTTTAATGATACCCACTAAAGATTAGCATCAGTTCAGGCTTGCTAGCAGGTAAAGTTGGTTCTCTGCTAGCACACAGAGGGGGGGACTGGTTTGTCACTGGAGGAAGGATGTTCCAGTAAGGCACAGTAGAAAAAAAGTACAGCGAGAATGAAGACAGAAATTCCTCTGGTGTCACAATGCCTTTGGCCCTCCCTTCCTATGAAAACAACTCTCCTATTTCCCTGAATCCTGTCTGACTCACCAAGCATCACACACTCGAGTTTTGTGTGTATGTGCTAAAAGAAATGTTACCACACGTATAAAATTTGATGGGTTTTTCTTTGTGCCCAGATCAATCACTACAAATCTAATTTAGAAAAAGTGATGGATAAAACACACTCACATCCTCTTTAGACAAGCCCTGAAACAGGAAATTGTATAAGAAAGGACGTCAAATTACATTGAGAAGAGAAGTTTTAGTGCAATAGTACCTTTCTCGTTTTACATCCAATGAACCTGCAATAACTGACCAATAAACCACCAATAAAGGTTTAAAGAGAAAATGTAAGTGCTTGGAAGAGCATGAGGGGAGAAAAGGAGGGACGAGAGAGACAGAGAAAGGGAAAGGAGGAGCCGGAAATGATCGAGCAAAGGGAGCGATGAAGGGAAGAGATAGATCAGAGAGGGAAAATCCCTTTCCTCTCCCCTGCAGTGAGTTCTTAGACTCACATTCCTGTGTGTAAACAGGAAAAAAAAGAAAGAAAAAAGGGGAATGTCGGACGAATAAGGAAAGTGATTGAAGGGAAGACTCATGACACATGCATGAGCCAAAAACACACTAGCGAACTGAAACTAAATCTTGCATGATTTAGCATTGATGACTGGGCTGAAACAAAAACACACAAGGACAAGAAAAGAAAGGAAAAATAAACAGTGCACTCAATCCATGCAACAAAGATATGAATGCTGTTTTATACATTCATGTCACACTTTTGAAATGAAACCTATTTTAATTCCATAATGTGACGTATGTGAAGCAGATTATTTAATGCAAAATAAATATTACATGGCAAAATAGAGCCAGATGTAAATAACTGAAAAATCCAGGATAAACCAGCATAAAATGTTTTGCCTGTCTTATGTGGTTTAAGCTGGTCTCCCAGCCTGACCAAGTTTGTGGTCAGCTGGTTTTAGACTGGTTGGCCATCTGGTCCCCCAGCATGACCATCTGAAAAGTGCCCAAAATGCCTCTAAAACCAGTCAACAGAGCAGTGTGACCAAGCTGGGCAAGGTAGCTATTCGGCTATTGTTTAAAGTGCCCCTATTATGCTATTTTAAAGGCTCTTAATTTTGTTTTGGAGGTTTACTGCAACAGGTTTAGATGCATCAAAGGTCAAAAAACGTTACATTTTCTCATAATATACATTTCACATCACCACATTTTTCAATGATTCTTAAACGACTCGATTGATGAATCAGCCTCTTTAAATCCCTCCTTTCCGCGAGCCTACTCTGCTCTGATTGGCCAGATGGCCCAGTCTGTTGTGATTGGTCTACCACGTACAACGCGTGTCGGAATCTAAACGCCCATTACCATAACTGAACGTCAGCAGCACCGGAGGCTTCCTCAGTCCTCAGCGACTGTACACACTTTAAAGACAGTAACAATGAAATCGATTTCACCATATATTTCACCGAGCACGAATCCGATGATGAAACGCTCGAAGAACTAGTTATTCAACCTGAACCCCCATCGCAAGGATAACTTGAGCAGGACGTTTCTCAGTGATACGCTACTCAGTTTGAGGTACATTATTAGATGTTGCAACTGTAATTCCTCACCATTAGCATTAACAAGTGTATGTTCATCAACAAACCGATGTGTATATTTCAGATTTATTGTGGTGCACATGCAGGAACTGAATCAATAACAGCGCATACATTAGCCGAGCACTAACGTAAAGGGCTGATGTAACATTGTAAAACAAATCTTGCTCCATCCTTTATCTTTACTCAAAGTAATAAGAACGACAGATAATCAGCATTAATAGACACAATTTTAGGTAGCCGGAAACCTACACAATACAAAACACAAAACTACATATTTTGAACACCACGAAGAAAATATATACATCAATGGTTATTTATACTTAATAAAGGTTGTGATTCTGATGAACACGCTGGTCCAAATAAACTGAGAACTGATCTTTCAAGAGCAAGCGTTTTGCGAATCCCGTGTTGAACTCCCGCAAGATTTAAGAAACAGTCGTCAGTAAAATAACCCGGGCAGACAACGTGCAACATGGGGCATTATGGAAATGTATCTTCTAGTGACGTAGAATCGCAAAGCAGTAGGTTTCGAATGAAAAACAACTCGTTAAGACGGTTCAGAGTCGATTCTTTCTTTTAGGAGACAATAACTTTATTTATCGTGCACTTTCGACTTTACAACTTTGCAGAACGTTTACATTCACAAACAGCTATATTACACACTGCATGAAAAGGAATATTCGAAAAACCATAATAGGGGCACTTTAACATTAACATTAAATGACACAAGTTGACAGGAGGACGTTTTAACTTTAAAAATCAAAAATAGAAGTTTTTTTTTAAGTAACATGCACCAATGAATCATTCACAATAAGACCAGGAACATGCATTAAGGAAGTCAACAGGCACTATTTCATGATATGCTTTATGCTTGAAATTAATGGTAATATAGATCTGCATAGATAACTTATGGGTTAGTCTTTCTGTGAAGATATCTCCGGGTCTCTTACTCGTAGTAAAAGCAGACAGGAATGTTTTATAATTCAGGGTAAAAAAAAAAGATAAAAAGATAAGCATGTTACAAGAGTGCAGGAGAGAGAGAGAGAGAAAGAGAGAGAGACACACAGAGAGAGAGAGAGAGAGAGAGAGAGAGAGAGAGAGAGAGGGAAAGTCCCTTTTAATACCCTTCAAACCTCAACACAAGGTATGTTGAGAAACAACCCAGGGTGTGAGGGGAGGGGGGTCATGTGACTTCTCGGAATAAGGATACTTAAGTTCAGATGCATACAGCAGCCGCTTTAACTGTGTTTGCACATATACTCATACTAGTATAAAAACATACACACTCCAGTAAACTGAATTCACTGACAGGCCATGCAAACAAACAACTCATCAGCTGCAGTCTTGCTTGACTGATACGCAAAACACATTTGTCATGTGCACATACACACACACACACACCCACACACACAGCATGCTTCTTCTCATGTGCATTTAAAATGTCAGTGTCAGTGTTGGTCATGACAGACATGTAGGAGGACAAGATTTACAAAAGTGTGGAGCTGAACCAGAGACATGGCAATACAAATCATTCTAACATGTACAATTTCTAGTGGTAGTAATAATGATAGCTGTAGTAACACTTTCCTCTGTATCGTACCAGTCAGCTGTGTGTCTACCTGCCATTATAACATCACATTAATCATTGTATTCCCTCACTAATCTTGGATTTGGAAACACCAAAACAGTAATTTTCTTCAAATGCTGCAATAAAAGTTAATCAAAACTCCATCTAAGCTTCAAAGACATGCTAATGTGCAGTTCACATTTCTGGGGAAATAAGAATTGAACACAGGATATAACACAAATGTTAACCTCAACAATCTGACAGAAACAAGTTTCAGCCCGCGGCTAAGACATACACGCAGCTTCTGGTAACTGCCGGCTGCCTGTGAATATACAAGCATTCGTGTTTGTGTGTGTGAAAGAGTGCGTATGTACGTCAAGTGAAACCTAAATGTGAACTTGAGGTAATTTTTGATGGCTGGTTAGACATGCAATGGCGGTAATTGATAATGCGGTTGAGTGACAGTGGTGGAAGTAAGGGTTAATGCAACCAAGGAGAAGAGCAGGATGTGAAAGCATGGGAACAGTCTGACAGGTCTGTGCACTCACAATGCTGCTGACACATGGGAGCAAGATGAAGCGAAGTACACAGTGTGTTGTGGTGGCCATGTGGTGAGCACACAAGTGGGCAGGCCAGTGACTACTAAAGGTGCTCAAATAACCGCAAACAGTACGGTGGCACTGCCTGAGAACAACAGTGCCCTAGGAGTAATTTCCTCTTCTGTTTAAACCTAAGCTAAATGTATCATGTAACAGTTAAGAACACTATTGTGGAAATTTACAGTTAACCAACATATGCCCCACAGGGACAAGAACTCAGGTTTAACTAGCCCGGTGTTGTTTGTTAAATCCTCTCAATCCAACAATCACTAACATTGATTCCCTTCTTTTCTTTTACACCCTGCAGGCCAATGTAGGTAATAACACTTTACAATAAGGTTCAATTCATTAACTTTAGTTAATGCATTAAATATCATGAACTAACAATACAATTTTATTTTACAATTACAATATTTCCTCCAGTATTTCTGCTATAATTATGACAAAGCTGCTTGTTTTTATAAACAGAAACTGGAAAACAAACAAAAATAATTGTTACTGAGAAGAAAAATAAACGTTTTAAAAAATATATGATTTCTTGATTTTTTAAGTGTTTTAATAGTATTAATAATAATTTGAATAATTTAAAGAGATAGTCACTAAATTCTGACTTTATATCTCGCAATTGACACTTCTCAGGGAATTTGATTGACAGGCGATCTGACCAATCATAATCCGCCATCCGCTGAATCCGCCATTTTTGTCCGACAAAGCAGTCAGGAACGTTGGAGGATTTGAACTTGAAAAACAACGTTTTCCGCGGTTAAAACGACATTCTATCTTATGTTCTTTAATATTTATGTGATGCTACAAATGAACTAGAAGGAAGAGATGATCGGTTCACAAGCAGCTTTAAGAGCCTCTACAGCGATCTGTCAGACACATTAAAGAGCCACAAAACGGTATTTATTGTTTAAATTTCTTTAAAAAAATGACCAAATTTGAAAGTTGAGACTTTGTTTCATATCAAAAGTAACCTGTGGCCAGTTGCATAAACTGTTAAGACTAGTCTTACAAGTTAGTCATCCAATTTTATTCTTTAAGGGGCCGATCACACCTGACGAGTCTATTTTCAATTGGTTTCCTATGGCAGCGAGCATTCTGCGCGCTGTTTATGCGCCTGCTGCGCCTCGCGTTTTTGAAGTTGAATAAAAAGCAACTCCGAGTAGAAAAAGCGCCCAACGTCATCACGTTTTTTTCCACTGTCCAATCGAATGAATGGAGAGGTTGGCCTTCCGTTTTAGTGATGAAAGCTACAGTGGCTTGAACGCCCAGAGAGTGCGATGATGGAGGATAAACTTGTGGTGCTCTCGCGGGTTACCAGGAGCTTAAAGACTTCACGAACCGTAACTACCACAATGTTAACAGAAAGTAAATAAAGTTAATAAAAGGCTGTTTTGATGTTTACTTGACTGACAGGACAGCTGTTTCAGTGGTTGCTTAGCAACATAAAAAACGCAGTGCACTGCTCGTTCTGTGTGATGGGGCAGTGCGTTTTCGAACCTGAAAAACGCGTCAGGTGTGATCGGCCCCTAAGACTGTTAATAACTTTTTAAAGTCAGTAACATAAAACGTAGATTGGTCTAATTTGACACCGAACAGTAAGACTGATTACCCCTAACTAACTTCTAGTTGATCATACTAGCTCTTAAGACACAGTCTTAACATAATGGCTATGTTTATGCAACTGGCCCCTGGTCTGTCCTGTCTGTCTGTGTCCTCTTTGCTCCATGATGTATATTTCATTGTGTGAGAACATGGTGTGTGGCGTGAGAGCAGCGTCGCTTGTCGGACATATCAACAGTAACTAAAGTCTTTGCGAACAGTCAATTGCGACTTTCCATCACACAATTCTGAGATTTGCGAGATTTCTGAGAATTGCGAGATTTAAGCTTGCAATTGCGAGAAAAAAAGTCAATTACCTTTTATATTCCATGGCGGAAACAAGCTGCCATATCAAGTCGTTTCATACCTGTATGAATTTCTTTCTTCTGCTGAACACAAAATAAGATATTGTGAAGAATACGGGTAACCAAAAAGTTGATGACTTCCATATTGACTTCCAAAGTGTGGAAGAAAACACTATATAAATCAACTGTTTGGTTACCAAAATTCTTCAAAATATCTTCTTTTTTGTTCAGCAGATAAAATAAATTCATACAGGTTTGAACAACTTAAAGGGCACCTATTATGGAATTTTGAAATTGACCTTTCATGTAGTGTGTAACATAGATCTAAGTGAACAAAAACATCCTGCAAAGTTTGAAATATGAAAGTGCACCGTATATAAAGTTATTGTCTTTCAAAAGTAAGAGTCGACTCTGAGTCATTTTTATGAATCGTTAGAAGACCGAAGCTTTTTCTCTGACTAGATGACGTCAACTTGTCAAGTTATTTGAATACGATACGCCCACTTATTGTGCTCCAAGGCCAGGGAAAACGTTATACTGATCACAACTGACTGGGTCATCTGACCAATCACCGCAGATTAGCGTCACGCAAAGGAGGGGTTTGGAAAAATTAGTCGTTGAACGAATCATTTGGGAGTCGGTGAGCAAATCAGGTAAAAATAAATGCATATTATACGACAACAAAAGTGTTTTTTGTCATTGCATGCATGTAAAACTGTTGTTGGGGACTCCCAAAACAACATTAGGAACATTTTAAATGTCATAATAGGTGCCCTTTAAGAGGGAGTAAATGATGAAAGATTTGGGTGAACTATCCCTTTAACAAATAAAACCTTACTGTAAAATGCTACCCATTTTTGCTGTGTTTGTATACCTTACCTGTCGTAGGTTATTGAAAATGTCCAGGTCTTTGTGGGCCCGTCGAAATATTTCAATAAGCCAACTGACCAGTTGGATGTTCTCCTTGACCACAGCAATGTGAAGAGGTCTGCAAATAATACACACATGCATTAATTACATAAACACAGAAATAACAGCAAAAGCAGCATGCATAGTCCTGTAAATTCATTAGCATTTAACCACACAAACAAAACTAGTACCATCAAATGTATTGTGATGCATTTCTTGTAACAATACAGGGTTGACTGTCTTTTTTAATGGCCCGCACAAGTCAGCCAATGAGTTCAAAAGGTTGACTGAATGACACTTCACCTGGTGGACTAAAGGTTTGTAAAAACAATCATGTGTATGACTCATCTTGTACACAGTGGCTTTTAATGCAGCCAGTGTTGGTGAGTACAGGGAAATGCTTATCTCCCTATCATTTCACAGAAAGCCTCTCTGAGGTGAGAGTGTAGAAGTCAAAGTTTGGGAAGAGGAAGAAAACAGTGTGTGAGAAAGAGAAAGGGACTCTCATGAAATCTTTTTAATAATTTTTTTTTTCTTTTCTAAATCTGCTTCCAGTAACAGCTACTTTGGTTTGAAGTCACTTCCTGCCCTCAGGGACAATGGCACCGTTCTTTCTGTTTTGAATACTAATTATCATTATATTTACTGTTGCATTAGGGGCTTTCTGTGCTTTTCAGACTCCTCTAGCAGAACTTCCCATGAAACCCTGAGAAATTTACAAAGAAGAACCTTGCACTGACTTGAAACACAAGCATGATATATATTCACAACTTATCTGAAGAGTATAACATGCACAATTTGCAAACCAATTGATCACTATAAAATGCAAAACAATATTAAAACAGTGGAATCAATACTATGTGCAGAGTGCAACAACATATATGGGCACAGAATATTGCATATTATAAAACAAATATCTGAAGCATTGCAAACATACAGAAGTCATCAAGATAAAAGATATTATAATTTTAAAACACTTTTTTAGCACGATTAACACTTAGGGTTGTTATCAATGCAGACATCAATGTAGAATGTTCATTTCTTGCATTATGAACTATAAAACAGTTCTTGTGTCAAGAATGTTAATAGGCCCTGATGGGAAGTCATACTGCAACAGCTGGAAAAATGAGAGAGGGACAGAAAAAAGGGAACAGTGAAGAACAGGGGCTCTCATTGTTTATATTGTCTTTTGACTTGTATATTGAGTCACTGTGGGATGAAACAAGCCGGAACACAGACAGTGGGAAAGCCAATGATTTGAATTATGGAGATGATTCATATTCCTAGTGATAAATGTAAATATTGTCCTATAATTGGCTGTTGCAATTGCCTCATGTGGGTTATTCCATTGTGGCAAGATTTTGGAAATAAAACAGAGAGAAGGAAATCAAGTACTACACATATAAGCACAAGTGTATAAGAACATGTATAAGAACTGGTGATATAACATAAGATCAAAGAAGATTTTCTGTTTGGATCAACAGTCACCACACAATCAAATTCCTCCATGAAGCATCAAATCAAAAGAGGAAGAGAAGAGCAATCTAGTCAAAATGAATACAAGCTGGCCTGACTCAGGCTATGACCCGCCTGAACTGCCTGTTCCTTGCTTTTGATAAGAAAGCAGAAGAGATTATTAGTAGCTTAATTCTTTCTTTATTTGCCTCCTTTCCTGTAAGTGAGCTCAGCGTCAGCTTACTTTAGGAAATCTCATGCTTTTTCAGTTCTGTCATCAGGGCCATGTGTTCAGCCCTTGTGACAAGACCCTGTTTTGGATCAAGGAGTCTTTATCAGGTTTGAGAATTGTATGTTGTTTACACAGAACAAGTAAAACTGGTCTGTGTCATGTGGAAAAAAGGCCACATAAGGCATATGGGGCAGACGTTTTTTTTTTCTTCTGTGCATCAAAACTGCAAGTAGAGCAGCACGAAGTGAACAAATCTCTGCCTCTCTGCCTAAGCGTTGTAATAGTACAATAATACATGGGTCTTCAAAGTCGTCATGGAACGGAAATTGCAATCGCTTTCTCTATTGGGACTTATATTTGAGTAAAAAAGCTTCTCAAACAAGACAAACTGTAGGCCAGGACTTGATTTTGTCAACCAGGAATTGATTGGTTCATTGTTGTTTGCTAATTTCTGCGATCTAATCTGAGTGACAGGGAACTGCACACATCATCAGAGAAGAGATTAAAGTCAGCATGAAATGGAAGTTGTGATAGTCTTTTCTTCCCTATTGTGATGTATATCAGAGTGAAACGGCTTCCCGAACAAAATGTAGGGCGGGACTTGATTTTGTCCTTTGGGAATTGATTGGATCGTTAGATGGTTGTCGTTTACTATTGCTGTGATCTCATGTGAGTGACAGGTTGTCCCGCCCCTCATGCCAATAAACATATCATAAGAGAAGATATGAGAAATCGCTGCAAGATTTTGATTAAAGATTACAAGGGCACATGAATTTAACAAAAAATAACAATGTGCACGGATAATAATTATTAGCCAGCACGGCAATATTACATTAAAAAATAAGGATTGACTATTTTAACATGCAGTTTAAACCTCATAATAAAATTAATAAATACATTAAAATGGTATATTACTGTTATTACAGGTCAGGCTTAAATACAACACAATTTTATACAACATTTAAAAGACAGTCCCTCCTCCATCTGTATTCACCAAGGGGTACTTGGGCTGAAAACGCAAAGGCTGAGATCCCTGATTGTCACGATTATTCTTAATTTCACCATCATAGACTTTTAGTTTGTTTTCACCAGTTTCCTGTCTTCCTTTGTTCAGTTTTCCCACCACTCTTTAGTTGTCATGGTAACAGATATGATTAGTTTTCAGTTCAGCTGTGTGTCATTAATTACCCTCGTTTGCCTGTTTAAGTTGCTGTGTTTGTTCACCCATTGTCTGGTCATGTTTCCGCATAGCGGTTGGTTTTGTTTGCTTGCCTTGTTTTGTATTACCTTCTGAGTGGATTAAAGATGATATACCTGATCTTCATCTTCATTGTGTGTTCCTTGCAACTGCTGGTAACACTGATATAGTCAACCCGATCTCACGGCAATTTATACGAATTTTACCAAGTGGCTAATTCGTACGAATTCATACGATTTTTACTAAATCGTACATATTTTACGAGTTGCCCAATTCGTGTGAATTCGTACGAATGACCTACCCCTGACCCCGCCCCTAAACCTACCCATCACTGGGGTTTAGATAAATCATATGAATTCATACAAGTGAGGTTGTGCGAATTCGTACGAATTAGCCACCTTTTACTCACTCGTACGAATTCGTACAAATTGGTCGTAAGATAGCGTTGGATACAGTGGACACAGAAAAAAATAGGTAGCCTTTCATTAAATCTGTCTGCAAAAAGGTACTTTATATTTTATATAATTTTGTGGCTGACAAAGAAAAGCCAACTTTGTGTTTTGGATAGAAATAATGTACATAAAGATATTTAATGTAACTACTAATGTTAACTAATTGGCCATTTATCTTATGTTCTTGTCACATTTGATGGCCAATTAGTTAACATTAGTATGTACATTTTGTCACATATCTGTCTGTGTGATGATCACTGGCTTTGCTGTCACTTATACTGCAGGTCAGAATTTAGTTTCTCTCTCTCTTTCTTTTCGACAGATGAAACTCTCTGGGTTCCTGGAAGTGACTGAGAGTTAGTTAGACCGCAGCCCCAGATAAGGCCCAGGCTGAGACTGACGTAGGAACCTGAACATCATCAGAAGGAGATGAAGGGCTCATGGCGGGGCAGTGGCGCATGTGTGGCATCCTGTACAGCCCAGAAACACAAACCTCTAACATCCCCTGTAGCACACAGGCCTGCTGCTGCTGTAGCAAACAAACTCAGAGGCTGAGACAAGACATAAACAGCCTGAGCCAAACACATCGAATCGAATCCAAGAAAACTTTGGCATTACTAAGACCATACATTACTGTTTGTGAAACAGAAATACGCATCGATCCAAGTCTGTCACTTTGTTTCTTATGTGAAACTCAAATGAAGATATTTTGAAAAGTGTTTTTGTCCATATATGAAAGTCAATGGGGTCCAAAAATATATACATTGGACCCCATTGACCTTCATTGTAGGGACATTTTTCTAAATATCTTCTTTTGTGTTCCATAGAATAAAGAAAGTCATACAGGTTTGAAACTACATGAGGGTGAATAAATGAAAGAATTTTTAAAGCATGCATGACCTGTCATGTAATCTTATGGTGCTTCATACAAATTCGAAGACTACAAGAGAGGAGGAAGGAGAAGAAAGTGGGAATGAAGAGTTGAAATGGACAAATTCGTACACAGGGATGTAAGCTTACAGTACAGAGTGAAAGGGGGAGAGAGAGAGAGTGATAAGCAACAGAGAAAAAGCGGTAAATGAGGAAGTGAAGAGCGGATGTTTGGGTTTTTGAGCCCATTCATTTTAAACACACAAAGCAGTGAAAAAAAAGATGAAAGAGAGAGAGAGAGAGAAAGACACCTGAAAAAACCGCAGTCACACAACAGACTCGCACTCACATCAGGCTTTCCCGAAAATGAGGGTCTGTGAAGTACTGAGAAGAAAACAAGGTGAGAGCACGAGACACCCTTTGACGCAAGAGCCAGGACAGAGCACACACAAGGGGGAGGGCAGTGTGTGAGAAAAAAGATAGAAAAAAAGATAGAGATTGTTGTTTTTCAGTTTGTATAAATGCAGTTGATTTAATAGCATGATTGACATACAGTATGTGCATGCAAACAATAGACAGAAACCAGGAAATAGGGATCTACTGGAAACTAAAACTTTGCTAAAAATGTAAGCAACATGTCAGTTCAGGGAGGAAATGTGGTTTAAAAATATCTCACCAATTAGAAAGCCAAACAAAATATCAACAACATTTTATTGAGAAAACAGATCACCCTCACAGTTCACCTCATCATTTACATGTTATTTTAAACTTGCACATGAATTGTATTTGTTCTGTGGAACATAATAGGTGAAATTCTGAAGAATTGTTCTGCTGACTCTTTTCCTTAAAATTACAATGACAAGCAAAAGCACCACAAATGTGGTACATATGACTTATGGGCTGCATTACATTTTATCATGCATTTCTTAGGAATCTAACCCATGACACTGGTGTTGCTAGCATGTACTATTGCTGTACTATTTGAATGTCAGGAACGCTCAATCTTCTTCATGAAAGAAACAAACATCAATTTAAGTTGTGATTCACTGATATTTTTCTAGGGAGCAAGTCAGTGATTTGAACTTTGAGAACAGAAACAGTGTTATTTGAGACTTAAAGCTACACTGTGTAGGATTTTCTTTATTTTCAAGATGGAGGCGCAACATGGCTGCCGCCATTCGAGCGACTCGCTCGTATGTATTCTAAATGGCAGATTCTGCGCTTACTATAATACTTAATTAGTTGGTAGAAGTAATTACACATTAATGAGCACATATCATTTTGAAAGAACAAAGTGTTTTTTGCTAAGAATCAACTTAGAAAAATTACACAGTGTAGCTTTAAACCATTCAGACAGATTTTGTGAATCGGACTAAGTGCTTCATTAAAAGATTTGATCTGGAATCACTGCTTCTTCAATGCACTCTCATTAAAGGGAGATTCATTTTAGTTCACCCAAAAATTGTCTCATAATTTACTGACCCTCAAGCCATCCTAGGTGTATATGACTTTCTTCTTTCAGCCAAACACAATCAGAGTTATATTAAATAATATCCTGGCTCTTCCCAGTTTGTAATGGCATTGAATAGTGGACAAGTTTTTGAAGCTCCAAAAAGCCCATTCATCATAAAAAGTAATCTGTCTCCAGGGGTGTAATAAAGGCCTTCTGAAGCGAAGTGATGGGTTTTTGTATGAGAAATATCCATATTTAAAGGGGACATATCATGAAAATCTGACTTTTTCCGTGTTTAAGTGCTATAATCAGGTCCCCAGTGCATCTACCAACCCAGAAAACGTGAAAAGTGACAACCCAGTATCTTTGTTTTGGTAAGCCTTTCTCTGCAAGCATGTCACAAAATAAGTTAATCAGATTTCGCTCTCCTTCTGACATAGGAAGGAGATCTTATTATAATATTACCGTCCCTTAATCTGCACGTTTCCACCCACGCGCCGCCATTTGGTTTTTGCAAGTGACAACAGTGTAACCAGTTCTAACGCAATGGCAAAAGTTTGAGCAAAGCATGCAAACTGTTCTGTCGTTGGCTGCACAGACGAGCACAGAACCAAAAATTGTCACAGTTGTCTTATAAAGACCTCAGGGAACCGTGTCATCTTGTGTAAAAGTTAAACATGACGGAACATGCAATTCGATGAGATGAATCAATGTAATTCCACAACAACTGCATAAATGTATCCAGTATCCACTAATCATTCATAAACGTCCAGGACAGGTGCAGTCTAAAAGTTGCAACCTCTTACTGAGTCTCTCTGCTACTAGTTATTTCTGAGATTTTGGATGAGTGAGATTATTTGCGTGTTTTGTTATCCGAAGCTCGTTTAAAGGATCGGCCCTCTTCTGAACGGGGGCGGGGAGCAGCAGCTCATTTGCATTTAAAGGAACACACACAAAAACAGCGCATTTTTGCTCACACCCAAAAAGGGCCAAATTTGGCACGCTATAATAAATGATCGGAGGGGTATTTTGAGCTGAAATTTCAGAGACACATTCTGGGGACACCATAGATTTATATTACATCTTGTGAAAAGGGGCATTATATGTCACCTTTAAAACTTTATAAACTATAATCACTGGCTTCGACCAGGATGTTATTTAGTATAACTCTGATTGTGTTTGGCTGAAAGAAGAAAGTCATATACACCTAGGATGGCTTAAAGTCAGGGTTGGCAATTTTGAGCGTCTAGCAATAGCAAGCCAGCTTTGAAAGCATGAGATCCCACCCTCCCTTCAGAGCGTCTTCAAAGCCACGCCTCCTTCAAAACACATGAACGCACACAGTTTGCAGAGCGTCACGAAACGAGAGACAGCATTAAATAACCTCATGTCTCAAAGCACATGAACAAAAAAACATTACAATAATAATGAACGTAAACAACTTACAGAGCTCTTATTTACCACCTGACTGCTGCAGATTCACGTCAGTGTTGATAGTGCTGACATAGAAACACATAAATCCGAGTCTGAGGACGTGAACAGCTCGTCTGAACAGTAGAAAGTCACGGGTTGCCATCTTGAAATAACAGTTATGACACGTCGTGAACACAGCATAAGCTCGTTGTTTTGGTTTAGAAGGAACTGTAAGATGACTCCGGTTTGTTTACGGCACCCAGTGACTGTGTCTACAACGCAGTGATGACCTGTGATGTCAGCGCGAACAGGATGTGCGGAGGTATGGAAATGCATATGTTGACAGGTAGGACATTGTATCATTGCATTCGGACTGAATGACTTACACAGAAGATATATGTACATGTTTTAAAATTTAGACCACTTCTATTATTGATTGCTTTCAGGGTGTGAAAAGAGTTTCAACCAATATAGAAAAATGTTTTATAAAACAAATTGCCTACCTTTAAGGGTGAGTAAATTATGGGATAATTTTCATTTTTGGGTGAACTATTCCTTTAATACATCATAAGGAGCTAGGCCGGATTATCAGTGAATAAGGACTTTTAGTTTATTAAATGTTGGTCTGTTTCTCATAATATGGCTTTAGAATATCTCTAACAAATCATATGAACCAATTTTATGATACTTTTGTGCCCATTTTAAAGCTTGAGGTCCCTGTTCATTGGAACTACATGGAAAAGAGCATAATTTACTCACTCACACAAGATGAATAAAAGTCTAAAGGTGCAGTCACATTTTCATAGGCAAAATCCATTCATTTCAATAGGAATCTACAGTATGCAATTGGGAATTTTGTGTAAGGGCAAAATATTTCCCCATGCAGATTTCACAATGGGTTCAACGGATTCACCCTATTGACCAACTAAAAGCTGCTTTGTTTTAAAGTGACTTCTGTGTGTGCTGTGTTTCATACATCAATACACTATTGACAATAGACTGTGGACCAATGATAAAATTTCACTTACTGTATGTGACCATACATTTGGTTTGGAATAACATGTGGGTGAGTAAATGATGACAATTGTTCTTGGGGTGTACTATCTTTTAAGTGGTATAGGTTTTATGGGATGAGTCAAATAAAATCTGGTTAGTAAAAATACGCAGTGCTCCATATATCATCACATTTCTCAAAAAGGGAATAGGCTTCATTTGCTTACTAAGCATTAAATGCTCATAGCAATGTTTTTAACTGCTGCTGACTAAACCTTGATATCAATATTGCGTGACACCAGGTGTCATTTTTGGAGAAGTTTCACTCACATAAGAAATTATATTTTCATACTGAGTGAAGGTTCAGATATTACAGTAACACGTACATGTATTTGTGTTCATGCCAAAGCCTGAGGGAGCCAGAATGTTCATCTCTGGCATCCCCATGACCTACCACACTCATAAAACCAAGCCCTGAAACAGCAGCACGTGAAATATCGAAAACCAGTTTCTCTCAAATACTCTTACTCATACCCACAAGCCATACCCTCCTCTTGAATCAGTCTCCCTTTCTCTCTCTCTCTCTCTCTCTCTCTCTCTCTCTCTCTCTCTCTCTCTCTCTCTCTCTCTCTCTCTCTCTCTCTCTCTCTCTCTGTGTCTCTCTCTCTCTCACAAAAAATAAGATGATCTCTTTCTTTGGTGTTGATCACTACCAAATAAGATGATTTTGGTGGGCTCAGTGATCTTGTTGAACAGGAATTGTAACAACGGTGATGAAATGTACTGGGTAACAGGGGTCACAATGACTCCCTACTAAAATATTGTCTCTTGTGATTCAACATAAACAGAAGGCACGTCTACATATATTTTTAAACACACTGGATCTATGACTTTTTTTTTTGTTCTGGATGACTAAGCAAGAGTCAGAGTGGCATATCTAGGATAACCTGGAATTTCCAAAAAAAGCAAACAGAAAGTACGTCACTGATACTCATAATTTATCTATATATACTAATAATAAACCCATGTGCAGTTTAACAATGAATCCGACTATTTAAATATACAATACAAACTATAAAATTTGGCCTGATCTACTTCTTTACCTGTTGAAAATTCTCTGTTGGAATGCATGATGGCCCTGTGACAATTTTGAGTGATGTTGTTTAAGCTTAATCAATTCTTAGACTACACCATACCACAAAATGAGACCTCATGAAAGGGTGAAAGACTCACGTGTCACCATCTTCATCCTGACATGTTGCCGCAGCAATATCTGCCAGCAGCCGATCTGTGCTTTCCAGCGGCGGAGGAGGCGAAAGAGTGGGAACTGGAATAGCAATGGATTTCTGTTGGCTGTAATGCCGAGACCACTGCAAAAATGGATAGCCTGCTATAACTACAGAGAATAAAAAAATATGAATATTAATCAAAACAACCATGCATATCAACACTAATGAAAAAGAGTTAATTGAAAAGTTGGCCTGGTCATAATGAAAAATTAACCTTTTTACCAGGTCCTTGCATCTTACCAGCTAAGAAGAAGTAAAACGAGATGTTTGCTAATAAGTTGCTAATACTTGAGCTCAATTTTGGAAAGATGCAGTGTGGATACATTTGGTTTAGATTATCTTTATGACAAAATAAGATTGTTCTGCATAGCACACTATCAAGAGCAAGAAACAGACCAGTGACAGGAATGTATTCATACCAATGTGTGACGCTTTCAGCATAATTATGTAGATTATTATTAGTATGTTAGATTATCTGTATAAGGAGACCGAGGAATGTTGTAACACAAGGTAGGATGTAACACTCTCAGTTAAATGAATGAGAAATTAGCTAAAGGGATTATCATATGGCCACCACCATCTAGATTTTAATCAGAGCTGTGAAGTTATACAACATCACACATAAGATAACAGCGCTCAAGCTTTTTATCAACTAAAAAAAAAAAAAAACACTTTTGGAGGGTCTGGGACAGGTCATTGTATTGACAAATTCACGCACATAATTTATTATATCTATGTTTACTTTGATAAATAATAGGCCTATGTGGATATTATGTTACGATTTTGGTAACAGTAAAAAAAAAAAAAAAAAAAAAAAAAGTATATGTTATAATACTCCTCGGTTTCACCTGCATTTGTTAACCCACTGACACGTTTTGAAAACAGCTCAACCAAACATCCTGCTGATTATCTCAATGGTTTCGCGTTGACTATGGTTCCAGTTTGGACTGACCATGACTGCGCAATCATATTGCGGACGCACGCGTTCCACCCGAACGCACATACTTTCAAAATGACACAAACCAATGACACACACCAAGTAGTATGAACAAGCTGAATTGCAAGTCATCCGAGTTTTGCGCTTAAAATATAATAATCAGAGATCAGTCAAAATAAACATATTGTAAACTTACGACATGGTGTTACGAATTGAGGGTCAACGCTCGGGAGACGCCGAAATGAGTTGAATCTCAGCGGTGCGTCTGTGTGTATTTGACCCACGGCAGAGTCCTTCAACTCTTTAGCACCCGGGCTATGTGGAATATTTCTTGGACCACTGGTATCATGATCCACATCCGGAGGGAAAGGACGTTTCTTTATCGGACGCGTGTTGCACTTAGGGGTTATAGGTCGGGTTTGTGTGGGACCCTCACGCGTCCTGTTTGCCCTGACATCCCCATCATCTGTTTGAGTTGTCTGCGAAACTGATCCATCACAACTGTCCCGTGATTCAGGGGGAAGAATCCCGTGTCCATTGCTGAACTTGTGCTTCGGTTTCACCTGTCTTTCTGGAGTATGTTTAGGGCGACCTTGGTCTCCCGGTTGCGCGCAGCTCCCACGCTCTCTGGTTTTGTTGGTAAGATCCAGTGGCACAGATCGCACAGTGTGGTTACTGCCGCTCATTGTCATTGTCCTCAGGTAGGCGATATATGGGTCCTAGACGAATCCTTTTATTAACATTATGTCAATATGACTAACTTGACTCGGTCCCAAGATGACAATCAGCTCTTGCTGCCCAGATTAAACAACATACTTACATGCTTTGCTCAAGATGTTTTAGCACAGCTCACTGAAGCATTTAAATTCATAGTCTTCGCTTATGCACAAAGTTTTCTATTAAATGGTCAGTTAAAAAAATAAACCTGAATAAACATCCTAATTAATTCCACATGCAATTAGAAGAATGCCATTTTAGGGCAATGACAATATGTCATGTGCATTATTATTATTATAGGCTATTATTGATCACGCGCTGCAGTCATGATGATAACCTCTGCGCTGTGCTGCTCGCTGGCTCTATGATCTGAACTGAATTCACAGAGTCTCCCTCTCTCATTCACTCAAATTAGGAAGTAGGTGGGTGAGTGAACTGGGGTTTTCCCTTTCAGCTGTAACTGAATCGTTTGTATTACTACCCATTTGCGAAACGATTAAGCGCTTTGCCGAAGGTCTGTGCAGTTGAGATAAAAAACAAACAAACTAGTAGCACATTTATTAGTAGGCTACTTTGTACTTAGCATTATTATGCACATTGTTAGCACTTTTACGCGTCGAATGAAGTGAAAGGTTTCATAGAATCGGTTTCGGTTTAATTGTTCGACGACGGTGTTTGGCATATTTTGACGTATTGTCTGGCTATTGTTTTTTTTTTTCATAAGTGCAGCTGAATGTGTCGCGAGCTGTTGGATAACAGGTGTGCAGTTTTGCTTTCCTTTTAGCCGTAGCTATACTCTTTCTCTTTTTTCGCTTACCCTGGTGCCTGGTAGGAAGCGGGCTGGATCTCCGGCGGGGATCTCCCTCACAGCTGTTGTCGGGAAACCTGCCAGACTCGACCTCTTGTCTTCCTGTAGCCTATTTCAGCAGATTCACATTGGGATCTCATTAGTGACTGATTGATAAGAACTGATAACATAGGGTCATTTTCTTACATTAAAGATTTGATTTATGACTCATATATCGATGACAACAGCAAATTACTGTCTTTCACATGCTATCTCAGCATCTTATCTGGAAAGCACCCCCATTTTGATCAGATCCCTTAAAGATGCATAGCCTATAGCTGTAGCTAGTAATTTTTGGTTACAAAATAGAACCTAAAGAGAACATTAGAACAATAGGAATTGGTTATTTTAGAGAGAGAAAAAAAAAGAACTGTGATAACTTAAAGACAATGTTCGGTTTCACTTTATTTTGATGGTCCCTTTAACACATTCTGTTGACTATAAGTAACGTTGCACCTACATGTCTACTAACTCTTATTAGAGTGTTAGTGGAGTATTGGTAGACTGTAGGGTTAGGGTCACAATAAGTTGACATACTTGCAAAGTTACTTATAGTCAGTAGAATGTCTGTTGGAGGACCATCACAATAAAGAGTTAGCAGATATTAAGCAGACAGTGAGTCTAATACTCTAGTTAGTTGACAAGTAGTTGTAAAGTTATAGTCAACAGAATGTTCAAAAGGGACCATCCAAATAAAGTGTTATCCAATGTTCTGTTAGCTATGAATTTGATATCATTAGCATCAGCCTTCTGATCCTGCTCTATGTAGAATCAAGAGACCTTACAAAAACACACTTGTATCAGATTATGTGACAAAAAAAAAAAAAAAAAATCTCTTTCCACCTACACCCCATAGCCTTAGTTCCTCCTCACACCAGGGGTTTGGTGTTACCTGGGCCAGTTTGGGACTTTCCTTCATTGTGGGGTTGAGCGGGTATGGAACGGCAAACGGAAAATAATATAGGTGTTTAAAGTCCCCAAAACACCAAGAGGAGTCCACGGTGGGTCTGAACTTGTCAGTTGGTGACAATACCGTCCAAACGCTGAATCGCAGCCAGTTTAGTTCCCATGGGCCAACTGAAGATCTACAGCAAATTAACCTTTTCATTTGGACACACAATTCAACTTAATGATAGGTTAATGTTAGTTAGTTTTTTTTTTCTTTTCAATCACAGGGGGACATGAGGACTACAAAGTGCTTTAGAGAGAAAAAAATACAATAAGCAATACTGGTGTGTTCAAACTTGTTCAAATTTCCTTTAGGACAATCTTATGCATTGAACATCCTGTTCTCAGGTTGTGTTTTCTTAGAATTGGCTGCATGGTACACATTTGCAGGAAAAGTGATAAGTGCTAACATATAGGCAGAACAGGCCCCAAAAGGAGTGTTCTTGAAATGACTACAGTGTTTGTGAGGCTAAGGTAAGAAAATAACCTTAAATAATTAGATCTCATAGACAGTAGGCCTATATAGACATTTTTTAAGATGGGTTTACTAACATTATATGGGCTGACAGGGACTTTTTCCAGGACATGCTCCATTTATATCCGCCATAGCCTACATTACAACCATATTAGTCTTGAGAAGGGGAAAAATATATATATATATTTGCATTTAAAGGGATATAGTTATATACCCAAAAATGAAAATTCTGTTATCTTTTACTCCCCCTAAAGTTGTTCCAAACCTCTGTAAATGTCTTTATTTTGCTGAACACAAAGGACGATATTTTGGAGAATGTTTGTAACCAAGCAGATCTCGGGCCCCATTAACTACCATAGTATGTTTTGACCCTGGTAGTAAATGGGGCCCGAGATCTGTTTGGTTATCAACATCCTTCAAAATATATTTCTTTGTGTTCAGCAGAAAAAATAAATTTATACAGGTTTGGAACAACTTGAGGGGGAGTAAATGATGGCAGAATGTTCATTTTTGGGTGAACTATCCCTTTAAGTAGGCTACATATTCAGGATTATGCAATCAATAGTAGGCTAAATCAATTTGTTCATGCAAGTGTTAATTATGTATCATAGAGGGACCAAAATCGCCAAAGCTACCCATGAGTTAATTCGGAACACTAAAAGCATCTTGCACATTTTTTAAAAGTTGTCAGACTCTTGTCATTCATGTCATCTGGTTGATGATGAAATGCTGTGAAGCAGTGCCCTCTCCTGGTGTCTCTTTGCAACACAAATAAGCGGCTACACATATCGTTTCATCTAAAGAATTTGCTTCGGAGCTATATGGATTATGCAACGTAACAGGAAAAAAAAAATCACAAAGAAAATCCTTATGAAAAATAATTGGTTGCTCGAATATAATATAAAAAAAAAAAAATCAAAAGAAATGTAAATTCGGAGTAATGATTAGCTATTTAATAGGCTATGTATTATTCAGGGAAATCCTGACGAAAAAATAAAGGGATACCCGAATATAAAAGTAAATAATAATAATAATAATAATAATTAATTAATAAAAACTAAAAAGGTAAAAGTTACAGTTGGCATTGTCAGCGAAGCTTGTTATAAAATGTTTGTCCATTAGAGGGCCACAAAGAGCCACATGTTTAAATCAAGTTAAATCTTGAGAAAATGTGTGCTAATACTAGCTGTCCATATGAGATTAATATCAAAGTCTCTAAATCGTTTTTTTTTTTGTTGTTGTTGTTTTTTATCAGTGTGAATGTGTTTAGTCTTTGATTATTTTAATTTTTCTTACTTTATGTAGTTTTATTTTATGTTATTCTAAAGGCATTGCATTAACAGCTTAGCATGAAGAGTCATATCAATATGGTAGGCTATTAGTTTTAATGTTAATTAATTTATGTAATGACAATGTAATTTTAAGGCCAGCCCTACAACAGCACAGAAACTCTATCTCTCCCTCTTTCTATAGTCTTTTGTTATGTGTTCAGGAAGTTGTACACACATGGTCTGTCCAATACGTCACAATTCAAACAGCGTCCCAACTGCACACAGCCCATGCAGCACAGCTCACTCACAGACACAAAAGAAAACAAACCTGTTTGTCTGCCTCCTAGCTACCCGGAAACTGATCAGAGAGAGAGAGAGAGAGGGAGAAAGAAAGAGAGGTGAATGTCTGCAGCTGATTTCCTGTCCTAAACCAATGTGAGTGTAAGTGCCTCTTCAAAGTTTTGGACACAGAGATACATTCAGACAGACTGAGAGACACCGTATGGATGAGAGAGATAATGACTGGCATTATGGGTGGAGTGACGGTGCAGGAGGCCGGTAGATCTGAGAACAAAAAATGAGTATCTGAAGAATTCATGTTTTAGGGTTTCGTTTAGCTTGTTTGCAACATCTTTGTTACGGAGACCTGGCAAAAGGACACATAAACTTTGGAGCGTTTTTTTTAAATGGAGCAATAGCACATTTTTTGAGGACGTATAGGCACCAACCTGTATACTTTTTGTAAGGTGTTGCAGGTGTGTTGTTTGAATAAGTGAGCTCTTCTTGTTCTGCTCGTAAAGAATGTATCTTATGAAAGGCATCTGCCCTCACACTGGCAATGGTGACAAACATCTCTCATCACTTCTTCGCACTTGACCGGACATGTGGACCTCGATATGGACAATACAAGATTTTTAAACTGGATTACTGAACAAAGTTTTGCTGTGGTAAGATGATAGTTGATTTTAGAAACCATCGCAATTACAGCCGCTTTTAAACTGCTGTTTCATCATTATATCATAATCAATGATAACAGGACAAAGAGTTATCAGGGAAGTGGTTTTCAGATAATTCTCATTTCATAAAAATAGATCTCTTTTCTGAGAATAATGGTGTAACCGTTTGATAAGTCATAGCCTCAGAGGTTTTCATCTTTTCATGCTAGCTCTGCTAAAAACGATGCTCTCCATAGACTCAACTAATCATCAATTGTTGTATCATGCATACAAAAGGACAACTGAATCAAATACACTTTAATTGTGTGAAGGAAGTGAGTACACTCAACACTATCTCAGACAACTGTTGATTCAGACACATGTCTGAACATTAACATAGGCTGACTAACACTCCACGTGTGGCTCATCGGATACATCTCATCTATGATGGCAACAGCTAGGCGTTCAGGACCTGCAGGCCGAAGTCAAATTCTTGATGCTCCTCAATCCATGTCTCAGTCCCCCACCAATGCGGACCGCAAAGTTCTTGATAAAGTTTTCAAGAGACTGGAGAAACTGCATAAACTGAGCACCGACCCCAGGCTGGGTCTAAAAAACAGTCCGCCATACCTGCCCGAGCTGGTGTCGGAGACCGCCACCCTCCTGACAGAAGTATGGGCTCCTTACAGGGGATCAATGATGGCCGTGCCCCGATGGGACGAGGTTGATTATCTTAGGATCCATATTCGCCACTTGCTGGACAAGACAGATAGAGCTGTGCTGCTGTTTAAAGATGGCAAGGAGAAGATGTTTGAAGAAACATCAAGCTACAGGTAAGACAAAGCCAAGCAATTTGGAGGGCAGTTTTTAGACTTTGCTCACTGGTCATAATATGTGTGTTCTTCAGTTGTCCACATTCAAACATCTCAAAGACCATCAAAGTCGGCAAAATGATGTTAAAGGGGTCCTATTATGTTTTTCTATTTTTTCAACTTTAGTTAGGCTAATGTGTAGCCTAATGTTGCTGTTTGAGCATAAAAAAGAACTGCAAGGTTACAAAGCCACAAAGTCCACGCCAAAGGGAGATATTTTATTTAACATAATCTCCTTTTCAAGAAGTAGCCTACAACAAACTGAATTTGGACTACAATGCGATTTTACTGGGCTTTGTGAAGTCACAATGTTACTCATTTAAATAACCCCACCCACAGAATACACAAAAAGGGGACGAGGCCTGGTTGAGCTACATTAGAGAAGACAGAGTTGTCGCACTGTTTTTTCCACAACATTTCCAAAACTCATTAGTTTGACCTTTCTAAGGCTGATGAACTTAGAGTAGTTCAATTTTATTTTAAACACTGTTCCTGAATATTAAAACCCAAAAGTTTAAATCTGTGTGCTGCACATTTTACGGAGAACAGCTGGTTTTCTGTAACGTTTGTAGGCTCTCGCTTTTGTAAGACCTCTCCTTAGGAAAATGAACCATAGTTTTGTGATCGATTACTGTTTCTATTAGTTACCTTAGTTTTCCGACAAATCTCACGATTAAATGGTGGATAACATCGTATCTATTATGTATAATAAAATTACAAAACACATACCTCTCAGACTGCAAAGTCTGTGCATGAAATCCGTTCTGGACGATCCTCTTTTTCGTTAACATTTTCAGGGTCTGAATCACGCTTAAAGGGGGGGTGAAATGCTCATTTTCACTCAATCTCCTGTTAATCTTGAGTACCTATAGAGTAGTATTGCATCCTTCATATCTCCAAAAAGTCTTCAGTTTTATTATATTTCTAACAGAAAAGATAGGCTGTACCGAGTCTTTCTGGAAAAAAACGAGCGTCTGGAGGCGGGCCGTGTGGGCGAAACAAGAGCCATAGAGAGAATCCGTCGATCTGGGCTTTGTTTATAAAACATTCATCGTCGAAATGCAGGGAACAAACAGCATCCACTGTTCCTAACGCTGGGTTCTTTGGTAAGCTTTCCCTCACATCCAAAAACACACTTTGGAGACACTATGCAGCGCTGCCGATGATTTCCTGTTGAAGCGCGTTGATGTGCGCGGTCTCACTCTCCTCTGGTCGACGTGTGCGCGGCCGCGCTTTTCCGGGAGAAATGCTCATATAAGGAGTTCCACTCTGGTCTACGTCATTAGATCCACGGTCGGAAAAAAAACAGCCGAAACTTGTACCAACCCGGAAGTAAGATTTTCGGCACAGAAATTCTCCGTTATTCGTCCAAAATATTTTTTAAAAACTTTGGCCATGTTAAGCATGAGAATCCATCTCTTTAACACTGTAAACAACTCTGAATACATGAAACACCATTGTACCCCCCCTTTAAATTGGTTTGAAATTGACGCCATTGTTAATACTTAATAGGCCTATTTACATTTGAGTAGAGGCGGTTCTGAAGGGGCGTGACATTTCCCGAGCATGCGTTAAGCTCTGCCAATCACAACACACTGGGCCAGCTAACCAATCACAGCACATTTCGTATTTCGGATGGACGGGCTTAATCGAAATCAGCATGTTCAAGCCAGACTGGGGAGAGAGGTGCTGTAATAATGAAAAATATGTGGAAAATAATGTGTTTTTTGAAAAGTATGATAACATTTTCTAGTACACTCCAAAAACAAAATCAAGACTTCATAAAAGGGCATAACAGGACCCCTTTAAAAGTTCCAAAAACAGACAGAAAGTATATAGTAAAGCAGATTATTCCTGTTTTTGGTAGTTTAATCAAAATATGTACTTTAGTATAGAATGGCAATTCAGTTTTTGTTATAGTTTTATATAGTTTGCAATAAAAAAATAAAGCATAAAATGTGGGAAATTCTTCTCTGATTAAACCTCTCAACATCTCATTTCAATAAACACTGTGAAGAAGAGGCAGAAACACAAAAAGTATATAAAACTCATTCAAATGAATCAGTGTGTGTTTTAATCAGTCATCAAATAAAATTACCACATTATTAATGTGAAATGTCTGCATACTACAGAAGTACAATGCTTGGCAAAAATGTCCGCAAAAGAATGTAAATATAAATGCGTACATGTCCATACACGTATAAAGAGAGGGTCATGTGCTTCAGTTTTGCGAGGGTTGAAACTAATTTCCTAGTATACCTTACCAACAACCTGACTGCAACAAAATGGCTTATTTTCAATCTTAAGCAACCAAAGACTGCAGTCCCTATTTAGTCTTGACCAAGTTTCTGGTCTGCTGTGACTACTAATGACCAGTGTGTATAGTGCAGCATTATCATGCAAATTGAGGAAACTTCCCTCTAGCAATGGAAGCCAACAGTTTAATGTTGTTTCAGCACTACAGTGGCCATTCTGTTTACTTCCTGACTTTTTTCTTCCTTCTTTTTTATTTATTTATGCATGGCAAAAAGAGAGAGTGAAATATAATCTTCTAATAATATATCAAGTTTAAATAACTTAAAATAGACCCAATAGATATTCAGTCTACTCTTCATTTATCTTAAAGTAACAGTAACTAAATGGCTTGTTCGCAAGGTCTGCAAATAGTTTTCTCTTCTCTTCTGTGTGAAGTGAAATAACGAGACCTATAACCGCAAACCCTAATGCTTGAAATAATGAATTGGTTTGAGTAAGGAAAACTTAAATTAAAAAAAATTGTTCCATCAAATGAACTTTTATGAGTATTTAGAACTTTCTTTTTCTTTTGAGTTCACAAAACTGACACATTAAGTAATCTGAATTGTTTAATTGTTTTGAGTTTTATGAAGATGTTTCTTTTAATTTATACAAACTTACATTTAACTGAAACTGGGCTTGGATTTCTATTCCCCAGCATGTTTGGCCTTGGCTTGACACTCGAAAATGATAGTAAATGCTAAAATAATTGTTTTTTGTATGTGCAAGATTAATGTTAAGTTGGAGATTTAGAAGTGTGTAATGTTTTGCTATGCTCATTTAGAAAACTTTCTGTTATGTGTTTTTTTTTGGGGGGGGGGGGGGGGGGGCATACATGTGACGAGTGCACAAGCTTGGTTTGAGAACAATATTATATATTGCCGTACTCATTCAGAAATTGCTATGCTATGCTAATGCTATAGCATTGTGTTGCCAATAACCAGGTTAGCATTTTCTGAATTAGCTTTAGTTAAAGCTAGCCAAGTTTCCATTACTAAAAATATTTAAGTTGAGATTACAAGATGTTTTCAAGTTATGAATTAGCTTACGCAAAATTTTCAAGTTAATAGCTGTTAAAATGTATGAGTACAAAATAAAAATCTGCCAGTTTTGCTTAGGGCCTACTTAAATTTCTTAACTTAAACATTTTATGTAACTGATTACCACAATTGTTTTTGAGTTTTGCCAACTTATACGGGTTTCCAGTGCAACAGAACACGTCTTGCTTGACCTACAAATTAATCAATGTTTCACACAGCATGTCACAACTAGAAATTTAGCGTAGAAAAACACGATCTAAAAGGAAACTGTGCCACTGTGCCATGCAGCAGAACCTGATTTCACCAAGTGCAACATGTTCAATCATTCCTATCAACTAATCAGATCTGAAACAAGTTTACAGTTTATGTCAAGTTTAGTCTTACAACTAGGGTTAGGTGCTTCTACTTCAGTGTTATTCACCTATCATCTCCCTCTGATTTTAGGGATAACTGGTTAGGGTAAGGTTTAGGGGTTTGAAATATGTTGAAGAAGGAACGCGTCTAACTCGGCAAAAGCAGGATGTAAAATACACACTGTGCATAATGCATACTTTAAATACACACACACACATTGATTATGACACAAATGTTTAACATATTTCATAAATAGATACAGTAGTTCACACTCCATTTCTCAAAGCATGCTAATTCATTTGACTCATTTACTAAGGAACGGAATCACCACACACACCTATTACAGTACATGTGGGTAAATTTAGCTAATTTCACCTAGTTTGTGACTGCTTGACAATACTGAAACCATGCCAACATGGTTAGTGGACAGGACAGTATGTGTGGTGGAAACTTTAAGAACATGACTGAAGGAAAGTTCAACCCTATAAGAAGCGGTGCACTGAGTGCTTTGTGGCTAAGCTAGAGATAAAAGTAGAAAGTAAGTGGTCATATTGTCTGAGTGGAAAAATCTGTTGCATACAAGCCATGGTTGGCCAGTTTAAGACCCAGGCCAGAGCGTTTATGCATATGCATTTCAACACACTAAGCCACATTATCCACAGTCAAACAGAAATAGCCTCAATGAATGTCAATTACAAGAAGATTTATTATTTAAAGATTCTGTCTAATCATTATTATACTACAATGAAAAGTATACAAAACTTAATAAATATAATAAATTATAGTTTTATAAACTATAATAGACTTTCTTCAAACATTACTACAGCAGGTAACCTAACCCTTTTGGACAAAAAAGTATAACAGATGAAGGGTGCCGATCTATGCTGTGCTGTGTAGAGGATGCTGACGTTACCATGACAACCTCTTTGATCAATTAGTAATGGAAAATTCTGTCACCATTCTCACCACACACACTCAGGACAGGATGTATCAAAGTACTACTTCCTGTTTCTAGTATAGTGTGTTGAGCTGATGACAGTTTTTTTTTTTTTTTGGTGTTTGTTTGTGCATACAGGAATATGTTGTGTAAAAACTTGTCGACATGATTATATGACATATCAACCAACAATCATCATATCTGCAAAAATGAGTAAATAAGCACCACAGCTCTCCTGTGCAATTAGTATTTATGTCAACCTTATATACAGAAAAATGTTATTTACCATGTGCAATACACTAAATATTTGTGTTCATATTTATTTATTGGCAACACTTTATATTAACTTTCATTAATAAATCATTAATAAATCATTAACAAACTTTATATAATGCTTAACAGATCATTAGTTAATATATATTCACATAGCTATGCGATAACATGCTTGTTAATGTTTAAATAAACTTATTAAAGATTACATCATTAGCAGATCGTTATTTAATGTAAATAAAAATGCTGTCTAATCTCATTAAACTTCTATTTATATATTACCTAATGCACATTTTTACATTTACAAATGTTGTGAATTTTTTTTTATTAATAAACAAATTCATTTAATTTGTAATTTTAAGCACTTCACACACTATTCATGTTAACATAATATTCATTAACTTTAAAGGGATAGTTCACTTTGAAATTAAATGTTGGTGTGTTTTAGCTTACCTGAAGGGCATCCAAGATGTAGGTGTCTTTTTTTCCGCAGTAGTTTCAATTTTGATATTTTTAGGTCAAACCGTTCTTGTCTGTTAGTCATATCATGCAGGTATATGGATACTGACTCAAAGAGCTTGCACAAAGTCCAAAATAAAACAGTTCCCCATCGTCCAAATTAAACAATTCCCCATCGTAAGTACACATTGATGGCCTAAGACACGAAACGAGCGGTTTGTGTGAGAAAACGAACAGTATTTATATAGTTTTTAGCTCTTATAACACAGCCGCGTCCAAATGATCTGAGGGCTCGGCGGGTATAGATATATACACTATGTCGCCTTGGTTACTGCAGTTCATTGGAACGAAACCGTAGCCAAGCGACATCTAGTGTATATATCTATACCCGCCCTTGGGCAGGTATAGATATATACACTAGATGTCGCCTTCGCTACTGCAGTTCATTGGAACGGAACCGTAGCCAAGGCGACATCTAGTATATCTATACCCGCCGAGCCCTCAGATCATTTGGACGCGGCTGTGTTATAAGAGCTAAAAACTATATAAATACTGTTCGTTTTCTCACACAAACCGCTCGTTTCGTGTCTTAGGCCATCAATGTGTACTTACGATGGGGAATTGTTTAATTTGGACGATGGGGAACTGTTTTATTTTGGACTTTGTGCAAGCTCTTTGAGTCAGTATCCATATACCTGCATGATATGACTAACAGACAAGAACGGTTTGACCTAAAAATATCAAAATTGAAACTACTGCGGAAAAAAAGACACCTACATCTTGGATGCCCTTCAGGTAAGCTAAAACATACCAAAATTTAATTTCAAAGTGAACTATCCCTTTAACCATAGTCTCTATAGGTCATACATTGGGTCTTCTTTTGTTGTGGTGTGTATTTTTATTTATTTATTTAACAAATAATTTATTAATTATTAATCATTTTATTAATTATTTATTAATTATTTGTTCATGTTTTTGCAGTACCCGATTTGTAAATGTTTACAAATGTTTACTAAGCATTTAGTACCTATATGGGCATTGCATTTTTAGCTACTGTAACAACGTTTATGTAAAGCATTAAGTTTAGCTAAATGCTTGCTAAAGACATAACACCACATAATTGTAATTTGGGTGCAAAACATGTTTTATTGCCTCAACACTTAGTATACTATATCCTTAAACAGGATATTCCTTGAATCATTCATCAACAGGAGAAAACAAATATATATTTTTTCAAGAAAATACTTGTTCATTTATCAAAACAATGTAATTGTCACATTGTCAGTTCTGTCTTTCTCCGCCCCCTGTCTGTATGTTTCCATGGTTACTGATTTTATTTGAGTTTCAGTTCAGGTGTGTCTCATTAATTAGTCTCATTAGTTCCTATGTTTGCTGTCTTGTGCTTTTTTCAGTTCTTTGTCAGTTCTACGTTGCTGTCAGGATGAATTAAAGAGGATTCAGTAGCGAGTGTGAAAACAACAGTATTTATTAAAGGAGATAATCAGAATAGATGGCGTGGGTCAGATGAACAGAGGTGCCCGGGAACAGTCTCTCCTGGCAGCGCAGGGATGCGAATGGGCATCCCAATCCTCCGTAGACAACAAGGAAGAACGACCAGGAAGACAAAATTCATTATCCAGACATGAAACACAGGGACCACTGAGACAACCAAGACCAGGACACGAACACTGGGAACTCCAAACGATCTGACAAACACAAGGCGAATGACAAGGACATTAAATAGCAGGGCTGGTCAGCCGCAGCTGGCGCTAACGATCTGATCAGTGGCAATCAACGGCCACACCCACACCCACATACAGAGAGAGAAAGAGTCAGTGAATTCATGAACCGTGACAGTACCCCTCCACCCAGGAGCACTTACCCGTTGATTGTAATCATCAATAAGGGCCTAGCAGGATCCCAACTTCTCTCCTCCGGAACGTAACCTTCCCAGTCCACCAGGTACAGAAATCCACGTCCCCTCTGTCTCGAGTCCAGAATCCGATTGACCGAATAAGTTGGTTCCCCGTCTACGAGTCGCGGTGGGGTGTGTGTGTGTGGGGGGGGATTAATATGGGAATGAAACACTGGCTTTAATTTGGAGACATGAAAGACAGGATGAATTCTCCTGTACGCAGGAGGGATTTTGAGGCGAACTGTCACCAGACTAAGGACTTTGGTGACAGTGAACGGGCCGATGAGTTTGAGAGTTACACTTGTTACATACGGAGCGAAGAGGAATATTCTTGGATGAAAGCCACACCTTTTGACCTATGACGTAAACAGGAGGTTTCGACCGGTGGCGATCGGCCTGAGCCTTAGTGCCCGCTCGCACCTGGAAGAGAATCTCACGGGCTCTGCTCCCCATGTGGCGGCACCTCTGGAAGAAGGCATGAGCAGAGGGGACTGTGACTTCTGATTCCAGACTCAGAAAAATAGGTGGCTGGTAGCCTAAGCTACACTCAAATGGAGAGAGGCCGGTGGACGATACCTAAAATGAGTTATGTGCGTACTCAACCCATGAAAGCTGCTGGCTCCAGGAGGAAGAATTCTTGGATACCAAACTTTGCAACACTCTCTCCAAGTCTTGGTTGGCCCTCTCGGTTTGGCCATTGCTCTGAGGATGAAACCCAGAAGACAGACTGACACTTGCCCTCAGTAATCTACAAAACTCTCTCCAGAATTTGGACACAAATTGGGGCCCCCTGTCGTAAACCACATCCATCGGGAGGCCATGTCTGCGAAAGACGTGATCTACGACAGCCACCCACTGTCTCCTTGGCAGATGGTAATTTAGGCAAGGGGATAAAATGAGCCGCCTTCGAGAACTGGTCCACTGCGGTCAAAACGACCGTCTTTCCCCTTGGAGGGCGGTGATAAAATTGAGTGCTAAATGGGACCAGGGTCTTGAAGGGACCGACAGCGTTTGGAGTAACCCATCCGGGGGTCGGTTGGAAGTCTTACCGCAAGCACAATCCGAACAGGCCAAAACAAAAGCCTGAATGTCACGAGCCATTATCGGCCACCAGAATCGTTGCTTAACCAAAAAGCTGGTCCGGTTTACTCCTGGTTGACACGCCACGTTGGAACAATGACCCAACCGAATAACATTGGACCTTAATTCCTCCAGCACAAACAAACGACTTGGTGGGCAACCAGGCAGAGGCTGGGAGACTCGATCTCCCATGTGAGTGTGGAGACAATGCATCTCTCAGGTATAACACACTCGGGAGAGGGCGGGCGTTCAGAATGGTCAAAAACGCGAGACAAGGCATCGGGTTTGATGTTTTTAGAACCCGGACGGTACGAAAGAGAAAACTCTAAACGACCGAAAAAAAGGGCCCACTGAGCCTGCCTGGAGTTGAGTCGTTTAGCGGATCAGATGTATTCGAGGTTCTTGTGATCGTTTCAGATGATAAAAGGTACCCCCGACCCTTCTAACCAATGACACCATTTCTCCAAAGCTAACTTGACTGCCTGCAACTCTCTGTTACCAATGTCATAGTTACGTTCGGCGGACAACAAGCGATGGGAAAAAAACGTGCAAGGGTGCATCTTGTCATCCGTGGAAGAGCGCTGGGAAGGAACCGCCCCTACCCCTACTTCTGATGCGTCGACCTCCACCACGAACTGACGTGATGGATCAGGGGCTATCAGAATGGGAGCTGAACAAAGTGGCTCTTAAGGTTGGAAAATGCAGCTTCGACTACACCAGACCACCTGAACGTCGTCCTGGTGGTGGTCAAGGCAATCAGAGGAGTGGCTAGTTGGCTGAAATTACTAATAAAACGTCGGTAAAAATTGGCGAACCCCAGAAACCTTTGTAGGGCCTTACGGGAATCTGGGTATGGCCAATCCACCACAGCTCTTAACTGTCACCGTCCCACAGGTGGGACGTTTGCCCATATATATTTAAAACAGTAATATCTTAGTAAAAACCTAAAGTAATATTGACAAACTATATATCATTTGAAAGCTTACAATCTCTAGTTTTCATATTTGGTGGCTGTTTTTTAAAATAAATTACAGAGGAGCAGTAATTTATCAATTTGCAACAAGAATATTTCATATTCATTAGGCGTGTTTAGGCCTTTATTTTGAAATAGAAATAAACATGAAAAATCATGAAAGATTGGAAGAAACCTCAGTTTGTTTTCATGCCAAGAGTTCAAAAGATAACACCAATTAAATTTTATGAGAAAAAAAGGTCTGAAAATGTTTAGAATATAAAGAAAAATATTATGGATTCTCGATTTGTGATGGGGCACGCAGCGAGCTATAGCGCACATGTGCTCTTTTTATGTTTATTAAAGGTTGAAATCAAATCAAATACTGCCAAAACACCCACACTATTTCTGAATAGGATGTATCCTTCATAAATTGTATGAAATTATGGGAATATATGGTTCAGATCACTCAAAACATATATGAAAATGGAGACGCCCTTATATGGTCAGTAAGGAAGCTGGCTGTCCATCTAGTGAAAAAGTTTGGTACTGCGCCCAAATAAAATCTCACTGAAAGCTCATTTTTTGAGATATCAACCTAAAATTTGAAACACAACTTGTTTATATTTTTGGCTTTAATTTTCTAGCAGTTTTAGAGTAAAATATATTTTGTAATATATATATTTTATATAAAATATAAATAATTATATTTTTACATTCTATATTTTCATAAACTCAAACTTATATAACTTTTTTTCTATTTCACTTTCATAATTTATTTCACTTCTACAATAATCTGGCAAATGTCTTCTTAAAAACAAGACCAACCATATGTCTATATTCCAAAGCATTCTTGAATTACAACCATTTAAGTTTGTATAGTGATTTTTTTGTCTATGCGAAAAAAGGGGGGGTGACAGTTAAAGGGTTAATCTTGTCTGACCAATCCACCACAGCCTTAATCTTGTCTGGGTACATGCGCACTCCCTCGGACAAGACAATGTAATCTAAGAAAGGAACAGACTGTGCATGAAAAGCGAATTTCTCCACCTTGACAAAAAGCCCATTCTCTAGCAGCCTCTGGAGCACTCTCCTGACGTGCTGAACATGTTTCTGGAGACGAAGAAACTATCAATATGTCATCCAGGTAGACATATATGAACTGGTCAATCATGTCTCTCAGCACGTCATTAACGAGTGCTTGAAAAAACGCAGGGAGTTTGACAGGCCAAAAGGCATAACCAAATATTCAAAGTGCCCCCTGGGGGTAATAAGCGTGGTTTTCCACTCATCCCCCTCCCTTATGCGAACCAAATGATAAGCGTTACGCAGGTCCAATTTTGTGAAGACAGATGCTCCCTGCAACCGCTCGAAGGCCGAAGACATCAACGGCAAAGGATAAGTATTCTTTACCGTGATGTTGTTCAACCCTCGGTGGTCAATACACGGTCGCAGGGAACCATCCTTCTCCACGAAAAAGAACCCCGCCCCAGCAGGAGAAGAGGAAGGACGAATGAGCCCGGCTGCTAAAGAATCAGAAATGTATTTCTCCATGGCCTCCCTTTCTGGAGCAGAAAGCGAGTATAACTTGCCCTTAGGCGGAGACATATCTGGTAGAAAAAACAGAGATTCTAATTATTGGACAAAAAACTTCCTCACGTAATAACCTAGAATACTGTCTAACACTTGATGGCTGCTCTGTCAAGTCTTCGTCGTCGTTAGGAACCTGGGTGTGCTCTTTGATACCAATCTTTCATTTGAAAGTCACGTGTCTAGTATCTGTAAAACCGCATTTTTCCATCTTAAAAATATATCTAAATTACGCCATATGCTCTCATTGACAAATGCGGAACAATTAGTTCATGCGTTCATGACATCAAGGCTAGATTATTGTAATGCTATTACAATACAAACTACAGCTGGTCCAAAACGCAACAGCTAGAGGTCTTACAAGAACCAGGAAGTATGACCATATTAGCCCCGTTCTGTCAACACTGCATTGGCTCCCAATTAAACATAGTATACATTTTTAAATATTGCTGATTACTTACAAAGCACTAAATGGTTTAGCTCGGCAGTACTTGAGCAAGCAATTAACGCATTATAGTCCTTCACGTCTATTGCGATCTCAAAATTCCGGCCAGTTGATAATACCTAGAATATCAAAATCGACTGCTAGTGGTAGATCTTTTTCCTTTTTAGCACCAAAACTTTGGGACAGTCTTCCTAACATTGTCCGAGAAACAGACACACTCTGTCAGTTCAAATCTAGACTAAAAAACACATCTCTTTGAACTAGCATACACATAACACATTATAGACTTCTATATCCCGAGGTTTACCACAGTCCGCCAGATCCAGGCCATATCCAGATCTGATGAAGCACCTGTGCCTGGACACGATGACAACGCAGTCCTGAAGTGTCAACTAGTCTCTCCCCTGTGGCCTTCTTCCCTTCCCTTTACCTCTGTACAGATAAAATATTGTCGGGATAATTCCGGTTCACATGACTACGCAGAAGCGATAAACATTCTGTATTATAAATTTTAAGGCCTGACAAGTAGTTTGTTGAGGGTTGGTTTGTAGAAGGACTACATGCCTGCACTCATATATATTCAAATGCGCATACTAAAGCGCCATCAGCGTTCTCACTGGTTCACGTTTTTAAAGTTTGCCCAGAGAGAACTTAAGGGTTTTCTGTTAGAAAGGTGTCGTGTTGCAGCCCCTAAGTTAATAACTAATGATCGTTGCGACAGAAGTGAATCAATCAAAACTAACTTTAGCTGGACAACAACTTTATTCTAGAGCTGCTGTAAAGCCAAAACAATCTATGTTACTTTAATTTCCTATTATCACTGTAAAGCTGCTTTGAAACAATCTATGTTGTTAAAAGTGCTATATAAATGAAGGTGACTTGACTTGACTTGACTAGTAGATCTATAGCACAGTCATAGGGACGATGCGGAGGAAGAGAAGCAGCCCGGGACTTACTGAACACTTCCTTCAGGTCGAGGTACTCCTCGGGCACGTTTGACAAAATCACAGACTCATGCTGCAACACAGAACAAGACACAGACGAACAGGCAGACACAAGACTACAGGCATAGCACTGATTGCTCCAGGCCGAAATGGAGCTATGGCCCCAGTCAACACTGGGATTGTGCTGCACCAACCAGGGATGACCTAGGACGATGGGGACCAGCGGAGAGTCCATAAGCATAAAGGACAACTCCTCCATGTGGTTCCTTGATGTGATGAGGGTTATGAGAACGGTGGTGAATGATATGTCACGAAGTTGTTGTCCGTTAAGTGCACTGACAGAAATCCTGGGAGTGAGGGGAATGATAGGGATCTGAAGGTTGTGTGCTAGTGTTTGGTCCATGAAGTTACCTTCAGCTCCCGAATCCAACAAGGCCAGTCTTACCGGGAGGAGAGTCGAAGATGAGGATTTCTGCATGGATTCATGCTCCATGGCGGGGCTGACCGTATTACTGACGGTGGACCTGGAATACTCGGGGTTCTCGGAAACCAAAGTCTGGCGTGCTCACTGCTCCCATCGCTATAGTCGTGCGTCCACAAGCAGTGCCAGTTCAATAAGTCCGTCGAGATCTGTGGGGAGTTCCAGTGTGAAAATCTCCTTCTGAATACGGTCAGCCAACCCATGCAGGAACATGTCCCACTGCGCCTCCTTGTTCCATTTGCACTCTGCTGCCAATGTCCGAAACTCGATGGAATAGTCAGAGACGGGTCTGTTATCCTGACGCAGATCGGCGAGCAGACGGGCCGCCTCGCGCCCCGCTACCACGCGATCAAAGACCTGCCTCATCTCCTCGGAGAGAACGCTTGGAACGAGGAACAGCACGGATGTTGGTTCTCCCACACTCCCGTTCCCCATTGAGCCATGCGCATGACAGCAATGTCATAACCAATGCCACCTTAGACAGTTCCGTGGAAAACGTCAGGGGTGAAGAGAAAAGAACAACGAACATTTGGTTAGAAATGCTCTACAGAAGTTAGACTCACCAGAGTATGCTTCAGGAGTGGGTGGGCACGGCTCATGCTGATGATTGCTGTTCGGTGGAGTGGGAGGAAACTCTCTCAGATCAGATGCACTCGCTGAATCCATTGATGGTCAGATCGTTCTGTCAGGATGAATGAAAGAGGATTCAGTAGCGAGTGTGAAAACAACAGTATTTATTAAAGGAGATTTTTTTTTAGTTTCTTTTTATTTAAACAGGGACAATGCACAAATTAACATTAACCTTGTGTCAAAACAAGGAGAGATGCATTGTGCCAGGTTATAGCACAAGTGCTATTTTCCGCCCGTAGTCCCTTGGCAGATCAATAAGACAATAGGACAAAATTTCATAAAAGTAAAATACAAAACATTAAAATATACAATTTTACAACTACAGTCACACTTAATTTTCAATTAAAACTATCATATGCTCAATTGTTCCCCCTTCCTTAAACCAACACACACACACACACACACACACACACACACACACACACACTTCATAAATGTGTACAATTTTGTTGTGACAGTAACCATGCCTTTGTCAAACTCGAAAAGGTTTGAGGATTTGTACATGTAATAAGGTGTGTAGATCATCAGAATAGATGGCGTGGGTCAGATAAACAGAGGTGCCCGGGAACAGTCTCTCTTCGCAGCGCATAGACGCGAATGGGCAACCCAATCCTCCGTAGACAACGAGGAAGAACGACCAGGAAGACAAAATTCATTATCCAGACACGAAACACAGGGACCACTGAGACAACCAGGACCAGGACACAAACACCGGGAACTCCAATCGAGCTGACAAACACAATGCGAATGATGAGGACATTAAATAGCAGGGCTGATCAGCGCAGCTGGCGCTAACGATCTGATCAGCGGCCACACCCACACACACACACACACACACACACACACATGTCTGGTTCACTATCTTTGTGGGGACTCTCCATAGACGTAATGGTTTTTATACCGTACAAACTGTACATTCTATCCCCTTACACTGCCCCTGCCCCTAAACCTACCCATCACAGGAAACATTCTGCATTTTTACTTTCTCAAAACAACTCATCCTGTGTGATTTATAAGCCTTTTGAAAAGTGGGGACCGCTGGCTGGTCCCCACAATGTAGGTGATATCAGGTTTTACTATTCTTATGGGGACATTTGGTCCCCACAATGTAATATAAACAAGGGCACACATCACACACACACACACACACACACACACACACACACACACACACACAGAGAGAGAAAGAGTCAGTGAATTCATGAACTGTGACAGTTGCATTTAGTTGGTTGTTCTGTTCCTGTTTCCGAGAATCTGTTTTGTGAAGTTTTGAGTTTGTTTTTGAATAAAGCTGCTGAATTTGGATCCTGTTTCATCTCTTTTGCAACCATCTTGTAACAGTAATATAAACCATGTTCCCTTTTAGTAATCAGACTGACACCTGTACACTGCTGACACTGCTGACGCCTGTACAAAGACTTTAACTGTACCACCAAACCTGACCCTAATCTTACCCGTATCCCACCTCAATAGCAGCTAAAGTGTTTTGCACTTTGATCATGAACACAAAGTACATTGTACCTAACAATCTTTTTTTTGAATTATTGTTAAATTGACTGTTGAAAATACCAAACGCCTTTTTGCATTTGTACATTTGTGAATGTGAAAAAAGAGCATTAGGTAATATGAAGTTTAATGACACTTATAGATTTTCAAGAAGTGCATGATCAAATTAATTGAAAGTTTATTGACATTTGTAAGCATTTACATTAAATAATGATCGGTTAATCAATCAACATTTATTAATGAAAGTTATTATAAAGTTTTATGTATTTTTTAATCTTATGTTTTAATTTGCTTTATCTTTCAGGAGAAATCTTACTAAGTTGTCACTTCTGTTCAGCCACATGTTGAATGAACTACGAAATATATTTCCTGGGGGACGATTTCAGGGTGATACTTATAGGGTTACAAAGACAGAGGCCAAAGATTTCTGGAGGAAGGCTTTTGGACACAAGTATGACAAAAATAATTGACTGAATGTGTATTAAAGACTTTTAAACCATATGCATCCATTTTTGGACAATCACCCCCCCCCCCCCCTCCCCCCCCCCCCCCCCCTCTCTCTCTCTCTCACACTCTCTCTCTCACTCTCTCTCTATCATTCAGGTGTATAGTGCAATGGAACATTTTTAAACAGCAGCTGAGGAGGGTTCATTACTTCGAAGAGGGAATGGAGTCCATGGCTTTGAAGTCCACAGTTGATCTCACTTGTAACGATCACATATCCATCTTTGAGTTTGATATTTTCACCAGGCTTTTTCAGGTATCCTGAGCTTGAGAACTTCTAAGGAGATTTTAAAAATAACAGGCACATTCAATGAATAGTTTGTTGTGAGACTTATTAGATATGTTTGATAAACTAAATCCTACAAAATAAATCTGGCATGAAAAGTAGATAATTTTAACCACATCAAATGGCCATTTTGGCCTGTTTGACCATTTGGCTGTGATTTTGATCTTCATGGGTTTATCTAACAATTTAAATTATTCAAAAGTCTTGTCATTTACATAAAATATTATATTGATATTAGTTTTACTGTAGTAAAAAAAAAAAAAGTACTCATTTTAATGACCAAAAACAATATTTATATCTTTGTTACACATTCAAATTATTTACAAATTCCTTAAAAAAAACTAACATTATTTGGACCCTTTCTACAACATTTTATTACACATATTGATTTGTGAAGCTCCAATTTTATCTATTTAATTTTGATATATATTTTATGTTTAATCCAAAATGGGAAAATCCCATAGAAATTGAATAGAAAACAAAACAGTTTATAAAAATATATTTATAATAAAAAGTTTGTTTGTATTTTGGTCCTTTGTCATTTTCTTCATCATGTTGTAATCACTTCAAAACAAAAAGCTAATCTTGTATTCTCCCTTTAGCCCTGGTCAACTCTGTTAAGGAACTGGAATCATTTAGCTGTAACTCACCCTGGATACATGGCATTTCTCACCTACGACCAGGTCAGGGTCCGACTGGAGCACTATAGACATCGTCCTGGCAGGTGAGACATGCAGCAGACAAGTATTTATTATAGGATGCTTATATAGGTTTAACGTTAGACTTAGTATGGTTTAGATCTAATCTCTTACTGGCTCTCTCTGTGCATCCACAGCTACATCTTTCGTCTCAGTTGCACACAAATGGGTCAGTGGGCGATTGGTCATGTGACCAGTGATGGCAGCATTGTGCAAACCATTCCCCAGAATACACCTCTCTACCAAGCACTCATACAAGGTTTCAGGGAGGGCTGGTGTGTATCATTTTAGAAAAAAAATTACACACTGCAAAAAAGCTGTCACCATAATGCTAACATAACCTGAAATACTTCCATCTGCAGCTACTTATACCCTGATGGGCGCGACGTGAACCCTGATCTCACCAGCCTGTGCAGTCCGGCTCACAAGGGTCGAGTCAAAGTCACAGAGGTAACTGAGAGTTAATAAATGAGAGTTTCAAATTTATTTCTGATTTGCTCGTTGAATGCAAGTCCATTTTGTCTCTAATGCAAGATGGACTTTTTTTGTCTCCTTCATTTGTTCACTTTCTGTCTTCAGGAGCAGTATGAATTATACTGTGAGATTGGCAGCACATTTCAACTCTGCAAAATCTGCACAGAACGAGACAAGGACACTCGCATTCAGCCATGTGGGCATCTGCTGTGTCAGCCCTGCTTGACTGGCTGGCAGGTAAATTATATTCTTATTGTGCTCAAACCTTTACATCTCCCATTAACACTTGGATTCACACTCATGAGCAATTATGGTGAGGTAACACCCAAAAACCCACAATCACCCGCTACATGATAACATGATTGTGGTTCGTCTTGTTGGTGTAAATATAAACATTAAAAATAGAACTCCTTGGAGTGTAATTCTTTTAATATCAATAGACCATTAACATAAACTGATAATTAAATACTTGCAAAAAGCAAAGTCATTCAGAAAGCAGTACTGCATGAATTATAGTGTTTGCCACAGCGTCATGCAGCATGACCTGACTTTTTGGCTCAAGCTTCCTGCCTGTGTTTGATCAAGCATGTGTGCGTGTGTGACTGATTTTCCACTTCTCTCAAGTTCACAGTCACACATCATTGCATGGTGAGATAACATTTACCTAAGAGAATGAGAGGATGTGATGCATTTCTGCAGCTCTAGAATTAATGCAACACATTCAAAGAGTAGTGCAACTCATTCTCATAAGATGCCAAGATATAAGCTTTCTTGTGGTATGATGTTTTTGGTAACTAAGAACTAGAGTCCATAGTTTTGGTGCTTTATGCATTAGATAAGTGAAACTGAGTTTCGAAAGTAGTGTCACTCCCTCTAATATGCAGAAGTCAGATGGACACACATGCCCCTACTGCCGCTGTGATATCAGAGGCACGGAGTCCATCCTCATTGAGCCCTACCTGCCAGTGAGAGACAGGAGGCCAGAGGGGAATGAGGAAGACGATGAAGATGAAGATGAGGAGGAGGATCATGAGGATGTGGAGCTGGTAATGAAAAAACTGGCTTGTATGAAAAAGGTGAGAGTGCATAATTTTGGCTGCCAATCTGAAACCCACAATCAAGTTCATTGAATATTTCAACAGATTTTACCCTTATATGTTTACTCATGTGTTCTTAAATATTCATTGTGCATTGTTTGCATTTTTGTATTATCAACCGCTTTCACACCTCACATTGTAGACCTCACACTGTCATTTCAATCAAAATGCAATTACATTAAACAAACAGGTACTCTAATTATATAAATATACAGCAGTGTAATGGCTATGGTGATTAAACTAGAAATCCACAGTACACTATCAAAATGAATATCCGTTTTCATACATTTTTTGATGCCTAAAGTTACACTCATCGGCCACTTTATTATAGGTACAACTTGCTAGTATCGGGTTGGACCCCCATTTTCCTTCAGAACTGACTTAATTCTTCATGGCATAGATTCAACAAAGTTCTTGGAAACATTCCTCAGAGATTTTGGTCCATATTGACATGATAGCATCACACAGTTGCTGCAGATTTGTCAGCTGTAAATCCATGATGTGAATCTCCCATTCCACCACACCCTAAAGGTGCTCTATTGGATTGAGATCTTGTGACTGTGGAGGCCATTTGAGTATAGTGAACTCACTGTCATGTTCAAAAAACCAGTTTGAGATGATTTGAGGTTTGTGACATGCTGGAAGTAGCTGTGGTCATAAAGGGATGAACATGGTCAGAAACAATTCTCAGGTTGGCTGTGGCGTTTAATCAATGCTCAATTGGTACTAAGGGGCCCAAAGTGTGCCAAGAAAATACCCTCACACTATTACACCACCACCAGAAGCCTGAACCGTTGATACAAGGCAGGATAGATCCATGTTGTCTATGCCAAATTCTGACACTATCTATCTGCAACTGCAGAAATCAAGACTCATCAGATCATGCAACTTTTTTCCAATTTTCTATTGCCCAATTTTGGTGAGCCTGTGTGGATTGTAGCCTTGGTTTCCTGTTCTTAGCTGTCAGTGGCACTGGTGTGTCATCTGTTGCAGTAGCCCATCTGCTTCAAGTTCTGAAGTGTTGTGCGTTCAGAGATGCTCTTCTGCAGACCTCAGTGGTAACGAATGGTTATTTGAGTTTCTGTTGCCTTTCTATCAGCTTGAACCAGCCTGGCCATTCTCCTCTGACCTCTGGAATCAACAAGGCAATTTTGCCCACAGAACTGCCGCTCACTGGATATTTTCTCTTTTTCTGACCATTCTCTATACACCCTAGAGATGGTTGTGCGTGAAAATCCCAGTAGATCAGCAGTTTCTGAAATAATCAGACCAGCCCGTCTGGCACCAATAACCTTGCCATGTCCAAAGTCACTTAAATCACCTTTCTTCCCCATTCTGATGCTCAGTTTGAACTTGACTCAGATTTTCTTGACCATAAGTGCATCTCAAATAGGCTCCTTAGCTCCCGAGCTCGTAAATCAGTATATCGTGTATGAATCCGGGCACTGGTAAGGACCCTGGCTCACTACAGATTGGGACTGCGATTACTCAATTTCCTATCTGTCTAGCGATGTGTGTTTATGCTGACATATAAAAAAAAAAGAGTTTTCAAATCTTCTATCACACGTCATTATATGTAGTGAGTTGGCTACAGAATGATTTACGGTAAGGGCACATAGTGAGCATCAATGCTCCCAGGTTTTTGCAGTACATTGTGGGATTTTTTTAGGGAGCGAACATTCCACTGCACTGGATTTTTTTTACGATTGAGACAGCCCTTATAATGGCCAACTCCCTGATCAGTGCCCTGATACTGAACTAGGGAGCTGATTGAGACGCACCCTATGACTAAAAAAAAAAAACTCCGGCCAGAGTGGAGATTTTGGAAAGCTTCGTTTGCACGTTTGCATGTAAACTGAGAAAAACTGAGTTTTAGGCAGCAACGTCACAGAATGTGACTATTTTCGGGATACTGATTGGCTAATGTGGGCTTGAGCTTCTCGTTACACTGCCACCTACAAGTTTGGCATGCTCTTGACAGCATATACACGGGTTCGTGTGCACAATGTTATTGTTGAAAACGAAGAGGGCTGAAATGTCCGTTTAGCCATCCACGTGTAAACGTAGCCTAAATGCAATGAGTTGCTGCCATGTGATTGGCTTATGTGCGTTAATTAACAGCTGAACAGGTGTACCTGATAAACATTTTATTTTAACATTTTATTTTGATTAATTCATTTAGACAAATAATATAGAATTTAAAAATTGGGCATTTATTGGTTAGTGGCCATGATTTAAAAATATTGACTTATCCCTAATTGCTAGAATTCTATCGGTACAACCTTAGACCCTCTTATCAAGCATTCTCAAGTTTCTGTTCTGATATTTGTCAGTAATTCCAAAATGTATTGTATCATATATCAAGTTGCTTTGCTAAGAAAATGTCTGCTTAGACAATAAATGCAAATGTAAGTGTAGGTTTATCTACTTTCTTGAGTCTGCATTTCTTTAATTTACTTCGACTTTAATGGTTGGTTAATCTCATTCCTCTCTCACTATTACAGATATCACAGGAGGAGTATCAAGTTCCCCGTTCCAGTCAGTTACCTCCTCCCCTTCCTCCCAAAAGAAATTCACTTTCCCCGTGTCCCTCTCCCAAACCACCCTCCAGATCTTTTGGCACAGGCACACGGGTCAGTCAGTCCAGTTTGGTGGGTTGTCTGTCTGTCTGTCTGTCTGTCTGTCTGTCTGTCAATGTGTTGTTTTTAAACCACTTTGTGGTTAGTATCCAAATTATGAAATGAATGTTACTTTTGTTAAGTGCATGATCCTCGGTAATTAGTAGGCCTAAGTGAATTCAAACTTACTGTTATTATGAAAATCAGTTGTTATGTTTTCTCCCCAGAAAGTCAAACACAGTTCCTGGTCAGAAAACATGCTAAGACAAAGTTCCTCAGATAGGTAAGAAAATATAGGTTACATGGGTAATATCCAATATTAAATGAATGGGATTAATTTTACTCCTCCTTTCCATTCCCCATTCCAACCGGATTCAGAAGCGAGGAACTTTTGGAAGACTTCCGTCCCTCCTCTTTGCCATGTGGTAGACACAGTGGGTACCATAACTAACCTTGATTCGCCTCTGTATGCTATCATAACTGTGATCATTTTTTTAAGCCTGAGAATACTTGTGACGTTTTCTTGAACATGACAACCACATTTGATGCTGTTGTATTGACACCTGGTGGCAGGACTTGTAGTTACATAGAGTATAAGCCATTTCTGATGAAAAATTATTACCCTATCTCTCTTAGGTGGGGTGCCCTGGGAAGGGCCTTCAGAAACTGTTAAAAGGAAGAGGAGAGAGAAAAGAAGGGACAGGGAAGAAGAAGAGAGTGAGAGAGGTGTGGTGGATTCAGCATCTCTCTCAGGAAGACACTGTCATGGGAAGACCCAAGAAAACACTTCATCCTGACAGCAAAGTTTAATCTTAGACTTCAGACTGTAAAATATATTAGCAAGACAAAGCAATCGTGCGATATCATCAACACTGGACAACCAAAATTATTCAAAGGACTTAATATTTACTAGATTAAGAATGTTAGCTTGATTGATCTTTCCATTGACAATGCAGAAAACACATCTTAGTGCTCACAGATTTTAAGACATTTTAAATCCTACCTCATGCCAACTAAATGTTTAGCGAAAAGGCACTGTTTTAATAGATCGCATTGAATAAAGAATTTAAGATAAAACAAACAACAGACTTTTTTTCTTTTTTATCTTCTTTTGCCGACAAATCTGTCTCACTCAAACCACCTGCCAAGCTGGAATTTACATTTCAATAAAAATAGTGTTTTTCCAAGGCTGGTTAGTTCATCCAAAAATGTTTCAAAAATTTCGTTCATCTTCGGAACACAAATGAAGATCTTTTTGATGAAATCTGAGAGATTTCTGTCCCCCCATTGACAGCTACGCAAGTAACTATAACTAGAAGATTTTTTTGTGTGAAAACCCTTTAACCCTGTATGGCATGACTTTTTGTTTTTTGGGGAAAAAAATCTTTCACCCCGTTTTTTGGGAGCTTGGGGGTCCCTGATAATATATCCATCATAAAATGTGCTACGAAGGTACTAAAATTCAAAGGTTTTCTACATAGGTGGAATAGGGAAAACAAGCAATATGTGCATTCGAAAAAGTTCAAACATCAATCACAAATGGTTTCAACCAATCACAAACATCAAACAATCAACAACAAAAAAACTACTACTACTAATTACAACTAACACCCCATAACACCTCATGTATAAATGTTCATATTCATTTAAACATTTACACCAAACAAACACTATACACACACACACACATACGTTACTTTGCTGACTGACCCCTGACCTCCTAACTGTCTCTCAAACCTGATTCAGGGGTCCACTCTTCCTGACTCTCCTCAAGCTCGTATACTCACTCTCAGAAGGAATGGCCCTAACCATGTTCCTTTCACCCATAAAATGCAAAATCATTGACTATTGATGCATTCAAGTCATGTTAGAAAGATTGTAATTACGAGTTGAATGCACGAACATCACCACAAAGTCGTAATTACGAGTGGGAAGCAATGGCGGAAGAAAATAGTTTTCAATCATGATAAATTTAATTCTGAAAAACGCGACAGTACAATTTAGTTTGTGTAGCCTACATATTATGTGTACTGTTAATGAAGAAGAGAGATAAAGTTTGCCAGAAAACACTACTCATTTAGCCATTTTATGAGCTGATAGGCATGAGTGACCAAACTACATTTCCCATCATTCTCTGTGGCAGTATAATAATAATAATAATAATAATAATAACAACAACAACAACAACAACAATAATAATGAAACATAAATTATGACACATAATGCGCATTCTTTGAGTTTTCCGAACTTGTAAAAACAAACTTGAATGCACCATATGGTCCTCCTAACCCTAGGCTATTGCCTGAACAAAAGCGGTCTAACTGCACAGTGTTGCCCTGAGGCAACGAACAAAAAAACACAGTTTTAGTATATAAATAAAAACAAAATAAATCTTTAAACAATCAAGCATACTTATTTACATACTGATGCACATGCATATATTTTTTAATATAAAGTTATTTTAACTTAAACGTTAAAAAAGTGATATTTATCTTAATATTGCACTCTGTGTACCATGTGGCTTTGCTTCATGAAAGGACTGCTCCACCCCCAAACAAAAGGTCACACCCACTTCAGCCCCTCATTTCATTGAACAGACATGTCAGGGGATATTATATATTTAAAAATATATATTAAAAAAATTAAAGGGGCGGTGTGAGGTCCAAAAAGGTAGGTTAATGATCTATAAATTGTCTTTGCTGCCCTCTGCTGCCCTTTTCTGCCCTCTGAGACAGAACTTCATTTGTGTTATAATACTGGAGAAGCCTAGCCTACTTCACCTGAATGCATTCTTCCAGTTTCCTTCATTCTTTTAAAATGGGTTTCATATGTTGCTGTTATAGTGTGCCATTGTGTCAGGTAAACTGCACTATAATTGAAAAATTGGAGGATTTTATAGGATATTTACATAGGTGGCTTGCAGTAGGCTAAAATATAAGGGGTTCTGGACATTTAATAACACAACTCAGTTTTGAATCTTTTAGAAATATACACTGTTTTATTTAATTTTTTATTAGATGTTGCTATAGGCTACTTTTCCATTGAATTTTCCATTGAATTAACGTTAATAATACAAAATCTGATATAGCTAGAAAATAGTTCTAGGTCGATCAAATAACGATTAGGTCATTTCTAGTTAAACGATAATCTAAACACTTGTCTTCAGATAGCTTTCATGACGTCGTTCCCTTCCCTCCTCCTACTCGTGTTTAGTTTGGTTGGCTAATTCGGCGTGAAGACAGCCGTCGTTTTTAATAAAATCCGCAGTTCTGAAAGTAAATTGTCAAGAAAGCGTGAGAAATATGACAGTGTGTTGGTTTTGTTAATGCATTTTTTTTGCACATCGCCTATATAATAGCCTACCTTACTTTCGATTTCACTGGGATTTCGTGGAAACTGAAACCGCCAACGACAGCGCAATGGATGGGTGAGTGGATTTACTTAACGACTGTAATTAGCCTAATAAAGTGTAAAATTAAAAAGTGTAACTTAAATAATAAGTGTTGAAATTGAATGTTTAAAACGTTATCCACTTGTCAAAGTCGCTGTGTTAAAAATGGCTTTCGACTGAATTTCCTGATATGGTAGGCTAAGCCTATCAATCTCTTTAAAAACATGACAACGCTAAATATCCATGCAATGTTATTTTTTGTGCGTGTTTTAGGTAGGCCCAATACGACCGTGTAGTTGACCAGTATCTCCATTTTCCAAAGTCAGAAGCGTTTAAAAACGCGAGACGCAACAGCGAAAAGAAAAAAAGCAGGGTCTAGAGATGTGTTTTTAAAAGTTTTTAACAACTTTTTTTTCGACGCGACAGAAGACAATATAGAAACAATTATAATCAGTTATGCTGTCTTCACTGGACACGACACATTCCCGACATTAAATTGATAAAAAAAAACAACAACAAAAAAAACAACTGTACGTAAACTGTTAAAAAAAGATCTCAGTTTCTCAGACTGATACCTCAAATATTCACAGTCATATTTGAGACACCTTTAAAATAGTGTCTGTCTAGAGAGATTAATAGAGAACCCCTAAAGGGCCTTAAGGGTCCTCTTTTCATTTTTACAGTTCATTGGGCCCCCAACTACTGGAACAAACACTCCCAAATGTGTGATGATGGAATGGAATAATGTTATTTTTTTAAAAAAAAGAAAATGTTATTGCATAAAATGTTGACAGAATGTCATGTTTTCAATAGATTTTACATGCCAGAAAAAATTCAAGAGGATCATTTCAACAAAATCAAGGATGTGTTTGCTTCTGAAAGCCCAGAGAAAATTCCTCATCAGCTTATTTCTCTTTTGGAGGTTTTTGACCATTTTAAGATAGATATCGCTGTGACTGGAGAGTCTGGTGCAGGAAAGTCTTCTCTTATCAATGTGTTTCTCGGACTGAATCCTGATGACACTGGAGCGGCTCCAACTGGAGCTGTAGAAACCACAAAGCAACCAACTATGTATCAGCATCCAAATCTCCCACACGTCAGACTGTGGGATCTTCCAGGGATGGGCACCCCTTCCTTTACATCCAAGAGTTATGTAAAGACAATGAATTTTGATCTATATGACATGTTTATGGTTGTGACATCAGAGAGAGTCAGAGAAAACAACATGCTTTTGATCGACGAAATTGGGCAACGAAAGAAGCCGTTTTATTTTATTAGAACAAAAACTGATAATGATATGCGATCCCAAAGAAGGAAAAGCAAATTCTCTATAAAACGTGCATTGGATCAAATAAGACGAGACTGTGAGAAGTATCTGAAGGAGAAGAAATTGGATGCCCACGTGTTCCTAGTTTCAGCCCTTGAGACACAAAATTATGAGATGCAGAAGCTCACGGACACTTTTAAGAATGAAGTTTCTCAGCTTAGAGCAGAAGTATTTTCAAGTTTTCTGGACAAGATGTTGCACGGAAGTTGGATGAATGCAAGGTGAGTATGTACTGTAACTAAATGCTTGTTCAAAACAATAATTTGTCTTGGTAATTCAAATAGTTTGGAAGAGAGTATAATTAATGTGATGTTCTTAGAAATGTATACCACACCATTTTCATTCTCTAAATATGTCATTTTTAGTAAAGTAAAAAGTAATAACATATTTTCCTTACACCTTTTATAAAGGTACACATCTTAACCATTACTCTCCAAAAGATTTCAATTTTTTTTTTTTTACAAGTATCATGAATTAATTAATTATTAACTCACAAACCTCATTACATTTTCAGAAGTTGTATTGGCAAAATTTAACACAAGGAATTTGTTGTGGCATTGGAAATTCAAATTACTTAACATAAATATAAGATACAGAATATAAAAAACAAGTTTAGGGAGTTGTACCACATGACATTTTACAACCTGAACTAACCTTGCCTTGTCATAGAAAGTCACTATCAATTTATTTGATATTTTATTGACTTGACTCAATAAGGGTCTCCTGGGGTCCTCTCTATGATATAATTTCCTGATCTGTTTAAGCATGGTTGGACCACATGATTTTTATTTGTCAGGAAAAAAGTTATCAAACATCAAAAAGCAGTCATTTTTACTTAATGAAGTTTTAATTTTCAAGAATTTTAATGAACCTTTTTTCTTCATTATTATATCAGGACATTGGTATCAGCTTATACTTTTTACTTTATACCCAAAAATATCACAATTGAGGGTCTGTTTACACAACACCGTTTTCAACTAAAAACGGAAAACTTTTTATGCATTTTGGACGTTCAACAGCATTTTTGCGGCCTGAAAATGCAAGCTTTTGAAATCGTGTTTCAAAGTGCAAGTTTTTGAAAACGATACCGTTATCGTATTACGTATTCAGTCAATAGTCGTGTAATATTTATTTACAAAGTGACTGCAAACTACTGGCCTGGCATGAATAACACAGTTTAAACACCCTTATTTTAATTCAGAAATTAATAACATCGCCATAAATCAGGTTTATCAAAGTAATTGAATGTTTGCCGTTTTTAATGTATTTCTGAATAAATGAATAGAGAGGACAATCAATGAATGTCACATCACGGCTATCATTAATTTAATTGCTATTTCTTTATTACTTTAGGCATGCTACACACCACATCCAACAGACTGAAAAACTTCAAGCTGACGACATCACAACATTGCAAAATATGTACAAGCGCACAGGCTTTGGAGCCGCAAAAGTCAGTGTTGTACTTGAGGCTCTGAGTCACTTTCAGCTTGATGTTGCAGTTTTGGGTGAGACGGGGTCTGGAGCATCCACTCTAGTAAGTGCCTTAATTGGTCTTGAGAATGAGGTGAGTGATGCAGCAACAGCATGCATTTGCAACCCTGCAATGAGTCCTGGATACCCAGATGTCCGGTTCTGGGATGTATCTGGCATAGAGGCAAACATGGATTACTCAATGAATTGGACGAAACAAGTCCTGAATTGTTATGACTTCTATATCATCATTCTATCAGACTGTCAGAAAGCACGGCATATAAAACTAGCTAAAGCAGTTGAACAACTAAGAAAGCATTACCTCTTCGTCCAAACCAAAGCAGACTGTCATCTACAGACGCGAACAGATTTGTACTGTGATGAGACTGAGGTACTTGATGGGCTACGGGCACAATATACACAAGAGCTTCAGATGGCAAATCTGTATGAACAACAGATTTTTCTCATCAACAGCCTAGACAGAAGTGCATTTGACTTCATAGGCTTGGAAAGCGCACTTTCCTGTGACCTCAACACTGTCAGGGCAAGTGCTTTTGCATATTATATAGCAAGAATAGTAAAGCAACATAAATAAAATAACACAGATTTGATACAGAAATAAACTGTTCAATTTACCATCAAATATTTCTGCTTACAACTATTTTTGTTTATAATTGGTGTGCAATATAATATTTGAATGGAATAAGTGTAATATGCTGAAGAAGTGTTTTCCTGAGTGATGAAATGATGAAATAGTCACATGTTGTCAAATACACTAAAAATGTTATGTTTTCTATTAATTTATATGTTTAGTAAATTCATATGATGTTAAAAATCAAAATATTAATGCTGTTAAAATGGATGCATCTGATTGGTCACGCATCTTCTCATTATCAGGGAGTTCTCGCAATTCGCTTCTTTCTCTGTAAAGCTATGATTGTGAAGCATCGTATTTTGAGTGTTTACTGATAAACATACTTCCTTTCATACTTCCTAACACACAAATGAATAATATGCTTTCTAAATGCATTCAGCTAAATATTTGTTGTTTTATGTTATGTCTTTTCCAATGTTTTGTTAATGTAAAAAATGAAAGCTATCGGCACAGGACATGAGTAGCCTATGTTATTTTGTGACTTATTCTGTTTGTTTAAAAGGTAAATGTGTGATTATATTGTTATGTGGGTTTTAAATGAGATGCAAAATTGTGAATACGTGTAGTGTAATGTTTTAATGCAGGATATAAACTTACCTCAAGACACACACTCTGATTTGAGAAAATGTGTTTAAAAAAGAGCGGATGCATTTGTTGTGTGTACTAATTTTTTATTGTCACAATTCATTTTCAGTAAACCAATGATTGTGTTTATGTTTTAAAAGTAATATTGTAATTCAAGTTGTTATAAATAAACAGAAATTGGTTGCACTTTATTTTGCATTACAATCACTTTCAATGTACTTCAGTGTACTTATCACAAAAGTACTGAGTAGTGCAAGGTAACCACATGGGTTAAGTTAAAGTTTAGGGGTAGGTTGAGGGTTAGTACATAATTAGTGTCATTAAGTACAGCATGTGAAACAGGACTGTAAAATAAAGAGCTACCCAGAAATGTAGGACATTTTGTAATGAAACCACATGTATGAGCTCTATTTAAATTGTCAGTATCAATATAGCCTAAAGGCTTCAAATATTCTGATTCAAAGGCACCACATTTTGCTTTTGATTGTTTTGTCCAAATTATTGCAAAAGAATAGAAGAGATAGGGACTGCTATGCAGATTGTTGAATCAAGGCAGAAATACCTTCATCCGGAATGCAGAATCCCTGACAACGTTCAAAAGACAGCTGAAAACTCATCTCTTCCGTGAGCACATAACCTCTTAAAAAAAAAAAATGGCTTATGCTACTCTAAGCAATGCCTGAACTTTGTATTTTGAGAACTTCTTGCATTGTTTTTGCCTCTTCATGATGATTTGCTTGCTTTAGTACTCATTTGTAAGTCGCTTTGGAAAAAGGCATCTGCTAAATGACTAAATGTAAATAAGTCTATTTCTTTAATAAAAGGTTCATGAAAAATGCACCACACTTCTCGTTAAGCAAACCATAAAAACAGTTTGTAATGGCCTGGTTAATTATTCTGTAACATAATGTTTAGATTTTTTAACAGACCTGAAAATCATATAAATTATTTTAGTGAAACTGTATGCTAATATAGATGCTAGTTATTTGTCCCTATAACTCAAGCATGAATCATGCAATTTGCACTTTCCGGATTAACTTCTATGTGCTTCATGTTGTTATGGGTAACAGCACAAACAAATAATGCCTGACTCCTTGCTAGGTATCGATGATAAGAACTGGACTAATCTTTTACTGTGACACCCAACGCAACGGCTTAGTCACACCTTACTTTTCAATAGGCTTCATATATTAAAAATGTGTCATGTAGGTGATAAAACACCCAAAAATAAACCTGTGAACAAAGGGCATTTTTCTTTTTGTATTACAATTGCTTCATGTATTCACACACCAAACCAACACTTTTGAGAATTCAACAAATTAACTGCCAACAATATCTTAAATTAAATATGTAAGCAAAATGTAGCACCATGGAACAAATTTATTAATTTCAGACAATCACAACACATTTATTAATATAAACCTAAAAATCTATTTATAATTTTTGGCCCTTTTTAAAGTAAACCACACACATTTTGGATAATAAATGCAAATCCCTAACTCATAACTATAGCTCATCCTGAAAGTCAACACATGCCATATGCCTTTTATTATCATTTGTCATTAATAAGTGTAATTTCATTAACAATATGGATAAAACAAATTAATTAATTAAAAAATAACTATGGAATATACAGAAACAGTTTATTGTTAAGTAAAAGATACTGTAAAGAGTTCCTAACCCTTGGCATAAAGCCCTTCTACATTGTAAAACAATTAAACATTCAGTGAAGTTAATAGTCCTCATTTACAAAACTGCACAAAAAGATTAGATAGCAAATTTCTTGCACCAACCACCAGATTCCCACATTTGTACACATTTGACCAATTCTGTTGTTAAAATACATATTATTCCATATTCCATTCCATTTAACATGCACCTTGATAAAATACGAAGAAAATTACTGGACAATATTCAGTATAACGTTCTCTTTCCAGCCATTTTACTTTTTTGGGGGATAACTCTCCTGTGCGAATTCCCCAAACCTATGGCTAATAAACTAAGTTTTGATGTTCTGATTTAACATGAACAGTTTTGGTAAACACCTCTTTGATTTTATTCGTCCAAACCTGCTGCTTGGAGAACCTGTCTCATGTCATTGATCATGTCATTTAGAGCTCCACTCAAGACAGTGTGTGTCGCTTTGAAGGCCTCCGTTGCATTCTGAAAACTGTTTACAAGAAATCTACTATCTAGCAAATCATCTAAGCTGTTCACTGGGTTTCTTGTCATAGATGCTCGAGGCCTAGTCGCCAGTTTGTTCATCACTGCTAATGTTAAAGGAGACTTTATAGCTGACTGCAGCTGTGAGACAGGCTTGTCCATTCTTTCTGACAGTTTGATGAGTGATTTCTCATTCAAACCCAAATTGTAATGACAACCTATGAGAAAGGTTGTCAATACCGTCTTGTCGATGACCAGAGATAATACAGGGTTAGGGACAAAGGCAACCAAAGCTGAGGCCAATGCTGCAAGCCAAATAAGGTTCTTCATATACTCTTTTTTCTTTTCAAGCATTGCCAGAGAGTACACAGGCACAGACTGAACCAGAGCAAACCTCTTGTGTTCTGAAAGGTCTAACTCTAGGGTATCTACCAGGTCTTGGAAGTCATACTTTTCCAAGTCATAAGAGGATATCAGAAACACCTTGGGGTTTCCAACTTCTTTCAAATTTCTTTTGCAGTCCTCTCTAATTGTGCAAAGTTCCTGCTGCTCATTGAAATTTCTTTTCTGCGCCACTGAGCGAATGTCATTATCAATCTTGGTCCGGACAAAATAAAAACTTTTCTTCTTTTTTTGAATCTCCTTGGCCAGAAAGACATCATTTTCCTTGAACCTCTCTGAGGAAATGATGATAAATAAATCATATGTCTCAAATTGAACTTCTTTGAGGAATTTGTTAGCCTTGAATTTTGGCATACCAATCCCTGGCAGGTCCCACAGTTGGATGTTTGATTTCGTGGGATGGGTGTACTTGGTAATTTGCGTCGTGGTTTCAGTTATTCCAGTTGGTGCAGAATTATCGTCATCATCACCCAGACCTCGAAATGCATTAATGAATGCAGATTTTCCTGCTCCTGTTTCCCCAGTTACAGCAATATTCAGAGTCACACTGTCAAGACCTTCCAGTTGTTCTTTAGCCTTTGCAACAGCTGCATTTGGGTCCTCTTCTCCCAGTCTCTGGAAAGCTCCAGATAAATCCATGTCAGAAGAAGAATTTTCTGTCCTTATGCCTGGTTAAATTCTTTACTGTAAAATACATAAACAAAATATTACAGAAGGGAAAAATCTTTTATAATAAATCATTGCATGGTTTAACTAAATCATAACTTCTTTTGGTGGGTCATGCATATTTCACATCTAACTTTTTCATCGCAATTGCAACTTAATTTTTCACAATGTAACTTTATATCTCCCAGTCCCAACTGAGATTGTGTATTTATATCACAATCTGTTTTTATTCCTTTTATAACTGGAAAATGTAGGAAACTATTATAACATTGGGTGTATAGTTAAACCACACATGCAAATATTTCTCACAGAAAGGTATATATATTTTTATTTTTTATTGTATGAGATTTGATAGAACAAATACATATGTAAGACAGAAAATGAGTCCAGATTTCAGAGAAAATTAACACAAATTGTAAACTATTTAAAAACAGGCCTATTAAACATGAAATTGAATAAATGACTTTTTTTTAACAACATTTCCCCTGAAAACAGTATTAATGATTAATGAAATCATCCATACGCACAGTGAAGACATAGGGGTACTGTAATCTCCTTTCTGCTCAGCAAACAATCAAAAATAATATGGCCATTAACTTCATAACAAAGGCAGAAAATGTTTACATGCCCCAAATTAAATTAACCAATAAAATCAATATAAACCATATACATTCTTAATGAAACACATGTTCAGGACATCTGCGAGTTACTGCATAGTGTGTCCAGCTCTGCCTCTTTTCTGATTTCTCGTGCAATATTTGCCAAGTCTTTTAATCCTTCTCTCAAAATGTAATAAGTAGTAGCGAATGATATTCCTGCAGCAGCAGCACTGCCCACAACTGGAAGGAGACTTGCAACATATTCAACGGTAGCAAGTGTTGCAAGTGAAACAGAGACTTGAATCCTGGCCATTGTTTTTTCACGGATGGCAGTTGCCAACTTTGATTTGGTCAGATGTCCCACCAGGGGCTTGTTCAGTTTTTCCGAAAGCCTTGACAGTGATCCATCATCCAAACCAAATGCATAGTAGCACCTTGTGAGGAAAAGAAACACCATGCTTGCATCACATGCTACTGACAGACCAGGCACAGGGACCACTGCTATACTAGCAGAGGCAAGAGATGCTGCCCAGATCACGCCTTCGAAGAATTTGATCTTCTTCTCAAGAGATGCTGCGGAGCACACTGGCCAGGCTTGTAGAAGAGCAGATCTCTTGTGGTCTGGAAGCTCTTCTTCGAGAGTGTTTTGAAGTATTTCAAAATCATATTTCGCCAAGTCAAAAGACGATATCAAGAAAACTTTGGGTTCTCCCATATCTTTTAGGTTTTTTTGACAGTCCTCTCTTATTATGGCAAGAACTTTCTGCTCATCAAATCCCTTTTTCTTTTCCTCTGCTCTGATGTCATTGTCAATCTTGGAACGAACAAAGTAAAAGTTTTTCTTCTTTTTTCTTATTTCTTTAGCCAGCATGATGTCATTCTGCATGAACCTTTCTGAGCTAAGGATAATGAAGAAATCATAGGTGTCAAGTTTGACATCTTTAAGGTATTTATCTGCTTTGAATTTTGGTGTACCTATTCCAGGCAGGTCCCAGATCTTCACATTTGGCATTGTAGGATGTTCATACATGGTGGCCTTTGTTGTAGTTTCTGTAACTCCAGTAGGTGCTGCTCCATCATCATCTTCACTTACACCTCTAAGTGCATTTACAAAGGAGGATTTCCCAGATCCTGTCTTTCCAGTCACGGCGATGTTAAGTGAGATATTTAACAACTGGTCAAATGTTTCTTTAGCTTTTGCTGTAGCCTTTTCCAGGGTGGACTCGCCTGATGCCTTTACTGCCTCGACAACAGCAGGGTCTTGAGTGTCCATGTTTTAAACTGTAAAAGTTAAGTAGCCTATATAAGTATATGCTTCAACATTTATTCTTGAAGCCTAAGTGCTAATAATTCCTGTTATTACAATAATCATCAAATAGTTTCAGTTAGCCTATGTGATTCACACATAACCCAAAGTGCTTTGTTTAATAAATGTAGTCAACGCAGAGACCTTGTTCCTGTTTACTGGCTAGATGGTGTTTTGCTGTTCCTAAATGGTCACGGACTGCAATAATTCTGGTTGATCAAGTTTATCAAATAACATTTGAGTTATAAAACTAAAATCTTTGAATACAATGGAATTAGATGCAATTTATGTTCAGACAGTTTCAGTTAAAACAACAACAAAAAAGAAATAACATTTTATGGTTAGATCTGCAGCCAATACTGATTAACCTTTTGTGTGGACAGTTGTGTGAAAAGGTGACCCATGCCAAGGTTCCGAGGTTCAATTAACCATGAAACATAAAATAGACATTATGGGAACAGACCAAATGGATAATTAGCTTCAGCAGCATAAATGTAATGTGTAAAGTTTATAGTGTAATTTTGGAGACTTATTAATGAGAGACATAATAAATAATTAAAGTGACAAAAAAAATAGCCTACTTACTTTTACGTTTTTGGTTCCAGCAGTAGGCCTATGACACACTGTGACTGTCTTAAGTTACAGAAGAGGCTTAAGAAATAAGATAACTATTTTTTTTACATACAGAAATACGGCGCTGTTACCGTCACAGTTTCATTTCCCAAGAACTGCTTTCTTCTTCCTACATTTACAGTATTCGTCCTTGTAGGCGTGTCTCATGTAGGGTAAACCTAACTGGGATCTGTGAGTGACAGCCCAAATGGCCAATTAAATCGCTGCACTGAGAAGCTCTGAGTCTGTTGCCATCCGCCATTCACATAGCCTACGATCCGCTTTTCTTTTTCTTTGTTTTTTTTTTTTGGCACATGTAATTCGGATAATTCCGTTTCTGAAATCAGCCAGTAATCTAAAAAATGACGAGACATGTCATTCTGAATAAAAAGAATATAGCCTAGGCTATAGGCTGCGGATAAAGTGTGTTTTGAGGAGTTTTCATTAACACTATGCATTTTATGATATTAGCCTACATGGAGTTTTATATTGTTATTATATTGTTTTATATATTTGGTTTTACAATTTCATCATCGTGATTGGGTTGTAAGGGCGCCCTAGTTCGTCAGTCATATCTGAAGAAATCATATAGTTTGTTGTGTTTTTATTATCATTTAGCCTATGTTCAATGCTTTTCTTTGTATAAGTCTATCTGACTTAGATTAACCTTTTGTTCTTTATGTAAGTTGTGAGCAGAAGTCTAAAAGTGCCACTAGACCACAGTGAAACAATTATGTTTTTGTTAAAGGTAGCCTACTTAAAGTCTGCAGAAAAAACATCTGGCTCGACAAAAGAGGAAGCGAAAGCAGTTTCTCCATGTTTTTGTTTGTATTAAGACGAACAATTTGACACCAATGGTCCAGAACAATACGCTTCTGTGATATGTTAATTTTATTGCTGCGTCTGCTTTGCATGATGAAAATAGGAACTTGGATATGCTCCTCTAAGTTAACTTAAAAGGAAGATAGATTTCTGCACAGGTCATTCTCAGACCTTTTGGCTCCTTGAGATCTATTTTACAGAAAGAGCGCACTCTTGACAACTTTGCTTTTTCTAGGCAAGAATATTATACTCAAGTGTATTTAAAGTGTGACTTAGATTTTATTTAGAAATATAGAAGTGATATTAAGTAATTTTACTAGGAGTGATTTTAGCCTATAGCCTAAATGATTTTTAACAGTTCATGTTATATTTTCTTTATTCAACTTTTACTCTTGATTGGGGATGAAATGTAATTATTCTTCATTTATTATTTCATCATTTGCCTCTAGAAATAAAATTAATTTTGTCGTCTGACTGGATCTCCTCTTTGCATCAATTTCCCCTTGTAATTTCACTATTTTTAGGGCCAGATTTACTAAACAGGGCAAATTTTAGCATGAGATTGCAATCCCATAAAAGCGCCAATGTGAGTGGCTATGACGATGCGTAGGGGAGACCGGGGACAGTTGCAACACTTTTTGTATTTCTCTCAGTTACTCAGAGACTATTTGGACTAGACCAACCAAATTTGTATTAAACTTACATCTGTCTGCTAATTACCCATACCATTTAAAGATGATTACAGCACTTGGTGAAGAAACCCAGCAAAATGCCAGCATTACAAGCAATGGAAAGACCAGGCACAGGAGCCACAGCAATGCAACCAGACGCAACGGCTGCTGACCAGGATTGCTTAAAAAATGTTTCAATTTTCTTCTCCAGAATCCTGGAGAAGGACCAAATCCATTGGCAAGGACAAAACCAAAGCATCTCTCTTGTGAGCAGGTAGCTGCTTCTCCAATGTGTCGATGAGGGCCTGAAAATCATATTTATGCAATTCAAAGGAGGAAATCAGGAAAACATTTGGGTTATCCTTAAGGTTTCTATGGCAGTCCTCACGAATGTGAGAGAGCACTTTCTGCTCATCAAAGTCTTTCCTTTGAGATTCCGCTTGAATGTCATTGTCAATCTTCGAGCGGAGGAAATAAAGCAACTTCTTCCTCTCTTTAATTGCTTTAGCCAGCATGATGTCATTTTCTTTGAATCTCTCTGAGGAGATGATGATGATGAAGAAGTCAAAGGTATCAAGTTTGACCTCTTTTAGATATTTTTTGGCTTTGAATTTGGGACTTCCAGTCCCTGGGAGATCCCAGAGTTTTACATTGGGCATTGTAGGATGTGTGTACACCATTGGTGTCATTGTCATCTCAGTCACTCCAGTGGGAGCTGCATTGACATCATCGGGTTGAAGACCTCACATTGCATTAATAAAGCTGGATTTTCCTCCGCCGGTTGATCCTGTAACAGCAATATGAAGTGTGACGTTGTCCAGATGCTTGAATTGCTCTTTTACTTGTTCTGTTTCATGTTCAACAGAACTAGTGAGTAGATCACCAGGCACTTCATATAAATGCTCAATTTCTTGCGTGTTAGGCTTCATGTTTATACTTTTTCTTTTTATGCTTTTTGATTTTAAACAGTTTCTCTTTTGCTTTACACTGAGACATGTTATCTGTGTCATTGTGTGACTTCTTGGCATCTGGACACACTGCTTCAATGAGCAATTCTTGCTCCTGTATCTTCTTAACCTCCTCATTATGCTCTTTTGTGTCATTTTTCATTGGTTCACTGGGATTCTTACTAGGTTTTTGTGTCAAAATAACTTTTTCCATTACAGCATCACGCTGGTCTTGTAAATTGTCTGTTTCGACACCTTCAGGCTGTTTTGTTGTGTGAATGTCTGTAGCTTTCATACACACCCTTTTAATCATAGCTTCATTTGTCTTCTGAGATGGAGTGTTTAAGATTTGTTCTCTTTGTTCCTCTTTATTATGAGCCATCACATGTTGTTTTTCTGTGGTCACTTCACGTGGATCCCCAACCATGGCTTGCTTATTTTGCTCCTCGAGACATTTTTCCTTCCGTATCATGTCAACATTAGACACTTCTGAGATTTCCACAGTTGTTTCATTTGTTATATTTATCACTTCTTTCTCTGCTTGCTTTTCTTTATCATTCTCCTTTTTTTCTCTCATCCTTTCTCTGTCCTTCACACCATTAAGTTTTATGTCCAGTACCGAACAAGTACTTTGTTTGGATGGTTGTTTTTCCATAGGTTTACTGATTTTTGATTGGATGATTCCTAGGGACTCTGTGTTTCTCTGTTGCTCTCTCAACACAATGTCCTTGTGAAAGGATTCAGTAAGCCCATCAGCTACTGCTATCTGATCAGGATTTGTGTCGATTTTGAGGAAAGGGTCTATTAATTCATTTGACATGATGATCTTATTTTGTGTTCAGCAGAAGAAAGAAATTCATGGAACAACTTGAGGGTGAGTGATGACAGAATTTTAATTTTTGGGTGAAGTGTCCCTTTAAGTTCCATATGTTCACTGAGTATTTCCTTTAATGTTGCGCTGACATCTAGCGGCGGAGATGCAGTAGGCTATCACACAAAAGAAAAGAAAAATGCAGCCGATGTAATTCTCAGTCAGCATTATTTATTCCACGAGCGAAAGTGTCAGATAGCAAGTGGTCCACTCCCATACGGCAACATATTCCATGTAGGATAAAACTTGTATTTATAGGCTAGCAAAAAGACAGGAATCTAATTTGCATCTACATCATTTAACATTTTACATCAAAAGTTGTATCTATATTTTCAGACGTAAAACATAATTAAATTACACCCCACCTTTCGTACAATAAAACAGCATTACAATAAATAAACATCCATCATATTCACACCAATAGTCTTTGTACCTATAGTGATTTGCAATGGAAATCTTTCTAATTTTTCAGAATTGCTTAATAATATTGCGTTTTAGCCTATATGTGATTGAAACAAACAAAAAGCAGTAACCGTTTCTATATTTGCTTTTATAATAAAATAAACTCACCTTGTCTGTGCACAGATGGTTATAATTTCGGTACCTCTGCATGTTTTAAAGTGATGTGAGCTGTTTATGAAAAAGTAGCCAGTAAGGGGTGGGTTTAGGGTGTGGCTCAGAAAACATCTGAGGACTGAAACTAAATATCTGGTTAAACACTTTATTAGAAATCTATTAAATATGAGTTAAGTGACATGCTGTCGATTACCCCAGAACATATCTTTTTGTACATTTGTAAAACTTAACTAAAACTAAATTTGTAATAGGCCTACAAAAGTGTTGAAGAATGAATGCACTTTTAAAATAATTCATATAGGCCTATGTGAGTGTCTATTTTAAATGTGAACCATATTTAAAGGCCTATATCTTACTTAGGCCTACATCTATTTTTTCTTATTTTTTATTTTTCAAAATAATATATACTTTCTTGCTCTGCTGTTTCTAACTAAAACACATAGCAATTCCAAAGATGCACATTATGAATGCTGTTTAGCAGGAAGTGTTTTACAGGAAGCACATCATAAATTTGTGAAGCTTGTCATGTAGAATCAGGGCCGTTCACAGACATTTTGAGGGGCAGTGGCCCAAACCAGAAAAAAGGGTACAATAGCTATAATAATAATAATTCGAAAATAATAATCCTATTTGTATTTTACAAAATCTGACAATAATTTATTAATTTTTGTTTTTAACTTTAATTATGTATTTTAACCCAAAATAGGACGGAGTGAGCATTATTGAGCACTATAAACACGTTTATTCTTTTTCATTCATACTGGAAGCCGGAGTGCGCCCTGGTGCATGAAACTCCAAATATGCCTCACAGAAGTAAAATAACTTATGATGTTCCAGGAAATCCCTAATATGGACAAAGGCTTTCAGCTATGAGCTATCACTTTAGCTGAATAAAAAGAAGATGGAAACGCTTTGACTGATTAAACATGAAGACATAAACACACGACTTCAAGTCTTCTCGGGTACTTTCATAATAATAAAGTATATTTATAATGCAATGCTAATTGACATCGCCTTTATCAATACTATAAAATAATATATTGTCTGCCTTATGCTATGATAATAAGCCACATCAGCTTGTAAGCACTCAACTGTCATTATGAAGTTAGTTTGGAGTAGTTTTGGATTAAATGTTGTCTTTTATTTGACATATAGGGTTAATAAAATTTCCTTTATAAAGCTGGAGTTGATGAGTGGGTTAATTGCCGACAGGTAGAATATACAGTTTTTCCTGTATAAAAATCATTATGTCTTGGAAAGTCCGCATAAAGCATGCAACCCCAACATACATGCATGTATGCGTGTGTTTGTGTGTCTGTGTGTTATTGTACAGTATACACTCACCTAAAGGATTATTAGGAACACCTGTTCAATTTCTCATTAATGCAATTATCTAATCAACCAATCACATGGCAGTTGCTTCAATGCATTTAGGGGTGTGGTCCTGGTCAAGACAATCTTCTGAACTCCAAACTGAATGTCAGAATGGGAAAGAAAGGTGATTTAAGCAATTTTGAACGTGGCATGGTTGTTGGTGCCAGACGGGCCAGTCTGAGTATTGCACAATCTGCTCAGTTACTGGGATTTTCACGCGCAACCATTTCTAGGGTTTACAAAGAATGGTGTGAAAAGGGAAAAACATCCAGTATGTGGCAGTCCTGTGGGCGAAAATGCCTTGTTGATGCTAGAGGTCAGAGGAGAATGGGCCGACTGATTCAAGCTGATAGAAGAGCAACTTTGACTGAAATAACCACTCGTTATAACTGAGGTATGCAGCAAAGCATTTGTGAAGCCACAACACGCACAACCTTGAGGTGGATGGGCTACAACAGCAGAAGACCCCACCGGGGTTTATATATATATAAACTTACCAACGTCCGTTGCCATGATTTTTGGAATGACTTATCGCGAGAGGAAAAAATTACGTTTTAGTCGCATAACATCGGTTAATGGAAACGCCGTCATTTCGCAATAGTTTTTTTCCGATATTTAGAAAAAATCGCAAAATTTTTGCGCGAATCTTTAATGGAAACGCGCCTACTGACGCTGTTCACGTTGTAAACACAGTGCAGCGCTTCCGGGTTCTACGTCAAAACGCCGGCTCAGTATTGGCCGGTTCCTGCGTCAGCAGCACACGCATGTGATTAATATTATATATGATAGATATGCAAAAATTTTATATTACTCATATCATATGATAAAATGTTGTATTTATTGTTATTACTGTAAAGCTATTAATTTATTATGTGATCTCATTCAATGCTTTCAGAATCTTTATACTTTTTAAAATAATTTTGTTTCTGTATTTTTAAAATGAATATATTTTAATGACAGTATATTTATTGAACAAAAATGTTTTTATTCTTGTAATGAAACAAGGGACTAACATGGCAACTGGGACAGGAAACATGAAGTATAACAAAAGTCCAGACATGACACAGGGAACAATTGACAGCATGAGACAGCATTTATTGTACAGAAAGGAAGTGTGTATGTGCAGAAATAAAAGACATTTACCTTAAATGCTCACTTAATTAGTGATAAAATGGACCATATATAAATACAAATGAAGGCAGGTCAGAATCAAGAACAAAAACAGAAATTCACAAAAGTACACAGCAAGGAAACCCAGACATACAGTAAGTGTTTTTGATTGTGTAAATAGATGTCTCCTTAAAAGCCATATAAATATTGCACGGAATGCATGGAATGCTAAATTTTAACCTTTATGTAGTGGTTTATTTTTATTAAATTGATAGCAATATTTCCAGGCAAAAAATCCAGCCACAACCTTCCATTTTTATGAGCCAACTGTCTTAAAGAGATTTTGAATCAGACTGCAGATAAAAAAAAAAAAAATTATTTAAAAAAAAAAAGCCCTGTGGATTTCTTCTTTCAGGGTGCAGAATTCACCATTTCAGAATGAAGCAAATCTTTTATAGATTTCAAGATGAGACCTATACTGGCACCTGCAGCATGCACATTGTACTGTAACTGTGCGTGTGAATTGCCTTGGCCAAAACTGCTGTAGAAGTCTGATGTTTCAAAGACATCTGGTCTCAGACAGGAAAACTTTCCCTGTGAAAGAGAGAGTTCATATAGTAAATTTTACTCCATACAGACTTTGTAAGAGTTTTAAAAGAAATCTGTGACAAAAACATGCCTTAAAGATGCAAAAATCTTTCCTGACAAACGGATAATGGAATACTAGCCTTCTGCTTACTGTGTGTATACTGAATAAAGTGAACAGAGCATAAACATAAGTATTTTACATTAACTACTTAAGTATTTTACATTTATTAACAACTTATTTTACATAGGTTGACTGACATCCATATTAAGCATAATTGTAATGCATAACATAGGTTATTCATTTGAGTATCAAGGCCTGCAGCCCTTTAACACACAAGCAGTTCAAGAGCAAATTACATTAATACAGTATATGCTACATTAAAAATACTAAGAATCCCTTGATTTATGATCTGAGAGTTTATGATTTAAGACTAGAGATTAAAGAATATTTGCTTTTTGTCAGTATGCTTCTCTAAGAAGTAAGAGCACTTTTGAGAAAGTAAAATGTCAACATTAACCTAAATGTTAGGTTAACTGCTGCCTGAGGTCTAATGTAGAGTCTCATGATCAGAGAGCTGAATCTTAAAAATAATGGCAAATTACAATAGAAAAGCTATTCTGAAAGAATGTCCCTGGATACTAGAGATTTGCAAGTAAAGACTGAGTAGGCATACCGAATTTGTGCTACATTTGGTTTAATATTAAAAGGACTGAATTGACTGAATTCTGTCTCTCAATACAAAGTATTGTACAGGATTAAAACCCCCAGTCAGTGAAGATAATATGAATATAGAGATCTTGCCTTTTACTCTGTCCTTGGATTTGTCCTCTGACCTAAAAACAGCATCTGGGTGTTTCCCAGCTTATGGTACAAATCTGGACCCACATGTTTTCTGAAGCCTTTTACTTTTTTGGTTATTTTGATCATTAATAAACTAAATAGAGTTTACATAGTTTATATCTATATAGTTTAAAAAACAGATATAGCCATGTCTACAAAAAGACTAATGTTGTTATTTATAAAGATAATAAGGATTGTTAAAGTATTTTTCATCAACAATGTAGTTTAACTTTAACATAAGAAACCGGATTGAACCAATAAGAAACTTATTGTACACTTTACAATAAGGTTTATTAGTTAACATTAGTTAATGTATTAACCAACTATGAGCAATTCATTCGTTACTGTATTTGTTCATCTTTGTTAATAAGATTTTATTCTTAGTTAATAAAAATATAACTGTTCATTGTTAGTTCATGTTAGTTCACAGTGCATTAACTAATGTTAACAAGATTTTAATAAAGTATTAGTAAATGTTGAAATTAACATTAACAGAGATTATTAAATGCTATATGCAGTTCATTATTAACTAACTAATGTTAACTCATGAACCTTATTATACTTTTAAAGTCAAAATACCTGATTCTGAGATGGAAAAAGTAGTTTTGGTAATTTGGTAATAAGTCTTAATTAATTAATTAATTTCCCTCAGTATAATTTTTCATACAAGAGCTAGATACAATACCTAATAGTAGTTCAGCAAATTTAAAAAATAATATTTATTAAGAAAAAAACATTGAGTGCAGCTGTGACAATTTAACAAATCTAATCACAATCAATGTTTCTATGTATTCCTCTGTCTGAGGTCTGTTTGGGTGAGCACAACATTATTGAGCGTGGGTTCTGAGCAGTTCATTGACTCTGAATGCGTCATGACTACTGGAGCTAACAAATCAGCAGTATTTGCAGCATATTGCTCTGCCCTGCTTTATGTGCCCCTGCTGGCACCATTTGCAGAAGAATAAATGTATTCCTGTAGGAAATTTGTGCACTTTTTTTCTTTTCTCCAAATAATTTGCAGGAACAATTCTGGACACTTTTATAAGAAAAATAAAACTGATAAAAACGTACAATATGTAATTAGTTTACTATTTTATTCTTCTCAAGAAAGTAAAAATAATGGTAGGAACGCTGATGTTAACAGTGTGGAGCCAAGAAAACAAAACAGATTATTATAAGCAAAGGATCATTTACTCTGCCATTAGCAAAATCGAAATGTTCAAATAGACTTGAACATCTATTGTTTCTAGATGACTTTATTTGTGCTACTTGATAACCTGTGTCAGGCTTTAGGGAACAATACCAATAACCAGTTGTCTTGTACATGTTGTTATTAATTGTACAATCATTTTAAAGTGAAGTATCTGCAAAAAATCTGTAATGAATGATGGTGACCTAAATGATTAATAGCCAAAGTCAAAGTCTTGGTCATTAATACCCAGTGCTGCTGCCTTTGAGTAATCCTAACAGACACGCTGTAACTGTGCAAGGTCAAAAATCTGAAATTACACATGCAGGATCAAAAAAGCTTCACAAGAACCTTTAGATAGCACGTTTTAGGTCATGTGAAGATATGCATATAGTTTACCAAATTGAAAGAAAAAAAAAAAAAATCACATCCAACATGATTAAATCTCTCCTGGTAAAACTTAAGGTCTGTTAAGCATGATAAAAATAAATGCAATTTCAATCAAATGCAAAATCTAAAGTTTATGTCTGTTTATTTATGTATTTGTTGTTTTTCTATATTTTAATTAATTCCTTTTATTTTCATCGATGAATTACTTCATTGCAAAAGTTACCTTTAACCTTCAATAGTCTTTTAAAAAATGTTAATGTGATTTTTTGATTGGTAGTGTAATTTCACAGAAATATATATTATGTTATACATTCTAATTGCACAAATATAATCTATAGTTAATAAGATTAGCATGAAAAAGGCACAACAAATTGCATGAAGTGCAGATACTAATTGCATATTATTTAAACATATAGGTTATGATAGGTATCAATAACATTAATTATTTTGTTTCACAACTAACAATGAAATCAATTACAGAAGACAACTGATAAAACTGATAAAACAACTGATAAAAAACTGATATAATTGCTTGTTAGATGGACGTTTACTATTAGAAGTTCATGAGAAATATTACTAAGAACAATGTAATGTTACGACTAAATTGTGAAACAGTCAGGGACAAGAACAGATGTAAAACCTGCAGGTGAGAAGATGGACAGCTGTTGAAAACCTGGAAGCCTGCTGTTAAGGTTACAAAGTCAACACCTTACATTCAACAGCACAGCTGCTGGATCTCCCTGGTTGTATCTAAAATTGGCATAATGTCTTATCTACACACTGTCAGCACTTTGTTTAAAATGTAATTTTGGGCTCTAATTTGTTTCTCAGAATGTTAAAACTTGTGTATTGCAGGTTTTTACTGTAAGGTAAAGGCGTTTTTGGTTTTATATTTTGGAAAATATATGACATGAACATTTTTCCTTTGAGATACACTAATTAAGCATAAAAAACATATATTTTGTAACATTCAAAATCACTCTAAAAAAAGGTTGGGTTGTTTTTGGACAAACCGAACTGTTGGTTTAGGTTTGGAGTGTACACTGAGTGACATTAGAGTGCCAATGCAGCCGCTATAATATATATCATGGAAACACAATGATAGTGAATTACTTATCAGACTTCAGATAGGTCTTTTGGATCGGATTGGTCAATGGCTGACCGCTGGGGCATGGATCAGTAGGCTGGCAGTCTCATAAATACTGTGAGTGAGGAGTGAAACCATCATCGAACAGGTTCAATCAGCAGTCATGCGGTCTTTGGTTTTCCTGGTGCTCCTTGGAGCTGCCTGTGAGTAGAGATTCCATTCAGAGATAGCAATATGGAAAAGGTGAGTCAATATACTGATGATATTCTCTCATTGTACGTAGTTGCTCTGGATGATGACAAGATTGTTGGGGGATATGAGTGCACGCCCTATTCCCAGCCCTGGACGGTGTCTCTGAACTCTGGCTACCACTTTTGCGGTGGCTCTCTGGTCAGCCAGGATTGGGTTGTGTCTGCTGCTCACTGCTACAAGTCGTAAGTGGCGTCTTCGTAGGGTAGCTCATGTTCCGGTCCATTGGCTTCCTCAGTTCTGAACAGTATTTTTGTCTTTCAGACGTGTGGAGGTCCGTTTGGGCGAGCACAATATTGCAGTTAATGAGGGTTCTGAGCAGTTCATCTCCTCTCAGAAGGTCATCCGCCACCCCAGCTATAACTCCTGGACCATTGACAGTGACATCATGCTGATCAAGCTTAGCAAGTCCGCTACCCTCAATCAGTATGTGCAGCCCGTGTCCCTGCCCAGTGGCTGTGCCGCTGCTGGCACCATGTGCAGAGTCGCCGGCTGGGGAAACACCATGAGTTCCAGTGAGTGACTGAGTTCACGATGTCACTTCCTTCATACTTGATGTTCATAGCACTTGAGTTAACTTCCTCTCTGTTGTTGTTTTATTCATTTCTTTGTAGCTGCTGATTCCAACAAGCTTCAGTGTCTGGAGGTCCCAATCTTGTCCGACAGTGACTGTAACAATTCCTACCCTGGCATGATCACCAACACCATGTTCTGTGCTGGATACCTGGAGGGAGGAAAGGACTCTTGCCAGGTAGAGGATGACAAGAAATATTGTTGTCACACAAATTTTACCTGAGACAGTCTTATTAATCACCAGTGGTTGTCTTTCTTTTTTTTTCAGGGTGATTCTGGTGGTCCCGTGGTGTGCAACGGTGCACTGCATGGTATTGTGTCCTGGGGTTATGGCTGTGCTGAGAAGAATCATCCTGGTGTCTATGGCAAGGTAATATAGAATAGTTGTTGTTAGTTACAAAACAATATGTTTGGTATGATATGAAGGAATTTCATCACTTCTATGAATTATCTTTTCTTCAAGGTCTGTTCGTTCAGCCAATGGATCGCCGACACCATGAGTAACAACTAAAGCTGATCCAAAGTCACATACAGCCTCCAAATCTGCAATCCATCATTTTTTCTTTATTTTGGAGATAAAAACCTGTGTGAAAATAAAAGCATTTAAACATATCCTGCTTTCTCTAAGTGCTTCATTCATATTTATGAATAAAAACTGAATAAATATACTGTTCTAAGTAAGAGGCCTATATTTAAATGTACAAATGCTCTCAGCAAACAATTAGCAAAGCAACACAAAATAAAATAAGTTCAATTCCTAATATTTCTAATAATAAATACAGTTACTCCATAAAAAAATACATCAGGAAAAATTTATTTCTAACAAAGGAAATGTTAAACAGCTATACCAGCTAAAAGGGAACGTTCTCAGAAGTTACTCAGAGCATTGGATAACATTCTGGCAATGTTCTCTGAAATTTATTAAAACAATAGTTCTTCCAGTAACATTAATAGAATGTTTGTTCAAGTTATCTGGTCTTTAATAACGTCATCAAAACGTTTGAATAAAAACACTACTCATTCATCTCTCATGAAATGTTTTACTGAAACATTTTAGTACGTCTAATATTTGTTACTTGTTAAAGAAGGTTTAGAGAACATTCAAAGTACTGTTACCATAATGTTCCCACATAACCAAGAACCAAGAAAAACGTTTTGAACATTCTGAGAACATTCATAAATAATAAACAGAACATTAGAAAAAAATGCCTAACCATCCATTAATAACTTCCATTAGAATGTTAGCAAAACATTCTTAGAGCATATTTTTGCTGGGATGGTTATTTATAATACAGTGATTGTTAGCATCATAAATCAGCAACAAAAAAAAGTCATATAGCAAAGAAAAATAGCTTCAACATGTTTCTATAACAACTATAAATGAGCCCTCATCAAACATATTTTAGGTTTAAGAATGACACCAAAGAAAGAAGTATAGGCCTTTAGTTTGAAGTGTTGTGTGACTAAAGTAACCCAGGCTATGTTTCACATAGGCCTATATCTTTCTCATTTACTGAGGCCTTCAAGGTCTACCAGTTTAAATGTAGGCAATCCAACTTGATTAAATAATAGGCTAAATTTAAATTATATTTGCTCAGAAAGGTGTTTGAGGTAGGTTTGCCAACCATTCCGTATATTTCAGAATCGCACTGTAAAAAAATTCCACAACTTAAAAACTTATTAGGTTCACTTGATGCCTTGCATTTTTAAGTAGGCTATTAGTCTAATCCAATTAGCTGTACAAGTCATTTAAAAGTGTATACAATTTTTTGTTGAATCACATCTAACTTATATAAAATTTAAACTGCTTAAATTAAATATAAAAAATAAGGTTTTTTACTTGTTAAAGGTTTTTTACAGTGCTTTTAAGACATCAAAGTAGTTTTCGCTGTTTATCAAGTTTAGAAGGCCCATAGGCTATACGCAGGCATATGCCGTATATGGCCACATTTAAAGTGATATTGCGCATACTCCTGTAAAGTATGATATTAAAATGAATATGCCTACACATTCAAGCGATGATCCTTCACCATTGCTTTATCGTGAATCAATAAATTATATTCAATAACAAGTGCATAGTCTCATACTTTTCAACACAGCTTTACATTAATATAAACACTAAAATTGAATTCATACCATGAATTCAATAAAATTGAATTTATGTACATGCATGTACATCCAAGTTCACTCGACTACATGACGTCATATAGTCTACACACACTATCAGTGAATCAGCACGAAATGCATGAAACATGAAAACCACAGAAATACATAAGAAAGCTGATGGAGATAATAATTATGCAACTTATCAAAGGAAAATATATATAGGCCTATATAAAGAAATAAGAAGCTGTTAAAGGGTTAGTTCACCCAAAAATGAAAATTATGTCATTAATGACTCACCCTCATGACGTTCCAAGCCCGTAAGACCGTAAGTTCATCTTCGGAACACAGTTTAAGATATTTTAGATTTAGTCCGAGAGCTTTCTGTCCCTTCATTGAAAATGTATGTACGGTATACTGTCCATGTCCAGAAAGGTAATAAAAACATCATCAAAGTAGTCCATGTGACATCAGTGGGTTAGTTAGAAGTTTTTGAAGCATCAAAAATACATTTTGGTCCAAAAATAACAAAAACTACGACTTTATTCAGCATTGTATTCTCTTCCGGGTCTGTTGTCAATCCGCGTTCACGACTCCGCAGTGACGCTGCTGAATAAAGTCATAGTTTTTGTTATTTTTCTAACTAACCCACTGATGTCACATGGACTACTTTGATGATTTTTTTATTACCTTTCTGGACATGGACAGTATACCGTACATACATTTTCAATGGAGGGACAGAAAGCTCTAAATCTAAAATATCTTAAACTGTGTTCTGAAGATGAACGGAGGTCTTACGGGCTTGGAAAGTCATGAGGGTGAGTCATTAATGACATAATTTTCATTTCTGGGTGAACTAACCCTTTAACAGCTTCTTATTTCTTCTTAACAGCTTCTTCTTAAAAAATTGTCATAAACTTTTTTTTACATTTTTCATAAAATTGTAATTCTTACTAGTAACAATTCAATTGTAGAGCTCCGTAATTAAAAATGAATGGAAGTCAATGGAGACATATGACTAGTAAAAATTCATTTGTAGAGCTCTCTAATTGGAATTGTTACTAAGAATTGAATTAGAGAGCTCTGTAATTGTAATTTTTACTAGTAATAATTGAATTAGAGAGCTCTCTAATTGTAATTGCTACTAGTAAGAATTGAATTGTAGAGCTCTCAAATTTAATTCTTACTAGTAAAAATGCAATTACGACGAGTAACGCTGGGTACAATTTAAGCTAAAACGGCTTGCCATACTACAGGAAGCACCAGTGGCTGTCGAGTCTCCACAGAAAGCACCTGTGCCCACTGGGTCTCCACGGGGAGCACCTGTGCCCCAGTCTCTACAGAGACCACCTGTGCCGGCCCCAAAGGTGCTTGCATGTTCCTCACATCGAGCAACCATGCCAGAAAAGAGCCTCTGAGAAGGGAGCTGCTGCAGCAGAGGCCTCAAGATTCTTCTCCTCGAGGAGCACCCATTCCTGACAAGACCTCAAAGAAGGAAAAACTAGAGGTCCCTGAGCCACTGAGACGAGAGCTACTGCAGCTGAAGCCTCAAGCTTCTCTTCAGGGAACACTACCTGACAATATCTCAAAGAGGCAAAAGCTAAAGATCCCTGAGCCTCTGAGAGGGGAGCTGCTGCAGCAGAGGCCTCAAGCTTCTGCAGGTGAGAAAGTGGACAGCTGTTGAAAACCTGGAAGCCTGCTGTTAAGGTCACAAAGCCAACAGCTTACATATTCAACAGCACAGCTGCTGGATCTCCGTGATTGTTTATAAAATTGGCATAATGTCTTATCTACACACTGTCAGCACTTTGTTTAAAATGTAATTTTGGGCTCTAATTTGTTTCTCAGAATGTTAAGACTTGTGTATTGCAGGTAGCTTTTCACTGTAAGTTAAAGGAGTTTTTGGCTTTATATATTAGAAAATATATGACATTAACATTTTTCCTTTGAGATACACTAATAAAGCATAGAAAACATATATATTGTTACTTTACATGCTCTATACACTCTAAAAAAAGGTTGGGTTGTTTCAACCCATGTCTAGGTCAAATATGGACAAATCGAACTGTTGGTTTAAATGGTTTGGAGTGTACACTGAGTGACATTACAGTGCCAATGCAGCCCCTAAAATATAGTGTTCTAACATTCAAGTAATCAAGATGTAATACTGTATTTCTTCATGGAAACACAATGATAGTGAATTACTTATCAGACTTCAGATAGGTCTTTTGGATCGGATTGGTCAATGGCTGACCGCTGGGGCGTGGATCAGTAGGCTGGCAGTCTCATAAATACTGCGAGTGAGGAGTGAAACCTTCATCGAACAGGATCAATCAGCAGTCATGCGGTCTTTGGTTTTCCTGGTGCTCCTTGGAGCTGCCTGTGAGTAGAGATTCCATTCAGAGATAGCAATATGGAAAAGGTGAGTCAATATACTGATGATATTCTCTCATTGTATGTAGTTGCTCTGGATGATGACAAGATTGTTGGGGGATATGAGTGCACGCCCTATTCCCAGCCCTGGACGGTGTCTCTGAACTCTGGCTACCACTTTTGCGGTGGCTCTCTGGTCAGCCAGGATTGGGTTGTGTCTGCTGCTCACTGCTACATGTCGTAAGTGGCGTCTTCGTAGGGTAGCTCATGTTCCGGTCCATTGGCTTCCTCAGTTCTGAAAAGTATTTTTGTCTTTCAGACGTATGGAGGTCCGTTTGGGCGAGCACAATATCGCAGTTAATGAGGGTTCTGAGCAGTTCATCTCCTCTCAGAAGGTCATCCGCCACCCCAGCTATAACTCCTGGACCCTTGACAGTGACATCATGCTGATCAAGCTTAGCAAGTCCGCTACCCTCAATCAGTATGTGCAGCCCGTGTCCCTGCCCAGTGGCTGTGCCGCTGCTGGCACCACGTGCAGAGTCGCCGGCTGGGGAAACACCATGAGTTCCAGTGAGTGACTGAGTTCACGATGTCACTTCCTTCACACTTGATGTTCATAGCACTTGAGTTAACTTCCTCTCTGTTGTTGTTTTATTCATTTCTTTGTAGCTGCTGATTCCAACAAGCTTCAGTGTCTGGAGGTCCCAATCTTGTCCGACAGTGACTGTAACAATTCCTACCCTGGCATGATCACCAACACCATGTTCTGTGCTGGATACCTGGAGGGAGGAAAGGACTCTTGCCAGGTAGAGGATGACAAGAAATATTGTTGTCACACAAATTTTACCTGAGACAGTCTTATTAATCACCAGTGGTTGTCTTTCTTTTTTTTTCAGGGTGATTCTGGTGGTCCCGTGGTGTGCAACGGTGCACTGCATGGTATTGTGTCCTGGGGTTATGGCTGTGCTGAGAAGAATCATCCTGGTGTCTATGGCAAGGTAATATAGAATAGTTGTTGTTAGTTACAAAACAATATGTTTGGTATGATATGAAGGAATTTCATGACTTCTATGAATTATCTTTTCTTCAAGGTCTGTTCGTTCAGCCAATGGATCGCGGACACCATGAGTAACAACTAAAGCTGATCCAAACAAAGTCACATACAGCCTCCAAATCTGCAATCCATCATTTTTTCTTTATTTTGGAGATAAAAACCTGTGTGAAAATAAAAGCATTTAAACATATCCTGCTTTCTCTAAGTGCTTCATTCATATTTATGAATAAATACTGAATAAATATATTGTTCTAAGTAAGAGGCCTATATTTAAATGTACAAATGCTCTCAGCAAACAATTAGCAAAGCAACACAAAATAAAATAAGTTAAATTCCTAATATTTCTAATAATAAAGACAGTTATTCCATAAAAAATACATCAGGAAAAATAATTTCTAACAAAGGAAATGTTAAACAGCTATACCAGCTAAAAGGGAACGTTCTCAGAAGTTACTCAGCATTGGATAACATTCTGGCAATGTTCTCTGAAATTTATAAAAAAAATAGTTCTTCCAGTAACATTAATAGAATGTTTGTTCAAGTTATCTGGTCTTTAATAACGTCATCAAAACGTTTGAATAAAAACACTACTCATTCATCTCTCATGAAATGTTTTACTGAAACATTTTAGTACATCTAATATTTGTTACTTGTTACAGAAGGTTTAGAGAACATTCAAAGTACTGTTACCATAATGTTCCCACATAACCAAGAACCAAGAAAAACGTTTTGAACATTCTGAGAACATTAATAAATAATAAACAGAACATTAGAAAAAAATGCCTAACCATCCATTAATAACTTCCATTAGAATGTTAGCAAAACATTCTTAGAGCATATTTTTGCTGGGATGGTTATTTATAATACAGTGATTGTTAGCATCATAAATCAGCAACAAACAAACAAAAAAAAGTCATATAGCAAAGAAAAATACTAGCTTCAACATGTTTCTATTACAACTATAAATGAGCCCTCATCAAACATATTTTAGGTTTAAGAATGACACCAAAGAAAGAAGTATAGGCCTTTAGTTTGAAGTGTTGTGTGACTAAAGTAACCCAGGCTATGTTTCACATAGGCCTATATCTTTCTCATTTACTGAGGCCTTCGTGGACTACCAGTTTAAATGTAGGCAATCCAACTTGATTAAATAATAGGCTAAATTTAAATTATATTTGCTCAGAAAGGTGTTTGAGGTAGGTTTGCCAACCATATTTTAGAATCGCACTGTAAAAAAATTCCACAACTTAAAAACGTATTAGGTTCACTTGATGCCTTGCATTTTTAAGTAGGCTATTAGTCTAATCAAGTAATTTAAAAGTGTATACAAATACACATCTAACTTATATCAAATTTAAACTGCTTAAATTAAATAAAATATTTTTTTATTTTTTTTTACAGTGCTTTTAAGACATCAAAGTAGTTTTCGCTGTTTATCAAGTTTAGAAGGCCCATAGGCTATATGCAGGCATACGCCGTATAGAGCCACATTTAAAGTGATATTGCGCATACTCCTGTAAAGGATAATATTAAAATTAATAGGCCTACACATTCAAGCGATGATCCTTCACCATTATTGCTTTATCGTGAATCAATAAATTATATTCATTAACAAGTGCATAGTCTCATACTTTTCAACACAGCTTTACATTATTGGTAATATAAACACTAAAATTTAATTCATGCCATGTATGTAGCCTACATCCAAGTTCACTCGACTAGGCCTACATGACGTCATATACACACACTATCAGTGAATCAGCACGAAATAAAATCATAACAAATAATTAATTAATAAAGGATAACATGAAACACATAGGCTACCTACATAATATGTAGGCCTATTTTATCTCCGCATCACCAGAGTACACTAATGGCGGCACCGATCGTTAACACTAGAGTTTACAGACACATAACGCTCATATCAAATTTTTTTTTTACTGTGAACACTCTACAATGATGGTGTGCATTTTATTTTATACCTGTAAAAGACGATATTAATATGAATAGGCTACAAGTTCAAGCAATGCCACTTCACCGTTGCTTATCGACGTTGCTAGAATGAAGCGCATCGCGTAGAAGAACTCCCACGTTGACGCGAACCAATCACACACATCCTTCTCTAGCTACAATAATATATCTCTCTATAAATTACAGGAACGTCTGTCTGTCTGTGTGTCTGTGTGTGTGTCTGTATGTCTGTCTGTGTGTCTGTTAACCACATATCTCTCGAACCGTTAGTCCGATGGATTTCAAACTTGACAGGTGTCTCGCTACGGTCACGAGTAAGTGCAGTGCCAAGTTTGACGTTGTTTGGATGAGAAATGCTAAAGATATCGTTAAATATATGATTTTTATAAGGTTGTGGTTTAAAAATAAACATTCTGACACTAGAGAGTTGTATCGGTCAAAGAAGCCCCAAGAAGGTTGTGGTTTAAAAATAAACATTCTGACAATCTGTCAGCTACACTGTTTACTTCTGAATATTATAGTTTGGTTCCAAAACGTGATAAATCCATCTCTCTATAAATTACAGAAACGTCTGTCTGTCTGTGTGTGTGTGTGTGTGTCTGTCTGTCTGTCTGTCTGTCTGTGTGTCTGTTAACCACATATCTCTCGAACCGTTAGTCCGATGGATTTCAAACTTGACAGGTGTCTCGCTACGGTCACGAGTAAGTGCAGTGCCAAGTTTGACGTTGTTTGGATGAGAAATGCTAAAGATATCGTTAAATATATCATTTTTATAAGGTTGTGGTTTAAAAATAAACATTCTGACACTAGAGAGTTGTATCGGTCAAAGAAGCCCCAAGAAGGTTGTGGTTTAAAAATAAACATTCTGACATTAGAGAGTTGTATCGGTCAAAGAAGCCCCAAGAAGGTTGTGGTTTAAAAATAAACATTCTGACAATCTGTCAGCTACACTGTTTACTTCTGAATATTATAGTTTGGATCCAAAACGTGATAAATCCATTTTGATTAATTTGAGTAAAAATGTGTTTTCTTTACCAAGAAACCAACAATTACTAAAAACACACACAAAAACTGATTTTGCACGGGCATTTTGCACTGCTCCCTGAATCGACACGCTTATTAATTTGTGGATGTAAACTGAATCTGTAAGTCAGCTATGCTGTTTACTTCTGAATATTATATTTCATTCTGGTGCGCTTAACGCTATCGCTACTGTGTAATAGTAGCCTATGCTATTCACCAACTAAACATATCCTATTCAATGCGTTCACAGTCTCTTTCACGGGCATCATTTGTAGTGGCCTATACACAAACTGTTTACTCAAGCGCAGCGTTTTCTCGGAGTTCACTGTGTGCTTTCTACCATGCACAAAAAAAAATGTCACTGAACTTTTGCTGTGTAATTGTAACAATGAGCATTCAATCACACCAAACCAACAATTACTAAAAACACACACAAAAACTGATTTTGCACGGGCATTTTTTGCACTAGTTTTGATTAATTGGAGTAAAAATGTTTTCTTTACCAAGAAACCAACAATTACTAAAAACACACACAAAAACTGATTTTGCACGGGCACTTTACTCTGCTCCCTGAATCGACACGCTTATTCATTTGTGGATGTTAACTGAATCTATATGTCAGCTTTGCTGTTTACTTCTGAAGATTATATTTCATTCTGGTGCGCTTAACGTTATCGCTACTGTGTAATAGCCTATGCTATTCACCAACTAAACATATCCTATTCAATGCGTTCACAGTCTCTTTCACGGGCATCATTTGTAGTAGCCTATTCACAAACTGTTTGCTCAAACATAGCGTTTTCTCGGAGTTCACTGTGTGCTTTCTACCATGCACAAATAAAAATGTCACTGAACTTTTGCTGTGTAATTGTAACAATGAGCACTCAAATACACCAAACCAACAATTACTAAAAACACACACAAAAACTGCTTTTGCACGTGTATATTAGCCTATATATTATATTTCATTCTGGTGCGCTTAACGTTATTGCTACTGTGTAATAGTAGCCTATGCTATTCACCAACTAAACATATCCTATTCAATGCGTTCACAGTCTCTTTCACGGGCATCAAACCAACAATTACTAAAAACACACACAAAAACTGATTTTGCACGGGCATTTTGCACTAGTTGTATTAATTTGAAGCAACGCGTATATTATTATACAACCCAAAATATTTGCAACAAGCATAAGATGAAAACAGTAATCTCTCTATAAATTACAGAAACGTCTGTCTGTCTGTGTGTGTGTGTGTGTGTGTGTCTGTCTGTCTGTCTGTCTGTGTGTCTGTTAACCACATATCTCTCGAACCGTTAGTCCGATGGATTTCAAACTTGACAGGTGTCTCGCTACGGTCACGAGTAAGTGCAGTGCCAAGTTTGACGTTGTTTGGATGAGAAATGCTAAAGATATCGTTAAATATATCATTTTTATAAGGTTGTGGTTTAAAAATAAACATTCTGACACTAGAGAGTTGTTTCGGTCAAAGAATCCCCAAGAAGGTTGTGGTTTAAAAATAAACATTCTGACATAAACACTCAGTCAGCTACACTGTTTACTTCTGAATATTATAGTTTGGTTCCAAAACGTGATAAATCCATTTTGATTAATTGGAGTAAAAATGTGTTTTCTTTACCAAGAAACCAACAATTACTAAAAACACACACAAAAACTGATTTTGCACGGGCACTTTGCACTGCTCCCTGAATCGACACGCTTATTCATTTGTGGATGTTAACTGAATCTATATGTCAGCTATGCTGTTTCTGAATATTATATTTCATTCTGGTGCGCTTAACGTTATCGCTACTGTGTAATAGTAGCCTATGCTATTCACCAACTAAACATATCCTATTCAATGCGTTCACAGTCTCTTTCACGGCATCATTTGTTGATTTCAAACTTGACAGGTGTCTCGCTACGGTCACGAGTAAGTGCAGTGCCAAGTTTGACGTTGTTTGGATGAGAAATGCTAAAGATATCGTTAAATATATCATTTTTAAAAGGTTGTGGTTTAAAAACATTCTGACATTAGAGAGTTGTATCGGTCAAAGAAGCCCCAAGAAGGTTGTGGTTTAAAAATAAACATTCTGACAATCTGTCAGCTACACTGTTTACTTCTGAATATTATAGTTTGGTTCCAAAACGTGATAAATCCATTTTGATTAATTGGAGTAAAAATGTGTTTTCTTTACCAAGAAACCAACAATTACTAAAAACACACACAAAAACTGATTTTGCATGGGCACTTTGCACTGCTCCCTGAATCGACACGCTTATTGATTTGTGGATGTTAACTGAATCTGTAAGTCAGCTATGCTGTTTACTTCTGAATATTATATTTCATTCTGGTGCGCTTAACGCTATCGCTACTGTGTAATAGTAGCCTATGCTATTCACCAACTAAACATATCCTATTCAATGCGTTCACAGTCTCTTTCACGGGCATCATTTGTAGTGGCGTATACACAAACTGTTTACTCAAGCGCAGCGTTTTCTCAGAGTTCACTGTGTGCTTTCTACCATGCACAAAAAAAAATGTCACTGAACTTTCGCTGTGTAATTGTAACAATGAGCACTCAAACACACCAAACCAACAATTACTAAAAACACACACAAAAACTGATTTTGCACGGGCATTTTTTGCACTAGTAATAATAAAATCTGTGTGTCTGTGTGTGTGTCTGTATGTCTGTCTGTGTGTCTGTTAACCACATATCTCTCGAACCGTTAGTCCGATGGATTTCAAACTTGACAGGTGTCTCGCTACGGTCACGAGTAAGTGCAGTGCCAAGTTTGACGTTGTTTGGATGAGAAATGCTAAAGATATCGTTAAATATATGATTTTTATAAGGTTGTGGTTTAAAAATAAACATTCTGACACTAGAGAGTTGTATCGGTCAAAGAAGCCCCAAGAAGGTTGTGGTTTAAAAATAAACATTCTGACAATCTGTCAGCTACACTGTTTACTTCTGAATATTATAGTTTGGTTCCAAAACGTGATAAATCCATCTCTCTATAAATTACAGAAACGTCTGTCTGTCTGTGTGTGTGTGTGTGTGTCTGTCTGTCTGTCTGTCTGTCTGTGTGTCTGTTAACCACATATCTCTCGAACCGTTAGTCCGATGGATTTCAAACTTGACAGGTGTCTTGCTACGGTCACGAGTAAGTGCAGTGCCAAGTTTGACGTTGTTTGGATGAGAAATGCTAAAGATATCGTTAAATATATCATTTTTATAAGGTTGTGGTTTAAAAATAAACATTCTGACACTAGAGAGTTGTATCGGTCAAAGAAGCCCCAAGAAGGTTGTGGTTTAAAAATAAACATTCTGACATTAGAGAGTTGTATCGGTCAAAGAAGCCCCAAGAAGGTTGTGGTTTAAAAATAAACATTCTGACAATCTGTCAGCTACACTGTTTACTTCTGAATATTATAGTTTGGATCCAAAACGTGATAAATCCATTTTGATTAATTTGAGTAAAAATGTGTTTTCTTTACCAAGAAACCAACAATTACTAAAAACACACACAAAAACTGATTTTGCACGGGCATTTTGCACTGCTCCCTGAATCGACACGCTTATTAATTTGTGGATGTAAACTGAATCTGTAAGTCAGCTATGCTGTTTACTTCTGAATATTATATTTCATTCTGGTGCGCTTAACGCTATCGCTACTGTGTAATAGTAGCCTATGCTATTCACCAACTAAACATATCCTATTCAATGCGTTCACAGTCTCTTTCACGGGCATCATTTGTAGTGGCCTATACACAAACTGTTTACTCAAGCGCAGCGTTTTCTCGGAGTTCACTGTGTGCTTTCTACCATGCACAAAAAAAAATGTCACTGAACTTTTGCTGTGTAATTGTAACAATGAGCATTCAATCACACCAAACCAACAATTACTAAAAACACACACAAAAACTGATTTTGCACGGGCATTTTTTGCACTAGTTTTGATTAATTGGAGTAAAAATGTTTTCTTTACCAAGAAACCAACAATTACTAAAAACACACACAAAAACTGATTTTGCACGGGCACTTTACTCTGCTCCCTGAATCGACACGCTTATTCATTTGTGGATGTTAACTGAATCTATATGTCAGCTTTGCTGTTTACTTCTGAAGATTATATTTCATTCTGGTGCGCTTAACGTTATCGCTACTGTGTAATAGCCTATGCTATTCACCAACTAAACATATCCTATTCAATGCGTTCACAGTCTCTTTCACGGGCATCATTTGTAGTAGCCTATTCACAAACTGTTTGCTCAAACATAGCGTTTTCTCGGAGTTCACTGTGTGCTTTCTACCATGCACAAATAAAAATGTCACTGAACTTTTGCTGTGTAATTGTAACAATGAGCACTCAAATACACCAAACCAACAATTACTAAAAACACACACAAAAACTGCTTTTGCACGTGTATATTAGCCTATATATTATATTTCATTCTGGTGCGCTTAACGTTATTGCTACTGTGTAATAGTAGCCTATGCTATTCACCAACTAAACATATCCTATTCAATGCGTTCACAGTCTCTTTCACGGGCATCAAACCAACAATTACTAAAAACACACACAAAAACTGATTTTGCACGGGCATTTTGCACTAGTTGTATTAATTTGAAGCAACGCGTATATTATTATACAACCCAAAATATTTGCAACAAGCATAAGATGAAAACAGTAATAATAATAAAATAATCATAAATCGAATATAAATCTGAAAATAATCTCTTAAAGCATAAACGCATGAAAACCACAGAAATACACAAGACAACTGATGGAGATAATAATTATGCAACTTATCAAAGGAAAAAAAAAATATATATATAAAGAAATAAGCTGTTAATTTTGAGAATGATTCAGCATAGCTACCATGCACCTGGAAAGAAAAGAATTGTCATAAACTTCAGTACAAGGGTAAAACAGGTATGTTTATGAACAATCATGGATTAAATATGATTAGTCACTCTTTGTATTGCATGTCCAGTTTGAATCTAAACAGCCTAGATTTCACGTCACTCACAAACACTTGAGTTAATTGAGCGCCGTGCTCCATTGTGATGTCATAGAGATCTGTAGACCGAACAGCTGAGTGCAGAGGAATCTTGCATTTTGTAGCGAGTCGGCGAATGATCGTGAGTATGCTTTTTATTCAGGGTTTGGAGATTTGGATTTTAATATTTGTATTACTCAGATTAGAATCTACTTAAACAATATAACGTTATTGACTCGATGCAGATACATGAATAGGCATGCTATACAGTGGTAATTTGTGTGGAAAATTTTGGGGATGCTAATATGTAAATTGGGTTTGATGTTTTTAATATACTAACTTAGCTATTTGTTGATATGCTCTCATACACAGATGATATCTATTCTTGATATTTAATGACACATTATTATCTCAATGAACAAAACACATTAAATCAACAAATAGCCTACAGACTATGACCATTTTAATATTCATAAATGGAGAGCTCCATAGACATTATCTTGTCTTTGGAACTCCACCACTCCTTTAATATGATCAATTCTTATATGGACCTGTCTTTCAGTCTCTCTTGCTTTGAGCTCCTTTATATTCTTTGACCAACCAATAGCAGATCTGATGACACATTGAACTGACAATGAAAGCTGATTGGCCTTAATGGTTATCTCTGTATCTCTGACTGTAACTGATTAGCTACATAATTATGTAAAAGGTCGTCATTTTCATTTAGCCTCCTTATGCCTTTAATGGCCATTTTGGACAGACAAATGTCCATTTGAATATTTATTCCCATTGGTTTGTTTAATGGAGCCTTTATTGCTGTCATCCTCTTCTATCCGTGCAGTAAATAAAATTTGCCTTGACTACCAGGTATGATAGAAAAATATATATATATATATATATTTACATTATATGCATCTTAGTTATCCTCATTAGTAGTTAAATTGATAAAAAATATAACTTAACTTTTTCAGCTTAATTGTTCATTTTTAATAGATTTTAAGGAGGCTCTTGGACTGGACTCCCTTGTCTCTTCTGATTGACAGCCATGGGCATACACTATAGAAAATGTATTTTTTCGAGTATTTTGATAACTAAGACAAACAGTTTCCAGGTTCGTATGTGTTTACTCAACTCATCTCTTCCATTTCTCTGTCTTTCACAGTGTTTTACATATAGAGATTGCACAAAGGCAGTATTGTTCAGTTCTTTAGATCATCATCAAATCCAAATCAATATGAGTATGTCAACCTTTCCCATCGGTTTTCCTGAGAGTGCAGAGCAGTCCTTATGTCCTGAACTCTCAGATGAGCTCACCATGGCCCTTGCTGCAGGGGAGTGGTGGGCAATAATGGAGGTTTCACATCCCATCTCTGAGGAGCCTGAGTATGGGGACTTCACCTCAGGGCTGTGGTGGGGAACAATGGAGGCAGGAGAAACTCCATGCCCCACATCCCCGAAGTCCATGAAGCAGAACAAGGCATAGGGAGCACCTGTGCCCACCAGGTCCCAACAGGAATCAACTGTGCATGCCAGTTCTAAGAAGTTGAACCTCACCTCATCCCTGGCCTTCAAGGATGCATCTGAGAAGGCCCTGAACTCAGATAAAACTCTGAAATCCACAGAACAGCAGAGAAAGTGGAGGCAGAAAAAGCCACAGGAAGCACCAGTGGCTGTCGAGTCCCCACAGGGAGCACTTGTGCCTACTGGGTCTTCACAGGGAGCACCTGTGCCCCAGTCTTTACGGAGACCACCTGTGCCTGCCCCAAAGGTGCTCGTATGTTCCTCACATCGAGTACCCATTCCAGAAAAGGTCCCAGATAGGCGAAAGCTAAATATCCCTGAGCCTCTTAGGCAGGCGTGGCTGCAGCAGAAGCAGAAGCCTCAAGCTCCTTCTCTTCAGGGAAAACTGCCTGACAGCATATCAAAGAGGCCAAAGCTAAAGATCCCTGAGCCTCTGAGACGGGAGCTGCTGCAGCAGAGGCCTCAAGCTTCTTCTTCTTAGGGAGCACCCATGCCTGCCAGGTCTACACAGGGAGCACCTGTGCCCACCAGGTCCCAACAGGGAGAACCTGTGCATGCCAGTTTTAAGAAGGGGAGCCTCACCTCAGCCTTATTCTTCACTGATGCATCTGAGAAGGACCTGACCTCAGATGCAACACTAAAAACCACAGAACAGCAGAGAAAGTGGAGGCAGAAAAAGCCACAGGAAGCACCAGTGGCTGTCGAGTCCCCACAGGAAGCACCTGTGCCCACTGGGTCTCCACGGGGAGCACCTGTGCCCCAGTCTCTACAGAGACCACCTGTGCCGGCCCCAAAGGTGCTCGCATGTTCCTCACATCGAGCACCTATGCCAGAAAAGGTCCCAGATAGGCGAAAGCTAAATATCCCTGAGCTTCTTAGGCAGGAGTGGCTGCAGCAGCAGAAGCCTCAAGCTCCTTCTCTTCAGAGAACACTGCCTGACAACATATTAAAGAGGCCAAAGCTAAAGATCCCTGAGCCTCTGAGAAGGGAGCTGCTGCAGCTGAAGCCTCAAGCTTCTCTTCAGGGAACACTGCCTGACAATATCTCAAAGAGGCAAAAGCTAAAGATCCCTGAGCCTCTGAGAGGGGAGCTGCTGCAGCAGAGGCCTCAAGCTTCTTCTCCTCGAGGAGCACCCATTCCTGACAAGACCTCAAAGAGGGAAAAACTAGAGGTCCCTGAGCCACTGAGACGAGAGCTACTGCAGCTGAAGCCTCAAGCTTCTCTTCAGGGAACACTGCCTGACAATATCTCAAAGAAGCAAAAGCTAAAGATCCCTGAGCCTCTGAGAGGGGAGCTGCTGCAGCAGAGGCCTCAAGCTTCTTCTCCTCGAGGAGCACCCATTCCTGACAAGACCTCAAAGAGGGAAAAACTAGAGGTCCCTGAGCCACTGAGACGAGAGATACTGCAGCTGAAGCCTCAAGCTTCTCTTCAGGGAACACTGCCTGACAATTTCTCAAAAAGGCAAAAGCTAAAGATCCCTGAGCCTCTGAGAGGGGAGCTGCTGCAGCAGAGGCCTCAAGCTTCTTCTCCTCGAGGAGCACCCATTCCTGACAAGATCACAGGGATCACCTGTCCCTGACAAGGTTCCAGAGAAAAGAAATATGATCTCTGAGCTACTGAGGAAGGAGCTGGTGCAGCAGAAGCCCCAAGCCAATAAACCTTTACCTGACAGAACCCCAGTGGGAGCGTATGAGCATGCCAGGACCCCACAGGGATCAGCAGTGCCTGCCAGGAATCCACAGGCAGCGGCAGTGCCCTCTGGGGCTCCGATCCCAAAAGGTGCGCTTGTGCATTCGGGGACCTCACAGGGATCACTTGTGCCTGCAGATTCCCCCAAACTGGGAGAAAGCCTCAGGATCCCTAAGCAGCAGAGGCAGAAGCAGAGGGAGCAGCAGGGACAGCAGAGGCAGCAGAATATCCCAAAGGGAGCTTCTGTGTCTCCTGAGACATCGCAGAGTGCACTTGTTCCACCTTGTTCCCCACAGGGAGCATCCGGGTTTCAACAGGAAGCACTCATGACCTCCAGGGCTCCACAAGATGCACCTGTGCCCATGAACTTGTCCCCATTCCTACAGGGGACCGCAAAGGGAGCAGCAGTGCCCGGCAGAACCATAAACCAAGGGAAATACATGATGCCTCGCCATCTGTGGCAGCAGAAACCAAGTCCCTTTGCACAGTCCCATCCTGGACCACCCATGTCCAGTCAGAGTAAGACGCTATGTCAGTGGAGCACAGAAGCATCTGTAAGTCCCTTCCATCTCTTGTTTTTACTTATTTTCAGATTTATAAAAAAAAAAAAAAATGTAAACATTGACTTCAACTATTCTTCTGTTTTCTAGGTCCTCTATTCAAATCCTTTTATATAATATTTCAAAACTATAGAAAGATATGTGTTTAGATTTAGTCTAACAAGCACTCATTAATGATTATGTTTGTTTCTTCAACAGGACAATGTAGGTGTGTGTCAGCTACCTCCCCAAAATAAAATATGTGTGAAAATTGACAAGAAGGTGCAGCTTAATCCTAAACTGAGGAGCCAGAATAAGATAAGCACTTCACACCTGGACCAGAGCAGCCTTCAGCCCAGGTCCCAGCTGAACCGGAAGAGAGCATTGGTAAGTTCCCTCCTTTTTTTCAGATTTAAAAATGTAAACACTTTAATCATTTAATATGATTAGTATCATATTCTTTTATAGAACCCTCATATTGAAATTGTAGAAGGGACATGTATTAAAGGGCTCATATAATGCCATTTTTGTACCAGCTAATATGATTCTTTAGGGTCTAAATTAAAAGTTTGTAATATAATTTAATTAAAAATTCTCATTAGTATTGTAAGAAAACGTTTTACCTGGTCAAAAACAGCTCTGTTTTCAGCACGCCGTTTAAGTGCATGTGTCTTTAAATGATAATGAGCTTTGCTCACCCCGCCCCTCTGTTCTGGGCGTACACTGTTTGTAATAATAACACAATAACCATAACGCGTTGTTCATTATAAACGTGGGATTATGAATTATATTGAGAACGTCGTACATAGAAAACATGCCGTAATGTACCCTGAGTGTTACATAGCCGCATTCATCGTGAAGCATGCTAGCGATTTGCAAAGATTAATATAAATATTAATATAAAGGTTAATAAAAAGTTACACTCACTTCAGTTCTTCTGGAGGTGCAGCAGGAACACGAATAGTTGGTACCGATCCTTTTTTCAGAAACAGCTTCTTAGCAAAACCAGCTTTATACTGACCCTCGTTTGTAAAGCAGTCTGGTGTGTGAAATGATTCGCGCAAACATGAAAGCATTGACGTTGATCGTGGGGAATATTCCCTTCGAAAACAAACTCAGCCACTGCGCCTTCAGCGGTTCGGATTTAGAAACATCAAAATGACTGCTGTGTTCCTTATTACACCCAAGAACAGAACACCACAATCGCTTAGACGCCATTCTGCTCCAGCGTATCAACAATGACCGTGCGGACTATGATGACAGTTCGCTCACGAGCGAGGGCGGATCTGTGTTGAAACGCTGCTTTCAATCAACAGTCGTGGGAGGGGTGTCCGATCTTGTGACGTCACAAGATCGAATGGCTTGATTTGAGACAGGGGAAAACATATAAGGAGATATAAAAAAAAAACACTGGATGGATTTTTATCATTTTATGATGGTTGTGTACAGGCACTGCCAACACACATTTCAGTACAATCAACTTGTAAAAGTGCATGTACCATTATATGACCCCTTTAAGATTTTCTCTAAGAATCACTCATTAAATCTGGTCAGCATGACATGCTATGTCTGTTCCTTCAACAGGACAATGCAGGTGTGGACCAGGCACCTCCACAAAAAATGCAGCGCTTGGCAATCAAAGTCAAGGACCAGCAGTTGGAACCAGGCAGCTTGAAGAAAATGTGCTATTTATGTAGCATATACATACATTTTTGTAACGTTTTCAATATTTAATATATATTTCATATTGTGTTGGTATGTTTTGATTTCAATGCATAATAAAAAATAAAATATAAACTGTGTTTTTGTTTATATATCTAGGACAACACACATTAATTAACACTAATGTTATATAAATGTGCACTTTAAGCCAAAATAGATCATTTTCATCTCCTGTCTCTGAGCTGATTAAATGTTAAAAATAAGCTGCACACTAAGCCAAAGGACAACATTGTAACAACATATATGATTTCTATTTTCTACAATTTATGGCTGAAGACAATGGTTCTATAATGCTGTATATTGACTATTTTGGTATACATTTTCTTGCGTGAAGAGTCTGCATCCTAAATATAATCAGATAAAGGTTTGTTTTAAAAACATGTTTTTTTATAACAGAATTAAACTTTAAGATTTAAGCTTTGCTTTTACTTCTTGGGGAGCATACCCCAAGACCTTTTCTACTTTACTTTTAATAGTGGGCCTTTTGTAAGAGGGGCCTTTTGGAGGAGTTTATATGCATATGGGCATCAGACACTCCAAGCACAGACGAAACACTGAGGAGAACTTTTAAGCTTTAGGCTAAATATTTTCTGAATAAATGATAAAATGTATCTCAGATATACTTAAAATATGATAATAAAAACTGACATAAAGCTTTTTAAGGGGGTACATTTTAACCTTATTTAGTGCTTGATGTAATCGCTTTTGTCAAAACGTGCATGCGGAACCTTACTCAAGTCTTGTTTTTCATGCCGGACTCTTCAGACCGACGTACCATCTCACATGTATTGTAGCTGAACCAGAGCCCGTCTACGGACATTCTCTGGCTGAACGTATAACCTTTTACTGTAGTTTAAATAAATGCACTTGTTTATATACTGTGGATGCAGTCGCTAATCACAGCAGCGCTCGTCTGAGTTCTCTTTACTTTTGCAGTATATTTACGTTGTGTAACAAAGGGGATTTCTTTTCTGGAGTAGTGTCCTTCATCGCTTCTTGAAATGCGACTCACCCTGCGGGCTTTGATTTCCCATGGCCGAGTGGCTCGTCGGATGGGACTCGGACCTGAGTCCAGAATCAACATGCTTCGGAACATACTCACTGGTCTGGTTCGACACGAGAGAATAGAGACAACAAGAGCCCGAGCCGATGAAGTTCGCTTTTACGCTGAAAAGGCAAGTACAAGCAGGCTACAAGTTTTCAGTAACGTACCTAACTTACATTTATTATATAAATAAATACATATTTAAATAAATTTAAAACAATAAAACGGCGCCAAATTTTGTTTCATCTTGGACTTCTGAAAAATGTTTTGACAGAATAACTTGCATAAATAAGTTGAATAAGTAATATTTGATCGTGATGTAAAAATCGTTATATATATATATATATATATATATATATATATATATATATATATATATATATATATATATTAAAGAGTTAAGCTGAAATGCCCAAACAGGGAAATTCTGATTAAAGTAATTTAAGGTATAGTTCAAACAAAAAATGAAAATTCTGTCATCATTTAGGCTACTCACCCTCAAATTCCAAACCTGTCTGAATTTCGTTTTGCAAAAGAAGATATTTTGTAGAATATGGGCAACCAAACAAACAGTTTATGAAAGCCCCATTGAAAAAAATAATACTATGGAAGTCAATGGGGCCCATCAACTGTTTGGTTACTGACATTCTTCAAAATATCTTTTTGTGTTCAGCAGAAGAAGAAAAATTGTAGTTTGGGAACAACTTGAGGGTGACTAAATGGTGACACATTTTTGCGTGAACTATCCCTTTAAAGAGTTTTGTGGTTTCAACAATTAAAATTCTTTAAAACGATTATTGTTTTTGAATGACTTTGTTTCTATTTTGACTTTAAATTTTTTTTTTTACATTTGTGTTTTCTTTTTTAGATTATTGATTATGCAAAAAAGGGAGAAACTAATGAAAAGTCAATGAAAATGGCTGATTTCTGGCTAACGGTAAGTTTTCAGTCATTGCTTAATAAGTTCTAACAATGTGCTAACAGTGTTTCTGAGTAAAGGACATCTACATTGATATATATTTTTTCATTCAGGAAAAAGATTTGATCCCCAAACTCTTCAAAGTTCTGGCGGTAAGATTTGAGAATCAGACAGGTGGATATACGCACATGGCCCGCATTCCTAACAGAGAGAATCTGGACCACGCAGCCATGGCTGTCCTGGAGTACAAAGGCAACCCTTTCCCTCCCCTGTCCCCCATGAAACGTGTCCGTGAACTGAGCTTGGTAAACCAACTTCTGAAAGGATACCGAGAAGAAAAAGCTCAAATGGTTGCTGAGAAAAAGGACTTCTAATCTTGCACTGTATTTGTACATTACATTTCATGTCATACACCAGTATACATTTAATTAAAATATCAGTTTTTGTTCTCAATATTGTGTGTGTATGGTTGATTATCTAACATGCCCATGACTTTTTTTTTTAATCAGTATTTTAAAATAAAAATATATATCTGTGTAAGATGAGCGTGTCTGGGGTCCTGTAACTGGTCACAAACAGATGTTTTTATTTTTTTTGCCATTTTTTATTAGCATTTTGTCTTCACTAATTAATTCCAGATGAACCTGTGGTGTGACAAGTGAATGAAAGTATACATAGATATTAGAAAGATATTATTTTGTATGAATCTGTTCGTTCTAAAGTTTTTATCTTTGTTTGGGTGCAACCCCCTGCTTTTATTTTCTTGCATCCCAATATGGGTCAACACGCTTGGATATAAAAATCAAATTTTGATTATAAATATTGTAAAATCTAGGATTCACTTTGATGAATGAAGGGATGTGAGACTACATGGTTTTAAACTGATTTTCAATAACATTTGAAACATTTGATTTGACAATAATTTATTAGGGAGTTGTTTGTACTTTAGACTAGTAGGTTTACAATTAGCTACCTTCATTGCTAAACTAACTGCAAAAAGAACCAAACAAGCCATTGTAATAAAACAGACCATTTTAATTAGGCAAAAAGGGTATGCACTGCCAAGTCATTTCACACTATTAAAATGCATTCAGTATGAACAGTGCAACAGAAATGTGCTTAACTGAATGTTTCTGTGCTCCCGAATGTGATGTGCTATTATCTATCATACATTCAAAAAGTGTGTTCTCTCTTCTCTGCTAGGTGTGCACACTCACTGAAGAGATGGTGGAAAAAATCATGGCAAAGCCTTTTAGAATAAACTTTTCTAGTGGCTTCCTGACAAATCAAGTTGCAAATCAAGCATTTCAGGCCCATTTACATCTGTTAATACAAAAAAAAAAAAAAAATCACAAACCTAGCTTTAATAATTCTTCAAGTATGGTTCATCTCTTTAAAAAACTATGTTGAATATAAATATATCATTATATACATGATTTATAGACTTAGATTTAAAACGGGTCAATTTCAGATGGAGATTATATAGGATATGTTAATATATATAACATAAATACGACCCACAGCTTGTTTTTCTTTTAAAATAAAACAAACACAGCAGTGATAATGGGCATTTTACAGATAAAACCTTCACATTTTACCTGTACATTTGTCATTCACTCTATTGCATTATGATTGCATTTTCAAGGATCTCTGATGGTAATGAAATAAGTGTTTAAAAACAGTAAAGTGCTCCATGCAGTCAATACAAAGTGTTTCTGTAAGAGTAGAGCTATATTTTCATCAGACACTCAAGTAAACAAACCTTGCGATTAAATGATTCTACTTTCTACTCACAGACAGAATATATCCGCTTCATGACCGCTGCGAGTGTTATTACAAATGTATAACAAAGTTAGGTGGATTGAATCTGAACTCCACAAACCCCTGCACGGTATTATCTGCTATTATGGAATAAATTATATACATTAACAAGTGCAGCCTCATACTTTTAAACACAGCTTTACATTACTGGTAATGTAAACACTAAAATTCATGCCATGTATGTAGCCTACATCCAAGTTTACTCGACTACATATACTCACACTATCAGTGAATCAGCACGAAATAAAATCCTAACAAAGAATTAATGAATAAAGGATAACGACACTCGGTTACTAACGTAACCTCGGTTCTCTCTAAAGAGGGAATGAGTGTTGCGTAAGTTTAGCTTACGCTACGGGAAAAACTCCTTTTCTTGAGAACATTGAAGCAAAAAATTATCCTTAATTTTTAATAATTTAAAACGCATTTGCTGCAGCAAGCAGACATAGGCGAGGCAGCTCGCGCGCCTATTGGCTGCTCTGCGGCAACTGCTGCAACCTATCAGTGCATCTGCCATGACTTCAGCACCAATGGGAAGCCTTCCCTGCGCTACGTCATGGCCCGCCAATATGGGTGTGGCCTAGGCCTATAAATACCCATCGCTCGGGTTGCACTATGATTTCAGTTGTCTGGAAGCGAAACCATAACGCAGCACAAGCACGGCAGGTTACGCAACACTCGTTCCCTCTCTAGAGAGAACCGAGGTTACGTTAGTAACTGAGTGTCGTTCTCTTACGAGAGTACTCTCGTGTTGCGTAAGTTTAGCTTACGCTACGGGAACCCCATGTAAAACGCGATGCGTGCTAAGATTCCAATCACTAATGTCCCAAGGGCAGTTTGCCCGGGGCTCATGTAAAAGTGGAATAGTCGCATAAGCGGCAGAACAGGGCGGGACGACTCGGTATTATGAAGATAGGTGCTTACACATATATACAGTTAAGGCAATATATATATACCTTGAAACTGCATAGGCCCACAGGACGTTGCAAACATATCGACAGTCTGAACGAACTGAGTTGGTCAGACGTGCTTAATGTAGCATAATCAGACTGAGAACAGCCTAGCCTGTAGGGCGGGCACTTCTAGGTTATAGAACCAATGTAGACAGGAAGGCCCAGCCTGCCGCCATACAAATGTCTTGAAGTGAGACCCCACTTGTCCAGGCCCACGATGAGGCCATGCCTCTAGTGGAGTGGGCCCTAACACCCAAGCGGCAATCCAAGCTCTTGGATGCATAAGCTGACGCAATAGCGTCCACTATCCATCTGGACAGGGTCTGTTTCGAGATGGCTAGCCCTTTAACGCGGCCACCGAAAGAAACGAAAAGCTGCTCTGTCTGCCTGAAGGCAGCAGAACGTTCCACATAAATCCTCAAAGCCCTTACTGGGCAAAGGAAATTAACCCCAACCTCACTGTCGGATGCAGGGAGGGCTGACAGGGAAATAACTTCCGCTCTAAACGGAGTCGCAAGCACCTTCGGGACATATCCATGCCTTGGTTTGAGGATGACCTTAGAGTCATTAGGCCCAAATTCCAGACACGTAGCACTCACCGAGAGCACGTGTAGGTCGCCCACCCGTTTTACTGAGGCCTATGCCAGCAGAAAAGCGGTTTTGAAGGAAAGGTATTTCAGCTCTACCGCATGTAATGGTTCAAATGGGCCGCCTTTCATGGCCTCTAGGACCGTAGAAAGGTCCCAAACTGGAACCGAGGGGGCCCAAGGAGGGTTCAGCCTCCTAGCTCCCCTGAGGAAACGGATTATGAGGTCATTCTTCCCCAGCGACTGGCCATTTACAGGCTTCGTAAATGCTGCTATGGCCGCCACATACACCTTGAGCGTGGATGGGGCTCTTCCACTGTCCAACAGCTCTTGTAAGAAAGAAAGCACCACCGTTACCTCACAATTTAGCGGGTCCAATTCATGAGCTGAACACCATTCAGCAAACACTGACCATTTAGACGTATAGAGTCGTCTAGTAGACGGAGCTCTAGCCTGTGTGATCGTGTTCATCACTCCCTCCGGGAGGTGAAATGGTAATAATTGATCGCCCACACCTGTAGGGCCCACAGCTCGGGGTATGGATGCCAAACTGCACCCCTGGCCTGAGACAACAGGTCCTTCCTCAGCGGAATCAGCCATAGAGCTGTGCTCCCCAGCTCCATCAACTCTGGGAACCACACTTGATTCTCCCAGAGCGGGGCTATCAGTATTATTGAGCATTTGCACTCCCTGATTCGCTTGATTACCTGTGGTAACAAGGTAACCGGGGGAAATGCATAGAGAGGGCGTCTGGGCCAGTCTAGGGCCAGCGCGTCCCTTTCTTTTGAAAAGAATATTGAGCAATGAGTGTTGGCTTGTGACGCGAACAGGTCTACCTCCGCTCTGTAGAGCCCTGCAGCACGGGCCAAAAACTCCAGCCCTAACCCAGCCCTGGCCCGTGGTGTTCAAGCCCTACCCGGCCCCAGCCCGACAACGGCTGCAATTTTTTCAGCCCGAACCTGACCCGACCCGAGACGTATCACTTTAAGCTCTCTCTGACGCGCACTCTTTGATTCGCACTCTCTGATGCGCGCTGTCTCTGCTTCACGCACGGCACATCACACGCTACTAAAAGGTAAACTTTTATTATTGGCCTGAAACATCACCAATCATGCCCACAAATATTGAACAGACTGTCCATTAGAGAGAAGCATAAGCATGCAGTAGAGAATATAGCGCCACGGGATCCAACCGCAAAAATAAGTAAATAAACGGCCTACCTTTCTTTGCTTTTAAGAAAACTAAAGAACAATGTTCAAAAATGAAGAACTCTTCGCCAACTGGCTAATGTTAAATAATATTAATAAAAAATTAAATAAAAAGTCCAACTTCTCCCGGATCCTCTGAATGGTCAACTGTCACCTGTTAATGCGCGTGAGTGATGCGTGCGTATTTGCGACAATAGGCTTTATGCACAGCTGCACTACTTCCTGAACTTCAGGCAGGTCCTTTGTTTCCTGTCTGCCATTATTGGATAAACTGATTAATCCAGGTGGTCAGGCACACCTGGATTAATCAGTTTGTCCAATAATAGGAGACAGGAAACAAAGGACCTGCCTGAAGTTCAGGAAGTAGTGCAGCTGTGCATAAAGCCCATTTGCGTATTGCGTTTGTGTTGCTTAGGCGATGTATAATATTTATAAAATAATAAATACAACAATATTTCACACACATTATGTGACGTGTGCTCTGCACGTATATGGGCACAATGAAAGGAGAGAAGCTAAATAAGTCAGAGTCCGACCCGAGCCTGATCTGTAAAAAAAGAAAAATGGCCCGAGCCCGGCCTGAATGGGCTTAGCGTGTCGGGCCCCGTCGGATCCCGACGGGCTTGCAGACCTCTACCGCTCTGCCGAAGATGTCCCAGATGTTTCGCACCACCAGGGGATGCAAGGACCATTCCCCTGGGGGAAGCTTGGCCCTGGACAACATGTCTGGGCCCACATTCAGGACGCCCGGCACATGCGCTGCTCTCAGCGAGCACAGATTGTGCTGGGCCCATATAAGGAGATGTTTTGCTCTTGCAAGAAGGCTCCGGGACCTGAGACCGCCCTGGCGACTTATGTAAGACACCACTGACTTGTTGTCTGTTCTGACTAGAACGTGGTGGTTCCTCAGCACAGGGAGGAAAAACTGAAGGGCATTCTCGACCGCTTTCATCTCTAGACAGTTTATGTGTAGACACTTTTCTGCATCTGACCACAGGCCCATTGATGGCCTCACTTCGTAAAGGGCGCCCCAACCCGTGTTGGAGGCATCTGTCGAGACTACTTTGACTTTTGAGGCTATGCCCAGGTTCACTCCGGACTAATACCAGTCGGCCCTCGTCCATGGTTTCAGCGCTGCTGCGCATGTCTGATTCACCATGAGACGAAGCAAACCTGATGTCCATGCTCGCGCTGGAACACGTGCGATCTCGGTGCGAAGTAGGTGTGCTACTATCTCGGTGCGAAGTAGGGGTGCTACTTCCTGATTCACCGAAGTTTCGACCCGGGCTGTGAAGCTCGGCGGTCTGCGAGCGAATTGTAGCGAATAGCCCCGTTTCACTATCTCTAGCACCCATTTTGAGACCCCTGGCCATTCACACGAAAGCGTGGGAATCGATTCCAGGGGTCTCAAAATGGGTAGAATGAAATCTGGGCTCCGGTCGCTGATTTTCAGGGACTCGGGGACCCGGCCATGATGATGTACATTGTTCATCAAGTTCACATTCAATGGGGCAGTCGGCACTTTGTGCGGCAGTTCTGTAACTTACATCCCGGCCGTAGAAACGGGAAGGTGTTGTGTTACAGACGAGGCTGTGTGAGCTCGCAGCATGAGGCACGAGGCAGACATGTGATTTACCCCTGAAACACCACCAGCGTGAGCTGGGTTCATACGCTGGGGCATTATGTGTGTGCGTAACACAGTCGTGTTCATAGGTAGGGGTGAGCACTGTACAGCGGGCACATTTTTTAAAACATGAACGGCATGAGCCGGTTTGACTGATATGGACCCCGGGGTGGTGTGAGACACTGCGTGGGTAATGCCTATGTGTAGGGGTGAGCACTGGGAAGTGGGCACTCTTTCTTCACTTAGCGGTCGAGCGGCATGAGCCAGCTTTATTGTTTTCGACCCTGGATGAGTGTAACTCACAGAGACGGTAGTGTTTATGTGTAGGGGTGGGCACTGGGTAGTGGGCACATTTCCTACATTCAAAACACCTTCGGCCTGAGCCGGAATATGACCAGACATAATCCTCTTTTTGAGATTTACGTGGGTCGCCGTGAGAACGGCGTTTGTGTGCAGGCGAGCGAGTTGAGAAACCGACTCGTTGGCTGCTGAATACACTCTTCGAATCGCCTCTGTTGAGGGAACTGAGAGAGCAGGTCCTGCCGATTTCGATGGCGGTCCGGCCGCAGCGGGACTTAGCCATCGGCGCCTTCCTAGGGGGGCTAGGAAGACTTAGGAGGCTCAAAGTTCGGCGCGAGCTTTGGCCTGGGTCCCCTGGCGGGAGGCGGTCTGCGGCGGCTAGTGGAGCACATCCCGAGCCTGGCGATGCTGTGAGGCAGGCGGCGGAGGCGGTGGGGGCGCTGGTTTCCGAGCGGGCGGCTGCTTCTTAGCGCGACCCACTGCGGAACTGGAGCGCCGTGGTAGGAAGTGTCTCAGGCGCCGGATAGCGCAGCAGGTGATAATCCAGCCGGCGTCCTCTTAGCTCAAGCTCGTCCCGCTGAGTGCTGTTCGACGGTGCAGCTTCTCTTCTCGGAAGATCCAGCGAAGTGAGTCACTCGCTGAAAGGAGACGAAATCATAGTGCAACCCAAGAGATGGGTATTTATAGGCCTAGGCCACACCCATATTGGCGGGCCATGACGTAGCGCAGGGAAGGCTTCCCATTGGTGCTGAAGTCATGGCAGACGCACTGATAGGTTGCAGCAGTTGCCGCAGAGCAGCCAATAGGCGCGCAAGCTGCCTCGCCTATGTCTGCTTGCTGCAGGAAATGCGTTTTAAATTATTAAAAATTAAGGATAATTTTTTGCTTCAATATTCTCGAGAAAAGGAGTTTTTCCCGTAGCGTAAGCTAAACTTACGCAACACGAGAGTACTCTTGTAAGAAAACATGAAACCATGGTTCGAATTACGTGGGAGCTGAGCTCCCATAGAGAGAAGATGAGCTCCCATGAAAGCAGTAAAATCATACACCTGTGGGGGTCTCTAAAAATCATCAGCACCATTATTTTAAGTTATAAATAAAGCACTTTTTCCTTCAGACTACTGTAGCGTGACTTAAAAGATAGGACAAGGTGCCAAACACATGGATCTCGCAGGATCTCGGATCGTCATCACACTACATCCTTATGCTTCGCTTTCTGCCTGGACTTTTACTGACTTTACTCAACTCACAGAAGTGACGTCAACGTCCAATCTAGCAGTAGCATAACCCATCAGGCAAGTGTTTTTTAACATAGGCGTAATTTGGGGTGGGACATGTCCCCACCACTTTTTGCTAAGGTCGATATTGTCCCCACCACTTTTGAAACATCTCGCGGCACTAATATACCAATACAAATAAATAAAACATCTTCAGTTAACTAGCAGAGCATTCATTTAGTGCTTTTGTTAAATAAGAGGCGATCTAGCGCTGAAATGTGTTGTTTTTTAAATCAAGTGATCAAAGTGCTCGTTGCCGCTGCGATCAGTGGCGCGGATACGGTTCTCTTGTGGCTCGCGCACAGTCTGCACTCGGACGCGCGCTTCATTCCGTTGTGGAGACTCTCTATTTGTTCCGGTGAAATTACAAAACAAAATGCACAAAAACGTGTCCTTGCCTGATATACAACCACTGATAAACATAATCGGTTTTGATGAGAAAAAAAACCCTATACGAGTGCGGATTAGAACCCAAAACCTCTAACACGCTTGGCAAAAGTTCTGCCACTGGACCATTTAGACTACACACGTAAAGTTTTCGGATCTGTTTATTTATTCACGTGAAAATTCTTAACACTAACAACAGATATTAGACCTCATTAAACTACAAATTAAACCAAATGTAGCCTACTATTTAAATTGAATTGTGTTAGCAACGCTTTTTTATTAAACAATATATTATTTATTTACATTAGTAGGCTAAGCTACACCGCGGCTGCTCATAGGCTACTTTTTTTCCTTTTTTTAAAGAGACCCACACAAAGATGAAATCATAATTCGAACCATGCATGAAACACATACAATACCACTACATAGGCTAATCTGTATTTTATCTCCGCATCACCAGAGTAGGCCTACACTATGGCGGCACCGATCGTTAACACTAAATAGAGTTTACAGACATAACATATGCTCATATACATCGGAAAACAATTAATGTGAACAGTCTACAATGATGGCGTGCATTTTATTTTATATCTGTAAAAGACGATATTAATATGAATAGGCTACACGTTCAAGCGATGCCCCTTCACCGTTGCTTATCGAGAATGAAGCGTATCGTGTAGAACTAGGCCTATCTGTACAAATATAAGTTATGTTGACGCGAACCAATCACATAGGCCTACATCCTTCTCCAGCTACAATAATATATTGTATTAATTTGAAGCAACGCGTATACAACCCAAAATATTTGCAACAAGCATTTAAATGAAAACAGTAATGATAATAAAATAATATCGAATATAAATCTGAAAATAATCTCTTAAAGCATAAACACATGGAAACCACATAAATACATAAGAAAACTAATAGAGATAATAATTATGCAACTTATCAAATAATAATAATAATAATGATTATATATATATATATATATATATATATATATATATATATATATATATATATATATATATATATATATAGGCCTATATATATAAAGAAATAAGAAGCTGTTAATTTTGAGAATTATTCAGCTAGATACCACATGCACCTGAAAAGAAAAAAATAGTCATACACTTCAGTATAAGGGTAAAACAGATATGTTTATGAACAATCATAAATATGATTAGTCACTCTTTGTATTTGTATTGCATGTCCAGTTTGAATCTAAACAGCCTAGATTTCACGTCACTCACAAACACTTGAGTTAATTGAGCGCCGTGCTCCATTGTGATGTCATAGAGATCTGTAGACCGAACAGCTGAGTGCAGAGGAATCTTGCATTTTGTAGCGAGTCGGCGAATGATCGTGAGTATGCTTTTTATTCAGGGTTTGGAGATTTGAATTTTAATATTTGTATTACTCAGATTAGAATCTACTTAAACAATATAACGTTATTGACTCGATGCAGATACATGAATAGGCATGCTATACAGTGGTAATTTGTGTGGAAAATTTTGGGGATGCTAATATGTAAATTGGGTTTGATGTTTTTAATATACTAACGTTAGCTATTTGTTGATATGCTCCCATACACAGATGATATCCTCCTATATTCTTGATATTTAATGACACATTATTATCTCAATCAACAAAACACATTAAATCAACAAATACAGACTATGACCATTTTAATATTAATAAATGGAGAGCTCCATAGACGTTATCTTGTCTTTGGAACTCCACCACTCCTTTAATATGATCAATTCTTATATGGACCTGTCTTTCAATCTCTCTTGCTTTGAGATCCTTTATATTCTTTGACCAACCAATAGCAGATCTGATGACACATTGAACTGACAATGAAAGCTGATTGGCCTTAATGGTTATCTCTGTATCTCTGACTGTAACTGATTAGCTACATATGTAAAAGGTCGTCATTTTCATTTAGCCTCCTTATGCCTTTAATGGCCATTTTGGACAGACAAATGTCCATTTGAATATTTATTCCCATTGGTTTGTTTAATGGAGCCTTTATTGCTGTCATCCTATTCTATTCGTGCAGTAAATAAAATTTGCCTTGACTACCAGGCATGATAGAAATATATATATATTTTTACATGATATGCATCTTAGTTATCCACATTAGTAGTTAAATTGATAAAAAATATAACAACGTTTTCAGCTTAATTGTTCATTTTGAATAGATTTTAAAGGAGGCTCTTGCAATAGACTCCCTTGTCTCTTCTGATTGAAAGCCATGGGCATACACTGTAGAAAATGTATTTTTTCGAGTATTTTGATAACTAAGACAAACAGTTTCCAGGTTTGTATGTGTTTGCTCCACTCATCTCTTCCATTTCTCTGTCTTTCACAGTGTTTTACATATAGAGATTGCAGAAGGCAGTATTGTCCAGTTCTTTAGATCATCATCAAATCCAAATCAATATGAATATGTCAACCTTTGCCATCAGTTTTCCTGAGAGTGCAGAGCAGTCCTTATGTCCTGAACTCTCAGATGAGCTCACCATGGCCCTTGCTGCAGGGGAGTGGTGGGCAATAATGGAGGTTTTACATCCCATCTCTGAGGAGCCTGAGTATGGGGACCTCACCTCAGGGCTGTGGTGGGGAACAGTGGAGGCAGGAGAAACTCCATGCCCCACATCCCTGAAGTCCATGAAGCAGAACAAGGCAGAGGGAGCACCTGTGCCCACCAGGTCCCAACAGGAATCAACTGTGCCTGCCAGTTCTAAGAAGTTGAACCTCACCTCATCCCTGGCCTTCAAAGATGCATCTGATAAGGCCCTGAAGTCAGATACAACACTGAAATCCACAGTACAGCAGAGAAAGTGGAGGCAGAAAAAATCACAGGAAGCACCAGTGGCTGTCGAGTCCCCACAGAAAGCACCTGTGCCCACTGGGTCTCCACGGGGAGAACCTGTGCCCCAGTCTCTACGGAGTCTCTGTTCCTCACATCGAGCACCCATGCCAGAAAAGGTCCCAGATAGGCGAAAGCTAAATATCTCTGAGCTTCTTAGGCAGGAGCGGCTGCAGCAGCAGAAGCCTCAAGCTCCTTCTCTTCAGGCAAAACTGCCTGACAACATATTAAAGAGGCCAAAGATCCCTGAGCCTCTGAGAGGGGAGTTGCTGCAGCAGAGGCCTCAAGCTTCTTCTCCTCGAGGAGCACCCATTCCTGACAAGATCTCAAAGAGGGAAAAACCAGAGGTCCCCGAGCCACTGAGACGGGAGCTACTGCAGCTGAAGCCTCAAGCTTCTCTTCAGGGAACACTGCCTGACAATATCTCAAAGAGGCAAAAGCTAAAGATCCCTGAGCCTCTGAGAGGGGAGCTGCTGCAGCAGAGGCCTCAAGATTCTTCTCTTCAGGGATCACCCATTCTTGACAAGACCTCAAAGAGGGAAAAACTAGAGGTCCCTGAGCCACTGAGACGAGAGCTACTGCAGCTGAAGCCTCAAGCTTCTCTTCAGGGAACACTGCCTGACAATATCTCAAAGAGGCAAAAGCTAAAGATCCCTGAGCCTCTGAGAAGGGAGCTGCTGCAGCAGAGGCCTCAAACTTCTTCTCCTCGAGGAGCACCCATTCCTGACAAGACCTCAGAGAGGGAAAAACTAGAGGTCCCTGAGCCACTGAGACAAGAACTACTGCAGCTGAAGCCTCAAGCTTCTCTTCAGGGAACACTACCTGACAATATCTCAAAAAGGCAAAAGCTAAAGATCCCTGAGCCTCTGAGAGGGGAGCTGCTGCAGCAGAGGCCTCAAGCTTCCTCTCCTAGCAGAGCACCCATTCCTGACAAGACCTCAAAGAGGGAAAAACTGGAGGTCCCTGAGCCACTGAGACGAGAGCTACTGCAGCTGAAGCCTCAAGCTTCTCTTCAGGGAACACTGCCTGACAATATCTCAAAGAGGCAAAAGCTAAAGATCCCTGAGCCTCTGAGACGGGAGCTGCTGCAGCAGAGGCCTCAAGCTTCTCTTCAGGGAGCACTCGTGCCTGACAAGACTGCAAACAGGGAAAAACTAAAGATCCTGGACCCACTGAAGCAGGAGATGCTGCAGCAGAAGCCTGTTTGTTTTGCACAGGGATCACCTGTCCCTGAGAAGTTTCCAGAGAAAAGAAATATGATCTCTGAGCTACTGAGGAAGGAGCTGGTGCAGAAGAAGCCCCAAGCCAATAAACCTTTGCCTGACAGAACCCCAGTGGGAGCGTCTGAGCATGCCAGGACCCCACAGGGAGCCGCAGTGCCTGCCAGGAATCCACAGGCAGCGGCAGTGCCCTCTGGGGCTCCGATCCCAAAAGGTGCGCTTTTGCATTCGGGGACCTCACAGGGATCACTTGTGCCTGCAGATTCCCCCAAACTGGGAGAAAGCCTCAGGATCCCTAAGCAGCAGAGGCAGAAGCAGAGGGAGCAGCAGGGACAGCAGAGGCAGCAGAATATCCCAAAGGGAGCTTCTATGTCTCCTAAGACATCACAGAGTGCATGTCTGGCACTTGTTCCACCTTGTTCCCCACAGGGAGCATCTGGGTTTCATCTGTGGCAGCAGAAACCAAGTCCCTTTGCTCAGTCCCATCCTGGACCACCCATGTCCAGTCAGAGTAAGAGGCAGTGTCAGTGGAGCTCAGAAGCATCTGTAAGTCACTTCCATCTCTTGTTTTTACTTATTTTCAGATTTATAAAAAAAAAAAAAAAAAAAGTAAACATTGACTTCAAATATGCTTCTATGATTTCTAGGTCCTCTATTCAAATCCTTTTATATAATATTTCAAAACTATAGAAAGATATGTGTTTAGATTAAGTCTAACAAGCACTCATTAATGATTATGTTTGTTTCTTCAACAGGACAATGTAGGTGTGTGTCAGCCACCTCCCCAAAATAAAATGTGTGTGGAAATTGACAAGAAGGTGCAGCTGAATCCTAAACTGAGGAGTCAGAATAAGATAAGCACTTCACACCTGGACCAGAGCAGCCTTCAGCCCAGGTCCCAGCTGAACCGGAAGAGAGCATTGGTAAGTTCCCTCCTTTTTTTCAGATTTAAAAATGTAAACACTTTAATAATTTAATATATGACTAGTATCATATTCTTTTCAGTTTATAGAACCCTCATATTGAAATTGTAGAAGGGACATGTATTAAGATTTTCTCTAAGAATCACTCATTAAATCTGCAGCGTGACATGATATGTCTGTTCCTTCAACAGGACAATGCAGGTGTGGACCAGGCACCTCCACAAAAAATGCAGCACTTGGCAATCAAAGTCAAGGACCAGCAGTTGGAACCAGGCAGCTTGAAGAAAATGTGCTATTTATGTAGCATATACATACATTTTTGTAACGTTTTAAATATTTAATAGATATGTGTTATATTGTGTTGGTACGTTTTGATTGGAATGCATAATAAAAAATCAAATAGAAACTGTGCTTTTGTTTATATATCCAGGACAACACATTAATTAACACTAATGTTATATAAATGTGCACTTCAAGCCAAAATAGATCATTTTCATCTCCTGTCTCTGAGCTGATTACCGGTAAATGTTAAAAATAAGCTGCACACTATAAGCCAAAGGACAACATTGTAACAACATATATTATTTCTATTTTCTACAAAAGATTTGATCCCCAAACTCTTCAAAGTTCTGGCGGTAAGATTTGAGAATCAGACAGGTGGATATACGCACATGGCCCGTATTCCTAACAGAAAGAATCTGAACCACGCAGCCATGGCTGTCCTGGAGTACAAAGGCAACCCTTTCCCTCCCCTGTCCCCCATGAAACGTGTCCGTGAACTGAGCTTGGTAAACCAACTTCTGAAAGGATACCGAGAAGAAAAAGCTCAAATGGTTGCTGAGAAAAAGGACTTCTAATCTTGCACTGTATTTGTACATTATATTTCATGTCATACACCAGTATACATTTAATTAAAATATCAGTTTTTGTTCTCAATATTGTGTATGTATGGTTGATGACCTAACATGCCCATGACTTTTTTTGAATCAGTATTTTAAAATAAAAATGGATATATCTGTGTAAGATGAGCGTGTCTGGGGTCCTGTAACTGGTCACAAACAGATGTTTTTATTTTTCATGCCATTTTTTATTAGCATTTTGTCTTCACTAATTAATTCCAGATGAACCTGTGGTGTGACAAGCGAATGAAAGTATACATAGATAATAGAAAGATATTATTTTGTATGAATCTGTTTGTTCTAAAGTACTTATCTTTGTTTGGGTGCAACCCCCTTGGATAAAAAAATTGGTCAAATTTTGATTATAAATGTTGTAAAATCTAGGATTCACTTTGATGAATGAAGGGATGTGAGACTACATGGTTTTAAACTGATTTTCAAGCCCCATGACAACAATTTATTAGGGAGTTGTTTGTACTTTAGACTAGTAGGTTTACAATTAGCTACCTTCATTGCTAATTTAACTGCAAAAAGAACCAAACAAGCCATTGTAGTAAAACAGACCATTTTAATTTGGCAAAAAGGGTATGCACTGCCAAGTCATTTGACACTATTAAAATGCATTCAGTATGAACAGTGCAACAGAAATGTGCTTAACTGAATCTTTCTGTGCTCCCGAATGTGATGTGCTATTATCTATCATACATTCAAAAAGTGTGTTCTCTCTTTTCTGCTAGGTGTGCACACTCACTGAAGAGATGGGGGAAAAAATCATGGCAAAGCCTTTTAGAATAAACTTTTCTAGTGGCTTCCTGACAAATCAAGTTGCAAATCAAGCATTTCAGGCCCATTTACGTCTGTTAATACAAAAAAAAAAAAAAAAAAAAAATTCACACAAACCTAGCTTTAATAATTCTTCAAGTATGGTTCATCTCTTTAAAAAAACAATGTTGAATATAAATATGCCATTATGTACATAACTTATAGGCTTAGATTTAAAACGGGTCAATTTCAGATGGAGATTATATAGGATATGTTAATATATAACATAAATACGACCCACAGCTTGTTTTTCTTTTAAAATAAAACAAACACAGCAGTGATAATGGGCATTTTACAGATAAAACCTTCACATTTTACCTGTACATTTGTCATTCACTCTATTGCATTATGATTGCATTTTCAAGGATCTCTGATGGTAATGAAATAAGTGTTTAAAAACAGTAAAGTGCTCCATGCAGTCAATACAAAGTGTTTCTGTAAGAGTAGAGCTATATTTTCATCAGACACTCAAGTAAACAAACCTTGCGACTGAATGATTCTACATTCTACTCACAGACAGAATATATCCGCTTCATGACCGCTGCGAGTGTTATTACATGTACAAATGTATAACAAAGTTAGCTGGAATTGAATCTGAACTCCACAAACCCCTGCACGGTATTATCTGCTATTATTATAAACTAGGCACACCCAAAATTACATTGAATATATCAGAATGTAGACAAAGCACAAACATGCATGGTATACAAATACTGCCTAGTTGTTCCAGTTAACTTGCCATTGCAGTTTAACATCAGTTTGCAAAGTCTCTAACCGTATTCAATGTGAATAAAAATACATAAACCCTAAATTATCTCAACTTCACAGACAAAATTAGTAAATAAAAAAACATTAAAAAAATTAGTGAGGGAGATGAATACTTGGTTTTGTTGCATTAAAATGGCAAGGGAATACAAATATTAACGGCACCACTTGAAATGAACAAAGCATTAAAAAAAATATGTCAAGAGCTCACTGTACTGTTACTGTACACATCGCTATCCTAAAGTCACATTAAGCTTGAAATCGCTATACTCTAGATTCACCGTCGTCTCCAGTCACTCTATTGCACTGCCTGTGTTTTATCTCTCTCCAGTGACTCTGCATCATCTCACTGAAATATTTATTGCTTCTTATTTTTTAGGAGCATTGTGAGCAGGTTATGCCCCACTCTCTCTCGACGTTCTGCAGTTTGCGTTTCCCTTTACAAATTCAAAGATACGGATGTTTGGTAACTTTTTTGAAAATGGCTTTACTTTTTCACGCTTGCCTTAACCTAATCTATTGAAATATTGAACTCTTTTCCACCTCGTAGATGTTTGAAAGTTGTTTCCGCATGGCCTGTTCCTCTACGGCCCGCTCAAGGCATTGGAACCCATCCCAGTGGCCCCTTGCATACTAAAATACTCGGTGAAGTGGGACGTTAATCTAGGAGGAGGGGGAGAGTGTGCAGAGCTGCGTGGTGGTATTGGAGGAGGAAGAGGGGAGAATGTAGATGACAGGTCTGCCGTTGTAGTGATGATCTTGTGCTCGCAGTTCCTTGGCACTTCCTGTCCCTTCCGAGCCACTGTCTCATCTATCGTCTTTACAGGGTCCTAAATAGAGAAACATGACATGAAATATAAGAAATAGCACGACTGAACACTCCTAAACATAAAGGTTCTTTATTGGCATCTATGGTTCCATTAAGAACCTTTAACACCCATGGAACATTTTATTTCACAAAAGGTTCTTTATAGTGGAAAAAAGTTCTTTAGATTTAAACAAAACAAAAAAAATTACTTTATTTGAGAAATGAAATTTGCTTTGATCTCTTGACATTTAAAGAGACAGTTCACCCAAAATTGAAAATTAGCCCATGATTTACTCACCCTGAAGCCATCCTAAGTGTATATGGCATTCTTCTTTCAGACGAATACAATCGGAGTTATATTAAAAAGAATTCTTGGCTCTTCCAAGCTTTATAATGGCAGTGAATGGCTGTTTGACTTTGGAAGTACATTAAAGCGCATCTATTCATGATTAAAGTGCTCGACACGGATCTGCGGGGGTTAATAAAGGTCTTCTGAAGTGAAGTGATGCGTTCGTGTAAGAAAAATATCCATATTTAAAACTTCATCGACTAAAATAACTAGCTTCCGGCAGACGGCCGTACGCATCGATTTACGCCAAAAGAGTAACCCTTGAACTTGACGCACCTTGAACTTGACGTAAATCATGGGCTAATTTAAATTTTTAGGTGAACTATTAAACTATTACCATTAAACATCTTGCAAGTTTCATAGCTTAAAGGGTTAGTTCAACCAAAAATGAAAATTCTGTCAATAGTTATTCACCCTCATGTTGTTCCAAATCTGTAAGACCTCCTTTGGAACACAAATTAAGATATTTTTGATTAAATCCGAGAGCTTTCTTAATTTGTGTTCTGAAGATAAACGGGTCTAATGGGTTTGAAACGACATGAGGGTGAGTAATGACAGAATTAAACATTTTGGGTGAACTAACTCTTTAACATGTCTTCCTGATTATAAACAAAGCATTTATTTAATCAAGCTCCAAAAATGGCTTGTTTGAATATTGTGAGATTTATGACATCATACACGCAAATATAGGCCCCTCCTGCTGGCATTCAATTGCTTATTGGCTGACATTTGCCTAAACTGGATGTGAGCGTTGCGTTGCGTCAAAAGCAAATAGAACCCATTATAATCTCTGACGCTATCTACACTGGATACAGTATACAGATGCACGTTTAGTTTTCCATTTGTCCTGTTGTCGACAGACAAGAGTGAGAGTGAAAGAATGTTCGCTTCGACGCATCCAGTTTAAACAGCACGTTTGTGTCTCTGTAGCATCAGAAACAAGTGGATGGTTTATTTGAATGCCTTGCCAGATTGCATCAAAGGATTATGTTTAGTCAGAGCATTTTGTTTTGTAAAGAGGCAGTTATGTAATGGAGAGTTCGCTAAGAAACTTTGAGATTTATTATTAGTGAACCTCAAGGAACATAATAAAAGAACAAATAAATCCATGTCATGATCCATTTAAGAGTGTAGCTTAATCATTTGAAAAGCTGCCCAGCCTGATTATATTACCATCAAAATAAGTTCATTTATATTCAACTCATATTTAAATCATCTACAACATCCAATACTCACTGAGTGGATGGAGAAGAGCTCTGTGAAGTTTGGCTGAGAGTCTCCCAGGAAGGAGCTATTCCCATAAGCATGATGAGGGAAGCATTCTGCCCCCTTGCCTTTAGGACTGGAGAGAAGGATTCCTATCTGTGACGTCCGCACGTGGTAAGGAAAGTTCTTATTGGCTGCTGACGGACGTGTGATGGCCTAAAATGACAGGATTAGTCACAAGCAGGGGTGTTTTATCATATTATTCGCTTAAATAAAGCAAGCAATAAACAACAACAACATCATCATACCAGGAAGACGATATGGGCGTAGAGATGGATGCCAAGTTGGATGCCGTTCACAATCTTTTCCCTGGCCCAGCGAGAGATGCCAAAGTTGGCAATTAGAGCCATGACTGGCACAGCAAAAAACCTATGGGTGAAAAAGTAATGGATGAAAAGAGGAACAGCAGCTTTTTACTTTCAATCTTCTTCTACAGCATTACAAAGGCAGTGGAGAATTATAACCCACTAGATTTTGGAGTCAAAATAGAGATGAACAGTTTCAGCCTGGTTTCATGAATATGTATACTCGTATATACATTCTTGCAAATGTTGATGTGCTACATTTTACTGTGATTTACATGTGAAATGTCCACCGGGTGACAGCAAAAACTATTCAAACTAACGCATTTTATTGCTATTAGGAGTGCTACACTCAAACAAGAGGTGCGTCCCAATTTGCGTACTTGTGCACTATTCTATGCAGTTTTTAGCATCAATAGTGTGAGTAGGGCGTTTATACTGAAAATTCCCAAAATTAAAAGTGCACTTTAAATACCCGGATGATGCACTTAATTAACCGAAAATGAAGCGTGGAATGTTGGACACTACATGCACTTAACTGTCGCAGCTTTCCTTACATAGCAGAGGGGGAGGGGCTATCAGACTGTGATGTTGGATAACAAAATAACCATATAAAATTCATACACTTGATGGTTGAGTACACAGTGCATTATATTAGTGCCCAGTGTACATAATGTATTTTGGGACACGGCTAAGACTTGAACAAAATATTTTGATTGGAACGGTTCACACCAAAACCAAGATCCGGTTGATGTTTTCGACTGTCGTCAATTCAACTGTATTTCATGTAATGAAAATATACTGTACAATAAATTATGTTTAAGACACTATTAAAGTCACAAATAAAACATATATCGAAAAAAAAATGTGTAGGGTGGAACTTGGTTCGATCTATCAGTTGTTGATTGGACAGAGACAAATCTGAATGCAAAATTGCAGTGGATTGTAAGAAAGGGACAGAGTTTAAGCAACTAAATGACTGGATAATTTCAGCAAACATGACTAGAGAAGTCTGTCATTTCACCTGAAGATCAAATTTTGACTGAAAATTATGAAATAATAAATAAATAAAACAGTGCACAGACAAATCGTTCACAATAAGATCAATAACATAATCGAAAGCATATAGGGTAAATTCCCAATCATGTAAAAATAGGAGTGAAATGATTTTTAAAGCCATTGGACGTTGCACTGAAAACTGGGTTAAACAATATCAAATGTTGTTGGTATGTTTGTAACAATTTATGTTTCTTCATCGAGTATATTAAGCACCCCACTGAAAAACTATATAATAAAAGGAGCTTCAGGTAAATCTACATACACTACATTTTATTCTAATTTATGGTATCTTTATTGCAGAACTCACCACAGAGTGTACGCAGTGAAGAAGGGGATGTAGAAAGGTTGTTTTTCAGGGTAGCGTTTGAGGGACACCAGCACAGCGTAGCAGAACCATACGTATGCAAGCAGCTGCAGCCCCATTAGACCGTACCCTGCAGGGCTGTCATAAGCATACAGCACCTCGCCTGGATCAAAGAACTACAAACACACACGCAGTGGGAGTGGGAACAGGGAAATCACCGCCCCTTGGCATCCCATCTGTATGACTGATGGTGTTAAATCCAACCATGGCACAATCTATAGGCTGCATAAGTGGAAACTGCCGGAACGTTCCTCAAATCCAAACATCTAAAGCTGCATTAGAGCAAAGGGTGACACTGACAGAGGATGCAACAGGAGCTCTTCCATGATACTGCAAGAGCTTATCTGGGTCATTCTCTTTACCTGTCTTTCCCTCGCTCTCTTTATCTGTCTATCTGCCGGGTTCCATTACACCACGCTACAGCAGAACGACATGCTCGTGCTGAGTAATTTCATCTCACAGCTTTACATTATGTATAGAGCAGAGTAGCTCTCGGGTGCAGCATGAGAAACTGCAGTTGATAGTGCTCAAAGATAATGTGTTTTACACATTAGGTAATATGGAAATTAATAGACATTTTGAATACATTTCTGGAATGGTTATTTACAGTATATTATTTGCATGTAACTACAAAAATATATCTTGATAAACCTAAATTGTTTTAGCATTAGTTTGATATATACATATTTAAAATGTAAATGAACATTAATATTTTAACAAATTCATTTTCCAATTATAGAGTCATTTAAACTAAATAGTCATTGAATCGAATTACATTCCACAAATTTTATGCAAAAACTAAAATACAATAAAAAACAAGGCATGCTTTCCACACTTTTCTTTCAATAATGAACAAAAATATAAAATTAATTTTATTTAATTTTGGTCAATTGTACTGCCAGCAAAACCATCAGAAATACTCTACCGTTCAAAAGTTTGGGGTCAATAGTATTTTTTAAATGGTTTGAAGTTGTTTTATGATCAAAAATACAGTAAAAACATTTTATTATTACAATTTAAAATAATGGTTTTCTAATTTAATATATTTTAAAATGTAATTTCTTCCTGTGATGACAAAGCTGAATTTTCAGCATCATTACTACAGTCTTCAGTGTCACATGACCCGTCAGAAATTATTCTAATATGCTGATTTGCTGTTCAAGAGACATTTCTTCTTATTATCAATGTTGAACACAGTTGTGCTGCTTAATATTTTTTGGAAACCATGATACTTTTTCAGCATTCTTTGATGAATAGAAAGAATGACTTTTATTTAAATATTAATCTTTTTTTAACGTCGTAATGTTTTTATTGTCACTTGATCAATTTAATGCATACCTGATGAATAAAATACATTCCTTAAAAAAATAAATAAAATGTACTTGAACGGTAGTGTACAGTATATTATGAATATCCAGAATATTGCCCAGCCTCAGCATATGAAAAAAGAAAAAGATTAAGGCAAGCAGATCTTACCTCTGCTTCATATATGAAGAGAATGATGTAGGTGATGGTGTACACTGTCATATAAATGGACAGTTTCACAGAGCCACTGTGACTTATTCTTGCCCTGGAAAGAAAGAAAGAAAGAAAGAAAGAAAGAAAGAAAGAAAGAAAGAAAGAAAGAAAGAAAGAAAGAAAGAAAGAAAGAAAGAAAGAAAGAAAGAAAGAAAGAAAGAAAGAAAGAAAGAAACATCACTACTGCATGTCATTTTCTTTGAAAACATGGCTCAAAAGACCCATTGGCAGATATAGCATCACCTCACCTGCATATAAAGAACATCTGCATAAACAGTTAAGAATTTCGTTCATCACTTAATTCAGTACATACTCTGAATGGGAATTTGGATACAATATGGGAATTTGGATACAAAATTGTCTTGACATCTGGGTCACATTTGCATGATTAGCCTTGTAAGTCATTACCCACATTATGTGAGAAGTAAGGCCTCCTACCTTGTGACTGTGAATCCCTTCCCCAAGAGAATCAGCATGAGCAAGAAAATCAGGAAGCTCACAGAAAAGAGTAATTTCCCTGGTGAGAGGGAGAGAGCCACGAAGAGATACACAGTTGACCACAAGTAGGTTAATAATCAGGTCAGCATTTAAGAATGAATCCAGTCACACGCACACAAATTTGTCATGCTAAAACCAAGTATGTTTTGTTTAGATATTGTATTGTAATCTTGTTTAGCACATTATTTATCTGGAATACTTCATTCTGATTGGTCATTCATGGTTTGATCAAATATTTGTACTTAACCATGTTCCTTAAAACAGACTTAAATGACTAGACATTCTACTAACTATAAGCAACTTTGCAACTACATCAACTACCAGTAATTAGAATATTAGCAGACTATCTGCTTAATATCTCTACTAATACTCTAATGAGAGTTAGTTGACATAATGACAATGAAATTATGTGTGGAAACGGCTCAAGGGCTGATCATTTTAGCAAAGGTACATTTTAGGTACAACCAAACTTATGCGACAATGTGTTTTAGGAGACAGCAAATTTTGCAAACTTTTTTTACGCATCACTTTTTCAAGAACAAAACAGTGCAAAAATTGGATGAGAAGTTGGCTAATTAAAACAGCACATTAGTATAGAGTGGTGATTAAACTGACCTGGAACTACCTGTGCATTAAATGGTTTTACTAAATACTTTCCAGCCAATCAGAATCGAGTATTCAGACAGACCATGGTATAATTTGCGATGATGAGCATGTGTAGCATCCTTTACATACAGTGCTTTTCTCACCTAATATCTTGAGGCTGCCATTCCCGACACCATCCCTGGCATAAAGGCCCCAGTAAAAGCAAAAGAAGAGCAGGCTTAAGACTGAGAGGAAGGAATCAGAACGTGAAAGAAAGGATGCCAGAGATAAGAGAGATAAGAGAGAGAGAGGGAGAGAGAGAGAGAGAGAGAGAGAGAGAGAGAGAGAGTCACAGTAGCAGCAGTGAGAGCGCAGAGGAAGTGGGGAGGAGATAAGGATAAAAGAAATAAGGGATGACACAAGAGATATTGTTATGCATCCAGTGTTGCAAAGCCCAGTGTCATAAAACGTGTGAGCTAGTGTTTATCTATATGAGTGTGTTCAGAGGCCTTTCTCACCCTCCACTCCAGCCGCAGTCATAAACATCTTATAGGTCGTATGGAGCAGCTGTCTTCCCTTTAAATGATCTTAAAGGATTACACAGAGGGAAAGAGATTCAAATGAAACTAATAAATTAAACAGAGGGACTAAAAAAAATAGAAGAACCAATAGTATCTGTATGTTTGTTTATCTGGAAAATGGCTAAGAATATCCTTTAAATTTAACTTAAGCATATGTAATTTAAACATATGCACTGAGACCAATGCATTTGAGATCTTTTATACCTCCAGGACATGGAAACTCACAAGCAAAATAACAAGACAGCATAAACACAGTGGCGAATATAACCAAGAATGTGATGTCTGTCTCCAGGATGCCTGAAACAGAACAAAACAAGAATAGCTTTTAGTCACAGTGTAAGTATGTATCTATCTAGTATCTATCTATCTATCTATCTATCTATCTATCTATCTATAGCCAATCTTTCACATAATACAAAATAAATCCCTCTCTCTTTCAGCTGTCTCTCACCAAATTCATCTGCAGAGAAATGCTCGGTCCAGAAGGACTGTCCATTGGTTAATGTCATTTCATATTCCAGCTGCAGCCCATCTCCCTGTGTTTCACGGCAAAAGAGAAAAAAGGGGAATTCAGAGGAGGAAAAAGCAGGAGGTCTGTAACTGAGAAAAAAAAAGTGAGCGGGGAGCCATATAAACACTGAGTGCACAAATAGATCTTTGGTCTAGAAAATACTTCAAAGCCGCACAGTTTCTAGCTGGTGAGAGGTTTTCGGCCTGGCTTAATAAAAGAGAAACACTTTGATTTCACTTGGCAGGAAAAACCAATTCCCTTTCCCTCACTCCAAAAAGGTGGGGAGAATATCAAGTTTGCCCTATCACCAAATCAATGTGGCCAGAGATGGAGAGGCGAGAGAGACTGGGACAAAAATACAGAGCTAGAGAGGGACAGATAAAAGACTGTTATATACAAAGTGAATGAGCATGAAAGAATGAAGTGAGTAATCAAAAACTGTAACAGAAGTTACGAGGTACAGTGGTATTCGGCTGGCCAATGAGAAGGGAAGTATGAGGGAGATGAGAAGAGAAATTGGCAGCAGGCACAGAGAATCTCCCTTAGGGACAGAGCTGAGAGCTCGCTGCTCGGAGATGGTGCTTTACTTCAGTCCAACAGGATTTAGCATTGTGTCCTTCAGCCTGCCTACATCCATGAAACAACCCTTTACATTTTGCCCCATGTGTTTTAATCTGTCTCTTTTATCCACTTTCAACCACTTCTGTCCTGATTTCTTTGAGGGGAGGGTCTATGGCCGGGTAAATGTATGGGCTTTTTCAGATCTTTCTATCTAATGGACGAAACAAGCTCACAAAATTGACATATGAACGCAAAAATAGACGACGGAAAAACATGGAGAGCATCAGCTTTCGTTTCTGCTCTGATAGCTGAAAGAGCACGCTGAACACTGTGAGTGTTCAGGAATGGTGAAAGAACCAAACAGGTAGCCTGGGAAAACCCAGACAACTTCCGGCAAATTCAGATTTGCTCGAGAAGTAGTCTGGCAAAGAGCTCATTCAAGCCCATTTCCATGGCCTAGAAATCGCGGCACCAATCAGAAACGTTGAGGCGGGCTTTACACAATGACGATCGCTCTGATTGGTTTTAGGTCTATCCAATTGCGCCCAGAGGCATTTGAGCGACGTCCGTTCAACTTTTAAATGCATTATTATATTCAAATTGCAAACAAATGAGGACAGTCTCCATGAAAGCTCCACTGGCAGATGAACGTGCTACTACATTTCTCTCTGAAACGGTAGGAAATTAAATTAGATTTAATAGAGGATTTTAACTGTGACACGATGATTGACAGGGCAGTTTAAGTGACAGGATGCACGCGACAGATCCGTCCGATAAAGATGACGAAGTAGTATGTCCCAAAGCTTGCCTACTTTTTTGCTACACATTCAAAAGTAAATACCTTTTCTTCACAAAAAGAGTACATACTTTTATGGCGTAGTGTAACTTAGGCGAATTGGGACGCAGCATATGGCTTTACACGATGCAGATCGCTCTGATTGGTTTTAGGTCTATCCAACTGCGCCCAGAGGCATTTGAGCGACGTCTGTTGGTGACGCCCCTTTGGAAATGATTTGTCTATGGAGCTTTGCCAGACCATAACTCAGTTACTACTGAGAATGGTCTGGTTTTAACCAGGCTACCAAACAGGGGTCTTCAGACAAAATTTTAATCGCGCCTGGCTAGCACGCTTCCCGTAATGTTTACACATTAGGTCAGTAGGCGGAGAGTAGGTGTCTTTTGTGGCTGTTCGAATGCATTCAATTTCGATCACATGAGCGTTTGCACTTCGAAAGCAATCCGAGCGAATGTGTTTTTGACTACCTCTGGAAGTAGTCGAAGGTGGACAAACTCAAAACGTTTTAGACCCTGTTTACACCTGTATTTAGTGTCGCCCTCTTGTAATCCAATTGACCAAAACGCATCTTAATACCAGGTGTAAACAGGGCCAAAGCCTCTTTATCTATCATGAAATCCATTTAATAACATTCCTTAAAACCAGGTCAAATAAACACTTGCCATGTTTCTTACATGTCATACATGGAAGCAGGAATTTGGATTATACAGTAAATGCATATTCATAATAAAAACGGAACCTGTAGAAAAAGCATATATTGTAGATTTATCATATCATTTTTATTCAAGCAAATATTTTAGTAGTAACAGCCTGTGTCTATCTGTATGTGTTGTAATGTCAAAATTATCTGTTTCTGTATCTCTATTCAGATGGAATCAAATGTGGTCTGGGCTTCAACTGGAAGTGTGTGAAAACTTTAGAAATAATTCTACTCCATTTCTAGTTTCCATTTAGCAAATAAACCTTCTATAAAAACATAAAAACCCAAATTTAAAACCTTTGTCTAAAACCCAATTTAGATCCAACTGACTTGACTCATTTGACTTGATGACGTCTCTCATCTCTCATTTATGTCAAAAATTTTAGAAAAAGTGGTGTTTAATCAACTACATGTTTACTTAGAACAGAATAAGATTAGTGAAGTTTACCAGTCTGGTTTTAAGAAGCATCATTCCACAGAGACTGCCCTTGTAAAAGTGTTTAATGATTTACTGATGACAATGGATGCTGGTGATTCAGCAGTGTTAGTTTTATTAGACCTAACTGCAGCTTTTGATACAATAGATCACACGGTACTGCTTTTGCGGCTAGAGGAGTATGTGATTCAGGGGAAGGCCCTAAATTGGCTTAAGTCATACTTGACTGCTAGAAGCATGGCAGTAAGATTTGATACATCGAGATCAACATCACTTATATGTGGTGTGCCACAAGGCTCTAACCTGGCCCCAATGCAATTTTCTCTTTATATGCTCCCGCTGGGAGACATTTTCAAGAAGTATGACTTCGCATTTCATTGCTATGCAGATGACTTGCAAATATATTTCCCGTTAATAAACGGAAATAGCTTGGAACCTCTAATGTCCTGCTGTCTGATCTTAAATCATGGCTGGCTTCTAACTTTTTATATCTCAATGAAAATAAGACAGATGTTGTAGTGTTCAGAGGAACCAGGGGCACAGCAGAGTTACATTTCAGCCCACTGTCATTATATGTTAAAGAACGTGTTAAAAACTTGAGTGTTTATACTGATAGCTCCATGAAGTTGAATGCACAGATAAATCATGTGGTAAAGTCAAATTTTTTCATATGGGAAATCTGGCTAAGATGAAATCGTGTCTGGCGTATAAGAGTCTTGAAATTGCAATCCATGCTCTTATATCATCAATACTTGATTATTTAAATTTTTTATATAAGGGTATCTACGGCTGCAAAAGGTTCAAAACGCTGCAGCAGGATTATTAACAAATATTAAAAAACGTGAACACATCACTCCGTCCTTGGTCTCTTTGCATTGGCTCCCTGTACAATATAGGATTGATTTTAAACTTCTTTTATTGGTGTATAAATCTCTTCATGGCTTTGCACCGACTTATTTATCCGATCTGTTAATGGAGTATCAGACAGGAAGAACTTTGAGATCATCAACTCAAAATTTGCTGAAAATTCCAAGGACCAAGTTAAGCCAGAAAGGGGATTGTGCATTTGGGGTAGTAGCGCCAAGACTTTGGAATAGCTTACCATTACATGTTAGGGACACTGACTCTGTACATGTCTTTAATGTACAACTTAAGACACATTTGTTTGCCATGGCCTATTCATCCTTTTGATAATCATTTTTATTCTTTTTATTCTATTACTATTGTACTATTTTGTCTATCTTACTGAGATGATGTAAAGCACATTGGTCAATATGTGTTGTTTTAATAGTGCTATACAAATAAAAGTGACATTGACAGTTTCCATTTAGCAAATATACCTTCTATAATTCAGAAAATTACTAATTCTTTTTTTATTAAAAACTTTATGTAAAATAAATAAATGATCAAACTAAAATAAATAGATTGTAACCCCAAAAGTCTTTTTTGCGAGAACAGCCATCTGTGATCAGACAATTTCACACCATTCTTCTTTTCATTCACAGGATACCACTTTAGCCATGCTGGCTTCACAGACAAATCATTATGTTTTTTTGATATGTTCATTAAAAATATTGCTTTTCCCTTGTTGTATAATCAGTCTAAGGTATTATTCAGTATAATTACTTATTCATTGTGAAGTCATTAATCATGCCTCTGCGAATAAGGTAGTCTGTTACAGGCACATTCTTAGTCATTACATACTGTTTATTGTATCAGCACTCACCCCACACTTGCTGAGCGCAATGTACCACCATCTTTCTCTGACAGAACGAAAACTTCGACCTCCTACACAACTCAGCATCTCTTCATTACCTTCGCCTTCCACCTGATAGAGGCAGATATAAAGACATAAGATTACAAAAAGAAGCAGTGCTTCACTGCATAATTGTACATCACTGATTTAACAGAGAATGCTAATAATTTGATGCGTGTCATTTTTTTCTTTCTCCTATCCAAGTTTACTATGAGACATACTGTAATTAAGACATAAAAAATGTGAAAACACAAATCAAATCACTAATGCGTGCATTATGTTTGTTTGAGTTGGCTCAGTCATTGGCAAACAGGCAGTGTGTTTGGGAAACCAGTTTTAAAACCATTATTTTCGCAATAGTGTTTGGTTGTGCACACAGACTATGTAAGACTAGCTCTTGTCTTACCATACAGCCAGACCAGGTGTAGTGGGTGGTCAGGTTGATGACTTGGTTATTTTCAGGCCTCAGTACTGACTCTTTCAGGTAGCAATCCTGTAGAGCACATAAACCCTCCATTAACATGGGATTTAAGACACCCTATAACAACATCAAGAGCTGAAGTACTAAGTAGCAGATTATGACTGATGAAGAGCAGGGACTTCCTACGAGCACTTTTTCAAAGAGTCCCGCAATGCAGATCCTGCCACAGGGAGGGAGAAAATGTGCTGTATTTAAATACGCACATGCACTGACACTCATGTCTTTTTGGAGACTGGATTTGGACTCCTAATCCACAGAGCACTGCTGACATTTCCCCTTTAATTCTCATATAATTCTACTTCTGATGTGTATCACACACATTCAGACTTATGCTCTCTGCTTCTTTAAGCACACACATGCAGTCTTGTCATTTCATTCAATATTTTCACACAAACAAACACAAAGTCTGTCAGTGTGTGTCTCACCTTGTCCGGCCTCTTGTACACAGCTGGCCACTGAGAGCTTTCATCAAAGTAGAGCAATATGTTCTGACAGCATCGGGACTTTCAGTGAGCAACAGACATAGAGATAGGAACAGGAAGACAGGATCGATGGATAGATAGAGAGAGGGGGAGAGTTTATTACTTGGACTGTTTACGCCACCTAGAAACTTAAAAGGATGTAAATGACTGACATATACAGAAAGAAGAAAGGCGCAGCCTGAAAACATAATTTAATGGTTAGGCTTCTTTGCTGAAGCCATTCTTTTGTAGATAGTATTAGCATGAAACCAAGTTAAGTAGCATTAAAACCAAAATGATTTCAGAAAAATCTTATAAGAACAGATTTATTTGGAGTCACTTTATGTGAAAACAGGTGTGTACCATTTTAAATAAGCTTTTATTTTTTATTTATAAGCTTTTATTATCTGAAATGTATCACTTTAGTATTCAGTGGCATTGCATAGGTTGTAATTTTTACATGAAAGGTCTAAATGTTCCGATATGATGGATCTTTGTTTGCTTTTCTACATCAGAAAAAACAGCTGTTTTAGGAGTGTGTAGACTTTCTCTCCACTGCATCATGCATTTGTGACAGTATTGGAGATTTAGTACAACATCAGTCACGAGGGAAAATTCAAATATAGGTCTTTAATCCTACCTTGGGGTATCGGAACTTAAAGTTCAATCGGCCAAAATCAGTCAGGAAGCAAAACCTTGTGAGGAAAACCCAGTCCTGTGGAGAAGAGGGGAGGGTAAGTAAGTATAGGGAAGCAAGTAGTAGCGGCCGTGTCTGGATGGTAACCATCATTTTGAGGAGTCTCATAGGATTCACTATAGGAACATTCGGGTACTGTTTATTCAGAGTCCCGCAGAAACCTCACAAAATGGCGTCACCATCTAGACATGACATCATTTAGCAGACAAAGCACCTTACAGTACATTTATTAGAAGGATATTTTCCCTGAAGCTTGCTCAACAACACATAGTGATTGCTCACAGTCACAGCTTGAGGGATCAAACCAGCAATCTACTTCTGCTTCCAAGCCCTGAGCTTTACACCACATAAATTCACAAGTTCAATCTTATCTAACAGAAGTCTGATCTAATGCACTGATAACAGACCTTCATATAACATTATATGGTAATAGTTGAAGGGTTAATTAAGTTCCTGCAGTGTTCAAGACTTTAGTTGGGCTTCATCTCACACTCTCTCGAACTTACGCTGACACGCAGGCAGTCAGTGAAGTGTAAAATGGCACTAAGTGCGCTCTAGCTTTCAGCCCCTTGTCCATATTAACTTCCTCTTCAGTGTCTGCAGTTGGTGGTTTCTATAACAACAGGTTTCCTTGACAATACAGACAGCAGCCCTAAGACTCTCTGACCCAGAACTGAGCCCCAAACAACCATTAAGATCCAGGCATCACATGACCGAGCTTCTGAAAGACCACCTTGTCTCTCTAAAACAGAAGTACACGTAAAAGAGCACCTATGGTCAGTCAGACAGTTAAACAAACACCCACTCAAAAAAAAAAAAAAAAAAGCCCTCACTAAAACAAATATCAGTACTATTGTCATGGCAACAGACACATACTGCACTTTGCAGCTACTATAGAAACCGGTAGAGGCCCGACTCTGTCTTAAACCCCCTTATAGCAAGAACGACCGTCCTCCAATCCTGTTTTTTAAAACCAAAAGAATTCACAACATTGATTTTCTTTCCTTCTGTCCTTGTTCACATTCCCATCTGTTACATTTCCTATGTGATTGCACAGCCAGAAGCATTCATGCATGTGAGAAATCCTCTCCTGTACCTCATGCGGTGGAGCAATATTCAGGGTTGAGTACAAGTTAAGTTCAAATGAGAGAATTTGTGCTGTAATGTTGGTGACACAAATAAATATTTGTACTCATTCCTCGTTTTATTTAAAAAACAATCGAATCGAATTACAGTGAGTAATTGCCCTTTAAACTAAATCGATGGATGAGTTCATACTTTTTTGTGAGATTAACATAATGCCACACATGCTTTTGACTGAGCTTAACTTGTGTTTGAGAAGATTGAGATGATTGTGTATCTGTTTATGTAAACTCACACTCGTATAATGGCTGGCTGCACAACATAATGTGTGTGTTGTGATGCAGAATAGGCCATAAAGTGTCACTAATAATCCCTGCTATCCGTCTTATCCCCCACAGACACTGCATTGTAATACAAAGTCATTGAATCAGGCAAAGGGAGGATGAGAGACACGGCACACAGACCCTACATTAATCAAGCACTATACGCAGATGCAGTATCCGGTCACTTCACCGAATCAGTGGTGGCCTCACCTCTCACTGTCTTTCCGGATCTCTGTCTGACCGCCAAGCCTCATTAACAATTAATTACCAATCAACTAGTCATGTCACCCCGGGTCCACTGGGCTTTTAAATGATTCATTACTTTAGTGACACAACGGAGCAACACATAAATACACTCACATGTGCTGACACACATATACAATAACACACAAGACGTTGACCTGAGTGCCCCTGAGTCTTATATGCCAGTGGCAGTGGTAGTTACCCATAGACAGTTAACGTTACCTGCACAACTCTCTGGCCACACTCAATTCAGAGCAAGGAGCTTTGCTGGAATCTATTAGTACTAAACACACATATACATATACATATATATATATATATATATATATATATATATATATATATATATATGTATGTATGTATGTATATATGAAGAGTTCAGATGCAAAAGCCTCTAAGTGCCTTCTGGAATTTTCTTCTACAATGATCATTTTTATCAAGCTTGTATATTTATATATATATATATAAAATAAAAACAAAGAAAGGACAGTGCTGTTTTTTCTGTCTCAAATTATGTTTTAATTTAAAGGGGCAAATGCCTTACACAACCAAACAATTTTAAAGGGATAGTTTACCCAAAAACGACATTGATCAGCGAACATAAACAAAAGTTCAACTGTACTTGCTTGATGCGCAAAAACAAACCTCATTGGTTCTAGCGGAAGCTTAAATGTGCAGCGTAACACACGAGAATGAACCTCTTTGGTTCTCGCACGTCAAGCGAACATGCCTGAGCTTCCAACAACTGATGTGCGAGTTGATGAATGTATGTGAATAAAAGCCTATCTGTTCATCCTATAAAGCGATTATGTCTCTTCAGAAAGTTTTGGACTAAACTGCTCAATTCATTCTGTGTGGATTAGTTTTACGATCTCTTAATGAACTCTTTGAAGCATCAAAGTGGTAGTTGATGAACAAACTTCTTATGGGTTTGGAATGACATGAGAGTGAGTAATTAATGAAAGAATTTAAATTTTTGGGTGAACTATCCCTTTAACGTGATAAAACTTTCCAGTAATTTATGTGTGAGTGTGTGCATGGCAGTGTAAATGAACGACCTTGTAAGGAAATAAACAGAAGTGAGATTAATGGACTGTTTAACCATCTCATACAGAGACCAAAAACAGAGCAGGATCAGCACTTGGATACAGCCAGGTTGTTGTTAAATTACCAGCAGAAAAACCTACTTAATCATGATTTAATGATTTAACTTGCCCGTATATTTACATGTGTAAAAATCGTTAAGTAATAAAAAGTAATTTTAAGCAGTTTTTTTCTATGCTATAGGTTGTACTATGGATTTTGAAAGGAAATAAATATAATTGCTCCCTCATTTCTCCGTATTTTCTTCATTTTTGTTCATTAAAACAATGTGATGAAATAAGTGAGGCAATTACTTTTTTGAAGCACTTTCAGTCTCACTGTTTGCTTCAGGCCAACATTTTCTTTTTGCACCATGTGTCTATCAGATAATAATAGCCAGTGTTTCCCACAAGGCACACTGCAATCAAATAATTCACCCAACAGCTATTAAAATTAAGAAAATGACGTACGGCAAATATGGACACACTTCAACAGCAATGACTCAAATCGTCTGTGCCTTATTTCCACGTTTGCAGAGTTGTTGTTTGAATTGTGTCTCACAATGCATATCACACGCCTTTATAATCACAGCTAGGCAACCTAATCAGTTTGGACACAAATATCAGCATGCGATAAATACAATCTAACAATGTAATGACAGTCAGACACACACCTGTAAAAGCGGATGGGAGGGTGCAAGTTGGTTGTCGGCAATACGCCGTTTAAAATGTGTTTTTCGTGTCTTAAGGGGGAATTAAGCTTTTATCGGCTCAATAGCGGCGGGTGTAATGATCTTGGCAACGCACAGGCTATTAAAGCATCAAGCTTCCAGATGCGCGCAAATACAGAGGCGTCAACACACACTTGCTATAAGAGCCCATTACTAACAGCAGTCAGGAGATGCGCAGCTGAAGAACGCAGGAAAACTCAGAACCATTACCAGCACAATAGTGATAAAATGTAAACACTATAACGTTACTCACCTCTTTTGTGTTGACGATACCTCTGACATATTTCCCAAAAACCGAGCCGACACATAACATACTGGATACCACGGCGAGTCCTAATACTTTCTCCATCTTCACCTGTCCACCGTAGCGTTTCTGCGCTCTCCTTCCTATATTGTGTGAGCAGATCTGCCTATTGAGGCTGCCAGACGCGCGTCCACGTTCTTCGCCTCAAATGCATGTATCCCCCAGAATTTTCGCCGGGAGCGCGCCTAGTATCGCACGCGCTTTGCCAGGGAAGCGTGAAACGCGCGCTGCCGATATTTTATTGCGACATAGCATTACACAAATAGCTATTCCTTATGGGTAATTTTTTTTAATCGTTTTAACCCATTTTCTTACATAATTAAAAGCCATGTTTTGCGTTCTCTATCCCGTCACAAGATAAACACAGAGATGCAGAGACAATTATTTATTCAAATATAAATCGACACAGGGAAAATACATAGGCTACTGCAGAAAAATAGCTACTCTCATTTATCATCGTAACATTCCTACAGTCCGCACAAGTCTCAAAATACTCTGTCGACAAAAAAACAAACAAACTAAAGAGTATAATTAGTCTCTCTATACAATAAATGTCATCTATGCATATACAGTACATTCCAAATACACAGGTTTGCACTTATGGTGTCTTTACATAAGGAAATAGTAATAACAAATATTATTATTATAAATAATATTATTATTAATAGTTATGATAATTAAGAACATATAACAAATCATATAATCATAAAGAAGCTAGCTCTCAGTTCCTGAATGGCTGTGAGGGCACCTGAAAGCTCACTCACACGCCACCTCAGATGCTGCTATACACTGAACTATAAAGTGCTTATTAGCTGAGATTGTCCTGAAAACATCAGGTCTGACTGAATGCGAGAAAGTTTGCCTGGGACATACACAGTGCAGTTTGTATCACTCATTGGATTTTACATCCCAGTGAAAACGAGGAGAGAATAGACATCAGCACCCTCGCAAACGATACTGCAGTGGTCATTAGAGCCTGCACTTAAAGTGAGCGACATCATCGTTGGTGGATTTCAAGAGGACAGGAGTTCAAAACACAACGAAACAATGAAACATCCTACTGATTAAAACTCTAAGTCAGTGACAGATTGACTATAAGTCATGAGAGCAGATGTAAAATGCAATGGCACGACTCATGCCTCTGAGGGGAGATGATGCAGCACGGTTTTGGCTGCTTACACCTCAGTGATAAGTGCAGGTATGGTCATTTAAGCAGAGGAGTAAATTAACCTGGTGTTTTATATAACACCCTTGAGATGAATGAGTAATCTCTCTCTGAGGGAGGCAGTTTGAGTCACACACACAAGGTGGAAATGCTCAAGTGCATTCAAGGTTACATCGTCCTACCAAAAAAAAGAAAAGAAAAAAAGCTTACAGAGACAACTCGACTGGAACGGATAACCAGAGGGCGTCAGAGTGTCTTATCGTTCCTCTCCCAGTTCTGGTTGTTTTAGTCATGGTTCCAAGAAGGGACTACAGACAATGTAGAATCTAAAAGCACAATCTATTGAGAAGCTTTTCCATGCAGAGCGGACACAACTATAACACAAAGTGCGACAAACAAACACAACTTGCATGCACATACAGAACCAAGCTGACCAAAACGGGCATCATCTGACAAAAATACCCAGAACAACAATTGACGAGACAAGTTTTACATAAGAACCATAACAAAAAACTGCAGAGTAACCAAGACTTAGTGTTTCAAATCCATCACTAGAAAGGAGCAGCTTTGACACGGTGAAAAGAGCAAGCAAGCAAATCTTTTTATATCGTGCCACTCTTGGAAACTGACTCTCAAATGCTGCAATCAGCAGTAGATGGAGCATTGTTTTCTCTCAGCAGATAAAGCCTGACTTCAGCTCTGGCTTAATCCAATCATAGACAGACCGATAAAGACCAGGCCTTTGCCGATGATATATACACAGTCCCAAAAGACATGTCATGCTGTGCCGCTTGAGCAGAGCGAATCATAAAATGACAGCAATGACCACCGTTGTTTCAATAATAAGGTTGACAATACTTTAAACATCTGCGCTATATAAACACACTGTGGGAGGTCAGGCCACGCTGTGCACACAAAGGTCCAAACCTCCCATACAGCACTAATACATTTTATGGAGTGCCAAAATGTTGGCGAGTTGGTTTCGGAGAGTCAATAGAGTCAATTAGTGCCAGAGAGAGAGGAGACCCGATTCAAATAGAGACACGCTATCACAGCGGTATGTATCACACATGTGCAGGCTGACAGATTTCATTGGCTCAAGGTTGCTGGGTGTAAAGGGAGTCTGCTTAAAATACCTCTAGGACGGGCTGGGTGAGAATTGAAAAGAGTGCTCAAAATGGGTCAGCATGCACGGGGACAGATGACACGACTGTGAACAAGAGGGAAACAAACTGACTGAAGGAACGAGGGAGATGGAAAAATAATGGAAGCTTGCGCTGACATGCTGACTAAGAGGGAAAGGCAGTGATGGAGAGGTACAGCACATTTTTTTTTTCTCTCTAAGCTCTTGTCCAGTTTTCAAACCAGTATATATATTCTTGTCTTTTTGACAAGTAATCTAATCTAACAGATAAATAATGTGATTATTATATGATTATAATAAACAAATTATATATGCCATTTCCAAATATAAACAAGTCAAAATATGCCATTTCGACACCACTTGTGACTTGATGTAATTCATCCAAAAAAAAGAAGAAAATTCTGGCATAATTTACTCACCCATGTGTTGTTCCAAACCTGTATGACTTGTATTGTTTTGTTAAGAAAAAAATAGAAGATATTTTGAAAAATGTTTGTGTTTTTTTTCCTCGCTCATACAATGAAAGTCAATTGGGTCCCATGTTGGTTTGTTTTGGACCCCAGTGGCTTTCATTGTTTGAACAAAAATAGCTGAAACGGTCTTCAAGAAACAGTCATACAGGTTTGAAATGACATAAGGGTGAGAAGATGATGACAGAATTTTTATTTTTGGGTGAACTAGCAATTTTAAGTAAACATTTACATACAATAAACACAATTATCCATGCCATTACGAAGATAATACATGACAGTAGCAAAATAGACTATTATCTTGACTATAACAAGACTGGACACTACAGAACACAAGTAACACTATCACAAACTGGGTGAAACTTGAGCTTTCCTTCCACAGAACGCTTGTGGAAATTCAATCATGATTAATTGAATTTAATAATCACTGAACTCTGAGGACAAAGCAGCATCAGAAATCCCATTCAAGCGCTAGTCACACAGGACATCCTCTAGGTGCCAAAAGGCAGGTAGATTAATAAAGGGTGATTAACATACACAGTAATACCATATTATAATTCAGTGTCATAAATATTTCAAAAGCTACTATAAAGAAAAAAATTAAACCATTAATAAATGCTTTCGTCAGTTAGCCCCAGGATGCCTAGCAGCAACACATTCTACGGAGAATAAATTGTAACACACAGGTATAATATTGAATCACAGTTTGTAGACATTTCATTATTGTATAAGAACATTTAGTGCTATAAGGAGTGAGGTTTGGGTTAATACATCCATTTGTAATAATGACGTTATGTGCTGGGATGTTTTTTTAGAACAAGGCAGGATATTCGTTTTTGTGCTGGTATAACGCACCAAAAGGCAAAGTGGTAATATAGATGTAAAGGGAGTGCATGTGTACGCCATTAGATTTAAATAATAAAGCTAGAGGTGTATTCATTTTTCCTCTCTATAACTAAATACTTAATGTTCTCTTATTTAAGTTATCATTTAATAATTGCTTAATTACTTTATTTTTCTCTATATACTCTTATCCATTATAATCATTCACATAATGTGTTATTCACATAATATGACCTTACTTTGGCCTACGTATCTCTCTTTTGGTATCGGTAACGAAACCAGTCCACAATTCTAAGCTGGAATCTTTTCAGATTCAGATTTAGTGGGAGGGTAAAAGCCAGCAAGTCCCTCCTCATCCACAACGGAAGCTTCTCCCCCAACAGATACCCCCTCCTCCTCCAGCACGGTCACTTGCGAAAGTTGAATGTGGTCTATTTTGGTAGAAGAAGGCTTCTGAATGGTCCGTTCCAATTTGCGGTGTTTGCGCATCTCTGGCGGAGGGTCTTTCATGGTGAAGACATCCTTGATTCGCTCCATGCATACATTAGCAGCTTCTCGAGTCTCCCTAGAGAGCTGTGACAGGCTGAGGAAGCCATGAGGAAGGTCATCCACGACACATAGGGTCACTGGCTGACCGACATCTCGCAGCCTTTTGGCAAACATCACAGAGTCGTCTAGCATGGGGTCCAGATGACAGGCCTGAGAAATGGGGGATGAAGAAGAGTCTCAGACATAGGCAAACGGAATAAAAATATCTACAATGTGCTTATGAGGGGAGTGAAAGCATTTAAAATCATTTTCTCATCCTAAAATGAAGTACCAAGCACATCTTCTTAAACTCATCAATTGTAAAAAGTCTTTGGTCACTCTTACCACTATGTGTATGGGAGGTAGTCCCTTTAGCATGCTGTCTGGAGCCAGAAGGGGGGACATGTAAGGGTTTCTGACGATGGGAGAGCTCTGTACGTTCATTTCTGCTAATTGCTCTGAGCGCAGAGGCTCAAAGCCGTCTGGAAACTCCCGGGGTGTCTCAGAGTCCTCCTCACCAGCAGGGGGCGGAATGGCCACAGCAGAAAAGGATTCTGACACAGAGGGATCCACTTCTTTGCAAAGGAAGAAACTCACATCCTCGGGCTAGGAGAGAGGTGGAGGTAAACGGAGGTCAATAAAATATGAAAGTGAGGCGACAAGGTTCATCCAGGACAGATGAACAAAATGAAACATCTCCATTATGGCCACACTGGCCATAGTTGTTTTTTTCCCTTTTTCTTTTGTAAAATTATGTTTAAAATGTGGGGTCGGTAAAACTTTTTTATTTGATTACACATACAGAAACAGTAATGTTGTGATATACTATTACAATTTAAAACATTTTTTTCAATTTACATTTGTAATTTATTCTTGTGATGGCAAAGCTGAATTTTCAGCATCATTACTCCAGTCTTCAGTGTCACATGATCCTTCAGAAATCATTCTATGCTGATTTGGTGCTCAAGAAACATTTCTTATTTAGCCTGGCAAGCCAGACCAACATCAAGATGTTAGGTCTGGCAACTCACCATTGACACGGCTCAATCCGAGGGGCGGGATAAACGGTTGTCTCTCAAAATCCCTCTGTACGTAATAGGATAGCGCTACAACCAATCAGAGCAACGAAGAAGGCTAGTTGGTATATTAAACTTTTGCCGTATCCAGCCGGCAAAACTCCGAACACATCTTCCTTTTTTAAAAATGACTTAAGTGCCGTTCTTTGCCCTTTTCTCAAAGAAAAACTTAACTCCAAGTCCTCCAGAGTCGCAGCCAAAGCCGATTCGAAAGACCGCTGTTCGCCAGCAGCCATTCTTTGTTTTCAAGTAGCAGGGAACCGTCGCAACTCTGTCGTCATTATGTTAAGCCCGCCCCGCCTACTCTATACACGATGTGATTGGCCTGACCTGAGTTTGTTTTTTCTAGCTCGAAAGTCAACGGAGAGTTGCTAGACCAAACTGGCTGCAAAATAAATTTTGCTTTCTAGGCTATTTCTTATTATCATCAATGTTGAAAACAGTCGTGCTGTTTTTATTTGTTGAAACTGTGATACACTTTTCTTATATAGGTCAGTGGAAATTTATAAGAAACATAGAGGAACAGAGATGGGGAATGGGTTCAGGAGAGGCTGAGATGATTCATTTGAACCAGGCAGTAAAAAAAATAGCGTTTCAAATCCAGCAATTGACGTCATCGTATCATGGGATTCTCTGTGGGATTTTAACACATGCTTTAACAATGGCATACAAAAATCCAAGTGACATCATTGCAGCATAATCCTTTGCACTTTCTCAGAGTTGCACAACTACTTAACTCTCAGCACTACCCTTTCTCACTCCACTAAGCCGGACAGAGTGGAATACAGTGAAAGAATTGTGCAGAATCAAAAAAAAGCTAAGCGATTTATTTGCACACAGTGTACCAGACTAAAATAACCAGATCAACAATTTACTGCAAGCAATTACAAAACAGGCAGTGTTAAGAGGCCAGTTAATTCTGTGCATTAGACAGCCTGCGTTCTGCCACAGCTCTGACTCTGATGCTAATTGTGGCATAACAAACTCCTGTTTTTCTGCCACCAATGGCAATTTGATACTGTGTGCGAACATCTGTGCTGCACTCCAGCAAACATACCAGATTCTTACAAATAATGGACTGTCTGTTATTTAAATGTTATGTTTGACTATGATATAAGCAACACTGTTTAATTGTTGAAGGCTAGGTCATTCTCACTCTAGCGCAAATTAATCAGCGCAAATATTGGCATATGTTTCACATACTCATAAAGCCATGAAAAACAGCCTGATGGATGCTGTGTAGCAGAGATTGGCACCCTAGTAGAATGCAAATCAGCTGGATGATTAATATGACTCACTGTTGCAATCTGTAAAAGAGAGACCTTCGACACCACGGGAGCTTTAGGAACACGGTGAAAACAGACATTTTATTAAGCCACTTTAAAGCACAAGATGAGGAATTGTACCTTGCTCTCGGGTGTCAGCGTGATGTCAAGGATGGAGCTGTGGTTGGCTGTAGTGGTGCTAAGGTGGTTGGTGGCCTCGCTGACATTTTTCTGCACGTTGCTGTTAGCATGGGTGCCCAAGTCCTGGCAAGTCTGGCTCTTCATAGACCCTTTCCCATGGGAGTGCTCAGACAGCTTGGCAGACACTGGAGGGTCTGTGTGAGGAGAGGTCAGAGACGCTTCTGAAACGCTCTTTCTCACAGAGTCTGAAAAGAAAAAAGGAGAGATATTTAGGTTGCTTTTAGAGGTAATAGTAACAATGAATGTCATTTCAAGGACACCCTGGTGATGTGGATGTTTTAAAGTCACATATATTGACTGATGTTGCACATCCCAAATGTGATGGTGGAACAACAAAACCAACAAAACTAAGGTAAATCCTGAATTCCCAATGTAATTTCTAAGCTGGAAAAGAGGAAATTCCTCTTCGAAATCTTATAGAGAGCAGATATGCTTCCAGAAACATTTCTCAATGCAAATATGTAGAAAGGCAAAATGAGAAAGTAAATAAATATGTAAAAGGAGTACAAATGGGCAGAGTAGGAATTTTAAACAACAGGGGTGGGGGATTACAAAGACCCTCATTGGACATTGGTGGAGGCTGTTGGCGAGGAAACAGTTGCCAGGGAGAGAGGTAAGGCATGTGACTGTCTGAAGTGAAGTGCATGTGTGTGGCATTAAACAGACATCCAGGAAAATATTAAGGCCCTCAAACTGCCATACAAACAGACATTAACACACACAACTGACCAGCCACAACACAGCTGTATTGCCCATAGCCATAATCTTGTGAAAAACTATTCTCAGCTATGCTGGTATAGTGAATAATGAATTCGTGGCCATCATGAGGCAATTAGAATGCTTTGTGTTGTGTGTGTGTGACACCACACTAATTATGCCTTTTAGCCACACTGCATTGACATCCTGCACAGCCCTACTCTTTCTCTCTCTGTGAGAGCTAATGAACTCAAATGATATGAGATCTAGGGTTGATAGTAGCCCATTTTCAGTTCAGCTGTTTGGCTATGCAATCAAAACCACATTAAAAATAAGAATAAAAATGCAGATACAGTCAGAGGTGAGCATTTGTGACGTAATTTAATTGGAAATGCAAAACATCAGTACCATATCTATTATTGGCAAATATTAGAGATTTTTTAATTCATCAATATTGCATATTTAACTGTGCTCGCTCATTTAGAGAACCTTTGCTGTCATCTAATAACATCTTCAGCAAATATAAAACATTTTTCATTTTGTAATATTGTGATGCCCAAATTCACCTTTAGCATTTAAAAATACTTTTAGTGCTTACTGTTTTATTTTTCATTCTCATAGACAAAAAAAGTATAGGATTCTAATATAATAATAACAATTTTAAAATAATTGGTAGCAACCAACTGAAGCAGGGGAGGTGGGGCTGAACTACTGTTGTTGCAATATCATGGGGAAGATCACTGAGGCCAAAGAGGTGCCGAGTTAGTAAAACATAATACTGCTGTAGAGAGAAGAGGAAGGAATTGTGGAGTTGTGACACAAAATACAATTGGGTTGTGGGACCATGCATACATTAGCCTTCCAGGTATGCTTTAACAACAGATGACAGATACAGACTGAATCAGGGCCTCCATTCAGCACATGCTCAGAAGGACCACTTTCCACAAAACCATCTGTGGGTCACGCACCACAAGCTGGAGAATGAGTTCAGAAGCTACCACATATAGCTCTGAACAAATGGCTATTATCACCATGGAGCCAATTATGTCAAGCAAAGCAGAGTGCTACGAGGGATTTGTGTGCCTTAATTTAAACCTAATTAAAGCAGATCAAATAATTAGCCAGCTGCACTATTACAAAGGCATCATCATCAGTGTGTGTAGGGATTATTATCATAAAAAGACATATTGATAATACCGTTTAGACACACCAGGCACAATGAGTACACTCTAAAACAGAATACTCTCCATTTCAGCCCTATACATGTACCTGCACTTCCTCTATCCAGCAGAGAATGGATCCAGTTGGAGGCCCCCTGTTTGAAGTCTCGGAGCAGCAAGGCAGTATCTCTCCTCACCATGCTCAAAGTGCTCACCTTCTCCACCTGCTTCTCCACCTGTGGATCTGTGCCTACACACACCAGAGGAGGACAAAGGGGGAAAAGCAAATAACATACAGTAGGGATGGTAAAATCAAAATCGAATGTGTAGGATTCAATCAATATATAAAGAAACAAATAAACAAAAAAATGTAAATGTAATTTAAAACATAATATTAATATACAACATTGCATTTTATAATAAAAATATCTCAAAATAAGTCACAAATATCTTGTGGAGCTTTCATAAAAGCAAAAAGGCGAGAAACTGAATGCTAAGACATTCTTATATTATAATCTGTAAAAAATAAAAGGGTTGTAACAATATATCGCAATACAAAAATACAACAATATGTAGAGTGGGTAGTGACAATATGTATTGCGTAAAAATCACCCAAAATTAAAATTACTGTGCATGAAAAAATTCAAGTTTTCAGAGTTTTAGTGTCAGTACTACATTAACTACCAATAATGCAATGGGGGAATATGTCCTGATAGTGCCAAATGTCTTATATTACCAGCAAAAAGTGGCTTTAAATATATCTAGTCAGTGAAAGAGTGCAAGCATATTAATCTAAAATTATTTGTTTTTCAGCTCCAGAATCATGAATTTTTATTCTGGTGTCACCATTGTCCAAGCCTATTCATTTACACCCCCAATGTAATTCCAAATTTTGCATTTTAATCAACAGTACATTTTTTGTTAACCTTACCATAAATCTTGGAGTATCGCAATATTGTATTGTGAGTTCAGTATCGTAATATGTATCGAATCATGACATGAGAGTATCGTTACACTCCTAGTATCCAGTACTACTATAACAGAAAGAAAACATTGCTACACTTAACCTGCAGAGAAAAGACAATACAAGCCTTGGGCCATTGATTTGACTTTATCATTACTATGATTGAAAACACTACTAATCAAATCATTTATAACAAAATACAAACCTATTAATCATTTCCTGATGTGTGTGGCTTCACTTAACTTTACTTGTTGAAATCATTCATCATCATTAAGGTGTCTGCACTCCCTAAATTGTGAATATGCTACATTTTTACCAGTGATAAATTATGCATCAGCCCTGACCATTCCAGCTTGCTAATAACCTGAGTCACAACACAGCACTATTTGCCATAAAAACCTATTACAGTTCCAGACTGACCTGCGTAAGCACTGAGGCAGCGTGAGAGCACACTGAGGGGTAGCAGAGGGTCAATGAGGGTGAGCAGGCGGGATGGCGAGGCATACACGGTGAGCAGGGTAGCGGGGTAAGCAGCGACGATGCCATCCGGCATGCGCACGCCGTGAGCAGCGGCCCGCATCGACACGGTCACACACAGGTTTCCTCCTGCGCTGTCACCGGCCAAACACACACGCTCACCGGTCCAACCTGAGGAAGAGAGGGGCACAGAGGATAATTAGAAAGGGGGCGCAAAGCAGAAAATGAAGTAACGAGCAATAGATCAATTAAAATAGATTATTTAGAGAATCAAGAAGATAAATACGCTCCATAATTCTAAAATTAGGTCACATTTTTATCACTGATGTGGTGTGGTTTTCACACCAAAAGAGAATTATTAGAAGTGCAAGACCTGCGTCATGATCCTGAGATACATAGCAGAGGTGAGAGAACACTGAATGATGAATATGTTTACGCTGCTGTAATCAGACCGAGTGTGAGCCGAGTTTCAATAGGCATCTTTGTTCCCTGTAGGATCTCGACACCATCACAGTACAACAGTATGACAGATCGTCAAGTCGGCCAATTTCACGTGTCTTGTACCTTAATCAGTTTTCTTAAGGACTAATCAAGTGACTGAATCAAACAATGTAAAAAAAAGTTCAAATTTTAAAAAAAAGAAAAAAAGTAAAAAGCAGTCTGGTAGATGGATGATGCAGTTACTATAAATGTTATATTCAGTTTCATTAAAGTGGTAATAAAACTAACAGGATTAAATTATTAAAATAAAACATTTCTCTGCAAAATGTGTTCTGACATTCTATAAGAAACTCATTTTTCGCATGTGGGTTGGAGTGCAGGTTTTGCACTCATAAAAGCTGAAGGACCACGTAAAAGCTAAATGCCGTTTTATTGGTCGTGAATAAAATCACCTCCGATTGATGTCAACCATGAAAAGACAAAATCATGCTTGACGTGTGCCACCAGCAGTCTGGTGTAATTAAGATTTTTGGGACAAAAAAGGTTGACTGCCGACTGCCAATAAACTGTGTACCATACAAAGGAGGCTTAAAGTGGGCATGCAATGAAAATTCACCCCATCAATTTTCATCGTGCACGTTTAAAAAAAAAAAAAAAAAAGAAAGTTTTGACCTCTAAATGTTTAATCAAAATGTCATAAACAGTCCTTCTGGTGAAAACAAAAGACTTTTCTCTGGTGATGTGCAGGGGCCTCATTTATAAACGTTGCGTACGCACAAAAGAAGGCGTACGCCGCTCTCTACGCAATAATTGGTATTTATAAAAAGCAAACTTGACGGGAAAATGTGCGGTCTTTCACGCACACTCTGACCCAGGCGTACGCACAAAAACGGGTGAAATGAGAAATGGCGACACCGTCGGCAGTTGGAAGAAACACGTGAAAGTGTGTGAAACTGTAGACCGTTGTGTAAAATAAACGGCAATACTGCCTCTCATAAATAACATGAAGACTTCACAAAGCAAGTCTTACAATTAACAGCCTACACGAACACCCGTTTGATCGATCTGCAGTGTAAAACTAACAAAATCAAACGAAGATTAGAACAGAAATGCAAATTAACACATATTTGCTAAAAGAAAAGTGAAATATGTTCTGCAATAATATTGGCATGTTATGCAATTCATCATCATAACACATCTGTAGCTTGTCAGATGCAATTAAATGGATGGTAATAAAATGCCATAATGCCATCACAATGCGTAATGACGTGAGTGAAGTTACGTTTCTTGGTTTTCCTCTCTGTGTTTGCCATGATTTCGCAATCGATGAATATTAACTTGTGGGCGTTTCACGGACTATTTATGGGCAACTATGGGCGTGACATGAAGCCGCAAAAGCTGCGCTACATTTAGAATTTATTGTGATTTATTAAGGGAAAACTGCGTAGGATGTGCGTGCGCACGGTTTTATAAATCCGAATATTTCTGTGCGTACGCACGTCCTATGTTTCATCCGTACGCCACTTATGACGCAAATCATACGCAAAGTTTTATAAATGAGGCCCCAGGACTTCTCTAATCATTTCGTTTGCTTAAACCCCGCTCCTGCAAGGTCACGTTCATCTGCCTCCACTTTTCAATGCAACACGACATCCCAAAATCCAATCAACAAACGATGGATAAAACAAGTCCCTGACTCCCTGCCCAATATTTTTTCTTTTTTGATAAGCTCCGCTACACTCAGATGTACGTTACAAAACGAAAAAAAAACAAATATGAATCACAATATCATGTGATAAGGAAGTATAAAGAAGGCGCTATTCCTCTTACCTAGCAGGTTGTGGTTCTTGATGGCCCAGCAGTAGGCATAGAAACATTCCTCTAAAGCCCGAGGAAATGGTGCCTCAGGGGCCAGAGAATAGTCCACTGAAAGGATGGGGGCATTCAGGTCTTGAGACCAGCTCCTCAGATATGGCTGGAAAGAAAAAGAGAAAAAAAGAAGGAGTAGAAATCATAAACTATGTCGAAAAATTCACACCAGGATTTTCAGGTTTATTTCTTCCTTTTGTTCTTCGCACTTTACAGGGAATATGGTATTTGTTTGGTTTAATGTCAAAATTGACATTTCTTATTTTGTATGGAATGTTGCAGCATTAATATTAATGATTTTTTCAGTGTACGTTGCTTTAATTCATGTTAACGTTTTTTAAATCAAAAACGTGGTTTTCAATCCCTCCCCTCCAGCAATCTGTCATTCCACAACAGGTTGCAAACTTGCATTCAGATCTGCCTCCATTTAGTTTGCAACTCCCACTTTCTACAATCCAACCAATCCTGCCCTGCATTTTTCTCATTTCACTCAGAAATACACCAAATCCTCAATACTATACTCACTTATCCGGAGTCTGAATATGGCTACCTACTTACTAGATAGTATGTGAAAAGCAATACATCAAATGTGCAGCACGTCTAAATATGCAGCATTCAGTAGGCATACAGTATGTAAAAATATCCAGATTACCTACATTTTCCACTAAGATTTTAAAGTGTGTATCCAATGGACACAATTATCCCATGAGGCCACATGAGGTGGGTTGTCATATTCATATATATAGCAGGGAACAGTGTCATGGCTGTAACTGATGATAATGCCATTGCCAACCTGTCAGATGTAGTATGTTCAAATTGTAATAGTAGCGTACATTATTAATGAACGAGAAGTATGTTATATTATTAATTATTAACTAATTTAGTACATATGACTATTTATATTATGTCTTTATTTCACTTCTGTTTCAATTAAGTAGTTCTAAATCCTAAACTGCTTACCTAACTCACACTTCTAATTCCTCTCTGAATCCGGACCTCCTGTAGTTTCCAGCTTTAAGAAAGTGGTTTCAGTGTGACATAACTGCTGAAAAGAGCCTGAAATAGGGTCCTCAACACTAAATGTTCATTTCAAGTAGCTTCTGTCACCCTGAATATCCGTCTAAACATGCCTCACCAAGCATTAAGAGAAAACACTTAGGGAAAGAGCATATTTCTTCTCAGATACTTTAGTATTTTTTACTTGTTCTCAATCTAAGTTTTGTTTAGTAGTTTAAAGGAATGATGCGTGCTGACAGGCGTCACAACATGTTGCTCTGACTGCCAGTTACATTTCATATCAACGTGTCCATTGTTGAGTGGAGCTCGTTCAAGCAGCTAATGCAATGTGTCAAGAATGCAGGCAGCCGCTGGTGAAATATTTGTGTGAATTTTGCATGAGTGCAGTGATAATATGATACTTGATACTTAGTCTTATACTTTGCATGAGACACGGGACACAATCAAATGCAAATGACCAATATCTTAAGTTATACTGCTTGCCAAGAAGCTGCTCTGCATAAAAGAAGAGGCACTATTAAAACCACTAAATGAGTAATCAGACATAGAAGTGGCTACAGTCAATGTCTAAAGACAATAAAGTATTCAAAATTCAAATAAATATGCCATGAACAACTTAGGTCACTTAGGATAAATCTAACAGTAAAATATGCTCTGTAGAATCTTGGTATTTCTTTAACTATGGGCACATCTGTGAAAATAACCTTTCTTAAAAACAACTGAATTTGTCTACTAACAATGTCCAACAGTGGACGTACATGAATCACAGGAAAATTTTAAATTCTCACCACAGTGTCATTTCCACAACATCTTAAGTGAAGCTTTGTTTAATTACATTCTGTGTTGGAAATGGCACTTTAAATAAAACCCTTTTACACCTTTAAACACTTTTATTTTGCTACTGTTAATTTCACAGCTAACATTTTATGTATCCTAAATATTTTTATATTTTTTATCCTAAATATCATTTGACAAAATTACAGCTTGAAATGACACACAAATATTTTGCTAAGCGACTTTACCTTTGATTTTTCTTCACACATCACTGGTCTCATTTTTCATATCAAAACATTGTCACATTAGTAAATAAAAATTATTAGGGGAAAATTGTTGTGGTGGAAATGACATCAAAACTGGGACTGTCCAATTTATTTATTTATTTCAAATCTAATAAGAAATATTGCAATGAGTTATGTTTATTGTTTATTCCCACCCCAAGGCTCTATGATATTCTGCTTCCTAGATTTAAAGTAAGTCTATACGATTTTCAGGTGTAAATCATATGCCTGATGACTTAAAAGTAACAGGTCTGCATGATTTAAGGTAGGATGAAAAAGGGGGCATATAGGATGTGTAAGGACAGAAGAGGCGAAGAGATACCTCATGTGATTTGGAAGTCTGAGCCACAAAGCCTCCTCCGTGGAAGTGCAACACCAGCCATGGGGAAGGGGGGTGGCGCTTCGGCTTTAAGCCCAAAGAAAGAGATATCTGGCCCCCTTCCGAGCGACACAGTGCTAGTAATTTCTCACTGTCCTGAAGACAGAAAATAAAAATATAAAATGGACTATAAGCACCAGAACAATAAAGAGCAACCTATGGAACATTTGAATCTCTTTGAAGCTCTGTGCCCCACACAAAGACAAAAACTCTCATTTAGACAAGAGACGTGTAATTAAACGCTACAGACGCATGGTTCTTAAACAAGTTTATGCCTCAGCTGGATCAATAGGAGTTCAAAGGGTGTGAAGAGAAGTCAAGTAGGCTTTTTAAACACCATCACATCTTACTCATCTACATTGCAACCAATTCAAGTCCTCCCATGACACAGAGAGGTATATCAGGAATTATAGGGCTTTAAGTAAAGGATAAAAGGAGATAAACGGATAAAAGCTTAACCGCTTTATTTAGCTAAGCACACCTCATTATTCATTCCTTGCTTTCTGTCCATAGTTATTTATTTATTTATTGACAAGAGAAGAGCATGTATAGTGGAAAAATGAAACTCTTTGAAGAACAAAGTAGTCAAATTATGGTTCAAATGAAAAGTTCATGCTTTAGCTTCTGTGAGGAGGAAGAAAAAAATTGAGATGATTATCATTCAAGACTAATTAAGATGGTCAATGACATCAATATGAACTGTATGTACCTGTCCTTCTCTCAGCTCATATGAGATCAACCTCATCTGCACAGGCCCCAGGCCGATATGAGCTGCTGGAGGAGACACGGTCACCGTGTGGGTGGGATCCGCCACCAACGGCAGGTCAAAGGGCATAGGGGGCACAGAAAGAGCTCGATTTACTTTCACGGTTGTGGCCGTTATAGACATCAGACCCTTGAGAGAGAGAGAAAGCGAGATAGAGAGATGAGAGAAAGCTTTTTCTACTATGTGAATTGAACTTTGCATTATGAGAACTTGGACTGGTCATAATCTGATCTGATCAGCTGTAGCAAAAGATTTGAGTATATTAAAAAGACACTGGTGCAAGGAGTTTTATAACTCAAGGGAATATTTGACAAATATTGTCAAAGCAATTTGAACTACCTTATAAACAATTGGTATCTCATATTTCTACTGAAAGAGCCAAGATATCAAGACTGAAATGTTTTACCCACAATCTGCTGTCAGTATCCTTTAAATGCGTTTAAAATGTAGAAAGTTTAGAAAGAGTTTTTATATATTTTTTCATTTTTAATTACATTTCACATTTAGCTGGGGCCCAGTGTTAATTGGCAAAAAAATTTTTTTAACCCCAGATCAAATATATAATGTAATATAATTAATATATTACTAGTAATAGCAATACTGAATTATCATTATTATTTTTAAGATTACAATTTTATTATTACAGTGGTAATATGCTTCAGGCAAAATAAATTTCTTTAATTTCAAGCAGCATTTTTTTTTTTTTGTGGTTAAATAAAACAAGGTCAAATCTCAAACCAATTTTCTTTCAATTAATTGTGATGCCCTAACTGAAACACACAGATGTTTAATACTAACTGATAAAAGTTCAGTCTCTGTAACGTTCCAGAATGTCTTCCAAAAATGAACATCCAGGTTCTGAGTGATGCGTTCGTACTCCCGTCCTCTCAGTTCAGGGTCAATGGCATACTTCCCAGAGGTGAGGAAAGAACTGGCTGCCACACCTGAGAGAAACACAGACAAATAGACAGTTAGATGAATGCCTGTCTACATAACTAGCATATCACACCAGGGCATCCTACTTGGACAGTAATACAGGGGGGGAAGAAATGAAAGTGGGTTTTCCGACAAACAGAAACACACAAATAATAGTGACCTCAATCATCTTACCTTGACAAACATGCATGAGCAATAATTTAATATTTACAAACATCAATAGACACTTAAAGTGAGAACTGATCTGTAACCAGTCTTGCTCTCATGCTGAAGCACAGCATAGGAACTAGGGGTGGGAGGAAAAACTAAGATTATCAGATGCATCACGGTTCTCTTCTCAAACTTCAGAATCGATCCAGTTTAGTTTTTCTCCCTGCATATTTATAATGGCACTTGTGAGCGCTAGAGCAGGGATTCTCAACTCCGGCCCTCGAGATCCTCTTTCCTGCAGAGTTTTGCTCCAACCCGAATCAACCACACCTGAACAAGCTATCTAAGCTCCTTAGGATTACTAGTAAGATACAGACAGGTGAGTTTGATCCAGGTTGGAGCTAAACTCTGCAGGAAAGTAGACCTCGAGGGCCAGAGTTGAGAACCCCTGCACAAGAGAGAGCCATATTCGGCTTGCTACCAATCACACACACACAAAACCATCGAACAAGTCTATAAACTTGCATTAAGGTTCATGAGCGAAATACAAGGGGTTGAAGAGAAACACAAGGGCAAACGCGGACTTCGTTGCACAGGATATGCGCTGTGAGAAACACATTTTGGTACATGTATTTTAGGGTTTTCTTTTCCAAATGCTCTACGAAAGCATAATATATATGCCATCTAGAATGCAGTATATACAAAACCCATTTACCAACAGACAGCTCGTTTTTTAAATACACTTGCATTTCAAAATGTACACATTTTGGTACATGTATTTTAGGGTTTTCTTTTCCAAATGCTCTACGAAAGCATAATATATATGCCATCTAGAATGCAGTATATACAAAACCCATTTACCAACAGACAGCTCGTTTTTTAAATACACTTGCATTTCAAAATGTACAAGTACTTGTAATTATATAAGTAATTTGAATATCAAATTTATTTGTGAATTTTTATTAAAGTCGGTAAAATCAGATTGTGATTCCCAGAATCGGAACCAGACGGGATCGGGAGGTGTCTAAAGATTCCCACCCCTAGTAGGCACAGGCGCTAATCATCTCTAAAGAGGAAAAAGGTAATATACTAGCAGAATAGATGACAGGTTTGGGAAGGACAGAAATTTCTCTCATCCATTCCACCCTCTGTGAGAGCTACTCACCATGTGGTGCAATATCTCCTGCCTCCACTAGAGTGCAGCATTCAGCACAAGAAACAATATTAGAATGCCTCTGCAGGTCAGTGTATACAACTGCACTTTTGTGTCCTAAATTAACACAAGAGGGAAACCTGCTGTGCAGACACTGGCAAAGAGTAGTGTAAAATAGTGACCTGTACCCATAAATCAGGAGGCACATAAAGGAAGGTTTATTAGACTAGGCTGAATGTGACAGCAATACTGACCTATCCCCGACTGATGCTTCTTGTAATTGTCTCCAAAGGCAACCAGGCTAATAGCAATTGACTGCAGGAATGGACGGATGGCAGGAGTAAACTAAAAGGAAAGAAAACAAGATATTCATCATAAAACATGAAAAATATGGCAGAAGAAATTATATATAAAAATAATAATAATACTTGATAGACCAAAGCTGAAATGCACTAAAAATGGTAATATTGTGAAATATTATTACAATTAGTGTCACATGATCCTTCAGAAATCCCTCTAATATGCTGATGTGGTGCTCAAGAAACATTTCTTAATATTATCAATGTTGAAAATAGCGGTGCTGTTCAATAATTTTGTGTAAATCGCAAGAATTTTTTTTCAGGATCAATAGAAAGTAAAAAAAAACCCCACCATTTATTTGAAATATAAATCTTTTGTAACATTGTAAATGTCTTTACTGTCACTGTTGATCAATCTAACGCATCCATTAATTGACTTAAATTTACTGAACCCAAACTTTTGAAAGCCAGTGAACCTTTTTGTATATATGTGTGTGTGTGTGTGTGTGTGTGTGTGTGTGTGTGTGTGTAGTGTAAATATTAAAACGCAAAATGTATACAATGTAAAAATAGCCATTTATGATTTTGCTGTTATATTATAGAAACATTTATGGGAAAACCCATCTTAATCATCTTTAAACCGATTTTTTGGTTTTAGTCCTTCCATTAAACTGAATCAATTTAGCAACAATGGTTTTGTTGAAATTACTTGAGATTCCAACCTTACATTACAGTAGAAACTGTAGAAACGTGATAATCATTTGCCAATGGAATCCTGTGAGTCACAAGCTTATGCGCTCTTGAACAAACACACCTGAAATCCAACACAGCGGCCGTAGAAGCAGCCCTTATGCATGGAGGCGTACTCTCTCAGGAAGCTCTGACTGAGGCCACTTTCCTCCTGGAAGAAGAGGTTGCCGTGACTGTTGTCATGAAGCAGTCTCTGAGCTAGATAGAGCAGCGCCCTGAGCTGACACAGAGCGCTACAGTATGCTTCCATCTCTGCCGCGTTGTGGCTGGCACGGAAAAAGATGCTTCGCCTGTTGGATGTGATATAGCGCCCTTTGTGGATGATGTGGAGGAGGCAACAGCGCACCACCTAAGGAAGAGGATGACAGAGTGAGAGGAATTGAGGTGTATGCTAGGAAAAATTCACAAATGCATCATGCAGGAGAAAGGAGGTGCAATGTAAACCTGCTTACTGAGAGAAACTAAGTCATAGAAAAGACAAGCGTGTAAGGACTAAGGAAACATGCCTTCGGCAGAAATGAGCTTAACAAAAGCAGAATACGTAAACAGTTACCTGTGATGACTAACTGCTGAAAATGATGCACTTGAAGTTGCTATTTACAGCAGGGAGAGGAAAGAGGCAGGTAGGAAAGACTTCTCTTGCCCTTAAGCTAACTCATTAAAATCATTAAACACACAGTCAGAAATGCACCTTAACAAGGGAGCGATATCCATTGGCTGGGATATGAGGGTCAAAGTCAAAATGGTGGTAGATGGCAGCGAATCCAGTGATGACAGGCTCCAGGCTCCGGGCATGTTCCTGGATGGTGGTCATGGCGTCCACCAGGCGCTGAGCTGCATCCCCAGCTTGGCCCTTTGTGGCCCCAGAGAAGAAGGCGGCATTTTCTTCACAAACGTCAAACAAGGCAGTGAAAACTGCCTTGGTGTCCATCACTAAAGGGGATCGGATGCGTTGAGGACACAAGAATTACTTCAAATTAGCACACACACACTGAAATACTTTAAAGCCAATAAAGAGTGGTTAAGCTCAAGACAAAAGCCAAGAATTTGTGCAGACTGTGGTTATAAACAGCGTTATAAACATTTTATAGAGCAAAATGATAAGGTTAAATGGCCTGAGATGGTTGTTTTTTTTGTGTGTGTGTGTGTGTGTGTGTGTGTTGGTGGTTTTAACATTTGTGTTGTACAGTGTGTGTTTTGTTTTTTATTGTTGGTGTGGTGAAAGAGAAATGGTTGACAAAAATTGTATTGTATTGAACATTAATTAATTTGAACATTGTTACAAAAAATATCTATTTCAAAGAAATGCTGTTCTTTTAAACTTTCTATTTATTAAAGAATCCTGAAAAAATGTATTACAGATTTCTACAAAAATATTAAGCAGCACAACTGTTTTCAACATTGATAATGATAAAAGCATCAAGCTTTGCCATCAAAGGAATAAATTACATTTAAAAAAATATTCAAATAGAAAACAGTTATTTTAAAGTGTAAAAATATTTCACAATATCACTGTTTTACAGTACTTTTTATCAAATAAAAGCAGCCACGGTGAGCATCAAAAACATTATAAAATGTAATGTACCAACTCTAAGCTTTTGAATGGCAATGTATTTTCTTGTTTTAAGTATAAACATCAATACATTTTATTACAGTAGATTTTTTTTCTTTAAATAAATCCTATTGGGAATAAAGATATATTCTATAAAAACAAATTTAAGCAATTTTTAAGTACATTTATTGTTTTAGAGATGTTACTTGATTTTTACTGTAAAATAAGACAAATAATAATAATTTCACTGTCTAGTGTCTATGAAAACATACTTATAGCTTATAGGTCCTACCACTATCACACATACTACAACACGACTAATAGCCTCTATTCAAACATATTACAATACAACACACTCATCTTGAAGACACTACTGTTGCTTGTTTTCTCAACAGGAAAATAAGAAACAGTAAGTGCAGCAAGCTACAGGAGACAGAAGCTGTGGACAAGATCACATGACATAATACTGAGTAACCAGTGACGGATGGCCGTCAGCCAGCCACTGTATACACTCATGCACATTTATCTGATCAAGATTGACATGCCAGATACAGAGACAATACAGGTGACTAGGTCAATCTGTTGCACTCAGCAACCTGACAACCGAGAGAATCACAAGCAACTTCACAACAGCAGGCAATGCAGGAATAGCAGAACCATAAACAAACCTTCAGCTTTTTATGATTTAATAAAAAAACACAAATGCAAGCAAATACATCTTGTATTTAAGCAATAGGCTACATTAATATTTTTTACAATTAAAGATCATATATATAATCCAAGATAGGGCATTGCCCCACAACTAAGGGTAATCATAACCTAAGCAACAGTTAAAGACAAACGTACATAAGCTTGTATTAGTTTACTGTACATTGTGGTTTTAAGATATTTTTACAAACCGCAAAAACGATTAGAACTTTGAATGTCTGAATACAAAGTGCTTACTTTGTCAATGCAAAAATAGTTCAGACAATATTTTCTTACATGCATTACATGTCCAGTGTTATTTAGAGCTGAATTCCCAAGATATCCTCTTATCTGCTGCACATATGGGTTTAAAACAGCCTTGGCCCTTTCCTTTCTGCCCTTTACCCCAGATAACCCCACCCATCACATGTCCAGTCATTCTCTTCTCTGACTTTCCAAACTCTCCCTTTTTCAACTTACAAAGTATCCCATGGTGCCTCTCTAACTGGCAGTGATCTCTTCCCTTCATTGTTAAAAACAAACAATACATCTTCCTCTCTCAAAAAGGATTGTCCTTTCTTCTCTTCCATTTCTGTACCCTGTCCTTATTCTAAAGGCTGTAGCCAGACCTGAGAGATTAGTCTCCTAATCTGCATGGGAAACCAAGCATGTTACTGTCACTGCTCAAACTGCTTCCATTGAGATATAATCAAACAACTATTGTAAAACTAGTTTGGCTCATGTAGTAATGACTTTCACAGCTGCGATAGGTTTCAGTTCAGAAGCTATTAGAGCCCTGACTAAATGAACCTCGTGCCCATAGATTATCTACGTTTTTCATTATGGAAACATGTGCAACAAGAGAACCTACCACCCAATCCCTTTAGTCGATGAAAGACTTCCCAGCACCAGTTTACCACAGCAAAACACACACAAGGATACCTGAAAACACTCTACAGATAAGAATTCAAGGCTCTTGACCCATTTATAAAGGAAAAAGACCGACAAATCTATAAAAACTCTATTAAGGTTAAAAACATGAGTTAAGCTCAATTACAACTGAAAATAATTGAAATGAATCTAATTTGTAAAACAAACCACAAAAGAGTTATTAAAAAATCCCCTAACAATGGAAGTCTAAGGGCAATATAGGGTGTGTTGCTCTCATAGAATTTATTTCACGATTCTCTGATGAAAGAACCGCATTTTTTTTAAATATAAATATTTTGTTACATCATAAATGCAATGTCACTTCTGATCAATGAAACTAGCTGAATACAAGTATTCATTTATTTTGCATTGACAATGAATGGCATTTTTTTTTCTCCTGAAATGGCTGCAAGTATCTGAAAATTGAGTATATTTGCTACTAGGGATTAGAGACTAGTCGATTAAACGATACTGCTGCTGCTAGTTGACTTTTTTGCACATTTAGTCCTAATGTTTCCCTTTATATTTTTACAACGACTACGTTTAAATTACAGTCATGTTATAGTTACATTTTAAAATTAATAAATTATTTTCTTTAAACTATATCATCCCAACGGAGAGAATACGCTTAAATTACTGTATGTATAGTCGTCAGTACACGTCAAGCTTTTCTTGCGATTTTGCCGCTCGTCATGTGTATACAAACCCGGACACTCGAGTGGTTGCAGTGGTAAGAAACAGTTAGACTAGTCGGTTGCAAAATTTCTTTAATTTATGTATTTTTATCTAATTTAAATTAAATGAGTCGTTGCGCACGTCCCTATTTACTACTGCTGGCTAATTTAATTGTTGGACAGAAGATGGTAAGTAGAACATTTATCAATCAACACTGTTCATTCCAATTAGTACCACAATCCCAATGGATCAATCAATCAAAGCACAAAGAAAGAAAACAGCTGCATCCAGAAAAACAAAGCCTACCCAATGTTGTCTTACTCTGAATGAGAGTATTTCTCAATTCAGCCAAACATATCTACAGCCAAAGCCTGGCCTAGCCAGCAATGCCAAACTACTGCAAGGACACCTGCTTTTTAAGTGACACTGCGCTAATACATGAATACAATTTACCCATAAAGCATACAACACAACCCACAGCAGAGGAGCAACAAGACACTTGTAAGGGATACAAGGGAGCAAAGCAGAGCTTAAGTGTGACAATCTACAACCTAAAAAAACACACACAAAAACACACACAAAAACATGCAGGGACTGATCCCTGGAGAATCTGAACGTTACCCTCTTCTGAACTCATGCTGGAGTCCTTGTGCGTCCTGTCCCCTCAATACCAGCACAGCCATGGAGCCAGGGAAATAGAGACATGGGAAGGGGGAGGTAAACAAAAGGGGAAGACAGTAAGATAGAGTGTTTCGATTGGACGCTTGCAATCGCCCTCCCTCCCACCTGTTTGTCCCCTCAGATCACGACATGACATTCTGTCACTTTCTATTTCATCCCCTCTTCTTTTTTGTGAACTCCTCCTTCCTTTACAGCTTTGTTATTTTCTCCCATACCAACTGTCCCTCTGTTATGGTGAGATGGCTTTTCACCCAGTGTACAATGAAAACAAATTACTCACTGCCCCACAGACAGACACACACACACACACACACACACACACACACAGTTTGCTGTTTAAAAGGATCCAGGCCAACTGTGTCCTAAGACCAACTAGACTCTACCTGATGAAAACCCACAATTGCCTATGCCTAAGTAACCTTTGTTTCTATTGGTTGTATCAGCAGGGAATGGACACTGGCCAGTGACCTTCAGCCTAACTGGACAATTCAAATCTGGTACAGACAGACACAAACAATGAACTCTAAAAATGTTCTTTTTTTTTTTTTTGGTCATTGCTACACCAAAAGTTGTGGGTTACATACCGACTTCAATTATGTCATTTGGCAATGGTTGTATTAGCCTACGATGTCATATGGCGAAACAGTAATGCATGTCACACTGTATAATACATTAATTACTAAAATGTATTTCTGACTAACTAAAAAACTACACATAGTAAACAATGTTAACATTAGTTTCATTAGATTACATTTAATAACTAGGGACTCACTGATATGAATACAGATAACTATTAATTAGCCAATACAGAAAACTATTTGTATAGCTGATATTAAAAATGATCATAAGAAATACTAAAATTAATTATAAAAACATCAATGCTACAACGGAATTTAGCGATCACAGTGCATTTTGAAAAAGGGATTTATACCAAAAATTCATTTGACAGAGTTAGAAAATTAAATTAAATTAAATTAAATTAGTGTAATATGAAAAAAAATTCTCTAATATGATACTGCTGATACGCATCCCTATCAATTACATTTTCCCAAGCAAAATCGAAAACTGAATAAACAATATGCAATATTATTCCAGTTAGAATATATTAACTGTCTAATGAACTCTATACATTTCACAAACCATAAATGCACTTCAATACACCAAGTTTAATGGCATGGCAGCGATAACACAGGTGAGTATGTTAAAGACCCAATCTTATATCAATTCTTAAGGGGAAATTACTTCTTTATACAATTTCAAAGGGCAAACTGTTTGTTGGAATTTGTTGGAAAAAAAGATCAAAAGAAGATAGCATGGGATGTTCTCTGTCTGTTTAAATTATGTCTGACCTAGCTAGAAATGAGAAGTACATTTAAATGCTACACATAAAAATAGAAGCATAGGCCTACTTTTGATATAAATAGTAGACAATTTGAAATTTGCCTAATTATTGTTTAATATATGCAATACACATACAACACATTTTGTCACATCGCTCATGTAATGCAAAATGTCTGCACTATTTTTGTTATAAAAGTACATTACTGGAGATTAGTTGCTGTCAAATCGGAATTTTTCAGCTTATTTTTTAGCATAAGCTACATACAATAGCCGCAAGGAATCGTCTCCGGTTACTTTCGGAACCTCGGTTCCCTGAAAGGCAAGGAACAAGACATTACGGATGTCGTATATGGGAACTCCTCTCCTCCTTCACTTCCGCTGAAATCTTATAGGCTAACCTCCGCTCTGCCGAAACGCTTCCATATCAGCTGAACCGTCCCGGGATGAAGCCTCCATTCCCCTTGGGGAATCCCGCTCCTCGAGAGCATGTCCGCCCCGCGGTTCAGAACACCGGGGATGTGAGCCGCTCTCACCGAGAGGAAAAACCGGTCCACCCACAGCAGAAGGGATTCCGCCTGCTTGAATAGGGCTCTTGAATGCACACCGCCTTGGCGATTTATGTACGAGACCACGGATGTGTTGTCTGTCCGAATCAACACATGCCGCTGCTCCAGCTGAGACCGGAAGGCTTTGAGGGCTAGAGAAACCGCTTTTAATTCCAAACGATTTATGTGCCACTCTGCCTGCTTCTCTGACCACCGACCCGAGGCGGTCTTGCCCAAGCAGACCGCTCCCCATCCGGTGGACGAAGCGTCCGTAAGGACCTCCACGCGCCGCGTCACTATTCCCAGCGGGACACCCGCGCTGAAAAGCTCCGGGTTCTTCCACGGGGTCAGAGCTCGGACGCAGCCGCGGGAGATCATAATGCGCTTGTGGCCGGAAAACCACGCACTCTGGGGGACGCGCGCTTTCAGCCAGCTGAAGCGGTCTCATATGCAGCAGTCCCAGATGACACACTGAAGAAGCCGCTGCCATCTGTCCCAATAGCCTCTGAAACTCCTTCAGCGGGATGAGCCTGCCAGGTCTGAAGAGACTTAGAGAAGAACTCAGAGCTCCCGCTCGCTCGGGAGAGAGGCGCGCTCTCATTCCCACCGAATCCAGGTGTACTCCCAGGAATGTAGTGGTCTGGCTCGGTGTGAGCACACTTTTCTGGACGTTTACCCTCAAACCTAGCATTTCTAGGTGACGAAGTAGGGCTTCCACATGGCTGACCAGCATCTCTTTCGACTGAGCGAGAACCAGCCAGTCGTCCAGATAGTTCAAGAAGCGCATCCCGCTCGACCTGAGGGGTGAAAGTGCTGCGTCCACAATTTTTGAAAACGTTCGGGGAGCTTGGGCTAGTCCAAACGGAAGAACCGTGTATTGGTACACCGAATTCTCGAACGCGAACCTCAGGAATCGCCTGTGACGCTTTACTATCTGGATATGAAAGTACGAGTCCTTTAAATCCACTGAAGCGAACCAATCCCCGGGGCGAATTTGCGCCAGGATTTGCTTCAGAGTAGTCATCCTGAAGGCGCACTTGTGAAGCGCTCTGTTGACAGGTCTCAGATCCAGTATGGGGCGGAGACCTCCTCCCTTCTTCGGCACTACAAAGTAGTGGCTGTAGAACCCGCTCTCTCGCTCGCTCGGGGAAACCGGTTCTATCGCCTTCTTCTCGAGTAAGTTGCACACTTCCTGCCTCAGCACATGAGCGTTTTGGGGCAAAGTTAATGACTGGATTACGCCGCGGAAGCGGGGTGGTCTGCGTTTGAACTGAAGTGTGTACCCGTGCCGAATCACATTTAACACCCACGGTGAAATGCCTGGAATAGCTTCCCACGCTGTCTGAAAATGACTCAGCGTGGGTCGATCTAATCCTGCGGTCATCGCCGCTGCGGTCATCGCCGCTATTTGTGGGCTGGGAAAGGACACCTCGCGTTGCCCTCGAGGTGCCTTTATAGTTACAGACCGTGACTCTGCGCTGCTCGCGGGCAGGGCGGGTAACACAGTGTGTGGTGCAAGAGGGGAAAAGAGCTCTGTTTGTTAAGTGGTAGTTTGTTTTATTGAACACAGTGCACAAGAAACAACATTCACAACACAACTGCACATGTCGCTCGTGGAACGTTGAGGGACTAAGTGCTGTAGAGCGCGGCGCTTGGTTTGAACGGGACCAGCCTGGCGCTCTCTTCCCCTCTTGCCCAGGCGGTCAGGACGACTGCTTTGGCCTCGCTGGGGACGCAGCGACCCTCCTGCGCGGGCTCCTTCGAGTCGTCCTCTTCTTACCCGCTCCCTGCCACTGGCCGCTTCGGCCTCTACGAGTATCCGGCTCGGGGCGGGGTGCTGTCTGCCTTCTGGCGGCAACCTGAGGTTGGCGGCCCGAGGCGGAAGACGAGCGCGAGCAAGGCTGCGGTGGAGGCGGGGGCGCCCTGCAAGGGATCACGTGGCTCATAGCCTTAGCTTTCTTCTGAGTCTCAGAGTAAGGCTCGGTGACTTTCTCAACGGCGTCTCCGAACAGGCCTGTTGGGGAGATCGGTGCATTCAGCAGCGTCTTCCTATCAGCCTCCTGCACGTCCGAAAGGGTCAGCCACAGGTGTCTGTGGAGAACCACCAAAAACCCCATCGAATGGCCTATCGCCTGGGCCGAGCGCTTCGTGGCCAGGAGCGCGAGGTCCGTGGCTGAACGGAGATCCCGGATGGCGTCAGCGTCGATAGAGGCGGCGCCATCCAGAGACTTTAGCAGTTTAGCCTGCAGCACTTGGAGAACGGCCATGGCGTGCAGCGCAGATACCGCCTCCCCCGCCGCGCCGTAGGCTTTATTAGCCTGGTGGGCCGTGAATCTGCAGGCTCTGGACGGCAAGCTGCGGTCCGAGCCCAGGGCGGGAGCCGACGGGCAGAGGTGCGCAGCGACGGTCTCATCGACGGGGGGGATACGGAGGTAACCGTGGTCCCCCGCCTCGTCCACGGGGGCAAACATGGCCTGGGTCGAAGTGAGAGTGCGCGCCGATTGCGGGGCCACCCACGACTTCACCACGTGCTTGTGCACGTCAGGAAAGAACGGGGTTCCCCTTTTCGAAGCGGCCTGACGGCGGCTCGATTGGAGGAACCACGCGTCCAGTTTGCTCTTGGATGGCTCATCCGGAGCTTTCCAAGAGAGGTCCAGTTCCTCGACGGCCTTGGAGAGGATACGAAAAAGCTCGTCCTGCAGGTCCGCCGGGGTCTCATGCTCCGCGGCCGCCAGCTCCGGTCGTTCTCGGAGGCGGACAGAGACATGGAGTCCTCCTCCTCACTCGCCCCGAAGGACACGAAGTCAGCGACTTCGCGAGGGGGGGCGAAAGGAGGCGTCGGGGAAACTCACGGGGGGGTCGAACCTCGACTCCGCAGTTGGAGGGGCCCACCAGCGGCTCGGCGGCGGCAGTGGGCCCGATCCCCACTGCTGTGCGAGCTTCAGCCCGCCTGGCCTTGAGAGGTCGTAGGGACATGTCCGCGCAGAGCTCGCAGGACCCGCCATCCTTGAGGGCGGACTCGGCGTGGGCCAGCCCCATGCACGCGACGCAGAACAGGTGCGTGTCCGGGGGGGCGATGGGGCCCGAGCATAAGTTGCAAATGGTCGCCATCGGATGCAGAAGACAGTTGGAGTATCTTCGGCGCACCTTCAACGACGGCGAATAATCCAGTAGTTGTAGAGGTTAGTATCAGCTTTCTAGCACACGATTTGAGCGTGAAGAGAGAGATTCTGAAAGGAATTGACGCTGCACTTGCATTATTACTGCAACGGTGTTTCAGTATATAATTTGCGTCAATTGCCAGCTCTGCTGGCGTTAGCCTATAAGATTTCAGCGGAAGTGAAGGAGGAGAGGAGTTCCCAAATAAGACATCCGTAATGTCGAAGTTCCGTAGCCTTGATAGAGAACATGGAAGGATCGAAGCTGACCTTTGTCCCAGATTATTTTGTAATTTTAGTCAAATCATCTCAACAGGAAAAGAAAAACAATGCACTGACATCAGTGAAGAGTTTCCTCTCACTCTCATCCAAACACAACAACAGCAAGTGACACAACTTACTTATACCGAACATACATAATGTGAACAGCCTGATATGTTCAATATATGAATGTACAAGACTACAAATCTTTTCATACTGTTCTTCTGCACATCCGAGAACTCAGTTAAAATGGCTTAGTGTGTTTAGATGGCAAATCCTCACACTGATCCTCTGGACAAGACTAGGTCTATGGTGAAAACCTGAAACCAAACAGCCAGTGACGCTCTGCCGTTGCAACAGAGAGAACACGGGAACTTCAACTCCTTGCACCATTTCAATAATAGTGTGGTTAAATAAAAGGTTATTTGAAAGCCCACAGTGTTTTTTTTTTAATAACAGTCAAAACGGTTGCCTTTAATTGAGGTCAAAACATCTTCACAACCATCTTAAAGAGAAAATGTTTAAGAACATCTAGGCAACACTTACTACATACACAGTGATTATAAGCTTAAATCCACAGCGACCATTCATGAGTCAAGCATATCCTGATGAACTACAGCAAAGTTAAGGCAAGTACTCACATGTCATTCAACGTATATTCTCTCCTGTCTAAGAACAGTGAAAGCAAAGTTTATATCAATGTATTACAATGTAATCAATTTACGTGGAAATGTCATCATGATGCATACACTACACTAGCTACAGTTTTACAGTTAGCGTAGACGATGTAACTTAGCCTATTGCATTACACTAAATAGTTCAAACGTGATTAAAACCTGTTGGTTTAGAGCTACAGCCTCTTGAGAGATTTCAAAATGACTGTAACATATTAATAAGGAAATACCAGTACTCATACGGTGTGGTACATTTGGTCCTGCATTACTGTACACAGTAAACGTTCGGATTTTAATCTTCTTTTTGACACTTCTGGAACTATCTAACCGGGAGCGCGGATGTCATTTACAAGCGACAGCTCCCCCCCCTCCCCTTTAAACGCGGTTATGTTTATTAAAAGAGAATATACCTATTGGAACTTCTTTGTGCTTTGCCGAGCGCCTCCTGTTTACTGTTTTTTCAAGAACGCCGCTCCCAGACTTCTTTGAAGACGCCATCTTCCTCAAACACGAATCATTACCTCCCACCTCTGTTCTGTCTGGATATACCCAGGCCGTCTACCTTACTGACGGCCACGCCCACATTCAAATCTATAGCCAATAACGCGCCAGAGAATCCTCAAAGCACCTATCACATAGTTCTTTCTTCCTAGTACCGCCCATCACATGCTGCCCATTTTTAGCCAAGTGACGTTCCTACAACATGCGTGACGTCAAAAAGAAAAAAGAAGAAGAAAAAAAAAATCCCAGATTTCTCTCTCCCGGTTAGTCTAATGTATTACTATTTAATTATCACTTTGAGTATCTAGTGGATTCGTTATTTTTTAATAATAATGTATTATTTACTTTTATATTATTATTACATTAATCTTCATTAGGCCACCCTTAAAATGAGACATACATCAATATCCACACAAAGCAACACAAATGTTTTATACAATTTATTAAAATCATTAGCAGATATGTTTGATTTACCACTGCAAGCTTATCTTCAAACTATTAGACGATGCAAAGACAGTGACAGCAGGCTCATGAAATGCTGAAATGACCAATTAAGCAATTTATCACAAATAATACACAGAGTTCACACTTTCATCTATCATGTTTCAAATGGTCCCTTTCCCTGTTTCTTCAGATCCAGCTACGGCTTCTCCAACTGAATGTCTTCTGCACAGGTGGCCACATCCTGATATGGGCCTTGCTGATTATTGGAGCGCTGAATTTGATGGTAAGCTGAGTTGCAGTCATCCAGGTTTAGACCCTATGGATGGATATGTGAAGGTCTCTTTCATAAATATGCAGCGTGTTAGTAATAAGAAAAAGAAAATGGAAATGGACATACCTCATAGATATTCTCCTCCTCCCGTACTTTCTTCTTGTTCAGTTCATTCAACGTCTTTGACTAGAGAAAAAAAGTTACACACCTTTAATCTTCATGGAATCACTTTATTTGATTGTTTACTGTTGTGTGTGGTGCAGATGTGTTTTCATATGGTGTATGGAACACATTTAATATGTTGAATCAACATTAAATCTGCATATCTGACCTTACAGAGCAGCATAGTGCCAGGGATCAAGACACACAGCAGCAGCAACACCCCTTCTGCTGTAATGATGCTGTTCTTCACACTCTCACTGAGGTTCAAGGTCTTCTGCAAAGGTTCTAATAAAAAAGAATTCCTTTTGTTTTTGTTTTTAAGGATTGACAAGAGCACTTCATTGCAAGTAGATCAACCTGACCATGGACTATTGTGCTGAGAAGATTTCAGGGAAAAATTCAACTGGAAAAAAAAAAGGAGCTGACACGTTTACTTCATCTGACAATAAATCTTGCCTGTGTAAGGAGAGTTAAGTAACATAAACTTAGCATGAATGAGTAGAATTTGGGTTTATGTCTTTGAATGGGCTATTTGTATTTGCCTAACTCAGCCAATTAAATGATTTGTGGGGATTATTGCACAATGCAGCCTCTTAAGAGAGCTTGAGTGCTTGCATTGTTAAGTTTATGACTTTCACATCATATTTATATAATGAATAATAAATAGTGGGCCTACAACAAATTATGTGCAATATTACATTACATGCATAATCTTCAGTACAGTACATATTATTCACTATTGTTCAAAATTTGAGAGCAGTACATTTTTTAAGATATTAGTACTTTTGTTCAGCAAGGATGCATTAAATTAATCAAAATTGACTTTTACATTGTTACAGAACAATTCTAGTTCAAATAAAAGTTATTTTGAACCTCCCTGAAAAGAATGCTGAAAAAAATGTATCACCGTTTCCACAAAAATATTAAGAAGCACAACATTGATAATAATAAAGCACCAGATCATCATATTAGATCGATTTCTGAAAGATCATGTGACACTTAAGACTCGAGTAATGATGCTGAAAATTCAACTTTTCATCACTGGAATAAATTATGTTTTTAAATATATTATTAAACAGTTATTTTAAATTGCAATAATTTCACAATATTACGGTTTTACTGTATTTTGGATCAAATAAATGCAGCCTTGCTGAGCATAAGAGACTAAAAATCTTACCGATCCCAAACTTTTGAACAGTTGTGTATATTTAATTAGAAAACAGCTATTTTAAATTATAATATTTCCCAATCTAACTTTTTTTTTTTTTACTATAGTTAATAATTATGGGATCTTGGTAAGCCTGAGACTTCTTTCAAAAACATTGAAAACATCTTACAGATACCAAACTTTTCAACAGTAGTGTTATTAGCTGAAATGGTTTCTGTGATAATTACAAGAAATAATATTGAGATAACTATGATCTGACTCACTGTACACTAGAAGGAAGGTACCATGGCTAAAGGCGTGAAGTGAACCATGATTCAATTTACACTGGTAAAGCCCGGTATAATTGAGTTGGATGCTCTTGAAAACCAGCGAATGGCATTTGACTCCATTCTTTTCCTTCATTGGTTCGGGTGTCACATTCTCAGACTGATTTACTAATCTGGGCACTATGGTGCCATTGATGGGTGGATCATTCAAGATCCAGGTGATGTTGGGGTTCTCTTTCCAACGGTAGCAGCAGCGGACTGTAGCTTCATGGTCGACGGCCACACGCAGATACGGCTGATCCGCCTCCAGTTTCAGCTCTTCTTCTTCTACTTTAGCTTTGGCAACAGCTTATGCAAAGGACAACAATAAACCAAAAAGACACATAACAGTAGTTAAAAATTATATGGCCTTATTAAGGATGGAAGACACCAGAACAAAGCAGTGTTTAAAACAGTCAGTGACTTGTTGCACAGTGGGGATTTCTTTAAGATACGGTCATAAAGTGATTAAAAACCTCTTATATCAAAGCAGCTTAATATGGGCTACAGCTTTACTCCCCCAATGGGCATTCACTTCAGTCCACATGATATCAGTATGCTTAAATCTATTAACTAAACCGTACACTTCCCAACCACAAAATGCTTTATAGACAAGACTTAAATTCATACAGTCAAAAGATACACATTACAGTGTAAAATTAAATTAGATCTTTAAAATCGAAAGTCACACTGAAAAAAAAAGAAAAGAAAAAAAACACTGCTAGCACTAAGATACAAATTGTAACAGCTGCTCTGAGAGGAAATCAGCTTCACTGAAGCAGAACGCAGACGTGCAGATGCAAATGGTGCACTTTGTTCTTTTGTAGAAGATAAAAAGTTTAATAATCAATTTGAAATGGTATGCTTTCTAAAAACTAAATTTAGATTTAATTTTTTTTTGTGCTCAAATAGAGCTCAGATTACTTTAAAACCAGTTAGTTATAATTGAATGTTCAACAAATATTAACATTCCACATTAAAATCAACACTACATAAACACATTAGATGTATGTTAAACACCCACCTTCCCAGAAACACAAAAAAATGACCAGTCTGAACTCCATTTTCTCCAATAAACCGGACAAACTGAAGAAACCTACTGCTGCTCGCAAGTAAATGTACTGTTTGAGTGTTTGTCTGCTTTTCCTGTTTCATCTACACCCACCCATTCTTCTATTTCAGTTTGTGGTATACACACATACACACAGACACACACAAATATGTATTACACTTGCATATATATAATTCTCTTTTTTGGATAATGGGGTAATCTGTTTATATCAAGCGAATGCTTCTGAAATTGAAGACAATAAAAGCTTGTATTTTTTGATCATTTATTTAAAAAAAAAAAAGAAGAAAATTATAATAAAAAAAAACAAACGTACCTACATTGTTCTTAAGTAACTTACATATAAAATCAAAGCCCAAATACACAGAATAGTCCTTGCATAATCAATTATATAGACAGACAGCAATGGAATGCCTGTATCAAGTGGACTCCTGTACACAATTACATAAAAGACAGTCATAGACTCAGAGGGTTTAAAAGACCTAACAAAGAGCACTCAGTACTGAGCACTCAGCCATTTTAAAGAACAAGGGGTTTGCATTTAAAACTAAAAATCGCTAAATGAAGAGATTGCATGTCAACCAACCCAATTTGCACAAGGCACCCTATAAATAGATGTAAACATACATATATATCACTATGTATACGTATATGTGACAGATACACATGAAAAGTTTAAGGGATGAGAGAGAAATGACCGCACCCAAAACCCAGTCTTACGCATTATAAAGAGTTAATAGGGATATCAAAGGTTCAGTCTGAAAATGACTTGAGTTTAAATTGTGGTACATTCCACATATGGTTCTTGTCATAAAAGTGAAATTCAGTGAAGCCTTTTATAGTTAGTATGGTCAAGGGTGTACTTTATGTCTCTCTCTCTCAGTCCCTTATTTATAACAGGCAATGCATAGTACTGTAATTACATAGTTTTCAAAGAAAATCAAAACAACAGAATCAAAGAGAATGAATGAACATTCAAGCAATCGCGAAAGAAAAAATTTGTGTAAAAGGACTGTAGGAAAGTCAAGTGGATAGAACCGATCTCACTAGTTTCATTACCAAACTTTAAGTATTAAGTATTATCATTTGCTACTTCTAAAAGGAAAAAAAAAGAAAGAAAAAGTTATGATTGATGTGTACTAGAAACAACACTGGCCAGTAAGCAAGACTTCTGGTAATCCACTTTGTCCTACAGTATGTCTTTTGACTGTTCTGAAGGTAAACAGCTGAGGAAAAAGAGGGAAAAGGAAACAAGGCCTTACCATTTATCAAAATAAACAACACAATTACAACTTAAACGTGAATATAAATCACACTATGTAACATATAAGGTAAAATAATAATTTGACAGTACAGTTGACAGTTGGGGGCAGAAAAACCTGTTGCAGTAGCATCATGAATAGATGAAAATAATTCCAGTACTGGTGTGAAAACCTACTGTTTGTGTTCCCTGTCTCCGAACTCTGAGATATAACACTTTTAAGCCCCTGCAAGTGCCTCTGTGGCCTGATTTCCTAGTAAGATAAGGAGAGCAGGAGAGAACAAGCTGGTCCCTAAAGCTAAAAAACATGGACTGATAATGAAATCCAGGATACTGCTCTATAATTGATACAGCAATTCAGTTCTGACTTATAATTCCATCTGTCTTAAACAGGAGTCTGAGCCATCACACTTACAAGCCAATCCATTCACTTCACCATTTTGTGGGTTGATCCAGCAGAAATTAGATCCCCCTTTCAACTCAGTAATTCATTCCAATTTACAGCTGACCTCCCTATGCAAAACTAAGATGTTTTCATATCTAAACTTTGTTTCCGCTATCATCTCTTTGGTCCTGCTTATATAGTTAAGAATGAAATAAAGTTATTCCAGAAAAAAATGATATTTTTTTGCAAACAAGTACTATATATTCATTGCATCCAACATGTAAGAACATGAAATAATTGCATCCAACATGTAAGAACATGAAATAAACGAAATTACTGAAGCCTGACTGTTACAGCCACACCACATGAATTTGCATAGAGGCTCACAAAATTGGCAATGTGTGATGATTATCATCAGTCCTGTGTAGAATTATCACAGTACTATTGGCAACACCCTGGTCAGAGAATGTTATATATTGTGCATGCTTCATATGTTATAACGACATCGAAGTGTGGATGTACCTACAAGCTGGTCTGTATGCATTAGTTACATTCAAACTTCTACGTAATATACGCATATTTCCGCTAACCCTGATGACATCTCTCAACATCGAACCTTTGCCACGTCAAATCTTCCATCTCTCAACATTAGAACTTGCCTGGTTTTACTGCAGAGGGGTTAGACTTAACTTAAAGCAAGCCAAGCATCCCCAAACATCCTCTCTACTTCCCTTCCTCATCCATGTATTGATCTCTCCTACTTAGCATTTCTTTACTCATTCATAGAGCAATAACAGGACTTCTGGTGTGAAAAAAAATAAAATAAAAAAATACGGGTTTTCTGTGCTTTTACACTCCATTTACAACAGTTTGGCCAATGCATGCTACAAAAGACACAATACTCTGCAAAAAAAAAAAAAGAAAAGAAAAGAAAAAAATAACATATTTAAAAAAAAAAAAAAAAAAAAAAAAATTATATATATATATATATATATATATATATATATATATATATATATATATATATCCATTTCAATATCTGTAATTTTTGAAAATGCATGTACTGGTGTATGGTAATAAATATTAAGATGAGTGAACATTATCTTAAAAAAAATGGCAAAAAGAAATATGAAAGGGCACATGATCTGTTTGATTTAACTTATTGAAAACCTTATTGAACTACAGTCTGAGCAGTAGGCTTCATATGTGTCAGACTGCATTCACTATACTTTTCTATGAATATAGATAGTCTTTTGGTACTAAATTACTTTTGACATGCTTAAACAGGTTAATCTTTGTGTGTGCGTGCATGTTATAATGCTTCCACATGCACACTTAGCGTTTCGCTCTGATATCTCTCTAGTTGTTGCACATTTCTTTGGCATTTTTTGGAAAGACTTTCTCTCACACCTCTCAACAGAATCACATACACACTCATTCATGCACAATGATCACTATAATTTCTCAACACCCACTTCATTTCATTTCTCAGTGGTATGGAAACTGCCTGCTGTCAATCTTCTGAAAGAACAGTTGAGAAGAGAGATGAGATAGAGCAGGAACATTCAGGCAGCATTAGTCAATCAGCGAATCCCCGAAAAGCAAGTCTCAAGTCCAGCACATACAGTGATCTGAGGACAAAAAGGACAGATGATAGAGACTGAGTTGCTATACTTACAAAAAACAGAATGGCACTATATAAAAATAAAGATTACAGTATTTTATTTAGTATGTAGTCGTACCTTGTAACAGCAAGTTGTGATGTTTCTCAGTTGAAATGGCCACCCTGAAGTGAATATTTAGCAAGAGCTTCTTGCAACTTATAATGGTCCTCCTCAACAGCCTGGGAACGAACAGAACACCAGAGATACATATTAGTAAGAACACCTCTCTCAGCTTCCCCTCACTCGGATGGAGCCCTATTACTTCTCTCTTCCTCTTCAAGAACTGAAGAACTGACCGTTTGGTTTCACAAATGCAATTGATTCCTCCTCACCTGCAGTCTCTTCAGTTGCTCCTCGAGAGCCTGCAGTCTCCTCTGCACCTCCTCCATGCGTTCCTGAGAAAGTACAAGAGGAGCGCTGATCCCTCTTTCCCCTTCTCCTTTATTCCCTCCATCTCCCCCACCCTCTTCTCCTTCAGTTCTTCCTTCTGTGCTGGATTCCTCCACTGAGAGGGGAAAAAAGGCATCAGGAATTTCAAAATGTGTGTGTGTGTGTGTGTGTGTGTGTGTGTGTGTGTGTGTGTGTGTGTGTGTGTGTGTGTGTGTGTGTGTGTGTGTGTGTGTGTGTGTGTGTGTGTGTGTGTGTGTGTGTGTATATATATATATATATATATATATATATATATATATATATATATATATACACATACATATACACATACATATACATACATACATACATACATACTTCTAAAGCATTTAATTCAACATTTACGAATACATTATTAAAATCAAAGTTGTGTCTGTAATATTATTCAATGGGCATGGGCTAACATGAACAAACAATGACCAGTTGTATTTGTATTAATTAAAGTTAAGATGAATAAATACTGTTACAAATCTATTGCTCATTGTTAGTTAGTGCATTAACTAATGTTAACTAATGGGACCTTATTATATGCGTATGTCTATGTATATATACTTAAATACATCTATAAGATTACTGTAATTTATAAACATTATACACACATGATAATAATCTTATACAGCAACATTTTTTACTAGGATTTATCACAGACCTGAATGAGGTTTGGTTAGGAGGGATCACAGCTGTACTTGATGATTAAGTGTGAGGCTGAACCTCTTCAGCTTAAAACCTAAAGCAATATGTGTGCAGTACCTGACGAATGAACTCCATCTGCATCCTGGCTTTCAGGTGCGATCCCTCCATTTTCCCCAAGAGTCTGAGAATCATCTGACAGGCTAATACTCCCAACCAATAGCCTCTTCAAAGACATGACTGCGAGAGGTATACAAGCACGAAGATTAAGCATGGAATAAAATTGTAGGGGTGCAATGCAGTCTGTTAGAATTGTAGAAAATTTCACAAATGCTGACCTTCGTCCAAAGCACCATTAGCGGACTTCTCTGGAGGGGTGTGGCTGTGGGTGAGCAGGTCAAAGCCATGGGCAGCTAGGTAGTCTATGAGTGGAGGATCAGTTTCTCTACCCTTTTCATCAGTAAGAGTGTCTTTAAATCGCCCTATGGTGAAATAAAGCACACAGTCACAATAAAATACCATGGATAGGCTTAATATCCAAGTTTCCAAGAGCCAAAAATCTCACCAATACTGCGATTTTTCAACAGGTCTCCTCCATTCTCAGTGGGGCTAAGAGGAGGAATAAAACTGGAGAAGAGAAATGGAAAGAGCTTTGATGACTGAAGTTGGCTTAGAGTAGGCTAGTGGTGGAACGCCAATCTAAAAGGATGCTTGTATTCTTTTATGGGGCCTTGCCATTTGCCAAAAAAAAAACCCATCCAACAACAACAACAACAGCAAACACACTCACGAGTTATATGCAGGTCCGATGGAGCTGCTGGGCGTGCTGCCACCTCTATTTCTTTCCAGCGGTTTCCCAACCTTCTTTTTCAACTCTTCAACCGTATTTTTGATCGCCTCTGTCCAACTGGAGCATTAAACAGACTGTGAGTGTCAGATCAAATTATATGCTTTGGATCTCAATTTATCAAAAGCAAAATTTCATATAACCTGCTTGTCAGTCATTCATGTAAAAGTGGCTTTATATGGTTCACATACTCACTTTTTCCTCTCCCCTACGGTCTGAGCCACTAGTTCATAGATCTGTGCTCCGCTCTCCCAGGTGAAGATGACGTAGAGGGCCTTCGGGTCTGATGGAAAGAACGAAAGTAACTGCATATCAAACTTAAGTTCTTCAGAATACAACAAACTTGGAAGAATTGCCTTGTATTTTGAGGCTTAAAAAGGATCTATTACTAACATATGGTGAGAAATGGATGGAGTCCTATAATGTACAAAATATTAAATGACAGTGTGTATGTAAAACTATACTTAGCACAAAAACAGAATGTATACCCCTTGTTCTATTTATTTGTTTTATATTTTCCCTGTATTTCCATAATAGTCTTGTTACAACCCTCTAAGTCTATCTTTACTGTATGTTTTGTTTGAGGGAAGTGTTTAGTGTGTATTCTGTCCAGGAAGGCTGATTCCTGCAGACACATTATTACTACACCTTGATGGTCAGCTGACACCTACAGTCCTATAAAAAAATCTTGTCACTTCTCTTGTCAGCATTGTTGCTCGCTTGCTGTGTTTGATTTAATCTCTATCACATTAGCTTGTATTTGTAGTGTATTAACGTTTTTGAGTGATTTGAGAGTGTTTCATGTGATTGCTTGAGAGTTTGCTTGAAAGATACTTTGTGATTGACTAGTTCAGACATTTGACATGTGAAACAACAGTTTATCAACTTTGATTTTGGCATTGCTCTTTCTGATTTGTTAGCTTGCCTTTGTAAGTATCCCAGGTGTATATGATGATATTATTTATATATATATGTATATATATAATTAGTAGGGAGTCTGATGCTATTTGTTTTTTATTTATTGTTTATGCTTAAAGAGTCAGGTAAGTTAATTTTCTTTTCTTTTTTTCTGAATTAGGTTTAGTTAGAGAGAAATACTGTTTAGCTTTTCTGTTTGATATTTTGGCCTTGTCGGTTCCTAAATTTAAAATCCATTTTCATTGCCATTAAAGCATTCAATTATTTAAAAAAAATCTTTATTGTTTCAATCTAAAGTCTTTTTACTTTTCATGTTGCGTCCTTTACCCTAGGCAGGGCATAACAACTATATAAAACATTTTCTTGAAAATCAATAATAAAAATTAGGTCAAAAAAAAAAGAAAAAGAAAGAAAACAACAAGCTAACTCACTGAAACTCATTAAAAACGCTCACTCACCAGTGGCCACGTCTCTGAGAAAAACAGACTCCAGTTTGATGATTGGACTCAGCATCAGTTTGCCTTCTTGAGCAGCGATGTTGCTTTTGCTCTGACATTTCAAAACCATCTTATCATCCTGCTTCTGAAGCAAGACCAGCAGGTCTGACAGCAACACACAGTGCACATCTGCAAAGACACAAAAAATAGAGTGAGTAACAGGCCTGGTTCTTGATTACAGACTGATGACACTGAAAACCATCAAATTTGTCAATCTGCAAGATTACCGATCGCTTTCTCCTTGGTCACCCTCCATGTCAGAGATCCTTCATACAGCATCTTTCTGCTGGTCAGATCAATGTTCTGATGAATAGAGAAAAGAGTGGATATCATACCAGTCTGAGAGTGCCTTCATTAGTAACGGAACTGATACATACGTCAAGATATTTCTCACCTTGTACTCACTGTAGAGGTCATTACTGGGTTTCAATCCTGAGGTGTCTAGTCGGCGCTGGTAGTCTTTCAAAATCTGAGTTTAAAGAAGAGTGGAAATTTAGGAGAAAAAGAGTTGAGGGAGGTGGTGTGGAAAATGCATATTAGAAATTATGAATCAAGCTTAAACTATCCATATAGGGTGGGCGATATGACTTGACATTTTTTATCACAGTATGAGCAATTTTATATCACACTAAATACATACATAACAACATGCTGGAATGTAGTAATGCTACAGGCAATGCCAAACCACACAGTCTTAGTAGACCCTGTTTTTTTAAAAGAACTTGAACTGAATGTTCTAACCAGCAGGTTCTCCATGAGTTTGACTTCTTCATTGACGTGGTTAAGGACCTTGCGGCAGGATTCAGCAGCTTGGTTAATGTTCTCTTTTTCTGCTTCATCCACTGTAAGAAATTGACACTGGCTATAAACTTTGCATTTTTTTGTCTAATATATTGCAGTATTGTTAGTGTTGTCTAACAGTAATTATATAATCAGATATGCTGATTAAGCAATCAAATTAAGGATAATTAATTGCATATACTGTCAATTGCTGAGAAAAATCCCAAAAGACAAGATTTTAAGACATTACAATATTGGAGGCAGCACTATTTGCACAAAAGGTTTACTATAAATAAAGTATGAATAGAAATGAAACACACACCTGTGTCCTTTGCAATATTGGCCAGCAGAAGAGGGTACTTGGTTAGTCTTTGCATCTCTATGGGAATGATATCCTTCAGCTGTAGCCTCCGACACTGTGGCTTACTCTCTGCGTCCTACAACACAAACACAAAAGATTCCATTTCCCAAAAGACTTTCTGAGATAGAATAGAATAAAACAGAATTTCCCATTTTTCCATCCAAAGTTGCACATTTAACTTATGCACAAAATTGGAATTTCACATAAAACATTTGCGATTAATGCGAGCACCGTTTGCATCCAGTGAGCAGAGGAGAACAAAATGATCACTTCCTGATAAACTGCAGCTAAATATCACTAAGAAAAATGGAAGTTCCTGCAGTAGGAGAAGCCACTGTATTTAAACATTTCGTATATAATAAATTACTTGCGACCTCAGAGTGCACAGACGAAACGCAATAAAGTTATCTTGCTTTCGGAGGCGGATGCCTGCTGTTTGGGAACACAGCCGTGTAAGACAGTTCTGGCAGGTAATTATACCGGATCACTTTGACGAGGGACTTTGGGCAGGCATTTCAGAATGACTAGAACAACATTTCAGATGCTGTGCAATGAGATTGTTCAGCTGGTTAGTCTAGTTATGCTGTCCCATTGCAAAGTCATAATGTTTTTTTTTTATGCACATTGAGGAATTTATTCTGTAAATGTGTTTCCATCGCAGTTTATGTGCATGTCCTCTTATCGGATAAAAAGTTTATCTGACTCAATTGAGCACATGTGCATTTTTTAGAATTGATGTGCATTTTGGCATTTCCATCCAGTGTTTTTTTATGTGAATGATGAAAATGTGCATTAAAAATAGGTGGATGGAAACGTAGCTAATGACTACAAGATGCCAAGTCTCCAGAAAAAGTCAAGTTAACACTTTTACCCATGACAATCCATTTGTGTCTGTCGACTACTAGCAATAACAAGGACAACAGTGTTTTAAGTGTAAACGTACCAGTATGAAAAGATTAAAACGGGGGTCCTTCTTCTGTCTGCTCTTTATCAGCTCCAGAGCCCAGGACTGGTAGCTACAGAAGCGTGCGGTAAGCTTCTGAAACCATTCTCCTTCTGATCCGCTGAACTACAGAGATAAAGACATGTCTGCTTGTATAACAGCAAATATACATTCAAGCATTCAAGATGAATTCTGAATGACCCAGTGTTAAAAAAACAAGGAAAAACTAGTGTTTGGCACACTCTAAGCCACTTACCCTGTTGAGAAGTGGCGTGCTTATGATTTTGACAATGTAATCATCTTCCTCGCGCAGTTTTTTCAGGTTCTCATAAAAAGCATCTAAAAAAAAAGAATGAATTTTAGCTATATCAAGTCTGTTGTGACTATTTATGTACGACTTGAATGGCAATCAAAATATTTTATAACCATGCAGATTTCAGTGTATTAATGCATTTGAGGTAGTTACGTACAGTGCATCTCTATGATCTCATCCAGGCTGGGGAAGATGGTGGCCAGCTCAGTTACGCTCATAATCTCTTCCCTCTCCAGTGGTCGAGAAAACACAGTTTGCAATACGCTCAGCATACGAACATGAGCGTGCTCTGTCGCAAACAGCTCTGAGAGACACAGAAAGAAAAAAATTTTCATCATTGCACCTTGCTACATAGCAGATCCAACAAAACATTAAGGCATTTTTATCATTTTTTTCAATGTTCTTGCATTTATTACCATTGATGACTTCTTGTCTTTTGATTTCCTTCTTGCTCAGTTTTTTCAGGTTCTCACTGGGGGCAAGTTCCCTCCAGTTGGGCGGGTCCTGCTCGAGCTCTAGGAGGCGGGGCTCCATTTCCTCCTGCTGTGGGAAGGGGCCAAAAGCAGGACCAGTGAAGGGGCCATCGGTCAACATTCCACCTTCCACACTGTGAGAGACAAATAAAGGGAACAAAGTGAAAAGGGATACATGCATTTTAAGCAATGTGAAAATAGTTAAAGGGTTAGTTCACCCAAAAATTAACATTCTGTCATTAATTACTCACCCTCACGTCGTTCCAAAACCGTAAGACTTTCGTTCATCTTCGGAACACAAATGAAGATCTTTTTAATAAAATCTGAAAGATTTCATTCCCTTCATTGACAGCTACGCAACTACCACTTTGACACCTCAAAAAGTTCATGAAGAGATCGCAAAAACTAATCCACAAGAATTGAGCGGTTTAGTCCAAATTTTCTGAAGAGACTTGATTGCTTTATGTGATGAACAGATTGAATTTAGTCTTTTATTCACATTTAAACATTGATCAGCGAACATAAACAGAAGCTCAACCAAACCAAACAATCAAACGTGCTGCGTAACACACGAGAATGAACCTCATTGGTTGCTGCGTAACACACGAGAATGAACCTCATTGGTTCTCGCACGTCAAGCGAACATGCTTGAGCTTCCGTTTATCACAACTGATGTGTGAGTTGTTGAATGTTTATATGTGAATAAAAGCCTAAATTCAATCTGTTCATCATATAAAGTGATCGAGTCTCTTCAGAAAATTTGGACTATACTGCTCAATTAATATGGATTAGTTTTACAATCTCTTTATGAACTTTTTGCAGCGTCAAAGCGGTAGTTGCGTAGATGTCAACGGAGGGACAGAAATTTCTCAGATTTCTTTAAAAAGATCTTCATTTGTGTTGACATGAGAGCGAGTAAAATAATGACAGAATTTTCATTTTTGGGTGAACTATCCATTTAAGGTAGCCTGGGAAAACCCAGACAACTTCCAGCAAATTCAGATTTGCTCGAGAAGTAGTCTGGCAAAGAGCTCATTCAAGCCCATTTCCATGGCCTAGAAATCGCGGCACCAATCAGAAACGTTGAGGCGGGCTTTACACAATGACGATCGCTCTGATTGGTTTTAGGTCTATCCAATTGCGCCCAGAGGCATTTGAGCGACGTCCGTTCAACTTTTAAATGCATTATTATATTCAAATTGCAAACACATGAGGACAGTCTCCATGAAAGACCCACTGGCAGATGAACGTGCTACTACATTTCTCTCCGAAACGGTAGGAAATTAAATTAGATAAAGATGACGAAGTAGTATGTCCCAAAGCTTGCCTACTTTTTTGCTACACATTCAAAAGTAAATACCTTTTCTTCACAAAAAGAGTACATACTTTTATGGCGTAGTGTAACTTAGGTGAATTGGCATGCAGCATATGGCTTTACACGATGACGATCGCTCTGATTGGTTTTAGGTCTATCCAACTGCGCCCAGAGGCATTTGAGCGACGTCCGTTGGTGACGCCCCTTTGGAAATGATTTGTCTATGGAGCTTTGCCAGACCATAACTCAGTTACTACTGAGAATGGTCTGGTTTTAACCAGGCTACATTTAAGGTAGTGATGATCACAAACTCTGAACTCAGTATGAGTTACTGAGAAGCCTTTTGTGCTGCTGTCTCCTGTGGATGGTGTGTATATGAGTGTGCGTGACAATTAGTCTTTGCCTTACGGGACTGAATGCTGTGGGGAGGGTGAGAGGGGATGGGAAGTGGAAGTTGACTGCAGGTCCACGTCGCTACGGGAGCGAGACTGCTTGGCCCGGGTAGAGCCACCACGGCGAGAGTGACGGCGCTCCACACAAAGGCTCTCACTGCGCCGCACATTCCTGAACACCCAAGAGAGGGTGGGAGGTTGAAGAGAAGAAGAGGATGAGGAAGGAAAGGAAAGGAAAGGAAATAAAGGAAAAAAAGAAAAAAGGAAAAGGTAGAGAAGCAAAAGGAAATAGAAGGGAAGCAATCAATAGGTAAGTAAAAAGAAAATGAAAGAAAAGGAAAAGAAAGAGGAGGGTGAAAGGAAAGGAAACAGGAAGACAAAGATATAGGAAAGGAATAGAAAGGGAAAGCAAAGGAAAAGAAATGGAAATGGAAGAGGAAAGAAGTGAAAATAGAAACCAAAAGAAAGGGAAAAATGGGAAGGAGAAGGAAAGAAAAGAAAAGGAAAAGAAAAGAAAGAAAAGAGAGGAAGAAAAGAAAGGTACAGAAAGGGAAAAGTAAGATGTAAGGGAACAGGAATGAACGAGGAGGATAAAAAGACAAGAAAAGGAAAATGAAGAATAAGGGGGGGGGGGGGGATAGGAAAATAAAGGAAATTGAAGGGTTGAAGAGTGGAAAGGGAAGGGGTAATGAAGTCGCAGAAATGTTTTAGTGCATGGAAATGTTTAAAAAAAACAAACAGTGGAAGGGACAGACAGATGTCAGTGAGGTTAGACACCACAGATCAAAGGTAACATGAATAGATGATAGAAGTAGAAAATGTAAAAATTATGAAGTGAGAAACAGAGAGTGAAATGTGAAGACAACTGATGTTAAAACCACTATACTATATAACATGTTATTAACTAGTTCATCAAGGAGATTCATTCAACCCTATAATCCACATTAGAAAAACATCTCCATTTCTTTCTAAAAGTATCATATACACCATCGCAATGCATTTGAACACCTAAAACACTAATTGGCAAGTAACTGGGTTCCACTTGTGCAAAGCAATCCAAAAAAGCAGATACTTCTGCCCTGAATCCCTACAGCCCAGAAACCAGAGTAGAACCATACTTAGCCATGCAGTGAGTGTCTGTGTGAGTCTGTATGTGAATCTAAAGCATAAAAAACCATGCCACTCATTTTCCAAAATTTCTACGATATGAATTATATCACATAATGTGATCTGTGTTTGGTAAGAGCATGTGTGGATCAGTAGCAGCTTGAGGCTGGCAGAAAATCCCAGAGACATTCGCGCAGACCCACCTTGTCTTCCTTCTGTAAAAACATAGGACAACGAACAGTTAACAGCATACCTGACAACAAACCGTTTATCAACAACATACACCAAACCAAAACTTCCGACTATAAACCAACTAACCTCGAAGAAAATCGAATCTGAAGGCCAACAACAAAGCGAGACAACAACAGACAACAGCAACAAACAATGCTTCCACATGAAGGACAGTTGCACGAGCAAAATAAAAATGCACAGCTAATTCAGTTATGCTAGTTTTATGCCATATACTATAAACAATAAGTAAAGCAGCTACATTTAAGTTTAAAATCTGATGACCTGAAGGTTCAAATCCCTCAAGTAACTATCGCCTTTGTACCATAGCGCATAACATCAGGTTGCTCCTGCTAAATTTTCCCTGTCAAACGTGCACCATAAGTCACTTCGGATGACAGCTTCTGCTAAATAACAACCTTCTAACTACAGAACCAAAAACATAACTCTCCAAATAGTTGAGTGGTCGTAATATTTACCCAAATCTCACAATCTGCTTATTTTGATAGCTTTGTGCCTTGGCGCGACATTGCAGGACACAGCGTTGGATGGCTGCGAAGGAAGACTGCGGGATGCTCACAAAAACTGAAAGCTTACAAAAATGACTCACATAGCAGTACATCATGTGGGACGAGGAAGAAACAGACAACAAGAAACAAAAAAAAAAATGAGGCAACAAAATGCAGAGAAAAAAGTGAGGAGTGGGAAAAAAGGGTGTTAGGATAAGAGGGGAAAGGGAGGGAGGTGGTATGCACAGTAAGGGATCATCTTGGTCTTTGCTGTCCACAAGGAGGGTAGCGTATATTGCGGGCAGCAGCAGGAGCAGTAGCACAGGAGGGACACAGCACGCTCCCCAGGACAAAGCAGACAGGGAGTTTTACCACTCTCCCTTTATTATACAGTGGAAGGTAAAACTGTAACTAATTCTGCACAGTTATAAAAGTATGCTAACAGTTTGTTTAGTTATTTCATTGTGAGTTTTGCATTTTTTATGTGTTGTCTCTATATATTCTCCTCATTCTTTTTCCAGCTTTCTTACCTGCCACTTTCCTGACTATCCTCTGGAGGGATGTCAATGCCAGAGAGAGGTTCACAGATGGTGAGACCCCCACCAATGCTGACAGGAGATGCATCACCCCCCTCTGAGACTGGTTTGGGGTCTGACCGGTTGTTATTGACACCTATACGAGGAAAGAGACATCATTTCTGCACATGAAACACTAGGGGGTCATTCAATATTAACGCCAGTTTTTTTGTTTTTTTTTACCTTATCGTTAACTAAAACTATTAACATTTTTAACATGTTTGATATGTTAAAAGATGAAATAATATAAAATATAAATATTAAGACGAAAATCTTACAACTAAACGGAAATTAGAAATGTGGCCTTGGCGGCTAACTGAAGCAAACTGGAAAAAAACAAACTAAAACAAACTAAAAATAAAACCTAAATAGTAATATAAAAATAATATAAAACAGACAAAAGCACATAACAAAATGACCAAAAATGTACTTAAATTTAAAATTAGTGCTATCAATCGATTAAAAAATTAACTAGATTAAAATAAAATAAAAAAAATTATATAAAAAAATAAAAAAGATCAATCGCAATTAAAAACACTTATGTTTTATACTTTTTTTATACATTTCATAATGTAATAATTTCACAGTTAATCTCCAAATTAAATTAAACAAAATAAAGACAGTATATTTTAAATACTTGTTAAATGGCATCTTTTTATGAATGAAGGCCAGTATCACCGATACTAATGCAGGTACTGATGTCTCAATGAAAATCATTTTAAACATTAATAATTATAGCCATTCAACATTACAGTGTAATTGAATGAAAGCTATCAAATTTTTTTAAAACATTTATTAGGCTTCATAAAATAACAACCTCACATAAACCCATAATAAATGTCATATTTACCTGTTCCCCTTCATACCTGTCTAACAGGTAGGAAATATACAGAAATTGAATAAAGTTATCAAACAGTCTGCACTGCATAAATTATAAATTAAATATAGATTAATCCTTATTAAAGCTACAAATGTTCTTTAGTCAAGAGCAGTGAGTGATTTTCTCTGTCACCTTTGTTCTTTGATTAACATTAATGAGACAGCTTTAGTGGCTGTTGAATTTAGTTCAAGCGCGAAGGAGAACTCGATTCTGGCGCGCTGTCTGTGCACACGATACTGGTGCGTTTCTTTCTGTGCATTGTGTGTGTGTGTGTGTCACAAAGACAGGATGTTCATAAACAGCGCGTTCTCTCTTGACTTGTCACGCTTGAATGGTTTAACGGCATTTGCATGAATAAAAGCGTGATCATACAATGTACCGCTAGCCAAAGGATGGCGAAAAAAAATGTAAATGTAATTGCATGCGTTAACGTTGACAGCACTAAATAAAATATTAAAAAATAAAATAAAATGAATATACTATAATAATAATTTTAATTATAATATACTTATTATGTAGTAGTAGTAATCGCACGATGCAGGAGAATCCAAACAAACACTTCTTTATTAAATCCAAAAAGGAACATACAGGAGATCGCCGGAGCAAACTAACACACAACCACATAAAAACATAGACGATACCGAACAATGAAACAAAGGAAACTGAGGGCTTAAATACACAGGGGAGTAATCAAAGTAAAACAGAATAGGTGCAGGAACTAATTAACTACCAGGGAGACTAATAATGACCAGAAACACAGGCAAAACAGGAACAGGGAAAACAGAACCAAAACAGACATAAAACTACACGTTACAATACTATAATAGTATATAAATATTACTAAACTAACACTGAATTGCACATACTAATATCCTTTATTTGTACATTTTGATTACTTTTGCCAGCATCTAATGCTCACTAAATGTTTAGAAAATAATCTAAAGGGGCTACATATAAGAATTTTCATGTATCAATCGCTTATTTATTGCCAGTGTTTGAACAGCTTGTAATGAAACCTTCCCGAATGTCCTAGGTTGTCTATAAAGCCTGTAGACTGATTTTTATGTAAAGGACTCTTTGCCGAGAAAGTTAAAAGGATGTGGCGTTTACGTGTGCTCCCTAGAGCAATGACACATGAATTGAATGCTTACAATGTTCAGGATAATGCCGAAAGAGCTATTTTGTACTGTAATGTCAATGTGTTGTACAAAGAAAAGGGATTAATTAAAACTATAGTCTTAATCCTTATCCATCAGTTTGACTAAATCTGAATGAGCTGGAAAACGTCCTTCATTTTCTATTTTCAGACGTCAGAAGAATAACGTAACACTTGGTATTTTAATGTGACATGGTATAACAAGAATATCTATGGCAAGAGCTCTTTTCAATCGCTGCATTCTTTTCCTCCTGTTTGTTTTCTTAGTTCCCTTTTTATTCCGCTGTAACACTATGAAAAAAGACATTTGTGGTCTGTTCTTCCTATTTAACTAATAATATACATCCCTTGAATGATTTACTGGAATGCACTAAGAATCTCTTGTTTTGTCCCCGAATCGTCACATCTCTTTCCAGGCTTGTTTTCACACAAGCTTTAAAATGTAACTGTCTCTCTTTTTTACTTCTAATCCCTATTAGTAGTGTTTACTGAAATGTTTCTAAAGCAGTTAAATACAATATTTGTTATCTGTTAAAATGACGGAAATCACTTTGAAATAATATCACTTAGTGTTCCAATTATTGGTTATCAGTTACCAATTATCAGCTGTTCCAATGTATCCTATTTTTGATATTTAACATTTCTGTAATATTGCTGGGGAAATAATTTTGAGATTATTCATGGTTTGTTGTAGTAATTTGTTAATGATTTTACACTTTTAAATGTCCTTTTAATGTTCAATGGTTGAGCAGAATAATATCATCTCATTATACCCAATTTTTGAAAATGTGTATTATTGTGTTCAAAGAGCAAAACTTTCCTTGATTGTTTACGGTTTAACAGAAGTTAATCCCATAATTGTGCAAAGTGTCATGGGGTGTAGGAAAAAGGTGAATAGGTGAAAATGTACTTCATAGTCAAACTATCATAACAGTGCAATTGTAATAACCTCATCTGTTGATATAATGCAGACGCAGAGCTGGTGCAAACATATCCACATCGCTATGATCAGATGCTTTCTTAACTGCTACTTTCTTACTGCTGTCATCTTTGTTGTGCGTTTATTTTGTTATTGAGAGGAAAGCACACAGAATATATTTACATATTCATCTAAACATGCTGTCAGCAGCATGGATGGCGTTTGGGATGTTTTTTAACAGTATTTCACTGCAAAGGTATTTCCAACTTTTCTTTTTTCTAAGAGAAGAATGAGAAAGAAAAAAATAAATATAAATGTATATATATACTCGAGTATATGGGGCCATGAATCCCGTTCAGTCATTTGTACATCACATGTGCATGAGTGCAAGCACAAGCAAAAAGTTGCTGGATGCAGTTCACTTAACGACCACCGGTGTCACCAAAGCACCTAAACTTACATTTTGAATTCTACATATAGCCCCTTTAATAACACACAATCTTACAACAGATCTCAAAACAAAATTATACATTATAATTATACTGTAAATTATAATGCTTATAAATTTGAATGTAGCATTTAAAATGTTTTTAGTTTGTGTTTTTTATTTTTTTATTTAGACAAAATAGTATAGAATATGAAAATAATTAAAGGTAAGGTAGGCAATTTGTTTTATAAACACTTTGTTATACTGGTTGAAACTCTCTTCACATCATGATAGCAATCAATAATAATAAAAAAGTGGTCTAAATATTAAAACGTACATATCTACGCATGTTCCATCTAGTGTGGAAGTCTCAGGACCAAAAAATTTGCCCAATCATTCGGTCCGAATGCAATGATTCAATGTCTTACCTGCCTGTCAACATATGTATTTCCATACCTCTGAACACCCTGTTCACGCCGACAGTACAAGTCATCAGCGCGTTCCGTAAGGCTATGCAGAGTAGTATGCACAGTTACTGAGTACCACAAACAAACAGCAGCCGACTTTTACAGTTCCTCCTGAACCAAAACAATGAGCTTATGCTGCGTTCACGCCATGTAGTAACCGTTATTACAATATGGAAACCTGTGATGTTCTACTCTGAGCTGTTGTCGGACTTATGTGTGTCTATGTCAACACTATCAACACTGAAATTAATCTGCAGCAGTCAGGTGGTAAATAAGAGCTCTGTAAGTTGTTTATGTTCATTATTATTGTAATGTTATGTGCTTTGAGACATGAGGTTATTTAACACCGTCTCTCGTGACGCTTTGCAGAATCTGTTGTGTGCGTTCATGTGTTTTGAAGGAGGCGTGGCTTTGGAGACGCTCTGAAGGGAAGGTGGGATCTCATGCTTTCAAAGCTAACTTTCAATTGCTAGTCTCTCCACAATTGCCTAGCCTACCTTTAACAGCTTACCTGTATCAGCCACACTTTTAATACCTGTGCATCAATGAAAAAGTATGGTGGCAGCATAGATTTGTATGAATTGTTTTCATATACCTTTATATTCCCAGATGACTCAAACATACCATGTTTGTTGATTTCCCAGATGTCCAATGTGCATATATCAAAAACATGCACGAGACATTTTCTGATCCTCACCTGTGTCACTTTGAGAGTCGGGGCTGGGAGTCACACTGACGCTGCAGATGGCCGACTCTTCACTGCTCTCCGAGCCATGGGTGCTACCTGACCCTGCCACACCAGCTTTTCGCCCTGGAGTGGTGTTGCCATCACTTATGGACGTTCGATGAGGAGTGACAACTGGTTTGACTGGCTTTACTAGACCAAGAGAAAGTGAGAGAAAGAAATGAGAGCAGCACATTAATCATGTGTGATTATAAACTATTATTAAACATGGACATGATCATTGTGTGGTTCTAACAAGAAAACATGACAACTAGATGAAGGGGAAGGGGGCAATCTGGAGTTTGATCCAACAGTATTAGTCATTCATTGGGAAAAGCGGTTTCCAGGGTCCGCCAAGCCCAAAAATCACAAAAAGAGTAGGAAAGAAATCAAAAGGAGAAACCAAACACAGACAAACATCACACATGAAAACAAAGTATAATCTATTGATGAATACATCACCCTTAGTATATTGTAATGGTAGGATCATGAAAAGATTTGTAAGCAAGCATTAAAGTGCCCCTATTATGCTTTTTCGAATATTGCCTTTCATGTAGCCAGTGTGTAATATAGCTGTCTGTAAATGTAAACGGTCTGCAAAGTCGAAAGTGCACGATAAATAAAGTTATTGTCTCCCAAAAGAAAGAATTGAAGATGTAAAGAGTCAGTGGTTGAAATTACCACAGCAGTATAACCTTTTGACGATTGCTTCTCAAATCTCTGTGAGGTCTAAATGGGATTTACAAAACACTTATCCATTAAAGATGGGACAGTACCCACTTTATTTGGACCAAATTGCTCCTCAGAATCACAAACTGTAAGTATGATTGATTAACTAGTTCTTTCATAGATGTTTCATCATCTGCCTCGCGTTTGGACTGATATGGTAAAATCAACCCCATCTTTACTGTCCTTACAGTGTGAAAATCGCTGAGCTTTAGAAAGCCTACGTAGCTGAAATTCAGTTAAGGTAATGGACGTTTCGTTTCAGATACACGCTGTAGACCAATCACAACAGACTGTGCCATCTGGCCAATCAGAGCAGAGAAGGCTCGCGGAAAGGAGGGATTTAGAGAGACTGAATCTTCGGATGAGTCGTTTGAGAATCACTGAAAAATGTGGTGATGTGCAATGTATATTATGAGAAAAATAAAGTGTTTTTTGACCTTTGATGCCTGTTGTTGAAGACCTCCGAAACAAAATTAGGAACCTTTAAAATAGCATAATAGGGGCACTTTAAAGAACACTTTTTTCGATCATAAAGTCATCTCAACCAGAAAACCATATCATATTTGCTACATGGATGGATAAAGAAGTGGAAACTACAGACAAACCCATGTGTTTGAAGTGGAACATGCAAACATGCATTAGATTTGATTAGCAAGGGAATGTACCATCCGAGAATAGAGGATCTACACAAAGAGAACAGACCATAATACCTTCAAAGTCCAATCTAGTTTGCTTACCATCATCTGCAAGAGGAAAACATAGCAACACAAACAAGTTTCTTTAAATTTTACATCAATTTCTGATATTGTAGGTATTTTAATGAATATATGCAGAATGTTTCTCATAATATAAACAACAGAAGTGTCTTGTTTTTGTGTACATTGATTTCAATTATCTTAGCAGATGTCTGAGATGAAATGGGTAATTAGTGTAAATGGCAGAATGGAAATCGATGTGCGCAGTGAAATAATACAGGTTTGGTCAATGAGAGTGTGATGTAAGTAGGGCGTGTGTTCAAAGGAAGGGGAATGAAGGGATTCTGTGTAGTACATACGTAGTTTCCCTAGGTTTCTGGTGGGTTTGCTGGTACCCCATGGCTGTTCAACACAAACAGAAACAATGCAATTAGACATTCGATACAGATAAAACAAATACAGTCGATACAGTTACAAATATAGGAATTTATATTATATTAATGAACTATTGAGTATGTAATCAAACCTTCAACACAGAAGGGACAGAGGGTCGCCATCCTGACTTAGTCTTCTTGTTGTCAAGTGCTCTTGTCTTGACGCCAAGGTGCTTCATATAGAAGGCCACTGCTCCAAAGATGGAGTTACTGAAGGAACATATTTTAAATGTAAATAACATTCAGAAACGAAATTAATTAGGTTAAATAAATAAGTACCAATACAAAAAAAAAACATAAGAAATTACATTTATTGATTATGACTGATTTTATTTGACATGCACAACACAGACCGATGGGACAGATGCACACAGCGGCGCTATGTAGGACGGGTTTGTGTTGATGAGCCGCTAACAAAGAAATCTATTCACATAATGTTCTCTTTCCTAAAATGTAAGCGAGTGTAAATGTCAGCATTATCGTATATGTCTAAAGAATTGAAGTCTGTCAGGTAAAACAAGAACTTATTTATGCAGTTCAACCTGTCTGCTATTTTATTCCTACAATTACTCCTGATCAGAGGCTTCCTTAAATATTTAGTTTATACGTAGAGTTGCGCTTCAACTAAGTTTAATAATGCAAAAACACAAAAGAAGATATTTTAAAGAAGGTTGGTAATTAAACAGTTGCTGGTCCCCATTGACATCCATAGTAATTTTTTTTCCTACTATGGAAGTCAATGGGGTCCATCAGACGTTTGGTTACCGACTTTCTTCAAAATATCTTCTTTTGTGTTTAGCAGAAGAAAGGAAATCATACAGGTTTGGAACAACTTGAGGGAGAGTAAATGATGACAGAATTTTCATTTTTGGGTGAACTATTCCTTTAATGTGTTGTAAGAACCACTTCAACAATGTAATTTTGGCACTATGACACTTATGGTTTGTCACCCTTTATGTTTCAGGTTGGTTTGCAAAATGTTGGTTTTCTAAAAAAACTCAAACCATCTCAGACGTTTTTTCCTGTGATGGCAAAGCTGAGTTTTCAGCAGCCATAACTCCAGTCTTGAGATTCACACATGATCCTTCAGAAAACAAATCTAATATGCTGATTTGGTGCTAAAAAAAATAATTTCTTCTTATCATCAATGTTGAAAACAGTTGTGTTGCTTAATATTTTTGTGGAAACCATAATTTTTTTTTTTTCAGGACTCCTTAATGACTAGAACAATCAAAAGAGCAGCATTTATTTAAAATATTAACAGTAATAGTCAAATATGAATAGTAAGCCGCTGTATGTAGATCAAAGTATTTTCCTCTGACTGTTGCCATATATTGGTGAAGTGCAACTGAAATGATGTGATCAGTGACTTCTCAATGCAACCCCCGTAGCATACTATGAAATTGTCCAAGTACCTCAGGGGGGATCTTTAATTGACATCAAATCCTTTCCATCACTCTAAAAGAGCAGCAGAATCTCCAGTGAAGGGGGAGAAAAAGAAGAGGGAGGGGAAGGAGCGCTGAAAAGGGGACGGACAGAAGTCTGGAGGTGGAGACTGTGCACGTGCATGTCCATTGTCTCATGCACACATGGATTAAGTGACACATCTGTGCATGACTAAATTGACCAATGGCATGACCAACATGACCAACAGCTGCTCTTACGGACACACTATGCGCTAACTTCAACCGTGTTTTTTTTGTTTTTTTTATAAATGCACCAATTATTTTTTTTTTAAATAAACTCAAAACAACCAATTTAACTAAACTGCAAGAAATGACTGATATTTTCATGAAAACATTCCCTCAAAACAATTTTCAGCTGGAGAAAATATGGATTACCTCTACAGAAAAGTGAATATAAACTTTTACAACCACATAAAAGTGACTATATAATAGTTATAGTTAGAAAATGACAAAACTGCAAACCAGTCAAACCATGCAAATGACTACTGAGGAAAAAAAGAAGAAGAAAAAGACAACTCACCCTTTGTCCTTGTCGGCAACAATTGAAGGGCTGCGAAAAGCAAAACAGAAATAATTAGAGGGATATCAAAGGAAAAATGCAGCACAACGCTGGTCAAAAGAGCTCACCGTTTAAAGTTAAGAAACATTTTTTCTTCCTCGTTCTCGACTGGATTTTATCTCTGTTTTAGGACGGTGGAATCTGAAGCGTTCACACTTTCCCTGACCCAAAATGACAGTAACTGTTGTATTGTTTGTAGAAATCAAACTAATGAACATATTCTGTCACTTGCAAATGAAATAAAAAGAAAACTAAAATAAAAAAAAAGATGTAAAAAAATAGTGCTGCATCAAAAATTGCAATCCAGGCAAATTTTTGATATACAAAATTATGCAAAAATAAAAAGTTCAGTGAAACAATCTCTTGCAAAACTAGATGTCTAGAAGTCTGAGCTGGCACTACGATGGCACTCTCCTAAGGCACTGAGACTATCCAACAGCAATGTCCACAAGCAATCTAAGTGCCCCATCCACAGAACTTACTATTTAACTGTGTTTTTGTCTGATGCAACAAGCATGCAAGAACATGGAAATCAGATCCTCGTGTTTTCCTATGATAATATAAAAGGAGGAGTGTGATAAGGAATCCCCAGCGTCTGGCCAATCAAAAACCTTGATCCGCCTCTCAGATTAAAAGTGCAGCCAATAAGAGCCTCTGTAAGTGAGGTCATTACTGTTATACTGACGGAGGAGAATGAATGAGGGATAAAAAAAAATAGAAAAAATGTGCGAGAGGAAGCAGACAGTGTTTGAGAGAACAGAGGATGATTGTGTGAGTGAATATGAAGACTGAATAGCCATACTGAGACTAGACATTAAAATAATCAGTGTGAAGTCTCTGAGGACACATTATGTCTCTAATAATGCCACTGAATGAGTAAGAGACAATGATTTACATGTATTTTTTTCCAGTGCCTTTACAACATCACTTTCCCCTGGTGGATCTGGTATACATTAACTATTCTGTCTCTTTCGGTTCTGCAAACCGGCTTTTGTCCCTTGCAGTGTTTTCCTCCCTCTGCCGGCCTCAAACTTGACCCCTGTCTCATCCCTCTTTCTATATTTCTCTCTGGCAGAGAGCCAGAATGCAGAGACTTCCTGCCAGCGTGGCACTTCTGACACCATCATCTCTATACCACTTCCTCTCTGTTTGCAACAGTTTCTTTTCTCTTTTTTTTCTTTTTTTGGGGCAGAATCAGTTACATGTACAATCAAATGGTGCATTTTTTTTTATAGAAATAAAGGGTGTGACTAGGCAGAGCATTCATACCACATTGCAGGATTCACAATTGCTGAGCAGTAAAATATTTTTTTATTTTTACCAGAGTTGATTGGAGTCTGAATTGAACCTTAGGATATAAAGACTGCAAAATGTATGCAATATAATGTCAGGAAAACACGTCTTTCTGTGTATCTGCACTCAGAGAGCGACTAGTGTGGATTCATGAACAAATGAGAAATGACTCCTAAAAGTTATTTTAATGAGCCACCCAAAAAGATTCACAAATGTTCTCTTTGATTCAATTTGATGAATCCATAACTGACCAGTTACTGAATCATTATCTTACTCTCTAGTCTTTATATTCAGACATGCTTGAAACAAAATGAAGCCAGAAGTGTTTTGTGTCCTTGAGGTTTGTGTAATGATTTTAACTACAAGACACAATAAAAAGCTAAACTATGAATTAAATCTTATACACTACCGCTCAAAAGTTTGGGGTCAGTCTGGGGTTTATTCAGCAAGGACGCAGTTTAAGGTGAACTGTTCCTTTAAGCAAAGAAACTTGGGTGCTTTAATTGGCAGGGATCAAAGGGTCGATGAGTGCAGTAGATTCACATTAAAGGGAAAATGTGGGTTTGTAGGCATTAATATATTACACCCCACGGGTAGTGAGGACCCCCATGCAGGAAGTGAGACAGGAGGAGACTGCTGAGCCTTTCGGCTCTGCTGCACACTCTGCCAATCTGAATTCAGATCATTATTTCTGCACAATAAAAGCCAGCAGGGAAAATCTGGCACTCACTGCACACTGTACAGTAAAAGAACCACAAAGATCCCTCTAATGAAAGGTTTATCCTGTGGACCATGTGTACAATGTAGTCCCGAACTACATATATGAAAACAACAACACTGTACATACATTACCATTTGAAAGTTTGGGGTCACTGAGATTTATTTATTTGAAATGGTAATCATTTGTAACATTATATCGGTCACTTTTGATCCATTTAAATGTGTCATTGCTGAATAAAAGTGTTAAAGTGGTCCTATTATGTCCTTTTACGAAGTCTTGATTTCGTTTTTGGGGTGTACTAGTATGCTTTAATGCTTGATCATTCAAAAAAACACATTATTTTTCACATTATTACAGCACCTCTCTCCCCAGTCTGTCTCGAACGCGCCGTTTAGTTATCGATGATTGGTTAGCTAGCCCTGTGTGTTGTGATTGGCACCGCTTGTAAGCGCATGTTCGGGAAATATTTCATCTGCTCAAGTGTAAATATTAAGGATGGCGTCAATTTCAAACCAATTCAAGCGTGATTCAGACTTGAGAATGTTAACAAACAAGAGGATCATCCAGAAAGGATTTCAAGCACGGACTTTGCAAGCACGGATTTCACAGGATGTTTCAGAGTGGTATGTTTTTTTTTTTTGTAATTTTCTTATACATTTTACATATGATGTTATACACCATTTAATCATGATATCTGTCGGAAAACTATGATAATACAAACAGTCATCGATCGCAAAACCAAGGTTAATTTTACTAAGGGGCGGTGAACAGCCTTGCAAAAGTGAGAGCTTACAAAAGCTTCAGTGTACTATATCAACATTAATGTTGGCTAGCAGTCGAGAAGAGGCAAAGCTTTGCCCTCTGTTTACAGCGTAGCGACAACATAAAACTTATAATTGGAACTGTTAATAGAAAATGCAACTACAAATAATAAGACATATTTACAAGTTGTGATCCACAAACAAGAGATTGTCCCAACAAAGTGGGAACTGCTCCATTTTAGGAGAAGCTTTTTTGCGTAGCCTGCATTGTGGTTCTGGAAACTGTTCTCCGTAAAATGTGCAGCTCACAGATACACGTTGGGATTATAATGTTCAGGAACAGTGTTAAAAATAAATTTAAACCGCTCTAAGTTCGTCAGCCTTAGGAAGGTCAAACAAATGAGTTGTGGAAAAAACAGCATCTCTTTGACACAGCAGCTGCTCAACCAGGCCTCAACCCCTTTTTTGCGTATTCCGTGGGCAGAGATTATTTAAATTAGTAACATTGTGACTTCACAAAGCCTGGAAAAAACGTGTTGTAGTCCAAACGAGTCATTTGTTATAGTTCTTGGAAAGTGAATTCTGTTAAATAAAATATTTCCCTTTGGAGTGGACTTTGAACATTTGTAATCTTGCAGATCTTTTTTATGCTCAAACAGCAACATTACACACTAACTAAAGTTGAAAAAGCACAATATGACCCCTTTAATTTCTTAAAAAAAAAAAAAAAAAAAAAAACTGACCCTAAACTTTTACATGATAAAAAAAATATTTTAAAAGTAAATTTAGGCATCAAAACATTATAATACAGTATAAAAAACAATAGGGAAACTGAGCACAGTTAAATATCCAATGTTGACTAATACCAATTACATTTATTTTTAAAAAATCTGTAATATCAGCAGATAAGCAATATGGTACCGATATACTGTGAATCTCTTTATAAAGACTAGGAATATAGCGCACAAATCATATATACTACACTTTTTGGAAAAGAGCAGCCTGATCATTGTGCTAAATATCTCCCTTTGTGTTCCAAAAAAAATCATATCACGTTCATTTTAGGCAGGCATCCCTTTAACTTTTTGCCTTAAATTTTCAAAAGGTGACCCAACTGCAAAGAAGAAAGGCCCTAATCCACAACAAAAGAACTATTTTAGAGCCGTGAATGAAACTTCAATGGATACGTCAGCTGGTCCTTTGAGTTAATTGAACTGCATATCAAGCACAACAGTGAGTGGAGTGAATTCTGATACGACTATTATAGAATTCACTGCAAGGGGTCAAACAGCCCAGCAGCAAGAAGATCCTGTGCAGTGCGACACATTCAATAGGCATCAGTTAGCAGCCGGTGAGTGAATATCGACAGAGACTCCGGGGTTCTGATCCGCCGTGAATGCAGATTTGACAATAGCTGTATTCTGTCAAAGCGAATCGAGAGAGAGAACTGTTTGTGGCAAATGATCCTCTTTCCCACTGCATAGATGGTGTTTGACTCAGCAGGGACACACAAAAATCACACAGCAGACAGTCCGAAATTAGGACTGGATTATAGGATAGGCACTACGGAGGGCAGCAAAAAGTAAAGGTCTGGCTCTGCGTTTCAGACAAGACCAAGAAAACAGACACTCTGTAAACTGACCATAACATATGGGATAATTCCATCAAAACTAGGGATGCATAAATACAAATACTAGTAGGGCTGCACAATTAATGGAATAGATAATGACTAAGAAACTGAGTTTCTGTTTCATTGTATAACAATCTCACTGAAATCTATGGAGCACAGGGCTCAAAAATTCTACACCGGACACAATTTAAGCACAACTATAAAATCATTTGTTGAATAAAATAAGATTATTATTATTATTATTATTATTATTGACATCTCTTACTTGGCATCAACCATCTTTTCCAACAAGGATTCAGCTACAGCCTTCTCCTTCATCTCCATTGGGATGCGGTCGGTGGGACGATGAGATTCCACGTCACTTAGTTCATGCTCATTGGGAGTCATTCCCATCATCCTCTTCTGCCTAATGAGGGAAACAAAGACAAGTATGCTACTGGAGCACCAGGGATAGATGAACACTTGTTTTCAGAGCCTGACTTTTTTTTGCTTTTTATAATATACTGTGCATCATGAATGCAAAGTACTCCAGGTTCACTTTATTTTGAAATTCACTCACTGGTCACTGACTCACCTAAAGTCGTCCAGCTGCCGGTGTATCTCTAGACTCTGCGTGAACTTCACTTCAGTAACATAACGTCTTTGTTGGTCTTCGCTGAGAATTTCTACACGCAAGCGGTCTGAAGGAACACAGCGTAGTGAGAGACGAATGTAGGGTGAATGGATTTAATGAAACTACAGCAATAAAACAATATAAACATTAAGTGCAGTGAGAGAAGAACTTTCCTTTTTACTAGTGAAGGCCTTACCCAGTTCAGATGCTAAGTTATTTGGCACTGATACTTTGAGAATCTGGAAGAGAGAAGGAATGAACAGAGAAAATATGTTATTTTCAATCTAAATCCAATCGTAAGGATTTGTTATACTGGCAAGAGATTTCATTATATTAATTATAAAACTTAAAGTTGATGTTTTTCTGTCCTTCAGTGTAGACTGTAATTCAGCACAAAACCACCAGAGGTCACAACAATATAAATAACCAGATTCCACATGTCAACAGCCTTCATGTCAACTCAAAGAATTGTGCAAAGAGATTATATAATAGAAAATAGAAAAATTTGAATAGAAAAAAAGGACAACTTAAAAAAAAAACTAAAAAAAACCCAAGTCATTCATCAGGGGAGGTCATTCCCATGACCCAAACAGGAAGTTAGGGTAGGACAAACACTAAGATGAGACAGAAAAGGAGAACATGTCTAAAATAAGGATAAATAACACACAGAGAAAAATGTTACATTGGACAGAAGGGATATGCAGACAGAATGGGGAAAAGGACAAAGACAAAAAATGAAGTCTAAACAAAGATGGATTTGGGGAGAAACAGATGAGCAGAGAAATGACCTGATATACAGTATCATAAGAAATTAAAAAAAAGAACTGGGTAACATACTCTAATATAGTCTATCTCTAATGGCTATATTAGAGGTATTCAAAATATAGTCATAAAGAACCATAAAAATTCACTCATACCAATGATGAAATTAAGAAGCACTCCAGTCCAGTCCTTTATTTATTTTACTGCAAAATAAAACCCACTTGAAAAAAATAAATAAAATCGTATCACTCTAAATGCTTACTGCCAAGTTAGAACAGCTAACTTTTAAACAGCTTTTTGTGAATAATTGTATAACTATTAATCATGCTGTTTTCTGACCTTATAATAATTAAAAGTTTATGTTTATACAAGTTTATACAAAATAAAAAATATAAATAAAATGACAAGGAATGACACGGACAAGTGATGGTTATGTGCCAACTACCATTCTGCACTTTTCTAATTTCATCAGAATTTTTTTTTCCAAATCTCTTGTTTTTGCTCCACTTGTATTTTTTTTTTATGTTCCACGTATAAGTTTATGTTAATCTGCCTATTTCAGAAAACAATGAGCAAAAACCATTTCTCCACTTTGAAAGACAACAAGCTCAAAGACAAGATTGACGAACAGCAGATCATCTGTGTGATAAATAAAATACCCCTTCAAAAATATTCCCCAGGTTTCCTTTAGGGAGTCTAACAAAAACAGAGACAGTAAAACGAGGGTAGACTGAAAATTGTGACGGAACAAAGAGGAAAACTTGTAAAGAGATAAACAAACTTGACAGCTGAATGTCTAGAACTCTTCTTGTTCACATACCGCTCCTTTTTCAAGGAAAGTGTTGTAGAATTCCCCAAAGTGCTTCTTTGTGTCTTTGGCACTGAAGTTCTTGAAGAGGTCAGCATGAAGGTAGCATAGCTAGAACAGGGGAAAAGAGAGAGAGAATGAAGGCGGGAGATTAAAGAAAAACAAGAATACCAAAACTGACAGATGTAGACACCAAAAAAAAAGAGGGATAGTGATGTGTGCTATGTTAACCTATACGTGGACTATTGACTGGATGGAGAGGCAGTTGAGTTTTTTAGAGCAGTGAGAAAAGAGTATCAGGAGGAATGACAGGGACAAATGGGCCAATCTAAAATTAATGAACACAACATAGTACCTGCTGGATTTGAAACCAAACATAACTGGTCTAACTCAATAATACATTATAGGTCCACAAAAGGAAAACAATATAGGGTAAGATGTCCACCTTACTCCTACTCCAACTAATTTAGATTATTCATCTGAACATTAGCATCTGTGAGATGTATCCTATCTGAAGAGTTTTGAGGTTAAATGAAAAGATGAAGGATTTGGATTTGGGAGACGGTACCTCGGGTAGATCACATTGGCTGCATGCCAAACAAAGGAAGAAATACTCATGCTTTAAATCACATGAAAAGGGCTTCTGAATACTAATACATACATGACACCCTCACCCCCTAAACACACATCATTCATAGCTGAACAAGAGATAGTGTAAGAAACACACAGAGCCTCACATACTGTACTAAAGCAAGCGCATGCATGCGAACTGACCAAAATAAACTGGCACACATTCTGTAATTTCTCACCACAGGAGCACAGTCAAACTGTAACATGACATGATGAATGAAGACCAGCAGGTGGGTGGGCCTGGACTTCAACAGTTCAATACTGTTAAAGTGACTGCACTGATCATCCACCATCTGAGAAGAAAAGTGATTACGTGCATATAAAAAAATGAATTAAAAACAAACATGTATAATGTAAATATACACTACAGTTTGGTAAGATTTTTTAAAGTTTTTGAAAGAAGTTTCTTATGCTCACAAAGGCTGCATTTATTTCTTCCAAAATAAAGTAAAATTAGTAATACTGTGAAATATTACAATTGAAAATAACTGTTTTCTATTTTAATACATTTTATTATGCGGTGATGACAAATTTTCTGCGTATTTTTTGATCAATTTAATGCATTGATTAACCTCAAATATACTAAAAGAACTACTAGTTCTGAGCTAATGTTTCACTCACAGGTTGCTCATCATTCTCAAAGTCTTCATCCTCTGCTCCAATTATATTCATGGCTGGATTCGAACTCTGAGCACCTGACGGCCCGCGCTGTGGAGAGAGAAAGATGAGATTTAACAGAAATAATCTTAAAAAACAAAAAACAGCACAAAAAAATCCTAAGGGGTGTTAACGTTTGTATGATTTTTTTTTTTTTGAATATTGGTAGACTGAATTTTAATTACAGGACTCAAAAATAAAAGGATGGCCCGGTTAAAATATAGAACACTTTTAATAAAGAAGATGAAGTGTTGGTAAGGAAGTAAAAGAATGTATTGTGGCCATCTACACAATACTAATAAAGAACAGTTCCCTCCACACTATAAAAATGAATAAAAACAAAGCCCTTAACAAATGTTACATACTGTGTGTAACATTATACTGCCATTATGAGTTGATTTCTAATTAAAGGAGAAGAATTGAAAACATTAAAGGGGCTATGTGTAGTTTTTCTACTAAAATGAATCCTTTTTTTATTGCCTGTGTGTAAAGGGGTTGTAATCTCACATTAAAATGATCCACTTGGCGGGTTTTGCTATTACCTCTGAAAGCAAGTATTCCTATTTCTATGTGAAGGCTCCGGGTCGGCTTTACCGCGAAATCCAGTGACGTGACTGAGACCTGCATGCGCGCTCCCGAGCCTCTCGCCTCGTCTACTGACTTTGCACTCAACAGCGACGACACTGCAACTTATGACATTGAGTCTGCTAACACTAAGAAACGACCTGCTCCCGGCACAACACAGACTCCAACACAAACTCCACATAATGATAAAAAAACAAAAAAAAGTTTTATCTGTTGAAGCTCGTCAGGCCAAACGTCAATCGGATCAACTTCGGACAAAAACACGGATCAACATCGGCAGGGCTTTTGAATCATGGAGAAACCTCCGCTTTGTTTTGGGTATAAAAACAGACCCGGAGTTGGCTTTCATCCTATTGGACAGGTAAGCTAACATTACTACAAAGCATGTAAAATATATTTTACGAGCACTCGCTTGTAAACGTATTGGTTGCAATCTGAAACATCACCGCTAGAGGCCGCTGAAAACTACATATAGCCCCTTTAAGTAGCTGCCACAAATATTCTGACTTGAGGCTAAATTAAAAGATTCATGTGGTGAACCAGAACTCAGGGAGCCAAGTTTTTAAACATGGAGGAGAGTGAATTAATATTCATACTCTTACTCTACCACCTAAATGAAGCTCATTCTTTCACAAAAGTAACAAGAGGCTGTAATCTGTAATCTGTAAACTGTAATCATATTTCTATTTCCACCTGTTGATAAGAAACTAAATTGAATCAGAGGAATATTCCATAAACGGGACCAATGCACGTGGCCAATGGCTGTAAATGTAACAGTGTTCTACTGTGAGAGTTGCTAAGGACAAATTTCCTCTGTCGCTGTTGTGCAATAATAACTCAGTGGAAAGAGGCTGAAAATCCCTGTACAAGTCAAACTCCAGCAATTCAACAGACTAACAGTGTTTACTTCAGTAAAAACAAAAAAGCAATTGTGATACTGCAAGCACAAACAGACAGAGCAAATGTTTTCTTAGTGTAAACATTTTAATCGCAGATAAAATGTGCATGCGTTGCCGTTTACTAAACATTTAAAGGGATAGTTTCCCCCCAAAACATTCTGTCATCATTTACTCACCCATATGCAGTTCCAAACCTGCATGACCTGTATCAGAAGAAAGTCATACTGGTTTGGAACAATAATGATTACAGAATGTACATTTTTGGGTGAACTTCCCCTTTAAGCATAGAGAGAGAGAGAGAGAAAAAAAAAATAAAAAATAATGCAGGATCAACATTTGCTCAAGTCAGAGCAACACCCAGTAGTGTTTTTTTCGTTCCTGAATGAATCAGTGTTTTTGAACAAATCGGTTGAATGAATGATTCAGTGACTCACTCATAAAGCCGCCACTTGTTGCTCCCTACTGGTGTAGCAATGTAACCTTAAGTAAGATTTAGTATTGTCAAAAAGTACTGACTTCGGTACCAAGTCCGAAGACATTATTTTAAAAATGTGACGCTTTGAGCGCTGTTGAGCAGAATCGTAAACACCTCTGATTGCCCATTGTGCTCACACGCTTATCGGATATGTCTGTGATTGGCTACAATGATCAGCGCTTCAAAACCATGTTGTAAATATACATAAATCTTCACCGAGCGCTTACAAAAACGACTTGATACCGAAGTCGGTACTTTTTACAACACTAGTAAGCTTCACTACAGAGAGGGACACCCTTATTTTTGCTAGACTGCTATGTTTAGGACTTTACCATTGTACCTCCCAGACTCTGCTAAACCCCCTCAGAAAGGTCAGACCCCATTCAGGCTGGTAAGAATATGGAGGAGTATAACTCATTGCACAAGACACTCAGAGAAGAGTCAGCTGTGCCGCCCCACCTACTACAGCACATTCCTGATTTTATTAAGCATCCAGAAACATTTGCGTCTCGGCAGCTGTAATGTCAGACAGTGTATGCCTTTGTATTTGAGTGTATTCATTGTCCATAATCTGATGCAAATTAGATCTAATATCACAAATAAAAACTCTTTCACTACCCCTTCGATGATATTCTTTTCATGTACAAATGAATTCAATATCTGTGTACTCAATCATGAGATGCATAGTCCATTGTTTCGGTAATAACGGTGGAAACTGATTATGCCATTCTCTGTTATCAAATCAGATGCAGGCCACTTAAAAAACATCAAGAACGAATGGAAACAAACCCCATTTTGGGCATCTTCATAATCCATGCTGTCGTAGTTTGCACCAACACTGGTAATCCGAGGTCCTGCAAAGACAAGACATCATGAAAGGCAAAGTACAACACAAAGTGGAGCACATACAAACATACTGCCACGTGCAAAGCAGATTGGGCCATCTGATACAACTATACAGAGTGAAGAACAACAGCATCAGGATCAGCCAATACATCAATAACAGATAGGCCGATGTGGAAGAACTAGAGCCAGATACGGTCTATCAATGAGCAGGGTTTTGAATGAAAAACAGTGACTTCATTTTTCAGTGGTCAAAAGATCTATAGTTCAGTTTGTTGTGTTGCTTTCCTTATCATCCGCCTTTAGAATAATAGACACAAGATCTTAACTGCTGCTCAGTGTCCCGCCAATGTGTTTGTCTACTCATTCTCCAATATAAAACAAAGGCTTCTTATGATCTAATCTCAATGAGCATCAATACCGGCATTAGGCTACTGTACTGCATTGAGTTTCGCAGTGAAAGTGCACCAACTTTCAGACAAAAAAAAGCAGATAACAGGGGGATGTCTTTGCATACCAGACTACCGTATGCAGCTGTTGGGACAATGGCCTTGTCCTCTGCACTGAATCAGTGTGATAGCAAAAGCCTAAAATAACTGCTAATGGAGCGGTGTTTGTGTTTGGGTTTTATCAGCTGCTTTAATCAGCCAAGTCTCTGAGATCTTCAAAGCTTTCCAAAGCGCTGCGTCTACAGTGCAGGCAAGCATAAAGAGACGAGAGAGAGATAGACTGAGAGAGAGAGAGAGGGAGGAAGTGGGTGTAATTTCCTCAGGAAACGATCAGAGACATTTTTTGTCAACCTGTCTGCAAAAGTCATGTTCAGAGTAACAGAGAGCATCAAACAAAGGAAAAAGACAAGGAGGGACAAACACATAGACAAGTGTATGACACAAAGGAGAGAAGTGAAAAGATTTATGGCACTTTTTTTCCCACAAATGGGGTATACTTTGGTGCCCCGTTATTAATTTAAAGCATTATAGGCACAACTATGTTTTCATTTAAAGTGAAAACTAGTAAAAATGTTAGATGAACTATTATCACATTTAAAATTAATCTAGTATGAATTAGGTAGTGCGCAATACATCAAACGTCTGTGAACCCCAGCCGATTTTGGTCTGTCCCACATCAGGGGTCTTGACCTTCTCAACTATCTACTATGTTGACCAATCTAACAATTAAAATAATACAAAATACATTAAAATAATACAAAAACAAAACCATTTTTGATCTATTCAACTGACATTCAAATTATTGTAGCAAAAAACTACAAATATTTTTAAAATCTAGGCTAATTTAGAGATTCTGTTCGTTTCATTCTGAAGCAAAGTGTTTATTGCTAAAAAATGATTGCAAAAATTATAAATAAATGAAGCTATTTAGACTAAAATAAAATAAAAAATAACTAAAAACTATTTAGACATTTTGAATTTAGAAAATAAAATATTCCAAAAAAATGGTTTCAGGCTCTATTTTGTATCCAATTCATGGAAAGCGTATAAAGTGCGGCTAGTGAAGATGCTTTCTCTCTCTCTTCGTGACACTGCTTTCGTCTCTGTCACAAAGAGAAAACATCACAACATCAGCAGAATAAAGAAAAGAGCAGGAAAAACAACAATAAATGAAGTCATTCATGCATACATGTGGAAACAGAGCGGAAACAACATCTGTAACCAAAAACAAGTCGAGTGAGAACAATGATGGAGGACAAGAGAGGAAAGAGGAACTGACAGATAAAAAATAAGTGGGTACAAAAACGATAAAAGTCATAACTGTTCTAGACATCACATTCACAAGCTTTACTGAGAATAAAATTCATGAACTTTCAGTGTGACTCGGATAACATGCTAAAATGTGATTTTGATAAATGACAACCTAAAAGACATTTAAATACACCCACAGCTTTTAATAAATCATCTCAACAGCTGTCAACATCAATCAGCTAGCGTTAAACACAGACTTTCTTCAAGAAAGAGAGAAAGATCTGCATGGTGGTCACTGGTCAGAGACAGTGTGTGTCTTCCCAATTTAACTGAGAATGAGAGCGTGGAGCCACTGGGGTGTTACAGGTGGGGTTAATGAAGTCTATCGCTCGCTATCTCCTCAAAAGTATGTAATGACTGCACTCTTTCTCTTTGATTCTCTCTGGACTGTGTGGTATTTCAATACTGCAGGAGATTAGAGATCTCTGAGCTTCTCTCAGTCGTTCCAATATGAGCAGAGGAAGGCTGGCTTACAGGCATGTGGCCTCACTGACCATGTGAGCATAGAGAGAGAGAGAGAGAAACTGTTACAATGTTTAGAGCAAAGGACTGTAAGGATGTGTGACTGAGGTGTTAACCTCTAATAACCATCACACACTCTCCACCCTTAACTTCTTTCTTTCTTGCCAACAGCGTTCCCATTTTTTTCCTTTATCTAGCTATGTAAATTTAAATGTAATTTATTCCTGTGATGGCAAAGCAGAATTTTTAACATCACTCTTCATTGTCACATGATCCTTCAGAAATCAATCTAATATGATGATTTGGTGCTCAAGAAACATTTCTTAGCATATTATCAATGTTGATGATGGTGCTGCTTAATATTTTTATGGAAACCATGATACAATTTTATCAACATTCTTTACACACAAAACTTTCTACTTCTTCCTTCAACTCTCTATCCTCAAGTATAGTAATAGGAAACTAGATGGTAAAGTTCGTAGACAAAGAAAGAAAGAAAGAAAGAAAGAAAGAAAGAAAGAAAGAAAGAAAGAAAGAAAGAAAGAAAGAAAGAAAGAAAGAAAGAAAGAAAGAAAGAAAGAAAGAAAGAAAGAAAGAAAGAAAGAAAGAAAGAAAGAAAGAAAGAAAGAAAGAAAGAAAGAAAGAAAGAAAGAAAGAAAGAAAGAAAGAAAGAAAGAAAGAAAGAAAGAAAGAAAGAAAGAAAGAAAGAAAGAATAGTTAGAGAGAAAAAAAGAATAGTTAGAAAGAAAGATAGATAAGTTAGAAAGAAAGAAAAGTTAGAAAGAAAGAATGATTAGTATTGATAATGATAGAATGATTAGAATGATAATATTTTTATGGAAACCATGATACAATTTTATCAACATTCTTTACACACAAAACTTTCTACTTCTTCCTTCAACTCTCTATCCTCAAGTATAGTAATAGGAAACTAGATGGTAAAGTTCGTAGACAAAGAAAGAAAGAAAGAAAGAAAGAAAGAAAGAAAGAAAGAAAGAAAGAAAGAAAGAAAGAAAGAAAGAAAGAAAGAAAGAAAGAAAGAAAGAAAGAAAAGAAAGTAGTTAGAGAGAAAAAAAGAAAGAAAGAAAGAAAGAAAGAAAGAAAGAAAGAAAGAAAGAAAGAAAGAAAGAAAGAAAGAAAGAAAGAAAGAAAGAAAGAAAGAAAGAAAAGAAAGTAGTTAGAGAGAAAAAAAGAATAGTTAGAAAGAAAGATAGATAAGTTAGAAAGAAAGAAAAGTTAGAAAGAAAGAATGATTAGTTAGAAAGAAAGATTAGCTAGAAAAAGAAAAGTTAGCAAGATAGAAAGATTAGTTAGAAAGAAAGAAAGATTAGTTAGAAAAAGAAAAGTTAGCAAGAAAGAAAGATTAGTTAGAAAGAAAGATTAGTTAGAAAAAGAAAAGTTAATAAGATAAAAATAAGTTAGAAATAAAGAATAGTAAGAAAGAAAGAAATATTAGTTATTAGTTAGAAAGAAGATAGATAGCTTAAACCTTATATGAGTATCAAGGGCTTCAGGCAGTTCAAGAGAGTTCAAACAGTCTTGGATATTTGGTCAATGAAAGTCTATGGGATTTTTAATATTAATTTTTAAGACAACTGAATGCCAAATCAGTCTGAAAAGATATAGCACACTAAGTCAGAACAGTCTGAAGGTCTGACCCGAGTTTGGTGGCCATAGCTTTAACGGTCTAGGAGGAGATACATTCTAAAATTTGGCTGAGAAGGAGAAGGAGAAGGAGAAGGAGAAGGAGAAGGAGAAGGAGAAGGAGAAGGAGAAGGAGAAGGAGAAGGAGAAGGAGAAGGAGAAGGAGAAGGAGAAGGAGAAGGAGAAGGAGAAGGAGAAGAAGGTTTAAATACAATATCAGTAAGTTGGCTTTTCCAAGCCAACTTAATTAGGAATGCTTGAAACACCATTCATTCTGAAAAAAGGAGAGGAAAAAAGCTTGTTATTCACCCTGCTGAGCACTTTTATCTCCTCCTGTTTTATTTCTATAGCCTCAACTTCCCATCATTGTTAATTGACGTAAACGTTGCCTGGAATATCCCGGAGGCATGCGTTCTAAACACACTTAAAGGTAATCAAGACCCATTTCACTACATTTCTTAAAATGCCAATTCCTGGATGTTTCATACAGTAGCCTGGGCATATAAAGGACACATTTCAAGTATTATCTATTACCGCTGCATTTTTTAAGCCATCTGTAATATTTGAGGCATCCACAGTATTAAAAGCACCTGAAAAAGAATCAAAAAACACTGATCCCAGGCAAAAAAAATGTTTCCCTTGTGATAATAAAGCAAAACACATTTTCAGTCTGTTGCGTGAGGTTGGCAAGCTTGTGAATTTTCCGATTGCTTCCCTCCTTTAAATCTACCGCTTTCCAGCTTCCTGTTCTCGTTGGTCCTCCATTTTGTGCTTTTTAACAATACTCAAAATGAAAAATGCAAGCCCGCAAGCTCTGCAGCAAACCTGATTACGTCACGAAAGTGTGGACTCGGAGGAAGATCGCGAGGGCTTTTAGGTTTCCATTTGGGACATTGCCATCATTGAGCAGACCCTCCTGACTTTGTGTAAAGGTCAATAAGTCTCTTAAAATATTAGATCATTTTAACTTTTTATTACAAGGCATAAAAACATAACTTTCAAAAGTGAATTCATTCCGTTTTCTAAAATACATACTTTGTATCTATACTTTTTTATTTTTAACTTTATAAAAAATAATTAAGATGTGGTTTAGAATTTTTTATACCATTTTCAAGAATATTTTCAAATATTAAAAAACAATTATTTCAAATATTCTTGAAAATTGGTGTAAAACTTTTTTTTTCTTTATCACAGACACTCTTGATCCTTTTGCAAACATCTGCCAAAGTTATCATCATATGATACTTTTAAGAAGTCACAATCAGAACGAGAATTACAAGCTTGTAAGGATAGGGTTTGGGGGCTAAGCGGGACACTATTGTCCAATGGGTGCAAAATTAAATGCTGCCAGGCGAGTGAACCAGTGCCGCACAGCCGCATTGATTGGTAGAGGCCGTGGCAGCTTGCAGTCTCCCTCTAACTGTTTCCAAATGTGGGCTGCGAGTCCAGGGAGTAATCAGCCCGCTTCAAACACAGAGCCCTTTGACTGCACACAAACCTGGCCTGTCCGGCAGCCCAACAGACCTGCTCCACCACAGGCACGCTGACCAGGATTCAGCGAGTTTGTGTGTAAGAGTGAGTTAACGTCTGAGTATGCATCTGTTTCATACACGTGCCCATGTATGTTCTCACGTTGAACATCTCTGATTGGAGAAAAGCTATTCAGGAACTTTACATCATGTAGCATTTGTGTCCAACAGGCTGAGTGCTGGAGGTGCAGGGAATGCCAGGAAGCTCCAACACTGTGATCTGCAGCCAGGAATCAACCCACCCTCTTTAAGGAGTCAACCACATTTAGACTATACGCCTAAAACACACTCCCAGAAACAACTATAAAGTCCTTTTAGCTGGTAGATCATCCAACTTTAACCTCCATTTTGAGTCAAGTCTGAGAGATGACTATATCTGTACCTCTTGAAAATGTGCCAGGAACAAAAGCAAAATGCTAGAATTCGGTCAAAACAAGTAGTCTCAATGGAGACAGGTGATCACTCCGTAGCTCAACTCCCAGATCTGAACACTGGCATCACCACATCAAATCATTTTCCTGCCCTCCGCCAGCCTCGCTCGCTTTCCCCTCCACAGTCCTGTCACCGCATCCATCATTCTGTCAGTTCATCACTCCACCCTGGGCGATCTGACTCAACCTGACTGCAACTCGTTTCTCTTCAGCGATACCCGCCTGCATCACGTCTCACCACCAAACATCTGAGGGAGGATCCTGGAACACCACATCATTTTCTGGCATATGCCCTTGCATCAAACATACAACACAGCTATGGTAATGAATAATTCCAACGGTTTTAACTATTCATTTCGGCTTCTGAATCATACTTAGTTCCAATTAAGGTTATTATCGTTAGCAAAAATATAAATGTGCACTACAATATGAATGAAAACAAAATGGAAATATAGAGAGAAAAAAAAAGTTTTTTTTTTTTTTTTTAATGCTGGACAATGAACAACATGTAAAGCAACCAACCCTTGCTGGCTTGCACGTGAAATTTAGGGGCAGGTACATCAGAAATCGACGACACCACTATAATAAACCGGCATGCAGCAAAGTTGTCACAGCAAACATATGGTGCACTGCACATGATTTCAGAGAAACAATGTAAAGACAATGCAAATTGTTTAGTTGATCCAAACAACCTCAAGCTAATCTCAAGGATTCTATGCCATTAACTTTGCAAAACTTGGCAAATCCACTATATAGCTACTGTCCAGTTTAGGCAATCTGACAAGATCTGAGTGCCAGTGGATCTATCTAGTCCATATTGTGGAATCATGAATGTTCCAGAGTTGCAGAGAGTGATGATAGTAACTGCTGAATGTAGCAGTAATGGCACATTTACTGCGTAATCACTGCCAGTAAATGCTGCAGTATGGGGTGTAGTTGCGATTTCCGACAAATAGAACTTTGATCACAGACTCTCTGATGCTATTATTTTGAGTATTGTGCGGTTTCTGATGAAATACAGTATGTATCACCACAAAGAGATGGAACAAATTGTGGTTCTATGTAAAAAAAAAAAAAATAATTAATTTAAAAAAAGAGATTACAATTACAAAATTAAACCTTCGACTATTAAAAAATCGACTATTTAATTTAACTAATTAAAAGATTGACTATTTTTGACTGACAAAATGCCGGCGGACAGAATCAACAACAGCTACAGTGAGTTATTCAAAATCTTTCTTTTTAGTAAACTCTGTGTACACAACCAATGTTTTCAATGCTCGAGTTCATGTGTAGAGCCCCTGGTGATACTTCGAGCAAAGTTTCATGTTGTGTCGAGCCTTCTTAGTGTTTTAAAAATAGCGATTTTTATGCTATCATAGAAGTGCCACAAGCACTCCCATTCAAAAGGCAATTTGACCGAAATCGAAAATACGGTCAAACTTAAAAGTGGCGTTTCCATTGTAATTATGCTTTTAAACGAAAGTTTGCCTCGGGTAGATTAACAAAAAGACCCTAAGTTGCATTTTGGCGAGAGTTACGCTTTAACTAAAATACCAAAACACTAGTGAAATTTTTTAAAAGATAATAAATCTAGTCCAAATGTCCTGTGACCACTAAGAAAAATCAGCACTTCAAGCTTTAAGTACCACCATCATGTTTTTGTGAGATTAAATCATGTGCTGTTCCTACAATCGCTTAAATCCAACTGATCATCTTCTGCCTCTCCATGAATGAATGACTTCAGATCAGATCGCTTTGAATTCATAGTCAGTGAGAACGCACCTGAAGCGAACTACAGGCAACTCCCTGTGAGCAGATGGATGAAGACAGACAAAATGCTGCAGAACAAAGGGATAGTGAGAGACATACTTTTTTTTTTTTAAGTTGACAACTTTTAAGTTGACACGGTATCTTAAAAAAAACATCACTCACAGCAAGAGACGACACAACAGCCAAGACAATTTTTTTCCTGCTGTCATTGACTACCAACTCAGAGGCTCCATTACAAAAAAATCCTTTAGTTTCACTGCTCTGTAGTCAATTTAGTCAATCTCTCCTTCATTCTGTCTTCTTGAACTTTCCATTTCCTTGTTTCAACTGGCCTTTTCACATGAAGACATATCCCATATTTTGTACCTTCTCTTTTAGACTGCATCTCTGTCACCGTTACAAAATATATTTAGCTCACTTTAAGCTTTGTATTTTCCAATTATATATCTGGATAAGGTTAAAGCGTCCACATACACCTTTGCTTCCTAACAACTTACAACCACAATTCACACTGCGAACACATCCACTGCCAGCTTCCACAAACATACCTCCCACCCAGACATACGCCACTACTATTACTCATGACAAGACATAGGGTTCTTTGTTAATGGGTCAGAGAACACCAACAGTTTCTGTTGCCTCAGCAAAGCATGCCAAAAACATCACATTACCCGTATACACACATCCCCAGCACACTGTGAGAGCTTTGTCACTGCATAAACACACAAGCAGGAGACATTCTGCTGCTTTTTGCACTGATTGCCTTCTGATGTCTAATTTCAGTAGATATATTAGCAAACTTGACTTACCAGAAAACCGAATTAGCTAATTTAAAGCTCCATACAATCCATGAATGTCTGTGCAGCAGGTGAGAACATGAGATCACAGTCAAGTAAATAAGATATCATGTTCTCACCTGCTGCACAGACGTTCATGCATGCACACAAACTTACTACGATTTGTACAAGAATTTTTTTGCAACAGATCTTTCATATTAAAATTCATTTTAAACAGCGTTATGTGAGGCCTTCAAGGACAGTTCACCTGAATTCTGTCAACATTTAATCAACTACATGTTTCCAAACATGTATGGAAAAAATGTGTATATACTCAATTCAATGGGGTCCAATAAGGGTTGGTGATATGACCAAAGTCTAATATCTTGATACGAGTCATTTTATTTCACGATAATGGTATATATAGTATATATATAGCTTTTTCTGGAAATAAGGTTGTAAAGATGCAAACATCGTAGATGACATTCAAATTTCACAATTCTCAATTATTTCAATACCACAGCAAAAAATAATACTTAAGTAAAACGTTATTATTGAAGTGCTTATTGAAGACAAGTAAAGATTCTAAACAATAAGTAATTAAATAAGAATAAAGAATTAATTACAAGAATTATTATACAATAGAACAAAGATACAACTAAAAAAAGTAGTTTAAGTTGTTTTTTAGGTCTAAAAGAAATATTCAAATGAAACTATCACGTAATAGCCTACTAAAGAAACTGAATCAAGTAATAAAATGTAAAGAGTAAAACACTCGCACAATCATCACTGGCACTGCATGAATTACAAATGGTTGCTTTTAAAGCTACAAAAGTTACTCAGTCAAGAGCAGTGAGTACTTCAAGCGATCATGCTTGAGCTTTCGTTTACCACAACTGATGTGTGAGTTGATGAATATTTATATGTAAATAAAAGCCTAAATTAAATATTTTCAGCATTGAGACAAATTGGACTAAACCACTCAATTCATATGGATTAGTTTTACGATCTCTTTATGAACTTTTTGAAGTGTCAAAGTGGTAGTTGCGTAGACTGTCAATGGAGAGTACAGAAAACGCTCAGATTTCATTAAAAAGATCTTCATTTGTGACGCTTTGAGCGCTGTTGAGCAGAATCGTAAACACCTCAGATTGCTCATTGTGCTCACGCGCTCATCAAATATGTTTGTGATTGGATACAATGATCAGCGCTTCAAAAACATGTTGTAAACACATCAATTACGCTATTCACCGAGCTCTCAAACTCGATCTGTAAGTCAGCTACACTGTTTATTTCTGAATATTATATTTGATTCTGGTGCGCTTAACGTTATCGCTCGCTATACTGTGTAATAGTAGCCTATGCTATTCACCAACTAAACATATCCTATTCAATGCGTTCACAGTCTCTTTCACGGCCATCATTTGTAGTAGCCTATTCACAAACTGTTTGCTCAAGCATAGCGCTTTCTATAGTTCATTGTGTAGCCTGCTCCCTCAATCGTGTAGTCCAATTTTCCATATTTATTGTATGTCATTATGTCAGTATCAGTATTTGCTTTCTACCATGCACAAATAAAAATGTCACTGAACTTTTGCTGTGTAATTGTAACAATGAGCACTCAAATACACCAAACCAACAATTACTAAAAACACACAAAAACTGATTTTGCACGGGCACTTTGCACTAGTTTTTTAAATTTCAGTAACGACTTGGTACCGAAGTCGGCAATTTTGACAACACTATGGCAAAATTTTTATTTTTGGGTGAACAAGCCCTTTAACTTTTTTTCAAATTACTGTGTGCCACTTGTTATTACAAAATATGATTTCCCATAAGCAGCACATTATAATTCCTATGGTCTAATGGCATTATTCTCCATTCCAGGAGTAAACACAAAGCACTAACTGTCTATTGAAAAACAACACAGTGTATGAGAGGAAGTGAGACACAGTGAGAAAAAGGAAGGTAAAGGAGAGATACAAAATGAAATGGTCTGCATTCCTAATCATTCTGCATTCAAAAGAAAGAGTCAGTAGCATTTGTCTGGACAAGATTGTACTTGCCTCTCTGTATGAAAGTAAGAGAGAGAGAGAGACGAGCAATGTCAGAACAGGAAGAGGAAGTGGTAAGACACCTCCATTGTTTCAGTTATTATCCACCCAAATGGCAAATCTGGGAGAAAAGTACTTCACCAACTTATACTGAGTAACTTATTGCTCAGTGTAGCCTACAGGTGATACAGTAGTAACGTGATGCCCAAGCCTTGAAATACCGGCAGTGCCACACACAGTATTTTCACAAATGGTAGTACCGTGATGCACGGTAGAGTATATTCTCATACAATATACAGTATGCTTCAAGCAATCTAAACTCATTGGCATGTATTATTTAAGTCCAGTGTTTTAGGTGTCATTTACACTGGACCTGTAACGGAGCACAACGGAATGAAACACAATGTGAGAATTTGACAGCATCTTTTTGACAGAAATTAAAACATATGTTCAGAACTGTACTATTTATGAATTATCACTGCAATAATTATGATAAAATTTCATGCAAACTGTAAATAAGCAATACAACAGAATAGCCCCTGCAATAACGACACATCCACACGATTAAAGAAGTATTACAATACTACTTGGTATTGACAACCCTAACTTGTACTAATCTAAACAGCTGAAGCAACTTAAAGGATCACTTCTAAAATACCTAGAAGTGTTTTTCATACATTAATGTTCAAAATTTTGATAAGTTTGGCAAGCTTTTTAAGTAAGACTTTTTGGAGGAATTAAATTAATACTTTTATACAGTAAGGATGCATCAAATTGGTAAAATGTGACTGAGAACATTTACATGTTACAAAACATTTCTATTTCAAATAAATGCTGTTCTTTCTATTCATTACAAAATCCTGAAAAAAAGGATGAAGGTTTCCACAAAAATATTAAGTAGCACAACAATTTTTTTCAACATTGGTAATAATAAGAAATGTTTATGGAGCAACAAATCATCATTTTAGAATGATTTCTGAAGGATCATGTGACACTGAAGACTGGAGGAATGATGCTGAAAATTCAGATTTGCAATCACAAAAATAAATTACATTTTAAAATCTATTAAAATAGAAAACATATACATTTTACTTTACTTTTGATCAAATAAATGCAATCATAGTGAAAATAAGTGACGTCTTTCAAAAACATGATAAAAATCTTACTGACCGCATACAGTAGTGCATTCTAATAATTGATACTAAAGGAAGATTGTACAGATTCTAGATAAGACGACTTACTTCGAGATTATTAATACAAATATGAATCTTGCAGACCGTGTACATAGCCAATCCAACTGGCTTTCGTGACATCCTAATCATTCCACCTTTTCCACGGAACTACAGTAATTAGGAATCTCTTTGTAATGGGTTGTACCATCTAGCCAAAAGGCCTGAAGCTCTTTAATGTTGACCTAAAACTTTTTGCAACTAAGTACCTATTGTTGTCTTCCTGTTTTTCCATTATGAACTACAGTAACGTAATACCACAAACTTCTACAACAACGCCGCTTGTGTTTGGCCATTCCATGTGTTAGTCCTATGACAAAATAATCTATATAACAAAATAATCTGAACTGAACTGACTTAAAGTATTATACATTATACAGTGGTGCGTATTCAGTCCAAATAATTAAAATGCAGCAACATAAAGGAAACAAGCAATGAGAATGTTTACATAAAACAACACTGGGATGAAACCCGAGTACTATCAGCTGATAAAGAAGTACAGGCAGGTTAACTGATGACTGCAATTTCTCTTCAAATGCATCCAATAAATATGAACAAGGCTCACTCCATGAAGGTTAAACTAATCTAATCCCAGTTCACTCTAGCTGTCAGACGGTCGTAGCTAGGAACTACATCAAGACTAACGATGCTTCTTAAGTGCTCCTCGCCCAAAAATGTAATGGACTACGGTGGTTTTCTACACAACAAATTACCTGGAAGACAAACATAAAATGTAAACAATGAACTACATCAATTTACCTTGACAAACTGTAAAAACAAACTGAGTCTGAAGTTAAAGATAATTTATGCATGGACAAGTACAAGGGCTACAATTTGTACTCAGTTTATTAAAGTACATCAATAAAACTCATAATAAACCATATTTGTTTCTGCTAGCCAGGGCTTATTATAAACGTATCAAACATTATACAGTAAGCAATTTCTGGCTCAAATTTGATAGGTTGAGTGGTGTTTCAAGGGTGCAGTTAGGCCTATTTAATATAACAGCACAGGGATAAAGACCGGAGAATGTGAGTGGTGTGAAATTGAAACAAAGCTAGGAGCAAGTTTTCTGAAGTTACTGTTTTCTCTCACGATAGAAGAGGAGCGGTGACATTTTGCTTGCAGCAATTAGTATTTTCTTCTCACCGGGGTTTCTCTCACCAGTGACATACAAAACACGGGGTGGAGCAACAGCCCAGTGATTTATAGAAGGCCTGGAGCAAGGAATGCAAATCCACTTATTAATGTTGATCCAGACCAGGCTTTCAGTTTGTTTGTTGGTTGGAGATCAGTAAAAGTTGTTGCACTGGTTTATTTTGGAACTATTTTATTTGGCGGAGAAGAAATGTATATTAGTTTCTTGTGTATTTAACTGTTGTATAAATGCAATATGACAATCGCGCGGAATTACAGCCGTGCTCATATGCAGTACAACATATCTCTTGCTATTTGTGTAATATTAATCCAATTCATAATTAAAAAAAAAACTCAAGACTCGTGTTACCTGCATGCTATGAACTACAGTTGATATAATCAGCTTATTATAAATGTATGAAATGAATTGCAATAGCGCTTAACGTCATTGCTGATCAGGCTGAAATATCAATAACAACGCAAACGGTGATTATGTTGACACTGCTTTTGCATGTAGGCTACTGCAAACATTTTTCGAGACATTTTAAGTAAAACTGTTTAGCTGTCAAAGACTGAGTGCAATATTTGCTTATTCAAAACATATCGATTCGATGAGAAGCTAGATTCAAATATTATCGTCGCTGTCTGTTTGTTGAAAATAGAGGCGCGGGTCGACGGAAATAATAGGAATGCTGGCAAAGGTTACATTGTAGCCAAACACAACATTCCTCTTGCTGAGCAGAGGCAAACTGGCAGGATCGGATCGCTCGCGGATCATGCTAGTAATCAAGCATGCGAATGCTCCCTCTGATGACAAATCAAATCATTGCGCACAAGAAAAATAATACAATCTAAACAGACCATAATCCATATCTTTAAGCTGAAAACTTACCTTCTAAAAGGTGAGACGAAGTGACAACCGCCTCTGAAGGCTTCCTGTTCTAAAGTTGTCGTATGTCGTTGGAAAAAAACATTGTACGCGGAAGTGGAGACAAAATTTTCAAGCGCGCGACGTTTGACAGCAGATATAAAAGCAGGACTAAATCATTATTCTTAATGTGCAGATGATCATTGAATGTGTTCAATAACCACCAAGTGCATTCGACAGAAAGCTATGTGTATTTTGCGTTGGAAACGTAACTTTTCGTCGTCCACTGCCTCTTCCTGTGTGACTTGCGACCACCAGAGGCCGAAAGATGTCCAAAAAAATCTTTCATGTATGCCCGTATGGTTCCGTTCAGTGTTACATTAAATTTGTTCCCCTCCATTTGAATGGCTCTCAGGGCTCTTGAACGTGTGTTCGGCTCTCCGTGGCATTACTATTGACATATTCACGATTTATGAATGTGAACCCGAGCTAAGTCTGTGTTTGGGGTGCATGATATAGACCTGTAGGTGAAACTCCATCATAGATTGCATTTTGTTTTATTTTTGAAATATACTGCATTGAGTGCACTCATATAGATTTTTGTATGCGCAGGAAATATGGTAGGCCTCTTAGATCTCTAGATGTTTATCCATCATTTCCATTTATCTATTTAATCTCAGAAATGCAGCGAGTTTGGAAACTGACAGGATGTTGACTACCTCATGAAACTTTTGACACAGACAGAAAACCGAGTATTTTTAATTGGGTCCATTTGATCTAAAATCACATAGGCTTACTGAACGCCAGATAAAAATCCATACTCTTGCAATTGAATCTCAAGAATATTGTTTATTGCTTTTGAAGATATTACTCTTTGCTCATTTTTTTGTTCTAGTCATCCTTTCTGTTTTAAATTTCACAATAAAACAAAGAAAAATCTTTACTGTTAGGTAAATGGTATTTTTTTTTCCTTTTCAATGTGTACACACAAATACACAAGGTTCTATGTACAGATGAAATCTCCTTTAGTAAGGGCAAGTCAAGGGCACCAACTATCATGTAACAACTCTTTCAAATTCTTATCTAGAATCAGATAAGAACTTTCCAAAGAACTGTAAGAATATATCCGTGAATATTGTTGGCACAGGTTTGGCAAAACCTTACTTTTATTTTGCCTTTGTATTAAACTTGTTCTAGGTCTTGTCTGAATAGTTTTCAATGTTAAATCCATTCATCAATGTGTGTCATTCTGCTCCTATGCATTGTCTTTACATTCAGATTGGATGTTCATATATCAAACTTAAACATTAGAATGAACATTGGTTAAAGAAATGAGCAGATGCTGCAACTAATATTATTCACACTTGATTAATTATAGTACATCACCACTGGGTGAATGAATTATTGAAAGATGAGACTAGCAGCATAACTCAGTCCAGTAGGGTCATCTACGTTTCTGAGGTATCTGGAGAAAATTTCCACAGGGCACAATTAGAGGGAGCAGAACATTTTTTGCACACCTCCCTGTCTAAACTCTATTCTTATGAGCAATGTGAAAAACAATTGCTCCTTCTTGGTCAACTTTGGGTCACTACACATATACTTATCCATTTCCCTGTCTCATATATCACTCTTCAATTAGGTAGAGAGTAAAATGACACCAATACAACTATCCCATATAGTAATAGTAATTAAACATAATGTACACAATAATAAAATATATACAATGAAATAGATACAAACTTTAAATATTCAATGACATGAGCAGTATTGACTCTGTCTCTCATTCTCAGGCTCATAAAGTTTTTGGACGTTTTAAAAAAAGACATGGACTGAACATGAAATTTGAAAGTTAAAATAAATAAATGCATAAATAAAAGTTTCTCTTAAAAAAAATCTATGAAGGGCTTTGAAAAATATAACCACAAGATGGCAATGTTTGACCATATATTTTTCTGAATCGGCACAATAAAACAAAAGTGCTTTATTGCATCACTGAATCACCTTAAAATTACTATCAGTGTTGCCATTATTGCATTTTGCTTGTGTTACACTGTTCAGCTGAACACTGTATTGCAGAGCTTAGCATTAACTTATGGAAAAGTCTGTGAAATACACCAAGCAGAACAAACTTACTGCCTATCTCAGCATGGCCAGAATGCAGTGCAATTCAGAAAGTGGTGATAAAAGATATGCATATTCCATTACTGTGCTGTCTTGGCTATAAAATAGCTCTGTTTGAGATTAGAGAATGAGAATTATTTAGATATTTAAACATTCTAATCTGAAAAGCTATTTGTGTGTGTGTGTGTGTGTGTGTGTGTGTGTGTGTGTGTGTGTGTGTGTGTGTGTGTGTGTGTGTGTGTGTGTGTGTGTGTGTGTGTGTGTGTGTGCTGCACTTCTACTCTCAAAATGACAAAAACTATGATTGCATTGAGAGTCTCATTGTACGATACAGAAATCGAAGAAAGCAGAAATTGAAAGCTCTGATATTGGAACTGCATGAGTGGCTTGGGAGGACACCGGAACAGAGGAAGGGGAAAAATGAAATGGGAATATACAGCATTATTTCACAAATGCAGGAATACACAGACAGAAAAAGAGAACCTGCAAGACATCAAAATTCACACAACAGAACATATTAACTGTGAGCAAGTTTAAGTGTCTCTGTTTCCCTTTGCCGGTCAACCATACTGAGGGAGGGAGAGAGGGATGGAGGCAGGGATGACGGTGGAGGAGTCAGGGTTCCCAGACTTTTGAGGGGATGTGGAGACACAGGTGGAGGAAGAGAAGAAAGAGGGGGCAGGACTCCCCCGAGACCCCCGGATTTGGCCTCTAGAAGGTGTGAGCGACCACCCAGCCCTGGCTCCTTCCTTAGAGGGAAGTCCGGTTCGTTCTCATTCTCCGAGCTGCAGTCGCTCAGGTCTGTGATCTCCAGCTCAGAGTCAGACTCTGGATCCTGCTTCACACCCTTTCTCCGCTCGGAAGGGCTTTGACGGCCTCCTCCTCCGCTTCCGACGCCAAGCCCACCCAAACCCAATCCCAATCCTAGGCCTAACCCTAAACCAAGACCTCCACCTATAACACCGGTGTTGGTCTCCCCTCTTTCCCGGTCACCTACACCCGTACCCCCATTCCCCAGCTCAGTCCGACCCAGCGGCACGCTCCCTGGGTACGGTGGGATGCAGAGTCTGGGGGGCTGACCGTTAGTTCCTCCCGTTTGACCACGTTCTGCCCCGGTCGTGTCTCCGGGGGGTAAGAGTGAAGAGAAGGGGTGTGGTAGCTGAGACAGGCTGGACTGGAGCGGGTTTGGGTAGAAATTTGAGCAGTAGAGGGAGCCTGGAGGCAATTTGGGACAGTTGTTTAGAGAAAAGGCCCCTGGGAGGTAGGGGTTGAAGCCCCAGGGGTAGTCAAAAGCCGGGTTCCGTGGGTAAGGACCCAACAGGGATGGAGGTTTGGAGTAACAAGGAGCCCCTGTGGGAGAAATTGAAAAACATGGAGCGGAAACCAGTGTTAATGTTTAAGATCAGATGTTAGATAACTGAGAACAGAGAATGCGAGGAAAAAACTAGAGGGACATTATGAATCATATATTTCAAAAACTTTATATATCAATATATCAGCCATTACTCCAGTCTTCGGTGTCACCTGATCCTTTACAAATCATTCTAATATGCTGATTTGATTATCAAAAACATTTCTTATTATTGTCAATGTTACAAAAAGTTGTGCTGAGGTTATATGTTTTTGTGGACACTGTGAAGGATTTTTTGTCTGGATTCTTCAATGATTATTTGAAATAGAAATCCTTTGTAACTTTAGAAATATCTTTACTGTCACTTTTGACTTAATCATTTGAGCAATAAAGTATTAATTGCATAATATGACAATGTAAGATAAAACATACCAAGCAAGCTTATTTTTTCACAGATGAATTCATAATCCTAATATGACATGAGAGTTGATATGCCCGATTTCACACTCCTAATACTTTACATGCTTTTCACTTACATTAAAAATACCTTTTCATCATTTTCAACCATATTCACAGTATACTTCCTCTCAGTCTTTCTTTTTTTCTTATTCCTCCCTACTTTATTTTCTCTCCCTCTCTTTTTATCTCCACAGCCACTCTCTGTGTTATTTGCTATGCAGGGCTAATTTGACAGTGCCAGAGAGTGTGTGTGTATGTAGGGCCAGGAGTAGCTGGCAGACACATGAATATTGAATCAGTCAGGCAGGCCTCACTTGCTTATGAAAACACAGTAATGGGCGCCCACAGGCCACAAACTGAAGCCTGCACCCTCAATTAGGGCCTTCCTGCTTGGGAAGGGATTAGGACAGGGGGTACACATGGGAGGCAGAGAGGGGTAAGAAGAGGAGGAGGGCGGAAAAGGACCTCAGGACAAACAGAGTTGAAGGTGGGGGGTCTTTTGGGGTGGGGAGTCGCACTGACATACTCATGCCCGTGTACATTCTGATACACTGATATGTCAATGTACATTCAGAACATCCCAAAAAAACAAGAGAATATGTACATGATAACACTCACAGAGAAAGTTCTAGAGTGCAATGCAAGTGCAAATGTCAAGTACATACTGATAACAGTGTGAACTAATCAGTTATATCTGAACTCAACACACTTTATTTCACTGCTCTAAAAAACTAAGAACATTCCCTAATTAACATGAATCTATAATTGTCTCTTTTTCTTTTGTTAAATTTGTGTCTCACCTGAGCCGAAGAAAGGAAAAGTGTCCAATCTCAGCTTGTCCCCATCAGGCCCTGGGGCCCCTGCACTGCGCTCAAACAGAGAGGGCCCTCGACCCGATTCAGGCAAACGAGGGAATAAAGACTGAAGGGCCTGGGAGAGATGGGATAGAGAAAAGACAGCGTGTGTGAATCATTAGACAGTGAGAAAAATCTGTTTAATAAATGACATGACAGGATAGCTTTTTAAAATTGGGGGACTACATTAAAATAATGTACTATATTACACCAATATATAACAGTATTGATAATATAAATACTAATTTTGTCCATTTAACAGTTATAATGAATTTTATTAAACATTTTATGGGATGTTTAATATGTACTCTTTAATATCACTGCTGTAAATTTACATTCAAAGGATGATAAGAAATGTGAAACTATCATGACATTTTAAACACTGTCTTCGAAATCTTGAAGAAAAAAAACTTCTTGTCTTAAAGACTTCATAAGATGTCAGTAAGAGTACAGGCCACAAAGAGATCCAGGGCTTTTTACCTCACAAAATGTGGAACGGCTTTTGGGAGCAGATTAGAAAAGGGTGGTGGGGGATAAAGCTCAATAAAGAAAACCTGGAAGTCATTGCAGGAATCTTAGCAGATGAACGGCATAAAGATTTTCTCTTTTTTTATTATTATTAGTGACATGAAGGTGATCAATAATTTCTGTCACTCTTCTCTTTTCAGTGAGAAAGGCAGGACTACACTTCGAAGCTACGTAATCTGGATTGCTTAACAAAACCGCATTAATTACATGGCACTGATCTGACAGCCCCAACTTCTCTTTCATTTCTCACATGTCTTTCATTTTCAATCAATGGCAGTGATGAGTACGCCTCCAAGACTGGGATAAGAGGAAAGGGATAATGTCTTCTTTTGTTTTAAGGCTGCTTAACGCCATCTTTGACATTCTCTCTACTTTCTTCTTCACCTCTAGATCTTTCCCATCTCCTTCAGTCTCCTCTAGTCAAGATGTACAGCAGATAACTTTCTCATAGAATGACCTGAGTAGATATACTTTGCGAGGCTAAAGTAAAATCAGGTTAATAATAAAAAAGAATTATTTGTTATTGAATTTTATCAAGACTACTTGTTTGAAGTTACCTCGTGTAGCAAATTTACCACCATTTTATTCTTTTAACCCATTTATAATTTCAGATTTGACTAAACCTTTATTGATAAAACCTATTCTCAGACTATTTGTATTCAAGCAGGACATAAATTTATGCTTTGCCTCTAGTATCCAAATGATAACTATTTTAGTTAAAGTTTAACATTGACCGAAAACAAATAATTGCTGAACACTAATGCTAGAGTAGAGCAATTACAGAAAATACATACAATAAATACAAAAAAGATACCTACATACTGATTGGCTCTGTACAATCAATAGCCTGATCCCTCACATCAAAGCTAATACAGAAAGCCTTATACAGTATGGATAGAAAAAAACATCAATCATTAAACACTGGCAATAGAGCTGTTATTATCACAGAGCACGTCAGCCCTCCGGGTTTTTGTCTGACTTCATTCTTCTGTTATACCTGGCGGTTCATTCCTGTCTCTCATTATATTGAGATTGTTTGTTCTGTTATCTGTAATCACACTCACTGCGATGCATTTATTCCCTCATACCTCGGGTGTGACAGGGCTGCAGTCTGGTGTGGCTGTTCCTCCATTGAAGTGGTTCTGGGCCAGCAGGAACGGAGAGCTGGCCATGTCCAGAAGCGGGTAATTCACCAGAACCACCTTACTGAAGTTGAACTTGTAGGTGAAGCGCTTGCCTTTAGTTTTGTGCAAAATGCGTTTGTTGTAGTAGTACCTGCAGGATGGAGAACAACAGAAAATACAATAAAATAAGCTGTAAATGTTTGTAAAAGAAAACACGATTGCATCTGTGCATACAAGAATGAATGCTTGAATTACAGGGATAGATCACCCAAAAAAAGAAAATTTTGTCATAATTTACCTTATGTCGTTCCATTTCTTTTGTGGAACAAAAAATTATGTCTCAGGGGTTTGTGTGCATACAAAAGGTTACAACGTAGTTTTGTTCTTCAAGCCATACATATTTGGAACAACATTAGGATGTATAAATCATGACACAGATTTCATTTTTAAGTGAACTATCGCTTTAAAGCGGGGAAAGGCTGCCTTCACCTCCACTGAAACATTTTCCAGGGTCATGGCCTTCATTTGGGAATGCCAGCCTTGTCAGCTGCCCGTTCTGCATGGTGATGACCGCTTAGATTTCCCTCAGCATCACACGACGGCATATCAGTCAGTTGGAAATAAGAGATGGATCTATACAGAGTCTTTTCCGCTGCCCATCAGCCGTTTGCGCTCATCACGAGTGTCAGAATGCTTTGAGGATGCTCACCTGTGCATGAGAGCGAGGCTCTTTAATCTCAGCACACTTTATGCTTGACTTCACTTTACCCGGTCCGGCAGCCTACACGAGTTCCCGTGATGCAATCTGCCGGCGCTATAATTTGTAAGCTTTTATTTTATGTGGCAATTGTGCCCCTTAATTGAGCAATTAAGCAAGGCTAATCAACGAGGCTAATTATGGCCTGTGCCTATTCATAACAATTAGCAGCTAGCGACAGCATCTATTAAAGGGAGGCTGGGGGAGGGTAGGAGGGGAGCAGAGCGATAAAAAAGGCGGGATGAGAAATGGCTAAGCTAATGTGCATGAATAAGAGCAGAAGTACTTCAACCAGGGTCAAAGTTCAAACCTGAAAAGTTTTATGTTGGAGTTTGGAGTTTGAAAAGAGATCTGATACATAGAATTTCGGTGAGGTACGAATCAATTTTAGACTTCATTTCAAAATCCCCATCGACAAGTATTCTTTATATGAGCCTCTTGCCGGAGAACATCCAGAATCCATTTAGATGTTCAAAGATTCCACAAATTGGACTGTATTGATGTTCTTTGGAGGGAAGGCAGCACTTAAAATATCCACATACTATCAAGCATCAAGCATGGAGCGACCAAGGCTTTTATACAGGATATTATGTGAGGAAAAAATAAATGATGTTTTTCCCCCATAAGATGCAAGATAAAAACACATACCCACAAAAGAAACAGCCAAACACACTGTGTACTCAACAAAGCACATCATCTAGAATATACATATTGCATGAGAGAACAATAAAAGGCAGCAATTAAGCATTAACACAGAAAACAATCCTTTGAATATGAAACCCACACATGCTGTGCATACCTAAGTGCTCGACTGAGCTTGTCGTAGTTCATGTGAGGTTTGCACTTCCGAATGCCCCACAGTCTTGCCACCTCGTCTGGGTCTTTGATCACAAATTCACCATAGTCTCCCTGCCAGGCAATCACCCCCTGGTATTCCTCCTTCTGCAGCAGCTCCAGGATGAAGTGCCACAGCTGGATCTGCCTGGAGCCTGGGCTTGACTCTGGCTTATAGGCCCAGTCTGGGAAGGCGATGCCTGAGGAAAGGGAGGCAAGTAAGTGAAAGGATTTGGATAAGGCCTGTTGGTTTTGCTACTTGCTAAGAGCATTCCTGTCTAAATAACTGATGAAGCGATGGGTGGTTCAATAGGGTATTTTGAGCCTAGGGAGTAGTTAGCCTGTGTTTTAAACAAGTATAGGTAAGAGAACTTTCTCTCTTTTTTATTTTTAATTGATTTTGATTCAATTTTGTGTACATGTACTAAATTATTGTTCAAACTGCAGCAAACAGCCTGTGATGACAACCAGGAACAAAAAATGAATATCAATTCTACCTTTTGTTTGAAACTGAATTTATACAACAGTTATTTCTGGTCTTTGAATTTGATTGGCCGAGCTGCATTTTGGGACTTTTTACTGTTTCTCTCAAAGACTATCTATGTAAAAGCAGTCTATACATTTAGTAGTTGAGATTTTTAAAGGCCCTCTATGGTGAAAACCAAGTTTTTAATGTCGTTAATGTGTCTATGTGGTGTTTTTAATATGCTTTATGCTTTAAGACAAACCATGTGCAAATTCATGTCAACACCATTGCTGAGTATTTTGTCCTTAAAACTCCAGTAAAACCAAAGACAGTCTCAAAAATGCAGTTTGAAATTGCTGGTGTTTCTTATGTCACAAACTACCTTGCAAGCAATCACGTCAATGTGCAGGCGAGCTTTAGCATATCATTAACTATGTCTCAAGAGAAGCCAGGTTATTCCGGTATATTTTTTCTGTTGATATGAAAAATTGGGTACTTTTAGCAAAATAGCGTGTGAATTATGTATATGATGTATATTACGATGTTAAGATGAAATATTTGCCTTTCTCCACTGACGTTCTAAGTTGTTCAAAGCGTTTCTAAGGATGCTGATTTTTAGAAAACAGCTATCTGCCTCTGGAGAATGGAGAATGGGAACATGATTTATGTAACATTAGCGACACATTATTAGCTGTTTGATATAGTCAAGCAATTACCGTTATGTGTCAGACATTGTAAAGAGCGATACCATTGTGCCGCATTTACTACAGTAACTTGAGTAAAGTTGAGTGCATCTCTGAGCTGGCGTGAGTGAGTGGGTGAGTGTGTGAGGCGGGCTAATTTGCATATTCATGATCCGTGTATACTAAATGAAGCAAGAGTGTAGTTACATTCAAGCTATTTTGGCATGAATAAAAAAATTCACATGAATAAACGTTTAAATATGTCATTTTGGTGATCAAAGATGAGTTTTAAGGGATAAAATTATTGACTACAGGGGGACTTTAAGGGATTCTTTCTGCAAGTTACATCATTATGCCAGTAGGTGGCGACAAGTGATTGTCTTTATGAGTGAGTCATTTGAATCATTCATTCAACCAATTCATTCAAAACACTGATTTATTTAGGAACGAAACAAGTGACTGTCTTTGGCTGTATCTGAAAGCTTAAAAATGCAGAGATAGGATGGCAACAAGGCATGTCCAAATCCAATGATTGTGTCACACCCTGTTCACTGAGATATCTACATCAGATGTCTGTCTTTATCATCCCACAATTCTCTGCGTACCATTTCATGACAGTTGAGCTAAGAAATTGATATGGAATCTGGAAATTGCGGTTGGTTGTCAGTTTGTGTGTAAATGTAACTTTTTTACCTACTTTTCCCACTTTTCATCTAATTTCGAACAATAAATTACTATAGTAGTAATTAAGTATTAGTTATCACCAGAGCTCTCTCTATTTTGCTGTAGATCATTAAACCGTTAAACACTGCTTCAGAAGTCTGTCCAAAATCAGTTTTGTGAGGCACCTTCATGCACAAACACTGCCTGCCTTTTGGACGCAGCTTATTAAAGTAAGTCAGTGAATAATTAACTTAACCGATTCGTTCAAAACACTGTTTTATTCAGCAACAAAACACTATTACTGTGGGTTGTTAGGAGACGGATTGTCGATTCTGCCTTGGCTTCGTTTGGAACGATTTTCATTGCCGGAACAAAAAATAGACAACGAGGCTGGAAATATTGTGTCTAAAATGTAAGTTGCTTAATATTAAATATTAGCTTCCTGTTGAGTAAACTGTTGTATGATAACATATCGTGTCATGCTGTTGGTTGGGACTCTTGTTCATAATAATTATAATAATAATAATAATAAGTCTTGCTTGTAAGATCAATGTACTATCTATGCATTTGTTTCTACTATCCTACAGAACCATGATAGTGAAGAAAAAGTCATTTAAGTTGGATGAAAAAAAAAAAAAATCATCTTCCGGTGTCTCACCTGGTGTCCAGAGGGTTGGGACGGGTGGCGTGAGCAGCAGGTCACTAACACAGTTACAGTCCATACCTCCACTACACCTGCATTCACACAAACCAACAAAATTTGAGTGTGAACCATTTTCGGTTAGACCACAGAACATAAGGCTAAAGCATAATACTTTGACTGCACAAATTCTTGTGGACTCATTTCACCCGCTATACACCAGTGTGTCAGAACATGCCGTTGTAAACCATGAGGGCATGTCATTCCGGTGGCCTCAGAAATCAATCAATGCCTTTTCATCTGAAGGGTTTCTTTAAATATGGTTGCCGAAGGCTGTCCCTTCAGCCATGCAGAAGATCACTGAGCATTTTTTCACAAAGAACCACGTTCAAAAGACCCCATCTCATGTTGAACATCTATGACAGTATGTGAGGCCCTCAAGCAATTAGTCCAGGTTTTCATAGGTATCTGTTTGCACTTTAATGCATTACATTTTCATTTTGCAATAATGATCAAAATACGAAAATGCACATGATATTTTATAATAATAATTTAAGCATTTTTCAGTTTCCACACGTTATGCACTACAGTTGAACTTCATTTTCAACATCAAATGTTCACGTTGCAGCAAAAGGAAATAAACACGCCACGGTGGGCATGTGTTCATACAAATAACTTCAAAGCAGGATATCAAAAATCATTGAAGATTGCATCTGCTATCAGAACAACTGGGAGCATCAGTAAAGATCCATCTCTCCATGAAGCAATTCAGTATACATGGCTAGAGGAGTTCAATCCCTCCTCAGCCATCACAATTTCATAAAGGTTGTTTTACAAAGCTCTGGAAGAAGAAGGAGCCGGTACAAGGGTATCTTTAATGCTGGTCTCTCCCTCTCCCCCACTCCCCCTCTCCTCTCTCACTCTATTTAATTATGCTCTGTGAATTTTGGATCTTCCCTCCAGCATTGAAATGGAACGTGAATTATTGAGGTGTGTTTGTATAAATTATTATTGCTAACTCCAGGCACTTCTCTCTCACACACAAGTACACACACACACACACACCCCTTTGTTGCTTTTACTCTTTGGACTGTCCACTTGCTCTCCCCCACCCTCGCACCGTCTACTTCTCTCATCTCGCTCTTTTTTTTCTCGTAACATTCATCTGTTGTTATTTCTTTAGTACAATATATACTGAAGAAAACTGGTATATCAATTAACTTGGCTGTATTTTTACTTACCTGTTTCGAGAGCTTTGCGAGGGCATAGAAATGTAGATTCAGACTTTGTGCTCACCTTTAAGATTTGTCTTACTGGGCCAGTCTTATACGAGACTATCAACTTAAAAATAGATACTTCTTTAACACTATTAAATGCAATTGAGCACAGTGCAACTGGTGCAGTCCAGATACACCTGTAAATGAATTCATTTGTGAAATCTGTATTCAGAGCCTATCAGCCAGCCTATCCGATCAAAGGAAACCCAGCCTTACCTGCCCGTGCACCTAACTGCACTCTCTCTCTCTCTTTCACTCCTCTGTATGTTTTTGCTCCCGCTCAGTAATTTTCCGTTTGATTTCGGAGGTAATGCATTTTTTACAAATCAAAGAGGAAGCCAGGACGCCCCCCACCCTCCCTTTCCCTCGATCTCTTTCTTTTGCCCTGTTCTTCCCCTCCAGGCCAGTGAAGAGATAAAGGAGCCCCCATCATTTCCTTGTTAGTTTTGATTTGGGCAGCACAGGGCTTTCAAGTTCTCCCCATCACCCCCAGAAACATTATAACTAGCAGCCAAGGGAATACATCTTCTCACAATCTCCTAGATATGAAGACACCGATTCAGGGAGTGCACAACTACCACACACACCAAACAAAAAAAATCAGAAAAAAAAAAGATGCACATAAACAGGGCAACACAAAGTAACACCTTTGCCCAAGACAACATGCTCAAATGTACTCTTGAGAAAAGTAAAACTCTTCTGTGACAGGTACACATCAAGGTCACAAACTAGAAGCTCACATTTATATCGTCTGTGAGCATACAAACACAAAATATGATGATCAAAGTAAATAAAAGTGGAAGAAAATGAATATATATAATTATTTAAAATGAGTTTTTATAGAAATTATATGTAAATAAATATATATAAATGTATCTATGTATGAGAAAAAGTTACATTTATATCACTTAAATAATTACTATAGAGTCTCATCTGGATTATTTATTGTTAATATTTATGTAGAACAGATTTTATGGTTTAATATTAAATATTTTGACCGTATGTTAAATCATTTTAATCATTTAGTAAATCTATGTTTTGTAATGCTGTGGAGATTCAAAGAATTCAAGCTTAATGCCATGGAAAAAATTATTTACGCTAATCTTAAAGCACAAAAACACTAAGTATGAAATAATAAGTCTGCTTTTATAAACATTATTGCATTTAAACACAGGCATTGATTACTCATTCATTATGGAATGGCCATTCCCTACAGATTTAACACGTTTACCCCTGTGACTAATTACATTTTGTGAAAAGCTCTGCTGATTGCACATTAATGCTTCGACAAAACAAGGCTGCTGGAAACAATTTTGTGTTATGGGTTGACCACAAAATAAAATGGTAATAATAATAGGTTCCGAGGTGGACTAAAGAGTAGAGGAAAAGAGAAAGAAGTGAGTAACAGATGGTAGACATTGTTTCTAGTTGAGAAAAAGATGGACAGCAAGGTTCTGAAACAGAGATGAGGGAATGTGATGAGTCTCGCCCCTCTCGCTCTGTGCTCCCAGGACATGAAACAAACCCTCCGTATCTGTGTCATCTTTCGGTTTCAGGCTGCCACTGAAAAGGGACTTACTGAACACCCTCGCCCCTCTCTCTCTTTCTCCCCCCACTGCTCCTTCCTCTTTCCCTCTTTTACTTTTTCTCCATCTCTCGATTTCTCTTGACTCTACTCTGACAGTCTGCACAGCCTCGGGGTCAAAGAACAGAAGGACTGGCTTGTGTGTGTTTGTTATGAAGAAGGAAGCAGGGGAAGAGAGGGGTAAGGGGAAATATGGTCAAGATGGAGAACTTGAGATGGGGCGCATCTGAAAAATTGTGCACACGATACAAAAAATGACAGTTCCTATGTAAACACATAAACATGGAAATATTTTCAGGTGGCTCACAAAATTCTATGAGACCTTTATTTAACAAATGTGTACATATTTTTTTCAAATTTCATAATAACTCTTAACAATATAGGGGAGAAATCTTTGTCTCTCGGCTTGAGAATGCTAAGATCTGATCTTATTCATTTCTCTACAAAAGTTTTGGATGCTTCTTGTAAGGGATTTCTATAAAGGTAGTGTAATAAATGTTTCATTTCATGTTCCATGTTATGCCAGTTATTTGAATTTGCAATTTGAGAGAGAGACCAGAGAATGTTACACATTTTTGTTTAAACACCTGTGTGTTTTTATTGCACTGCATGTGTGTCTCAAACATTGACATCATATTTTCATCTGTTTCACATCCATGTACTTTAGAGTTTATTCTTAAACTGCATGTGTAAATCAATGTTAAGTAGGCTACAATTAATCTACCCCACTACTGACTTCCACTAAACTTTGTGGATTTATTTATTGTGGTGATCAAATGTAGGCCTACAGTAAATGGTTTCATTTTAAACATTTTATTTCAGAATCCAGTATGGAAACAAAATAAATATCAGCCCAAATGAAAATATTTTGTAAATATTCAAAATCAATTCAAAGTCGTATATTACATTATATTTTATATTATATATAGCCTATATATTATATTTTTTATACATATACAGACTTTCTACTGTCACCTCAGGAGGGTGGTCATGCATGATAGTGATTTCACCCTTGTAACTAATTTCTAGTTGGTTACGTGACGTGGGTAAGACGTCATTTACGTCTCACCCCCGTGTTACACCACTCCAGCGATCATCTTTCCTAACACTGCAAAGTTTAGATACGAAACGCATAATTGCGATAATACGGTCTCCTGTGAAAGCGAAATTTCGGTGGTGCTTGGCATTTGCGGATGAGAAAACTGAGGAAACTTGTTAAAAAAGAGAGAGATGGAACAGTACTTCAACTTCAACAGTGCTCAACTTTAGGAGAGATGATAGGAGCGAGCGTGCGATATGGTAGCCTATCAGTTTCTTATAGAACATCGGACTTAAGATACAAGGAAAAAAGGGGGAAAGACGGAGAAAAAGTATCAATCGATAGGGTTAAATTATTCATCGTCATTAATTATCGATCGCTCTCCGTTGCCGGCTCGTCCGCCTCGCGCGAGAGTTGAAAGGAGGGAAAGCGCGCTTTATTAAAACCGGCTCGAGCCTCATTGTTTCATGTCCCGCGGCAAAGAAAAAGCTCGAGCTTGGTTCTGCCCGCGCCAGTGAGAAATACACACACACATCGCCCCCCTTAAAGCTCTTTTTCTCTCCTCGCTCGCTTTCCCTCCCGATGCGCGGGAGAGCTTTGGGGAGCCTCGTACGGTGTTCACGGGGCGGCTGTGTCTCGCGTGGATCGATGTGGGATCAATGGCTCTCGCTGACTAATAGCCAGAGAGCGCCTTTGATCTCGCGGCTGAGAGATCAAAACCTGCGCGAGAGGGAAGAGAGAAGGAAAAAGAAAGAGGAAAATGCGCGGGAGACCGAGCGGACCTTAAACTTCACACAGACACGCGCGCCGCTTGTACTTCGATACATCTGCCGTCGTCTTGTGAGGTGACATCATAACGTATTGTCAACGATTGTTTACTTTCCTTCAATGAGCACTGAGCAGGTAGTCTATAACGCCCTGTCATACAAAACAAGATAAACAAGCTAATTTAGCGAGTTCAGCATATGACGCTGTTTTAGGCAAGTCAGCCTATGCACCATAACACTGTGGTAGGCCTAACTCCCAAACAAAATAAAATATTTAAAAGAAACTTCTCTCAGTCTACATCTTCACTAATTTCCCCCAGTAGACCTAAAAGTTACACAAGTGAGTTAAGCTCGCGTCATAATTGAAATCTTCATGTTTGTCTATCCCTTTGTGCATTTTTAAAAATCAATTTTACGCGGAAACCCAAGACACATTCATTCTGATTCAAATTATTGTTTAAATGGTGCACCAGGGAACTTTTTGGCTCTGGCTCTGCTTGATGTTAATTTAAAATGTGTGGAAAGCTAATTAATACAAGTATCTGGAGAAAGAGAGTGGTGAAGAAGTGAAGTGCAGACTGCTCAAGGTCTTGAGATCACAGCGTGTGCATTTGAACACCAGATGATTCTGCATTAAATCACTAAAAAGAAAAAGATAAAAAAGAAGCAACCACCAGTTAGGCAAATGAATCCTGCTCTTTTATGTGTCCTTCATATTTCTTTATCATACATGTAGCCTATTCTACAGGACAGAAACCACAACTATATAGGCCTAATTGCGCATTCTTCCTACTTGCTATCCCCCTCTCTTTATCCCTCCTCCCTCTGGTCAGTGAGTTACTCTCTCTATCGCTCTCACTTCCCGAATTAACCACTCAAGAAGTCACCACCGACTCAATCAATAGCTCATACATAAACCCTGCTATAATCGCTCCACATGCCTGTCTGTCTGCCCCCTCATCCCTCGTTACCCTTTCATTCTCTCTCTTACACACACTTTCTGTCCCCTTAACTTCTATTTATGTTGGCTTGACAAACTACTACTAATTACTAGGCCTACTAACAACTTATTGTTCACTTTCTATTCTTTCTAATAACTGCTTCATTTTCATCCGGCACTGTGCAAAAACTGTAATTAATCTAATCATTGTGTTGCTATGTATCAGAGAATGTATGTGATACCTCATTTAGAATCAGTTGCATGGCATTTTTGCGTTCTGTCTTGTGCTTCCTCTGAACAGTGTCATCTGTGATAGACTGTCTTCCTGCAATCTTTGACTATTGCTATCAACATTTAGATATTGGTACATGAAGTATTCAGTTTTACAAAAATAATATCTACTAGTGCAGCAATTGTCAGATTGTTTTTTCAACATTTAATTTACAAAATCTGCTTTGTGTGGTAACATAAATGAACTGGTTTAAGTAAAAAATATTATTTGATATAACCGAATCAACCATTATAGATCACACACACGCGCACACACACACACACAAATAATTAGGGGTTATATAAAGTAGAAAAAGATCATGGGAACAATTGCACTTTACCACTTTTTGCAGTGCATTTAGTAGGCCTATGTTAATATGGCTGTCAGAATAGATAAAACTGTGCTGACAAAGAAAAGTCAATCAATATTTAATGCTTTGCTTAGGTGCATGTAAATAAAAAAGTTTTTTATTTTATTTTATTTTTTTAGATACCTACGATTCATTTGTTTTTGCCAAAGCAAGTAAATATCCAAGTTGGACACATACCCTCACTCTGTTTTTAGCCCCTGCTGATCTCCTCATATTCAAAAATATGAAAACACAGAAACCAACACACATAGGCTACACACGAACTCAAACAGGCTCACAGACAAAACACATAGAGAATTTAAAGATTACACACGAACGGGCCCCTGCTCATATTCCCTGTGCTCCAGCCTCTCTTTCCCTCTGTCTCTGTTTCAAACTCTTTGATTCGATGGAGCGGTTTGATCTGTGCTAGAGCGAGTTTTGTAAACACATTTTTGCGATCATATAGCCATAGGCAAGGCGCGTATAAATGAGGGAGAGAGAGAGAGAGAGGGGGAGTATGGCGAAGCAGAGAGAGAGAGAGAGAGAGAGAGAGAGAGAGAGAGAGAGAGAGAGAGAGAGAGAGAGAGAGAGAGAGAGAGGGCGACGTTTAATGAGAGGCTCAAGTGGAAAGGCACACGGACTGATTCAAACTTGAACACGAGAAATGTAGAGAAATCAGCCTTCCTCACCGGATAGGTTGATGAAATATAATGTAATAGTGGATGGCTGGCTCTGCTTTTAAACAAACAACTCTAGTGAAAAGTGTTATATACTAGGCTATCTAAATTGACATTTCCCCACGGAGAAAAAGAGAGAGAGAGAACAATTTTGCAAAAAGGACATTGCAATCACAAGTCAGGACAGACACAAACACATTACGGTGGGAGCAAATAAAGAGAAAACCTTGGCGTAAAACGGATTCGGTGCGAGCTAAACTAATAAATGTGCGCGGTCCTATTCTTTTCTCTGTTTCTTTTCTCCACATCGGCGTCGTGAGCTGCTAATTCGTTTAACTTCGATTGCCAGCGCAATAATAGCGCTAACCCGTCGCCTCCGTCTTCTGGATCGCAGAGACAGATCACATCTCATTGGGAGGGGAAGAAGCTATGACCCCATGTCACTGATGATGACTATAATATATACAAAACGAAATAATCCACTATTTAATATAGTCTAATAAGTAGCATAAATGGTAGCTACAATCACTTAAATCAATGCGTATAGCCTATTATTGTGAATAACAAAATTAATTAATCTATAGGCCTATAGCTAAATATAGGCTAGCCTAATTATTTATAGTAAATACTAATAGGCTTACATGTTTTTAGTAGCCTAAGTAGTAGGCCTAATCATTTTATGACTTTTGAAACGGAAACGGGACTAAAAAATGCGAGGACATTAATTTCAAGTGTGAAACGCATTAAAGGCTAAGTTATGGTAAGTTCTTTAAATGAAATGCATTATTAAAATTACATAATTTCCACTGTCCCCTTAGTCCATCTGTGTGTATTAATTGGTACAGATGAGATTTATAGCCTCTATGATGCAACTTCTCATTATCAAGCCCCGTATCTTTGTTTGCATAAAAATCCCAGCTGCACATGCCTCAGTCCCTTGCGCAGAAAAGGGAAGCTCTTCTTTTCTGTCCTTGTTTAGTGTGTGCTTTTCCAGCTTTTTAAAAAACGAATAGCTCGAAGCCGTAAGTGTGTCTCAGTTCGGCAGTGTATGTGTGAGTGCCCGCGCGCGCTTTCTTTTCTTCCTCTTCTATCTACCTCTGTCCAGGGAATTCTCAACATTCACAAACACATCGCAAATACCCGCCGGCTTCACAGTATCGATTTCTAATTAGACGGCAGGATAATCGTTGGAGAGAGAGAGAGAGAGAGATGAAAAAGGGAAGAGGGTGGCAAGAATAAATAAATAAATAAAAAGGTCTCGTGATTAACTGAATTAACAAGAGAAGTACACAAACAAGAGAGCGATGCAAAATAATGGCCTTTCTTTGCATTCTTACAGTAAAACGCCAATGTGCCTCAATGTTTTTTTAACAAGAGCATCGTCCTGTTTAACAACTTTTCTGTTCCAATGCTAAACAATTAGTTTAATCGTGGATTTTTCTGCCTTCATTTCCTGCAACTTTTCTCGCTGTCGTTTCTCTCTTTTTGGCGTCAGACAGGATCTTCACACTCTGAACTTTACTCTATGCCCTCCCTCCATCCTTCTCCTCCTCCTCCACCTGTCCCCCATCCTTCTCTGTCCTTCTTGGCAGTGTGCGTCACAGAGGTTAGTCCAGGGCTCAGGTAGCTCGTTTACTTTAATCAAGCTTTCATCAACAGGCCTATACGCCTGTCTTTGACACGCGCACATTCACGACGCTCTTCCCTCGTCCCCTTTCCTCCTTTACTTTTTCGTAGAACGTCTCTCTCTCTCTCTCTCTCTCTCTCTCTCTCTCTCTCTCTCTCTCTCTCTCTCTCTCTCTCTCTCTCTCTCTCTCTCTCTCTCTCTCTCTCTCTTTTCCCCTCGCTCTCTCCTCAAGCATATGCTAATAACTCGGGTGAATACACACCTACTTAACCCTTCTCTCCTTTGTGCTCTCCTCCCTCTTTGGCGCTCTCTGTCATTAAGATGGTGATAAAGTGTCGGATTACTCCGAGGGCTAAAACAGTGACTGCCCTGCCCCGAGCTCAGCGCACACTATCAATCTCCCGGTGTGCTACTGGAGTCCTACTTCTGTCTCTGCACTTTTGCTGTTTTTATCTATCGCCCTTTCATTCACACTGCTCTTTATTCTAATGTGCAGTGTAAGGTTAGTAGGCTATGTTTGATGTAATTTATTACTTGACTTGTGGCTTCAGATTTTTTTTTTTTTTTTTTTTTTTGCATGTCAAATCTGCGATTAAGTCGCTTTTATTATGGATATCTGCACGCACACACACACACACACACACACAACAAGATGCATTCAGTAAACACTTTGATTTGTTCTCTCCCTCGCTTGTATCCGAGATCCGCAAGGATTTCTCTTTTTCCGTTTGTTTGAAGTTCTCGGCACGTCTCATTACCGACACGCAAGAATCTCTCAATAAAGGAAGGACGTCTTATAGGCAGGTTTTACTCCTTCCAGGTGTTGTTTCTGCATAGCACACACACAAAAACAATATTAATATTAATATTATTATATTTATAGTAGGCCTAATAATAATAGCCTACGATTTTTGTAGGTCAGACTGATACTTATGAACATTTCCTTCCGAAAATCTTAAATTAATCAGCACATAAATCATGATGTAATTGCAACGCAATTCTCTACTAGTAATGTCTCTGATGAGAAGGTCCATCAGACGCGCATGGCTGTGCGTGTGTCATTTGTGACGCGATCCGAACTAAGCAGGTTTTCCCAGACTAGCGGGTAGAAGTAAATTGTTTCAGGAGCTGTCAGGTTCAAAGTGGCTGAACAAAACCTTCACCAATACTGTATTTTTGTCTCCCTAACATAACAGCACGAAAATACTACTAAGATTAATATAATTTGTCGCGGTTTTAGCGAACATAAAATAAATGTGACTATTGGTTAAGTTTCAGGAATGTTCATCTTCAACTGCATATATAAATTTGGCTTAAAATAAACAAATGTAATGTGATTAGATGAGATGTAGATGATTATTGTCGATTGGCTCGACAATTCGCCAAAATAGCCTCAATGTGGCACCTGACTGACAGGAGCAGATCTGAACTTCCCATTGTAAGAAGAGGATGGCACGCGTAACACACGTTAACTTCATTTATTTATGAGGAGGGTCACTGGTAAAAGTAATATCTTAATTAAGAATAACTAAATAAAAAGACTGCAACTAGTTAGGTTTGTTTAACAAGTGATACATGTTTAACTTAATGTCTGTCACATTAAAGGAGGTCTATTAGGCTACGTGATATGCAGAGATGTGATATATTACAAGTTTTATTCTCGGATATCATTTTGTGTACAAATATTTTGCAATAATCAAAATGTATTAATATCGTTTAGGTTTTGACAGTTCTGTTCCATCTCTCTCTGATAAACTGATGAAGAAACGAAAAAGCTCAGCGCAAGTAATATATTTATGAGTTATCCGTGGCTGTCGTTAATTTATGCACGCTTTTATGTGTTTTTCTTCTTCTTTTTTTTTACTGCTTTGGGAAACTGAACCCTGAACATATTTAAGAACCTTAGATCTTGCTATAACAGACATGAACTTTTTTAAACATAGAGGAATTGTGGGTGCAAATTGAGGATTATTATAAACTGTTATCCATGTTTAGAGTGAGTTCAACATGCATGATTTCCTGAAAATTTTGCACATTAGAGTCCTAAAGAAATAATTCATTAAAAAAAATATTTATGTTGGCCCAATTTTTTACTTAGCCTTGTGTCTTTTGAAACTGATGTTTATTCTGTGAAGTCACAGGTATTGAACAATTTACAAACCAACTCATAGATCAATCTTAACTAGAATTTGAGTGCATTTCAGGTCATAATCTGTTGAACTAGGCTAAAAATTCCACCAATATGTCCAGAAGGTTGCATCACACTAAAATTAATGAAATCTCAGAGAGTGTAATGACTTTGAAATGATCAATATGTATTAAGATATGCATTAAGTGTCCCTTTTTGTCTCTGATAAACGGTAAAGAGAAAGATGATTTGAGCATTTTGCACTGACAAATCAACTAGATATCATGATCCAAGGATCAAAATCTTTGCTTATGTAACCTTGCACTTAGAGTTAGCTGGTTCAAACTCCTTAAACTAACTGGTGTAGAGGTATTTTGTAGGTTTGAGTATGACAAATCTGTGGATCCCAAAAAGAGCTGGCAGATGTGACTTACCAAATTTGCTGATGGCAAAGCAATGGAGGCACAGGAAATAAATCATCACTAACTGCAACTAAAGCTGCAACATCACAACTTTAACAAAACTCCAGGATGGAGCAGATGCTCCCAACATGAATTTAAACAACATAGCATCTTCTTTACCATCTAAATCTTAATCCCTGCATTGGGCATTTTAGACCTTTTGGAACACTGAAAAGTTCTCTAATTTCTAATCCTCAAATGTTTTATGTGTGTCCCTATGAACATATATCATCACCATGGCTGCACTGAGAGCAGAAGACTGCAATGCTCTTGAAAATTTTAGCAGGACTGTAGACTTGGAGAGTTACTGCTGCATTTATTATCAAACATTACAAACATGGACAAACTCAACTGTTGGTTTAAATTACCCTTGGCTCTGCAGTTGGGTTTCTCCATATTTTCTGCAAAAGTGTATATACAAATTTTCATTATTTACTTTCCCTAATGATACTCCAAACACTTTGTTCCAAGGAACACAAAAAGTGAACTTTGAATTCTTTAAAGGTTTCGCAGTCAGCTGTGTGAAGATCGAAAAATCCCTTAAGACCAGAGTAGAAGTAAAAGTTTTTTTCAGAATTTTTCATTACTTTTAAAGAACACTGCTGCTAACTCCAATACTCATTAAAACAGTGATTGTCAGGGATGAGTGTGTCCATTTTAAATTAAGAAAGCCTTGGTGAGCAAGTACAGCACCACTGAAGGGAGGTAATATTGGAAACACTGTAATGTTGGCTTAATCAACTGATAATTTGTTATAACTTTTACTTCTAATTTGGTCTTTTCGATCTTCGCACAGCTAGATGCAAAACCTTTAAAGAATTAAAAATTCACTTTTTGTGTTCCATGGAAGAGTCATATGTTTAGAGTGACATTAGGGAAAGTAAATAATGAAAAACATTTTGGGGGAAATTTTTTATATACACTTTTGCACATATGGACAAACTCAAACGTTGGTTTAAATGAACCTAGAATTTAGGTTCATTTAAACCAACGGTTGGGTTTGACCATATTTTACCCAAACATGGATTGAAACAACCCAGGATTTTTTTTTATCTGAGGATCAATACTTTTATACTTTTGCACTGTGGAAAAAAAAATAATAATAACTTTATGTCTTTTTGTGGTTAAGGGGAAAAGTTGGCACACCACAGCTCCAAAAATAGAATAATATTTATTTCATGTTCTCACCACAGGTGATGTTTCGAGCCCAATGGCTCTTCATCAGAAGTGGGAAAAGTTGGCAATAAACCAATAAACCATGAATGGGACACTTAAAAAAAAAAAAAAAAAAAAAAAAAAAAATTCAACCTAAATGCAAATAATTATTCAAAATTATTTACCTAAATAAATACAAACTAAACTAAACTTAAAACAAAAAACCTTTCTACATTGTTTTGGTTGAGATAGAACAAACTGAAAATGAGAGTGTGAATTTAAGTTCTATTATCTTGAGCTAGTTGAATGTGAATATTGATATGTTTTGAAACATGCTGCTATGAAACGATGTGTATTGTGTACTGTGCGCTATACAACTAAATGTGAATTGAATTGAATGTCACATTTGAATATAGCAAATTATTGCAATAACCACAAAGCAGGAATCTATCCTATTTACTTTCAGAAACAGAAAGTGCCTTATTCGCCAAGTTTTAACACACTTAAGGAATTGGATTGGGTTTACAGGAGCATTAGTACACACACACACAAAAAAATTTGTCACCATTTTTTTTACTTTTTTGTTCATACAATGAAAGTTAATGGGATCCAAAACAACACTGGCCCCCACTGACTTTCATTGTATGAACAAAAAATCGACAACTGAGATATTTGTCAAAATATATGTTCCACAGAAGAAAGAAAGTCAAACATTGGTGCATTTCCCAAAAGCATTATCATCAAATATGGTTGCAAGTTCTGTCATTACCAACATACAGTAGTTCAATGATTTGGTTTAATTTGCTGCAACTATAGTTCCAATGAACATTTACAAACAGCATCGCAACCTTGTGTGGTTGAAACTAAAACTACTCTCGACCTGTGGTTAGAACCATGTTAATATGAACATGCTCTCGGACACAATAAGCAAGCTAACAATCTGTGCATTCTATCTCGTTTGTCCCATTTAAATATATTTCAATCTATATATTTTAGTATATCAACAATCAGCACCGTTTTTGAAGAGTGTGCATGTGCATAAATTCGTAAAGGAACCCCTGAGCAAGATGTAGAGCTAGGGAACCCACGATGAATCAAACATCAAATAAAACAAAACGACAAGAACAAAAAAGTGAAGTAGGCCTCATGCCATGCGCGTTAGAGTAGCAGTAATCGGACATTAATTGCAATCTGGAATCGATTAATTAGCAGAAGATATTACTCCACCACCTGCATGTGAAGTCATTAGTCCTAAATTGTTGAACCAACATGGTTCAAACGATGGAGGTGCGACCATGTTACTGGTTTGGGGAATCAGTTGTGACTAGTTCATTTCTCCAACGATACATCATACTATGGTAGTCAAGCAGCGAGTTATGTTGTTGTATGGCAAACGCACCCCAAGTTTGGAATGCCATGAGGGTGAGTAAATGCTGACAGGATTTAAATTTTTGGGTGAACTATCTCTTGAAGTTAAAATTCTCTCATAAAATAAGACTATTAAGACTAAAATAAGACTAATTAAACTATAGGGCCACCCACAACCTCTCACACATAACTCTTACTACCCTTTGTCTTCAGTCAAACTCGGGACCTTATTTCCACTCTTGTACCCCCCCCCCCTCTCCCCCTCAACCAAACAGCCCACCTCTGCGCGTGTCAAATCGAATCTCCACCACAGCGCCTACTACGCCCGCTGTGTCCATGTATAATACGTCATACACACAGGGAGTGTGCGATGACGGATTACTGAATTAGACGAATAATGACACCTGACACTTCTGTTACCGCTCCCTGAGCTGCCACAGCCAGCGCCGCAGCGCCGGTAAATAAAGACCAGAGATGAGGAAATACAGAGAGAGATGAACAAGGAGGGGGAACAGCAGGGAGATGAATGGAGAGAGCAAATGGAGGTGCGTAGGCCTATATACAAAGAGAGATGGAAGGGAAACCGAAGACAAAGAGAAAAAGAAACTCGACAAGTCAGCTAGATGAATGTACGAGGGCATTTTTGTTTGCAATCTGCTTTGTTTCACAATAGTTCTCAATGGCGTACCTCTGTTTTCAAAACCAATAAACCCACGAAAAGGCTTGAGTTGCATGTGATGTTAGTGTGTGGGCTGACCTATAGTGAGTGCACCGAGACCTTGGACTGAAGTTGCTTAGATATGAATGAAACTATCTGCAAGGAATATAATATTCATATTATTAAAGGGACAGTTCCACGCAAAAATTTAAATATTGTTTTTTCTGTGGAACATATAAGAAGATATTTTGAAAAATGTGTCCTGTTTTTGTCCATATAATGAAAGTCAAAGGGGTCATAAACAACACTGAATCCCTTTGACTTACATTGTACAGAGAGCGAAAAAAACACTAACACATTTATCAAAATGTCGTCTTACGTGTTCAGCAGAAGAAAGAAAATCATACAGATTTGGAAACAACATTATAAATGATGACAGAATTTTCATTATTGGGTGAATTGCCCTTATAATGCTATATCAGAATAATATAGAAAAATAGATGTTGTAAGATATATACATTTAAAACACTTGGACGTCTGAGCATCATGCGGCCTACAAAAATAATTACACCATCATACAAACAGTTTTAACAATCTGTCACTGTCATACAATTATGTGTATGAAAATCACATCAGAAGTTTTCCATGGCTTCTACAGGTTTATGGCAACGTGACACCCACGTAACATATAGAGTATGTGTTTGAGAGAGAGACAGAAACAGAGAAAGTGGGGAGCCAGAAAGAAATATTGACAAAGCCTAGATATACACATAAGTCATATGTGGCCTGCCTGGCTCTTGTATTTTATAGCTACGCTCTGTGCTGGCGGAACAAGATGACAGCTGAGTTCCTTCAACGGAAAATATGGTGCCTCTCTTGTTTTCTCCGTCTCCCTTCATCGTTCCTGTTTTCTGTCTATCCCTCTTTATATTACTCTGTCACCTCACAATTTTGTTATCTCCCCCTCCTCCTTGTTTTTTTGCTTTCTCTTCATGGTTGCCCTCTGTTCTCTTGCCATGCATGTTATCTTTGTCATCCTTATTGATGCTCATTCTTCTTTCTCTTTAACTCATGTGTCTATTATTTGCTCTCTGCCATTTCCTCTATTTGTTCTTCAGGTTCCTCTGTTTTACGCTTGTCTCATTTATCTCTTCTTATCACTGAACATGTAATATAAAATATACATAAAAGTTTGGGGTTGGTAATATTTGTTTTATGTTTCTTATGCTTACCAAGACTGCATTTATTTGATCAAAAATACAGTAAAAAAAGGCAGTATTTGCCTTTTGTTATAAAGGACAGTTGCTAGACAGGAAAGTGAGATAGAAAGTGTTTCATCTGCCATCTTGTAACTTGTAGGCTATAATGGGAGGTGGAACTTGTAGCTTCACATTTCTTAATATTCTGTGTACCCCTACCTGTCTAATATTTGATATGAAATATATACTATATATAAGCAACAAAATATTCAAATATAGAAACTTCAAATGCATATTAAATGCATATGAATAAACTCCTACCTTTATGCCTTATTTTATTCACCCTCATTTCTTTTGCCTGTTCCTCACCACTTCCCTCTCACACTCTCTACATTCCAGCCACCCCTCCCTCCTTCTTCCGCAGCCCGAGCACAGAGCCCCAAGTGTCGGAATCAATTAAGAGAGAGCGCCGTCGCGCCCGTTCCTTCACGGAGGTAAATATTAAACTGCAAGGAACGGCAGGCAGAGTGAGGGAGAGAAAAAGAGAGATAGAGGAGGGGAGAGCGAGCCCTCCGTCCCTAATCCGCCGCATCGATCAGCCGGGGATGAGGGTAATATATTATTTTGACAAGATACGATCCTCCGACGCGCACCGCTATCCCCGGCGATCGATTTCTTTTTCTCTCTCCCTTTTTTCTTTTTCTTTTTTTCCCTTCAGCAGTAGGGACACTGCACGCGCACCTCTGTTTTGTTGTTAGTCGCTGTGTGTGCAAGTGTGACTGAGCGAAACAGTGTGAAGCCAACAATGGTTGAGGAAACGCCTGGAGAAAACTTCTCATCTGAGCGGCACAATCTCAGCGTCTCGACAAAACGATAGCAGACGTGAAGTCTTAATAATGTCGTTACGGTGTCGTCTAAGGAACATACATTTCAAAGTGATCACCCAGTTTCCTGGTCGTCAAAACAGTTAATAAAAAGGCAAATCCATTCAATTGTGATATAAGCAGAAGAGTATTAAATGACAAAACTTCCAAAATAAAGGAGCTTTTCCCACCAGAGATTTCCATATTTTGGAGCCGAGTCGCCTGGGTGATGCTGACCAATTGTAAAGTTAAGTGTCTGGCCCCTCCGGTCCCCTGTGCTCTTTTGCCTTCCCTCCATATCGCTTTGTAAACTGTGTCTAAATGCTAAATTCCCAGATCAATTTTTTTCATTCAACCTCTCCCCCCCATCCCTTTGTGCCCGCTGCCCCCTGCCTCCACCTCCGAAGTGTATTGAAGTTCACTGTCTCTTTGCAAACGCAGTCTGCAGCGTTCTCGCGAGTGTGTGTGTGTGTGTGAACAAGCACACTGAGATTTAGAAATCTGTAAAGGCGCAGGTAAATGCAGAAATATCTTATAAATCAGCTTGTTTCATGATTTCAACCACTGCTCGGCAGGCCGCTCTGCCTCACAGAGAACTCAGGCACCAGTCTCAATCTTTCGTTCACTCTCTCCCGTTTTTATTGTGCCATTTTCTGCCACTTCGGCTGCTGTGAGGGAGTCAGTAATGCAGTCACTGTCCCTCTGCAGCCCCCTGCTGTGTGTGCAAGTGACTTGGCCTGTAAGGAGAGGGGGGAGACGCAGGGTCAAGGTGAGCTCTAATACACTATTGATCCGCCCCAATTGAAAACCTGATGGAAATTTTACCCCCCTCCCCTTTTCTCCTTCCCATCTGTGTATCTCTGTCTTTCCCTTGTCTTTCTTTTTTTTCTGTCTCCCTAGTGAACAACTTCTTCTGTGCTTCCTCCTTTTTTGCAAATTAGATCCTACCCAGAGGCTGTCTTTGTGGCATCTTTTTCTCTCATGTTGTCCCCCTTCTTCTTCTTTGTCCCCTTTTACATTTTACATTTTAGAGACATCTAACCCAGTTCCTTGTTTTTTTTTGTTTTTTTGTTTTTTTTTTCTCATTCAAAATGAGACTCTCACAAAGAGACCTTCTTGTTTGTCTATTTGAAGAATTGCATGTAGTCTTTGAATGCCTTTAAATTTGAGTGAGTATATATGTTGAGTCTAAGAGCACACACACACACATTGACACACCATGAGCAGTGTGGCAGTATGGTCACCAGTGCAGTGTATTAAATGCCACTGTGGGTTTGGCCTCAGGGCAGCACAGCGATCCCTCAGCAGGAAGAGCCAGTCGATAGCACTCCATCCTGGTCAACAATGAACAACGCTCCACAAAATCTGTCAACACTTTTGTATTTTCACTTTGGGTAAAGTGGAAAATGAGATGGACTTCATCCGTCATGTTTTAAAATGATCTCTCTCTTTCTTTGTCTAATGTAACTAATGTGGACCACAGATGCAAATGAGCTATATACACTGTAAAAAAGAAAATTGTTCCATCTTAAAAAAGTAAGTGTTTGTGCTGCCTTAAAATTTTTAGGTTTAGTCAACTTAAATATCCAAGTTGTCATTGAGTACAACTTTACATTTCAAGCTGAAACTTACATTTTTAAGGCAGCACAAATACTTACTTTTTTAAAGATGAAACAACAATTTAGCTAACTCTGGCACAACATCTGTGTTGTGCATGGTCCCTGTTAAATAAATGAAATAAAATGCAACTATTAATATGGTGCAACCAATAAGACATATGTCAGGGTTGGGCAATATTCAGAATTGAAGAACTGGCTCCCTTTCATTTAACGAGTGTGAATTTGACTGAATTGGTCACAAACAGGAAGTTGAATCGAAAATGACAGAAAGAGGAATCTATCTATCTATCATCTATCTATCTATATCTATCTAGGCTTATAAACCTTCAAACTTCAAAGCTTTTTTCAAAACTTTCAAATGAGGTCATGTCAAGTCAACATTTAAAGTTTGCCTTAATAAAACTTGATTTTCAAGTTAAAAATTAGTTCTTTGAATTTCAGTTCACTTGAATTCGGATGCAATTCTGCATCCTGTTTGCTGCCTCAACTTAAATTCAGCAACATAATTGAAAATGCACTCTCAATTCAATTTTGAATGGCGCATAATCCTGACATATGTAAACGAGCCTTAAAGTCACAGAAAGCCTTAATGATTCTGTTCCCCAACAATGGGTGGTCAATTTAAAGACTAAATTAGATCTGAACATGTTTATATATATTTTTTTTTTAAACACAGGACTCTGAATCTGAATTTCACTCTTCATTCAGCATCTCTCTGCTTTGACCTTTCCCTGCTTGCATAGTTGTTAATTACTTTGTAGAACAGACTAGTGTGATAAAACTGTCTCTTTGAGTGCATGCAAGAGCTTCCAGGTGTGATTTATGTTCTGTTGTGTATCTGTCAGGTGGTAGCGCTATCTGTACCACAATCTCCCCATGGACGCAGAAACATTACACATGTGGTGAGGCCCTGTGTCGACCTGCAGCCCGTGATACACATCTGTAACATCAATGACAATGATGCACACTAAGGATGAGGAATGAGACAATGCTGGACAGAAAGACTGAAGCATTGGGGACAATAATCAAGGTTGTTCTGTGTCTTATTCCTTACTCCTTACACAGGTTGTATGTGCTAAAGATCCAAATAAACCCAAAATAATCACATTTTCTCTTTCTCTTTTTATCTCGCTCTCTCTTTCTCAGTCTCTCTCTCACAGAGTCTTAGCTTAATTGCTTTTAAACCGGATTAATGACTGACCGGGGACATGTTGCCTTAATCTCCTCTCTTGTAAAGCTGCTGTTTCTCAGCTGTGCCTTCTCCCTTTCCTGTCCTCATCCATCCTCTCAACCCACTTACTCTTCGTCTCCCTCTCCCGCACTTTACCTCAGTCACCATCAGTCTCCCCGTCCGTCTATTGCTCCGTCTTTCCCAAGCACAGTTTCTGATTCTTCTGTACATTATAACTCAATCCTGTTATGCCATTAGTCTCTCTGTCTCGCTTATTGTCTTCGCTGATACATTCTTATCTTTTCCTTTCATCTCTAGCTCTGTCCGAGTTATGAGCTCACTTACTCATAAGTGCACACACACTCAAACCCTCGTGTGTGTACGCTGTAGTCGTGATGCATGGCCAGTCGTGGAGTCTTGTATTAGCACATGTCGATGGGAGACTGTCATTGCCTCCTAAGTGTTTTGGCAATACGGGATCTGCTGTCATGCCAGTGCAACTAATCTCAATCGAATTACATTGAGCTGGTATTGAGATGGTGAGAGAGGACAAGAGTAGGAGGCTGTGTACTTGACTAAGCTCCTCTCATGGCCATCAAGTGTTAGGGTGTGTGTTTTCTAGAGTCCTTCATATGAAAAATTATAAAAAGCCTTTTCTCTAAAGTGAGGTTCATTTAAATTGCCGTATTCTCACGCACATGTCATTTCAAACCTTTGACTGTCTTCTACAGAACACAACAGAAGATATATTGAAGAATGTTTCAACTGAATTATCCCAGAAGGGTGATCGTGCTTTCTGTCGCTGGTCCTAGATTGTGGAATAATCTGCCATTGGATGTTAGATCTTCCTTGTTTTTAAGGACCGCTTAAAATCTTATCTGTACTCTTTGGCATTTTAGTACATGGATGTTTTTATGTTTTGTCTTATTGTTCTGTTGCTTTTTATTGCAATGTACAGCACTTTGAAACTACGGTGCTAGGCTATATAAATAAATAAACGAAACGAAACAAACTAATTTTGTCCATATATTGAAAGTCAGTGGGGTCCAAAACAACATTGGACCACAATGACTTATTATATGGGCCAATGATTGATTATATGGACCAAAACATTTTTTCACAATGTCTTTTTTTGTGCAGGTTTAGAACGTTATGAAATGAGTAAATTACGACACAATTTTCATTTCATGGTGAATTATCCCTTTAAATAACCAAGACTTTAATTTGAAGTATTGATAAAATGTATTTAGAATTTAGTTTGGCTTTGTTTCTCTCTACACTCTCCTATCTGTTCCAAAAGCCTAAAATGTCTAACTTCTGAACTCTTTTATTTAACCTACACCCTCTTGTCTACATTAGTCTCTGCAACTTTCTCTCAAGCCTACTGTCTCTTTCTCCCTCACAGACATTTCTATCTCCTCTTCTCCCCTGGCAGTTGCCGTCAGGATTAAACAGTTATCTCGTAGGCCCTCTATCGCCCCTAAATACTGTGGATGATAAGACTCACTTGGATTTGTCAAATTGGGCACCATCGATTAAATGACCTTTCCTTACTCTCAGGCTCCCAGGCACTCTCCACACCGTAGACAAGCCAGATAGAGAGATATATGGATATATATATTGCTGTTATTATTGTGTACACGTTTGTAGCAACCAGGGGTGCACGGGAGGTGGACAAGATAGGAGGGAAGAACACAGTGGGGAGGGAGAAGGGACAGAGCAGGAACTGGGAGGAAAGGAGAGAAATGCCTTTGCTTTTCAAAGTAGTATAAAAACTAAAAAAGTGTTAGCCTAAAGAACACAAAACGTTTATCTGAATTAACTGTAAATTAATAAATGTGTCTTTACAATATGTTAATGGTTACAAACACAAGATGAAAGCACAATAAAGATACAAAATACTGCATAACCATTTCAGCATTTAACTTGTGAGATACATATTTGAAACTATTTTTTAAATGACTTTCACTGCAGGTGACAATATATTTCAGTGCTTACAAATGGAATAACAGATGCTTCGAAATAGGCGTGCTTACCAAAGCCTTATGTTTGGCAACCTGTTGTGAACAAATTCACGATGCGAGTGAATATGAATGATGTGTTTCTCACCGCAGTAGGGTTGGCTAAACAGCGCGTCGCTCGAGCAACATTTACGAAGCAAAATATGTGCGAGATGCAAAATGATGCGAGAGCAGCGAGACCCGTGTGTGTTTGTTTTCGGAGCTGAACTTACCGGCACTCCCAAGTGGCCTCGCCTCAGACGGAAACCAAGGGCCGGAGCCGGCACCGTGGCTGCTGGCTGTAAGATGGACCGAAAATCTCTGGGCTTTATCTGATCCACTTCGAAGAGCAAAGATTGTGCCGTTCCGTGCAGTAGGCTATAATTGATGCGCTGAAACGGAAAAATAATTTGTTGATAAAAAAAAAAAAAGTTTACAAAACGTGTTTTTACTCATTTTTTACTCTTCTTTTATTGATAAATTAGGCTATTCTTCTTAAACAAGCATTGTGGGTAGCTAAAATTGTAATAGAAGGATATGTTAAACAGCGTCATTACATTAATCACTTAGTGTAGCAGGCTATGTGCCAGCAAAGAGCTGGAAAGCTTTCCTTCCGAGAATTTCCTACGAGTAAGATGTCTGTGTAATTTTGTTCTGCAAATTTTATTCAATTCGTAGGCTATAGCTACATTTCTTTACACCTTAAAACACATGTTATCGAACATTTCGGATAAAAAAGCTGTCGGGTAATATGCAGGGTAATACTGTGAATAGGCAAACGAGTAAAAAGTAATTATGCGACATGGTTATTACTAATAACATACTCGCAGTTTCCTAAGTAGCCTAATTTTCATATAATTATCCCATTGAGTAATTTTACAAAGCGACGTTGGCCTGAAGTCCGTTGCAGTAACCGCATTCTGCTAAAATAGGTCTATAAATGCGAAAATGGCACATGAAGTTTAACGTTAGACAAGAATAGAATTTTTTTTTTTTTACGCTTTACATATTTTTTTATTATTATTATTATTATATAAAACTCAATATTGAGTTAGTTTTTGAGTCAGATAATCAGTGCGTTTATAACAGCAGCGCTCATTTCATTCTAAATAAAAAATGGATCTTTCTAACATGGATCAGAAGATAGCCTAAAAAATGTAAGCCTATAAAATGTGTTGAATTTGATTTTTTCCCTCAAACTAAAAGAGTGTTTTTTAAAACAAGTTTCAGCCGTGACTTGTAAACAGTGAAGCTTCACAAATAAAAAAAAAAATACGGACAAATTTTTCACGATGTTATAAATTATAAAGTTTTAGTTTTCTATATGAATGTTTACAAAATGCAAAATACTTTAAAATGGTTTAATTGTATGAAGCTAATTAATTATTTATTTTTAAAATGCTGGCAAATGTTAGAATATCACGATAACGATATCATCATTATTATGCCTATTATTAACAATCATGTCAGACACATTCTAACATTTACATATTATCATTATCTTCTACAGTAGGCTATGTCTTCTTTCAAGTAATGGAGCATATGACTTAAAACAAAGTTGGCCAGGTGAGCAGTTTCGGTAACGCAGACTAAGCAAAGGCAGTGCTGGGGTGGAGGGAGGGGGGAGCAACTGAGTGATGTGGAGAGGAGAGATATCCCCAAATGCCATTTAATGTCGGAAATATTTCCTACAAATATTGACAGAGAGATAGACGCAGGAGGGAGACGCAGAGGAACGGCTCAGGCGGGCAAGTGATTGAATTAATGGATGTTCTGGATATTGTCCAAAATCGTGGACTGACATCCTGCGGTTAATTACTTTGATTGAAATCAAATAATGTGAAAACACGTAAAGAATGCATTGAACTCGGAAGATGCACTAGGCCCTACATGTTCAAGGACTAAGGCAAGGGGGTACAGCCTCAAAATGACAATGAGGGATATTTACATCAAGTGACAAACAAAATCACTCTTGTGGAAAATCCCCGTGATTCTCAATCAGGTATTTAAATAGTCTTCACTTTCTTTTTTTCCCTCTCCAATTATTTTTGCGAACTAATAGCCTATAATGACAGTAATAATAATTATATTATTATTATTATTATTATTATTATAGCCTATATTCCACAAAAAAAAATTCACAAAACACTAGTTCACAAAACATTGCACACAAAAATTACTTATCAAAATGTAAATATTACTCTTCCACAAAAGGTAAATGCATAGCCTACTTTCAAAGTTAATATTTTAATCAAACTTTAAATTTAACAAATTAAACAAATTTCCAAAATAATCCACGAACCATTTCTAAATAAAAAGTAGCCTATGCTAAATATTATTCCCAACGAAAGCTTATTTTAATAAATTGTAGCATATTTAATCAATTATTATATAAAAAATCGCTGTTTACAATCACTAACAAAAACTTAAATTTTTTGTTTTCGTTTCTATTTGAACACAAAGTTTAAAAAAAAAAATCCAATTATTTGAACCATCACCGTAATGTTTTTACAGTGCATCTTGCATACAAGTCATATGCAAAGCATTTCTATGATTTTCTTCAACACTTTCAAGATTTAGTACAGTGCTGGAACTCTTTAAATGGTCACAAACGAACTTTCGAAATGAGCCGAGTCAGGGCTGTAAAGTAAACGAAAAAGAGCAAAAACAAAACCCGAGCACCCGAGTTTTCAGAACTCGCAAGGTTTTAGTGAATAATTTATCAAATCCAAACAAAATATTTCGGTTGATTTAAAAAAAAAAATATATATATATATATGGATAGATCAGTAGGAGGTGCATCTGAAATGGTTAAAGCTAAATATCTGTTTATTGATTTATAAACACTTATCAAAAAAATGTTGCAAGTAATAATTGATGAGATATACTGTGCTAACATATGCATCAAAGATCGGCCGTGGTAGAAATTTTTATGCAATGAACTAACCGAATTATGGATCAAATACAGGCAGGGTCTATTCTCTTAAATATGATGTAACGGGTAGATATTGAACAGAATGCTTTAAAGTTTTGCTGCAGCTGAATTTTTGCGCAGGTGCAAAAAAAAAAAAAAAAGTTTCCAAGTCCCATATTTCTGACAATGTTAGGCCTAAACCTAAATTATCCACACAAAGGATATTCATCATTAAACGTAACATGACTAATAGGCCTATTATAAATAAAATAACATTTAAGCATACTCATTCTGACTCACTCTTCAATTAATATTTTAATTATAATTAGGCTAATATTCTAGGCTTCCATTTCCAAAACTCCAAAATTTCCCAGAACATAAGAAATCCAAACCGGCAACTAAACGAAAAATGTATCGAAATAAATATGAGTAGAGAGTGAATTTTGTCCTCCTCTCGCAAGCATTTGACCAGTGGCCAACATGACAAGAATGAATGAATGGAGCAGCACACGTTATGCACTTGTGAGAGTAAATTGAGCTTGGTCATTTGGCAGATCGAAGGGATACACACACACCCGGCGCTTAGTCCACATTAAACGTCTCTAGTTGCCGTGAGAGTGACTGTTTAATTGACTGATTGATAGTGTGGCGTGTAGGTGAGGGCTCAACGAACAGCGTTAACAAATAGAGACACTTAACAGCTAATCCGACGTGGCACGAACCGCACGAGCGAGGCTGTTTGCGAGTGTGCACTCGGATGTCAGCGCTTTTCAAAATTACACAAAACTCAAAGGATTTGTCATAGTTTCCTTATAATGTATATTGTATTTCCTTATTCTGTAATTTAATAAGATTGTACGAAAACACATATTTGGTTTAATAAATGAACCAGAAACGTACTTTTAAATATTTACAATAGGCCTAATAATACTAAAAATAATTAAAACTTAAAAAATAAATAAAATGCATAATTTTTTTAAACAACAAAAAAGTTCAAATTCCACTTTGTGAAATCATCTTGTCATCATAAATGTTTTTATAAAACAGTGCAGATGACATACCTCAGCCTTTCCTGATCGTGTTCTCCAACCGTCCAAAGTAGAAACTATCTAACCCGTGTGCGCTTTCACTCTCCTGGTGTGTGATCCGGGGGCGCGCGGAGCCGGGATCCGTGGAAGCACCTCTACACTAATAACCACGACCGAGGGAACTGAATGAGAGGGAGGGAGGGTGCTGAGGAGGTGTGCATCTCTCGGTAAGTAGTTAATTAGTAAATCCCCATTCGCTGTGCCTCGGGTCGGTTTGTTTTCCCCGGTCGACAAGCCGAGAGGAAAGAGAATTTGAAGTAGGATTCGACCCGTTTCCGCTCCTCTGTCTCGTATATGAAGTGCGTGTGTATGTGTGTGTGTGTGTGTGTGTGTTGTCCTCCCTCCCCACTCTCTCTCTCTCTCTCTCTCTCTCTCTCTCTCTCTCTCTCTCTCTCTCTCTCTCTCTCTCTCTCTCTCTCTCTCTCTCTCTCTCTCTCTCTCATTCTTTTCGCCAGAAAATCCACTTTACTCTCGTCCTAACATTCTCGCATACGAAATTGGCCCCTTCGCGATTCTCCAGATAGTGTTCATTTTGCTTCTGGACCTGTCCAATGTCCATGCCACAACTTTCATCTTAACATTCAGCCACATGCACTAAAATACTTCATGTATCACACTCCCATTACCACCATTAAAAGACAGTGATTTAGCCTACTTTCAGTTCGTAAAATGTAGCCTATTAAAAACAACAACACCAAAAATGATTATTTCATCAACTCCTCAAGTCAAGCTGCAGGCGCTAGTGAGCCTATACTTCTATTCCTAACACTTTTGCCTGGTGGTGCATGAAATGAAAGAGCGTGCTAAAAATGTTGAAGCCATTTCAGGACTTGATCTTAATCTAGGATTATATAATTTATTTAACTGTCATACGGATAAAAACCTCAACACTTGAAACGTTGATCTCACTGGCATGCATCCCGATCTCTGGATCTCGAACAGAAGTAAACATCACTTTAAGTCTTCACGGTCTTTTTCAAGCCATTGACTGCAATTAACTAACAAACTTAAATTACTTAATTGATCGACTACGTAATAATCCATTAGGTAAACCTATGGAACCCACTGGGGTATGGAAGGAGGCACATGATGAGACTATGAGCGGATGCATACAGAGAATGAAATGAGAGAGATGGATTGAGTAGCGAAAGTATACAGTACTGCCAATTATGAAGTCTCAAACAATATTAAACTGACTTGTACACAATACCATCATGCACCTCTTTATCGCCCCCTAGTGAACACAATGACTACAGAGGGTTTCAAGTCCAGTCTCATGTGAATCAGAGTTACAGAAAAAAAAGAATAAATAAAATAATGTGTGTGTGTGTGTGTGTGTGTGTGTGTGTGTGTGTGTGTGTGTGTGTGTGTGTGTGTGTGTGTGTGTGCGAGTGTGTGTGTGCGAGTGTGTGTGTGTGTGCTTGTTTTTCTATCCTGGTGGGGATTTCAACCTGAATGCACACTGACTTATGGGGACTCGGTGGGGACCTAAATTGAGGTCCTCATGAGGTAACAAGCTTATGAGTCATGCAGAATGAGTTTGTTTTCTTCTTCTTTTGAAAATGTAAAATTGCAACGTTTTTTGTGATGAGTAGGTTTAGGAGTAGGTTTAAGGGTGGTAGGGTTAGTGTAAGGGGATGGAATATACAGTTGTACAGTATAAAAACCATTACGTCTACGGAGATTCCTCAAAGATAGCGAACCAAACGTTTGTGTGAGTGTGTGTGTGTGTGTGTGTGTGTGTTTGTTTAAATTCTTTATGAGGACATACATTTGTATAATGACACAGGTATTACACTGGCATTACAACATAAACATGGTTATATGAGGACCTTTCCTGAGTCCTCATAATTAAAATGGCTCAAAAAACATACTAAACAATGTTTTAAATGTAAAAATGCAAGGTTTCTGTGATAGGTTTAGGGGATATAATATAGGCCTACATTTTGTACAGTATCAAAATAATTATGTCTATAGAAAGTCCCCATAAAACATGGAAACCCAACACGACATGCACACAAATACAAACACACACACACACACACACACACACACACACACATAAACCAGCATGTCAACATCGTGGGTTTGATTTAGTAACACACAAACTGGTTACTTGGAATGAACTGTAAGTTGCATCTGCCAAATGTTCAATGACAGTATGCGCATATGACCCCAGACACATGTAATAGACCTTAATGTTCGGTGTATTACAGGCCTCTCTGATGGCATTATGAATGCAAGGTGCGTGGTTTGCTCTAATGTCAGTGACTGTGGTGACAACTGATGGTGCATCTATTAGGTGGGAGGGGGAAGACTGACCTATCCCATTATCAGTGATTGAGGTTATTCGTATAGGTAGAGCAGAGATTTTTAAAGCTCACTTTGCACTGTATGGATTTACTGTCCACTTCCTTACTGTATAGTTTATTACTTTACAATGTGGATCCGATTCACAACCACATTATGTTGGCAAAGGACGAATTGTGCTGCTGTTGTACAATCAAGCTTAACTTTTGCTGTTGTATAATCATGCACAATCCCCCCCAAATCCAAAAACATACTGTTTTAGATACTAATAGATACTGTTTATTTGCAATGGGCAGAGAAAGAGAGAGGCCTCTGTACATCCTTAGACACAAATGGATAGAACAAGGAACAACAAATAGAAAGAGAGGCAGAAATAAAAGGAAAGAAAAGAAGAAGAACTGAAGAGAGGGATGGGAAAACGAAGAGAAAAGGAGAGGGAAAGAGAGCAAGAAAGAGCTCCAGTCCCCAGTCTTAATCTGAGCAGGTCTGATCAATAGCCCATTTCCCATTGTTGCCAGAGCTCTTCGATCGCTACACCACCGAATTAACACACCCACTTTAATCTGAGGGGGAGACGGGCCCCATGGGTTGGGGGTGGGGTTGTTGTTAGGTGCTGAGGTTCAGACTGGTCTGTTCGAGGGGTTGGAGGGCTATGGGGGGCAGGGGTAGCAGCTGTGGAGGCATCCTCAAATGAAATCAAATCTAATTGTTATCACTGTTGGGCCTGGTGTTATTACTACTACTGTTTGCAATTATCTTAACTGCATCGCCTTTTCTGGGCTGCCTCTCTCTCCAGCAACAGAGCATGAGGTAAACTGGACATTTATAAGCGCTTTGAAAGTATTAGGCTGGTGGTGATTATGAGAATTGTTACCAATGGATGCTCTAGTGCTGGTAAAATAGCAATAGCCTAAACAGCTAAAAGCAAGATTAGTGCAACCAGATTGTGTATGAAGCGTCGGAAGTCAATACATCACATTTGTTTTGTGATGTTCACTACACCCACTGGCCCAGTCTAACAAGGAATTTTAGACCGTACAATGTCATCGACTTGTACAGTAAAAGTAGTTGTTTTGTTGATCAGGCCTCATTTCCCTAGGGAGTAGCTGAGTAGAGTGCATACAAAAGGACATGTCAATTGCAAACACATTTACAGGTGAGCACAAAGTGCAACACACAACATCTCTCACTTTCTCATTCACATGATTTTATTTTAAACCAACAAGAGCTACTATAGTTTGATGTGCACTGACGTCCTATAAAACACTTTATGGGCAGACAGAATAAAGTTATTTTAGATTTAGAAAATGTGCCCCCCAAACTCTACATTTTAAGTATAAAATAGTTAAAAAATATGAATAACTTAGGTGAGAGTCATTCACCTTCTTGAGAAAAGAGAGGCCTTTATCTCATTCAAAACACTTTCTGTTCCTTCACGGCTTTAACACTTGATTGGAAGAAAGTTTGGACTGGTATAAAAATCTGCACCAAAATCATGAATAAAATCAATCTTGTGTTATGTCAAAACAACACTCTTTCAAGCATTAGATTATTTTAAATTTGTTTGTATTTATGGTCCCGGGGCATGGCAACTACATCCCCTATAAACGTACAATTCTTCATTTGAGACCGCATAACTCAACACAGCTTATTTGTCCGGTCCAGCAGCCCACCAGAGCCTGTTCTCGTCACGTTTCCATGTGCACTATTTCATATCAAAGTAATTTTCTCGTTTGCTAAGTGATTTAATTGAGGGTAATTAGGCATGCTTCTCGAGTGGATAGAGCTGTGTGTGGCTAACTTGGGTTAATTTAGCTTCAGTTCAGCTGTGAAATATGGGGTTAAGTGGGAGTAAAAAAAAAAAGAAAAAAAAAGTGAGGTAGGGTGGACTGCAATGAAAGTGCTATTCCTTTAAACTTTAACACTGAAAATAAAGTTTCGTAATGTAGCTGTTTTGCTTCACTCCTACACCTTACTGTAATGTTTTAATAAATATTTGTAAACTGAAAACGTACTAGGTCTTAAACCTAACAACTGTATGGTAAGAGTCAGTCACTATTAGCAAAATATGTAATCTGTCATCAGATCAATTAAAGTTTCAAATCAGACTCTCACAGATTTAAGCCCACCGCACAGATATCACTTACAGCACCCAGCTAAATAAAACCAGTATCCTGATTTTCGTTAACTCTTACTTAAACCTCTGGAAGCCCATAAATGTCTCAGAGCTATAAAAGGAATGAGGAATGATGTGGCCATTGACTGTAGAGCAGTGTGCTGTCATCACTGCAATGAATGGGGGAGAAGGGCATATTCACGTAAAGCGTTATGAGTGTTTTATCCTCACTGGAGCAGTAATGAGTGTGTTACACCCCCCATAAATTTTGGCTTATAAGCTTAGCAGACATGCTTGTGTGCCTGAGCTGAACTCAGAGAGAACTTACATTCCCCATCATGTCTAACCAGAGCTACAAATACAACATAGGTAGACTAATATTACAAAAAGACTTAATGACATCCTCATAGGCACTTAATATTAATATTCTGCTTCTGAAGATATGCCTATCTTCAGTCGTATAACCATTCAGAAAGAAGAAACACATAGTGCAGTATACTTTGTTGACTTTTCACATTGCTGAAGGCCTGACGACCAGACCTAGTGATAAGTGAGAGAGAGAAAGTGTTTAAAAACAGCATTCTGGCTGCTATAAAAGTACATGGTAATACAAGTGTATTGTTTAGCTAAAGCTGATTTGCAATATCTACTTAAAGTACAAAATATACAGACCTAGGCCTACATAAAAAATAAAAAAATAAATAGAATATCAAATGAAGGCACATATACAAAATGTCTTCACCACTTAATATCTTGTTTGTAGATTAGAATAATGCAAAGCAACGGTGTTTTGATACGTCTAGGATGTAGTTATAGCCTACTCTTATTAATTAAGACGAATCCAACACAAACTTCAAACTTCAAAACAAAACATGCCACCAACCAATAAGCGCAAGGAATCGTGACCATTAAAGCAATCGCTTGGCATGTGCAGGTTTACCGCGCATCACCTTTCAATTCCCCTTCCTTTCTCGCCCTTTCCCATAGCGCCGTTACGCACCCCGCAGCTATAAAACGCCACACGGGGTAATGTGACACGTTTTTCTAATCATCGTCATGAAAAGTAAAATGCTGTCTGCAACAGGGGCAAATTCACAGACACCCAAGGTGGCAGCATCATTTCATGCTCTCTCAGTCACTCACTACGGGCAAGCTATTTTCCCTGTAAATGAACATTGTTTTGAAACAGGATCTGCACTCAAACAGTCAAAAAGTAGAGAGCTTTACTCACCTGCCGCTGCGCAATCACATCGACTTAACACTTGGTTTTCCGGGATCCCGTAGATAGCATTAAGTTGGTTTTTATCTCTCCGAATTATCGTTCAAAAGGAGGCACAATGTTGTTAATGCGGATAAAGCAATAGCACGACGAGTGAGCACGAGACAAAACACAAATGTAAACACAACAGAGACGGACAAGAAAAAAAGTGTTTCCTTTACGATCACGAATTTGGTAATAAAATGACGCCCACCTAGGTTTCTGTAGTCCCTCGCAAGCCCGCCTGCAAAGTGTGCAGGATGTGTTGAAAAGAGTGAGCTCAAACTGAACTGCACCTGACAAGTCGCGCGCTAGTGTTGGCTACGAGTCGCAAGTGGAGCGCGCCGGTGAACAGAGGAGGAGAGAGGGGAACATGTCAGAGGACCAAGAAGATAGGTCAAGGGGGGATGGAGGAGGTAAAGAGTATGGGGTATATCCCCTAAAGCTTGGCTAATCGCGGTTTGGGAGCGTTCGTTAGTCTGCACCTGGTCTCGCGCTAAAGGGTCAGAAAATTGACTGGCGACTGAGAGCAAAAACGAACACCGCCGCAGAAAATATATGTAGACAGTGGGCAGATAGGAAATCGATCGGGTTATAATTTTGTCCAAAGTCGGGGAAAATAAAGTTCATGGAGGAATGAAATTTGAAAACATACGGCCGTCGCCCTAAATACGTTTCGATCTCTCGGAATAGAGTGTAGATAATATTTGGTTGGACGTTTGATGGAAAATGACGGGTTTTTCATTTTGGACAGGTGGGGGTGAAGGAGAACTGGGCTGAGGGGTGAGCTCAAGTCAAAGAACGTGTTGCTTGCGTGGAATAGGCTGCTGCAGTAAGCTTAAGGAAGAAAACTAAACTTGCTAGGCGAAAGAGGTCTTTTTTCCGCTTTTACCCCCTGTGCCCACTTTCTTTTGTACCACAAATGTCTAACCACCTACATCTCCAACTCTCTACAAGGGGGCGAGGGAGAGAGAGTGAAAAAGAGAAAACAAGAATACCAAATAAATGAGAAATTTTCGTACAGGCACCGCTTCCGTACGTTCCATGCTAGCAATAACAATTAAATATCGACCGCTTTCCTCGGCCGGAGAGAACCTGAGATACTCAGAGACTGCCAAGTACCAAGACCCCGCTCACCCCCTCCCTCTATTTCTCCATCTACCGCACACATCTACACTCTCTTCTTTCCCCATCTCTTTCTTGAATGTAAATCAATCCTTTCTATTTGTCTTAACTCATCCACTCATTATTTTTGCTTAATATTTATTGTTTAAGTTGAATAAATGCTTGAAGACAATGTCATCTGTTATAATGTCACCCCCAAAATATCTAACAGTGTAATGTGTTAATGACACAAAATCTAAACGTTTAGTGGGCCTGCTTTTGATAAAGGAGTTCATTCCACATTTAACATGTGCTCCAGTCCAGAGTTTGGCCACAGATCACAAGCTTAATTGAATAATGGAGGACTGTAATAGGATAGAGTGGACATACATGATCAATTGAAAGGTTTCCCCTCTCTGTCTGGTGGTATAAGCATAGAAACCTATATGACCTAAGATCCGTGACAACATTAGAGTGATGAGAGGTGCAAGCCAACATTAAATATCTGTTTAATATGAATCAAACCTATCTTAAAGATGCACTCATTATCGTTTGCACCTGCCAATACGACAGGTAACTTAATGTTACAGCATAAATGTAGCATCATAAATGACAAAACTTTTTATGTTCTAAGATGTCGGCCCCCATGAGGTGACCAGCTGTGGCCATACAGTAAATCTCTTTAATTTGAGAATAGGCTACATACTTTTAAGCCAATTTTATAAACGTTGTTAATTTCTTAGTGTAAAACTTTTTTAAATATAGAAAAATGACTGAGTGCACCTTTAAACTAGTTTTCAATGTGATGAAGTGTTTTCTTAATTGCATTGTCTTAAAACTTAGAAAAATACATTGTAGCCTAGCCTACTTTATAGGCTAACTGAGGAAAAAAACTTGCATTGCAGTGATTGGATCTGAAATGGCCCATCTGTGGTAATCTGAGTGAGCAAACACATAAGAGGTGAGATTGGTGCCCTTAAAACAACTTTTCAGGCTGAACAACTATCAAAAGTTTCTCAATCAACGTCATCGCCTTTCACTCTCTCCCTATATTTTTTTTTTCCGCCTCAGAACTTCTTTCCCGAACTCAAACCATTCGATTTCTATTTATTTCCCCCCACCGTTTGCTCAGCCTTCTCATCCGATCTTACCATTTTCACACCTCCGAGCCTCAACTCCAGCTATTAAACCCCATTCTTCGCGATCGGTGCCCGAGTGGCCGTCACTCTCTTTCCTGTCGTGTTCTCCATCCCATCTCGTTTTCTCATCGTATTTAATTAGTTAATGCATTAATTATTTACGCCCCAATACCTGCACTATTAACATAGCTACCCTTTTCCCCTAAACACCCCCCAGATCACCCTGTCAGCTGTGGGGCTGTTTCCGTAAACGCTGAAGAAGAAGAAAACCCTGTAGTTTTTTTCTTCTTCTCCCTTTTACCCCATACCTCTTTTTCACTCTATTTCTCGCTCTTCCCCTCTTTGCCCCCTACCTATTTCCCCACAGCCATCTCTTCTCCGTCTATCTTTCTTTTTGCCCCCCTTCGCCCCATACACTCTCTTCTTTTCTCAGTGCCTTGCAGTCGCCTCCGTCGGCTAGTCTCTCTCCCCGGCGTTGGAATTATGAAAAATGCGCCCATCGACAGAGCGCCTCAGCTTCGATTAGCCGAGATGGGACATGACAGGCCGCGATCAATACTTATACCGTCCTATAACGTGTCAACTAATGAATCAATCTCGGCTAAATTTTCCATTTTTCAAAAGCCGACGCGAGAGACTGGAATATCCTCTTTTGTAAAGATATTATTATCGATTTCGTCGGCAATTTGACATCGGGGGTAGTTAATTCCACTCTAGAATAAAATTGAAAACACTTGAGATTGAAGTGAGAGAGGTAGAGGGAGGTAGGGAGGCAAGGGCAGAACAGAGCGGGAGGGGGAGAGACGGTTGTTGACTTGATAAAAGAGGATGGGAAGGGATGGAAGAAGGGAAAAGGGGAAGAAGAGATACCAGGGGTGGCAAAGGAGAGAAAACAATCTCTATCTATCTATCTATCTATCTATCTATCTATCTATCTATCTATCTATCTATCTATCTATCTATCTATCTATCTGTCGCTCTATCTATCTATCTATCTGTCGCTCTATCTATCTATCTATCTGTCGCTCTATCTATCTATCTATCCATCCATCCATCCATCCATCCATCTATCTATCTATCTATCTATCTATCTGAGTATTGCAGAATGTGAATGTATCATAAAGCTTTGGTTAGTCTTGCATTAGATGTTTTCATGAGATGGTATGTATACAAATTCTAGATCTAAAGCCTATCATAAAATAGCCAAGATATTTTGTACTTTATGTGACTGTGTGCAAGTGAATTGGTTTGGTGAGTCAGTTCCAAATGTAAGGTGAGAGCATTTGTGTACTGTATGCTGGGGTTTGTGTATAAAGAAACATACAAAAAAGAACTAGAAAGAGGATTGAGGGATTAAAAGACATAAAGGAATAGAGGAGGACAGAGAGAAGGAGAAAGAGAGAGGGGCAGTCAGCACGAGTGTCAGAGTGAAATATAGATGGAGGAGGCCAGTGTGTGTGGGGGTCAGAAAGGTGCAGTGTAACTGTCGACAATCACAGCCTTATTTACCTGTCAAAAACACTATCATCCCACACGGCCCCAGCCAAGCAATTTCTGCTGTCGTTCCCTCCCTCTTCTTTCTCTCTTTCTCTGCCTCCAATTACAAGCTAGAGGGCTATTTCTCTTCAGGACAAAAACACTGCCCGCCAGCCCTCCCTCTCTCTTCCGATCACCCTCTTTTTCTCTCCCTCTCTTGCCCCTACTCCCTTAGCCAACAGTTGCAGAGTGGAAATGAACAAGCTGTAAACACACACCACTTAGCACAGTGTGTGCGAGTGCGTATCTGCCAGTGTGTTTGTGTGTGTGCAAAGAGTTTTATGGAGACAAGTACTGACTAAAATGACAAACCTGACTGCTGAGTGATTGACAGCTATGATGACCCGAACATCTGATCAGTGACTGTTTCCTTGTTGTTTAAGCAGAACATGAAAGCTTATTTTTAAGCATTGTACCACAGTATATTAGATTGATAAACACACTGGTGAGGTGATGTAGTGTCATATCTGCTGTACATTATTTAAGTTCAATGAAACATTATGTGCTTTCAGACAGCATCCACTCAAACATGCTCAGTCACTGACAGCAACGAGAAGCAAAAAAAAACCTAGACTAAAAGTTGAACCACTAAAACTGAGCTGTTGCTTAAGGCTAAAGCTGCTATTGTGCTATCTGAGGGGAAACTGAATGTTGTAACAGCATTAAAAACCACCGAGAGCTTTTCATGTCATCACTGACAGAAAGAAAATGGCACGCAGTGATTGTGTGGTGATTGTATAAGGCTTGTGCTCTTTTCCTTTAAAAGCATAACAGTTAGACTGAAGAACGGATTCACACCTATTTCATTGATCTATCCATTAGAGTCAGAATGAAACGGAAGATTTTCACAATACATAAATTATGTAAACTTGATCATGAGCTTTGAAGAGTATAAAGCCAAAAATGGATGAATCTTCAATAATTCTCACTCATAAATATCATAACCCTAGTGGCCAAGCTGATCCAGGTACAGCATTTAGAGCATTTCCGGCCAGCCTGTTGACTGACAGAGAGTGACAGATAACCAAGGTGGCCATTGCACAGCTTAGTTGATATGCTGTGTGGACTCAGTGGTTTTTGTAGTAAAGTGTCATTCAGTCACAATGACACACATATAGTCTACATACACAACCACTAACATGCACACATTATGCCAATCTCATAGCTACAGACAGACAGATAAACAGATCACAAATTCACATCCAAAAGATGACTGTCATTTAGTCCATCACACTCATTTAGTCCAACAATTAAATCTCTTGTACTCAATCAACCAGAACCACTGACACAATTACTGGTGTACAATATAAACATTTCACTTATAACGAGATTTGTTAGAATGAATACATGACTTAACACAATGATTACTTCAACATGTGTAATCAGATGTATGTAAACTGTTTTACATTTTCTTCTCCACTACACTCCTCATGTGTGTACTATAATTAGCATTGGCACTCTACAGTATCATGTTTTGTGTGTAATGTATTTGCAAGTTGTTTTGCATTTGACTTGCTTCCCCCTCATTGTATTGAATTTATATTACTAAATGATCTGCTCTTTACCTCTTAGCAGTCCACTATTATAAATAAAAATCTCTTCTTAATTGCTTTTCTTGCTTAAAGAGGAAAACTATCAAGCTGATAAATGTTGAAAATTCAATACACAATCAAATAAGCTTTAAATGTAGTGTAACGGACAAATAATGTATTTTGATAGATGACAAATAAGCACTGAATGTTACAGTCAAACCGACCAGGGTCATAATGTGCTTTAAAAGCTTCAGCTTTCTCTAATTATTCTGCGTTAAAGTAAATAAATTTGCTGATTTTCAATTGAGGGGATTTTTAAGGGTTGATAACAGTTTGAAAGGTCAAATATCTGTTATCAACAAGTGACTGGTGAAAGATAGTGTCAAATATAAAGAACTGATACAAATGGAAAGGCTGGATAAAAGCAAAAACTCATCGCAAAAGCTGGTGAATCAAAATTTACTGACCAGTGAAGTGGCAAAACTAAGACACCTCTGGAGAGGGAAGCACCAGGGAGATTGCTTTGACAAATTTTGCGAGTCACTGTGATGTGGAAAGCATATCACGGCTACCAATCCCCAAGATCTGCCACCAGATTCTGTAACTGGGCTGTCACTTTCTTTAACAGTGTGAATCCACTATGAGATTTATGAGAACAGATGTGTACCTGACAAAAAGCATTATGTGTAATAACAAATTATGATATCAACAGTGAGGGGGAATATAACTTCCCATAAATAAACAGTATCGGACAAATAAGATATACATACCAAGCTGTGCTTGAAAGTTTATATAGCCTTTGCAGATTATGCAAGATATTTAGCATTTTTAAAAAATAAAAATTTATTTTAAAAAAATCTTAAAAATAAGTTCAGAAAAAATCATCACGGTTTCCAGAAAAATATTAAGCAGTAGAACATTAAAGAATATGGGATGGTCAGAGCAACTACTAATTTAGTCAAATACATATTATATATACAGTACATGTATACATATACAGTAGACCATATATATATAATTTTTTTCTACGGCAGTGATAAAACTGGATACTTATCATATAGAGCTTTACATCATTTTACATTTATTTATTCGTCAAAGGTACAATTAATTTTTGTAGGTGTAGAACAAAAAAAAAGAAAAATTCGCTTTAAGTTAAAAATGGATAGAGGGAGAGAGAGATTGAAAAGACAGAGAGAAAAGAATTTAAGAAGGGAAGATGGGGAGGGGGCAGAAGAGAGTGATGGTGGATTGAGTGTGTGTTAATGCGCTGTGCTGTGGATTAGTACGGGCCGCCCGGGCAGCTGAGCAGAACCAGCCAGCCCTCACAAACCAATCAGGCCTTCATTAGGCCAGGCGGGGGGGATCGATGCTCAGCCCACATCAATTAAACAGGCCCCAAACCATGCACACTCTTTAACACACACACACACGCACAACTAACCTGCACCAGTACATTCTATTCTGTTCGACTTTAGCTGTGCACAAACTTTATCACATATTTCATAACACTTTAAAATGGGATAAATACTTTTGAAATCACACTGGAAAGCCCTTAATAATTTTTATTTTATTTTGATGTTCTCTTTCTCTTTATGCTTTGGGCCCAATACCATACTCTTGACACAGAAATGCCACACATTTAAATACCTCTGATTCACACAAACACTCCACAATCACAATACAAATGTATTTTTAGTCTCTCTCAGACTCTGTAACAGTTTGCACACACAGAACTCTGAACACCCATCGTTCACTATGTTCCATTTCCAGGCCCTTGTATGTTTGTTTATTACATATTGGGGCTAATTTTATAATGCTTTCCGCTACAGATAAGAATGTATAGTTGTACCTTCTGCTCTTTTTAACATGTTTTATGTTTAAATACACACCGCAGACTTCAGAAAATGCAATAATTTAATTTGGGACTAAATATGATTTTGTTTGAACATATTTTACAAGAAGTATATGTGTGTGACATGAGGGTGCATGGGTAAATTTCTACTTTAAACTATCCCTTTAACAGTTCTGGTGTAGTGATGGACACATCCTTCTGGACCCTCACAAATGTGTTCCTGTATGTTAGATCTTAGATGTTGGATACACGTCCAGGAGTTTAATTCGCACCAACAGCTTTAACAAGTCTGCTTTTATGAAATCAAACCAAGAAGCTTTATATTTTTATTGTGATAAGCATACCAAGAAGATACTGCAAAAAAACACGTTTTGATTAGTGAGCTAATACTATACTGAATTTAAATACTATAATGTAATACTATAATAACTTCAAATTGTACAGCTTTTTGAGATATTTTTAATGAAAATTTTCAATAAAGAAGTTAATTGCAGTCTTTTAATTTGATTGGTAAAGTTCATGAACAGAGTATGCGAGTGGTGTTTGTCCAGGATCACTCAAGAGTTTTCTCTCAAGTGAGGAAGTGGAAAACCCGGAGTGGAACTGGAGAAAACTGATTACTAGAAGCGGGTGAGTGGAAATCTTTGTCACTTCGCTCCACTCACACATGCTGTTACAGGTTACACTTTGGCTTCATTTGGAACTTTTTTTTTTTTTTTTTGCAAAGAAATGCACAAACTAACTGAACATTTAAAAAAAATGCAGATATTAAAAGTTACTAAATGTAACATTTTTTTTATATCTGTTGTACAAAAACAATATCACACTAACAATACTGCTGCAGTTGAGGCCTATTGAATATTAGCACAGCTGTGGCCTCATTCCTACATCCAAATAACAGCAGTGCTGATGTTCAGTCTTGAAAATAAAATAAAAATTGTAATAATCCTGTCAGTGTTCAGGACTAAATGAGTTGGCCCAAGTTAGCAAAGAGACTTGGACTGAGCCATACACATGATCCTACGTATAGAATGCCCTCTAGTGTACGCCGTCTACGGTCTGTTAAAGGGCGCCGTAAGATATATGGAACATGAGCACGAGACGAGAACTAACCTGCTGAAAATGCATGTATACGCTCGTGTCCAGCCTGGACTCTTACCCACACAAACGCGCGCGCAACATCGATAACACCCAATTACATCCACGCTCGCGCACAGAAAGTCTTGAACACACAATTACACGCGCTTCGGACAACCTTTTATTAACACTCAATTACACACACGCATAAATCACCAACGAAGCGCGCACCGCACCGTGACCGCAGGAGCGCGCACGGGTCGTTAGCCTTCATGCGCTCAAAACCTAGAGAAAGACAGTGTGTGAGAGAGAAAGAGGAAGAGAGAGAAATAGAGTGAGACTCAAAATAAACGTGTCTGTGTTAGACGATTACCGGGCCGTGCTTCCTGCCCCACCATATAACCTGCGTTCAGCAGCATTGACACGTCAGTCTACGACGGCTAACGCTTTGTGACAGCGCTTAGATTATAATATCTGGCCCGTATTACTGGGCATTAGCGCTATTACGGCACCCCGCCCTCGCTTAGCCCGCTCAGGTGGACCATTTTGGAAATGGAGAAAAAGAAATGAGGAAACCGATAAAAATGCATGGCGAAGAGCGAGACAGGGGGAAAACAAGGGGCACTCGTTAAGTTATCCCACAACTGAGAAGTATACTAAAATATCTGAAACATGCCAACAGTTTGGACCTAAATTAAACCATTTCTGCTCTCGGGACCAGTGATTGGCAAACTCTCTCTGAAAGTGGCATTGTTTGTTTCAGAGAGGCCTGCAAAGCAGTAACGCATCCTGATCCTATTAGATAGATGATTAAGCTTTAGTGGAAAGAGATCAGCAAGTTCTATTAGGAGTAAAACCGTTTATCTAAATGAATCTATGTATTTTTTTTAAAAGGATGTGCGTAATTACACAGACTTGGGTGCAATCTTCTTAATATGTTCGTTTGGCTCAGAAATGATGAAGAGTATGAATCAACCCCAGAGAAGATGATTTACGGTTTGTACAGCGACACGCTTGACTTGGTATTGCTTTTCAAAAACCCTCATTTATTACACAAAGAATACACTTATATCTAGGTCTTGTTGTTTTAATTAGGGAAATTAATAAGTACGAATAAATTAATATTGCCTTGTCTAGGCCCAGCAACTTCAATACCGGGGCATTTCTGGACGTTGATACATTTGCGCAGTGCAATTAATGCTTAATAAGTAAGTGATTAATTATGATTAGCACACAGATTTGTGGTAATGGTCTCTCTGCGAGCTCACAATAAGGCTCGACGTGTTTATTCGCTCATGAGCCCATATATTCATCTCAGTCTGTGGGTGTGATCATCTGAACCCCAATCTACATATCCAAACGTGAGTGAGTGGGATCACTTACATCTCCATTTGTGCTGGAGGCCTATTTGTTCTGCTCACTGTGGATGGTTGTTCTCTTTGTCTATTCATCAGCAGTCCATTAGTGGGGCGCTGTTTGAACGGCTTGGTGCACACAGACGTCATATGATTAAAGAAGCATTCATTTTTCCCCCTAGATGTTTTTATTTGCACTGTGGGAAGGGGTGTGAGTGTTAGATGTCTTCTTTTTCACCCCAGCAGGGTAATATAGTGTGGATCGGAGGCGTCCATCAATCGAGGAACTGTGATATCCACAATCGAAAGCTTGTGCCATGGGGCACTAGGGTTCCACGGGTGCCAGTTGTCTCCAAGGCAACCTTGACAGACTCTTGACAGGTGAAATGATGACATCATGACCATCTCCTTTGGCAAAACGTAAAGGCTACGTTTGAGGCCAAACTTCAGATGAGGTAGATGTACCGAAACTCAAAACTGCTCTCGTTTGGTCTGATCTGGTAGAGTGGCCATTTGACCAGAACACTGGCAACACTTGAAGATGACTATAGTTACTTTTGAGACAATTCATACAAAGAGGCTAGGCATTTTTTTCCCCTTTCTCTCCCTCTCTCTTACTCACTCACAATGTTCATTGCCCAGAAAAATAATTTCTTGGTCATTTCAACCCTTTTGTGAGCGGCAATCAATTTCTCTTCTTTTCATGATGGTTTGAGAGTGTGCGCACAGAAGTTTGACCTTCTCTCAAAGATCTATCAATTCATCCATCCTGCAATCTGTCTATTTATGTTGTGATCGCTCTGCTTTTTCGTGTTCGTTGATGTGAGAGCATCCATAGGCTCATCTGGTCGTCAATCCGTCATCTTGTGTGGCATTCTGCAATTATCCAGCAACAATATAAGAAAAAAAAATATCAGTGATGGCGGAAAAGGAAAAAAGAGTCCGTTGTTTGGGCAAATGGATTGCCTACAGAAGAATGGATTTATACACTGTATATAAAAGTCACATATAGACTCCTCACAAAGATTAAGTCAAAACATCTCCTACCTGAATTCCAGATTCTCTTGTACATGAGTTCATCAGTCCAACCTGAAAAACATTAAAACAGTTTTTACACACAGACACACACAAAATAGTTTTAAAACAATTATATATACTATATGTAGTCATTTATTCATTTGATTTGTTCAGACAGCTGTTTCATACAGGAATTAAGTAAATGGCTCTCTTTATGGGCCATTGAATCACTGGTTCACTTAAAATGCTGATGTCTTGGAGAAATCCACCTGCAAAGGATGGTCATACCAAAAATTTTGTGTAGGATTTAGTTAAAATTTAGTTAAAATTTATTTTTACAAATAAAATTAGTCTAATCCACAATCCAAGATGCTTGACGCAGAATTAAATATACTAGGAGACTTTATTGAACACGGCGTATACACAGGAGAAAACTCTAAACACACACTACGCCTTCACATTGATGACATCGAACAAGGAACAAACAAAATTGAGGGTATTGGTGTACACAGGGATATTTAACAGAACAAGAACCAGGTGCGCAACTCAATCACAAACCATGAAAACAAACTAGAAATGAGAACTCAGGCAACATGAACAGGGAACACGGGAAAACCAAACTAAACAGAACATGACTGTGACAGTAGGCCCCCTCTTGTCCAACAGAGGGGGGAAGGAGGGGGTTCTCGAGGTGGGTGAAGAGCGGGTAATACACAGGAAACTCAAGGGGCCGGCAGAGGGGATCAACATTGAGGAGAGTATGAAGAGAGAAGCCAGGGAGGAGACGAAGAGGAAGGAGCCAGAGAGCGACCCAGAGCAGTGCCAAGACAAAACCGATGGAGGGAGATCCCAGGGTGGAGCCAGGAGCCCGACCGACTGAAATGGAGGCAGAAAAGGTGGAGACCCAGGCAAAGTCAAGGAGACGAAGACCCAGGGTGACACCAATGGATTGGAGGGCCAAGGCAGAACTGCAGGCTTGTGAGACCAAGGTGGAGGCGAGGGCTCAGCAGACCAGAGCGGAGCCTGTGGGAGTGAGGACAAAGGTGGATCTGGAGGGAAGGAGGAGTCCAGCAGAGTCGAAGGGGTGGAGAGACAAGGTGTAGCCGGAGGCCCGGAAGTCCGTGGAACAACCAAGGTGATGACTGGCCAAGGTAGAGCCGGAGGGACAGAGGAGTCCGAAGGAGCCTGGGGGAAGATGGAGCACAGTGGAGTGAAAGGAGCATGGAGACAATGGGTCGACAGGCCGAGGTGGAGGCCAGGGCTTGGAGGCCTGAGGTAAAGCTAGAGGAATCTCACACCAAGGCAGAGCTGGAGACCGAAAAGTCAGCAGCAAAGCAGGAGACTTGAGGCTTGGCAGAACCAGTAGCCACGAAGGAGACTTTGGGCTGGGCAGGAACAGCGGCGACGAGGGAGACTTGGGGCTGGACGGAACCAATAGCCCATGAAGAAGACAGGAGCCTGGATAGACATTAAACTCTATTAAAATACCCTCAGGCATGGACGTTAGTGCCGGCTCACGCATCTGGTCAGACTCCATGATTGGTTCGGGTTCCTGGACGGAAATGGATTCCGGCATTAGCTCGGGCTCTGGCTTTGTGGTGGGTGCGGGCTCTGAGTCTGCAGTGGGATCTGGTTCATAATCCATGATGGGCATGATAGTGGGCTGGCAAGGCTATAGGTCTGAGGTGGGCTCAGGGCCAGTGTTGTCCTCCTCCACTGAGCAAATGGTGAGGGGGATCCACACTGCTCAAGCACCCACTCAACAATTTCAGCACAACTCCCTCAAGGACCATTCATGGCCGGGCGAGCCTTGGACTGGAGTAGCAACAAACATGGAACAATAATGTGGCAATAATGCAACGCCTCCTCTTAAGTTTGTTTAATTGAGTCTTGACATCTGAAGAGGTCCATCGGAAAGTAATCACCTAATTTCACTGATTTAAATGTTATAACTAAACTAGGAAAGGGAGACTTCCAGGTTACAGGAACAACAAAGTTATAAAGGTCAGATCTATCAAGTTTTTTTTTCTCTGTCTCACTTTCATCTTTTTTCTTTCTTCAACAACACACTACAACAACAACAACAACACACTCTTCCTATCAATGCCTCCCTTTCCACTTTTCCTTCATCTTCACTACCAACCTTCTCATCTTTCACCATCCCTTCATTCTCATTGCTTGTTTCTGTCCAGCCACTTTCCCCTTCACTTATTCCCTGTCCCTCCCTGCAACACACACACACACACACTGTCCCTTCCAATCTCCCTCTTCCTCTTGCTCTCCCTCTCCCTCACTCACAGGACGATATTATATATTCCAGTCTGTTCTTTGCATGATTTGGGGAGTAGATGAAGCCATATCCCGCTCTCCTCCTTGGTCTCTCCCTCCCTCCCGCTTCTCGCCTTGTTGTTTAATGTTTCAATTTGGAGGAAGCAAACATTCAATCAGACAGATTAACTGTTTAATGCATGTCATCAGTCAAACTGTCTACAAGAGGGGGACCCTTTGCCTCTCCCCCCCATCCAAACGCACATACATATACACCCCAACACCCGCAGACTGATGCTCTGACCTTCTCACTCCCAGGATTTCTGTGGCCCATGCAGACACTGTCTACTCTAATATAAATACACACACTCAGCAAGACATGCACGGCTCCTCCTCAGTTATTCTTGCATATATAAATTCAGATTAATATAGAAGAGAACTAGAGAGAAAAAATCATGACTGAGAAGGGGGAGTCTGGTTTATGAAGGTGACATTATGTGGTAGCAAATAATTAGAAATTCATCAAATCAGTCACATTCAGGTTTACTGAGATGCAGTCTGCAATTTATGCATATCAATTGCGCATAATTTTTTATGTCATATGTATAGACCACAACAACAACAACAGCTGTTTGTGAATACAAACATATTTTAACAGTCTGTCTCTCCTGCTCTCACTTACAGAATCGCACAGACACAAACACTGAGAGCACAGGCCAGTGGATAGGGAAATCAAAGTGACAGGGTGGGAGAAAGAGGAGGGAGTGAGAGATTAAAGGAAATGAAAAGAGTAAAAAGGAAAGAGGGAGAGAAGGAATGAGAGGTAGAGCGTGGAGAAGGTGGAGTGGACTGTAAAACAGGCGCAGATAGAGCTGTGCGCCGTAGAAGTGACGTATATAGGCACACATTGCAAAGGTCACTGCAAATATGTCTGTCAAATCACATATTATTATAAAACCTTGATGGGTTATCACCACTTTTTTGTATAAATCACATTTAATATCCATTGATTAAAAATATTCAAATAATATAATAAAATAATCACATAAATCCCTCTCTCATTCTTCATTCTCATCCAGCATGTCTTTTTCCCCCACTCTCAGTGTGTCTGCTTGATGACCGCAGCTCTCAGGGTGTCTAAACCAGGTAAGTATTGACAGCTAGCTCAAGTGACTCGCAGTCCAACAGTCAATATGCACACAGAGACGGGGTCCAAAGGTCAATGACAAAAGGAGAACGAGAAGAGGCAGAGAGACACAGAGAGAAAAGACAGCATTTTGTGTGATTACTGTTATTTCATACTAAACAGTTGCCAAAATGAATGAATTGCCTAAAATGCGAATGCTAAATTGAGGTGAGACTACGATACTGAAGAGGAAAATGGCTGTCGAGGGTCAGAGGCCAGTTTTTCATCACATGTTTTTACAACATGGTTTGGGGGATTCTAAAACATAGTGTTATTTAGAAATATGCACCAAATTAGAGTTTTATTCAATTTAAATGAGATATGACATATAAATGCATTGAATTAGTTTTTACTGGGCAAATTATATATGTATACATATACCCTAAGTTTCAAGTGTATTCAAACATATGGTACAACAATTCTTAGAGACAAGTTACCTAGATAGTATGCTTAGAGGAGACATGCACACTTTGTATTGACACTGAGGGAGTGTCGGTGTGTATTGAATGAAAGGAGTAAATGAACACCCAACCCCACCTTCTTTCTCACTCTGTCCATCTCTCCCACTCCCTCTCTATCGGCTATCAGTCTCTTTTCCTCTAATCATTTCCTTCCTTCTGGCCTTCTTTTCTTTCTAATGCAATTACCTTTCATTCATCTCTTCCTTCTCTCTCTCTCTCTCTCTCTCTCATTCTCAGTCACTTCATCCCCCTCCTTATAATCTGGCTCTCTGTTTGTATTACTTCACCCTATGGGGTATTGGTTTCCTTTACTTACTCTGAAGTGTTTCTCTCTGATTCACTTCTTGTTTTGTGACAGGCACCGCTGAAATTCTGCTGTGTGTGAACGTCTTTGTCTCCCTCCAGATCCCTCTTCACACTTTACTCAACTTTTTCTACACCTGCACCACAAGGCCCTGAAAACACAAATAAGTGAGATGCTCATTAATCTATCATACTGACATACTGAGTTATTCTATTGCATACAAATCTTATAAAGAGTATGTTAGAACAGATAGATAGATAGATAGATAGATAGATAGATAGATAGATAGATAGATAGATAGATAGATAGATAGATAGATAGATAGATAGATAGATAGATAGATAGATAGATAGATAGATAGATAGATATTTGTCATAGTCTGCATGACAAATGATAAATCTATCTAAATGATTTCTTCGTGTCAAACTTACACTGAATGATTAAAATGCATTCACTTTTCTTTAGACAAATACATAAAATCTTGTTTGACTTTGTCATGTGGTCATTTAGCATTAAAGGAGAACTCCGGTCAATTTTAACATTGAGCTCATTTTTTTTTGTACATTTGGAGTGCTGTCAATACAGAGAACAACGACAAAAATCGGTGTTGCTTACACCGAGTTATTCTATTTTTTAAATTTGCACCCTGTTGACTTCAATGGGGCAAGTACTAAACCTGCTTTTAGCCTCTTAACATCCTTGATGTGTCATTACAAGTGCACAGAAAATGTGAGTGATTCCTTCTGAGTGAACACGAGTGAGTCTGACTGCAGTAGATGTGAAAGAAATGTATAAAAATGATGTTATTTAAGCCAGCGCAAATACCTTTGTTTACATCCTGTTTTTCGGTTGAAGTCCAAAGTAGTCGATTGCAGAGTTCACACGCATAGGTTTAATACCTATGATCACGCGCGTGAACTCGGCAATCGACTACTTTGGACTTCAACCGAAAAACAGGATGTAAACAAAGGTATTTGCGCTGGCTTAAATAACATCATTTTTATACATTTCTTTCACATCTACTGCAGTCAGACTCACTCGTGTTCACTCAGAAGGAATCACTCACATTTTCTGTGCACTTGTAATGACACATCAAGGATGTTAAGAGGCTAAAAGCAGGTTTAGTACTTGCCCCATTGAAGTCAACAGGGTGCAAATTTTAAAAATAGAATAACTCGGTGTAGGCAACACCGATTTTTGTCGTTGTTCTCTGTATTGACAGTACTCCAAATGTACAAAAAAATGAGCTCAATGTTAAAATTGACCGGAGTTCTCCTTTAATGCATGGAAAGATTTAGCATAAATGATTTTCACTAGCTATCAGGAAAAAGTGTGTCAAATGTCCAGTCCAGATAATTACGGCGTAAATAGTGCAAAGGCCTGTTAGGTGAATAAGGTGGATTTTGTTTCAAAGAGTGACAAAAAAGAAAAACTGTTGTGTTAAGACTCGGAATTGCAAAAGGAAGGATCATGGCACTTTGCCAGGAAAGAAAAAAAGAAACAGGAAAATAACATGTCTTTTCTTACCTTCTGTTCCCTCTCAAGAAAAGTGGGAGCGAGAATGAAAATAAATAAAGTGGTTCACATCCACGGTAACGACCTTACTGGCTGACAAACACCTTTCCCTCTAAAAATTTGTGAATTCAGCTTCCTGCCCTGTGCGCATAGCTCTGCCAGAAACAGATGGCTGCCGGAATTGTCCTCAAGCAAGTTTCTAAAAGTGTTTGCCAAGAACGTCGCTGATGAGCGGTGAGGGCATCTAGTAGCACGCAATGCATTTTCTGTTGGAAACAAAACGCAAAAAACAAAGTTGCATGCATGTCATTTGAGAAATATTTTAAAATTTGCAAATGTGAGTGAATGTAAGCTCGTGCTCTGCAAAGAGCACACAGGCTGTTCTGGTGACTACGTAAAAATGACTAACTAAAACGAAAATAAAAATAAAAATGAGATGTTTTAGTTTAGGCAAAATGGGTGCGCTGTCCATGGTGCTTAAATTTACAGGTTAAGCCAGGGCCACTGAAAACCATTTGCAGTCTCTGAAGTTCTTTGATCTGAATTACGTATATACTCAAAAACTGACAAATTTAAATTGACACATTTTTAAATAAATGTGTAATGTCAAAGTTCAATATTTGATGTGGGAGATGATGCACGGGCAGTGTATGGCCCGGACACATCTCTCGAGTGAACAACAGAAGTATTTGAGGCCTCATTTAGCACTCAGCTTTAGGAGCATCCATTTCAATTAGACTGTTGTAATCTCCAGCACTTCGCGGTTCTGTGCTCTGCTTGTTCTACCATGATGCCAACACTCAATACTTTGATCTGGACTCGGCAACCCTGACGATCCGGCCCTTTGGTAAAAAGCTCATCTGAGTGACCCTGCATGACCTTGACCACCTACACTGCGGCCTCGGGTTTGGACGGCCATGCCCCGGACACAGAGCTTTCCCGCGAGAGGTCTCTGGATCGTTTCATCAAACGCTGTCCATCAGCACGCGCTAACTAACGAACCTCCCACTCCTAACAGCAAGCGCGAGAACATCAATAGGATACAAAGATCATTTACAAACACTGCCAATCAGCATTCATTGAACAAGAACTTCATATTCAACATAGATATTAGGAAAGCATTCACATGAAATGGAGATGAAGGAAGACCCATGTCGATGTGTGGACGGACAGATAAATGGATGAGTGGATTTTTCAGCATGGGTGAACAGATAATTGGATAATATAAAGTTTGCATTCTAAAACAAAGGGAGTGCTGAGAACCGGCTACGCATGCTGTCACTCAGTCATTAATAACTGCAGGCAAATTAAGCAGCTCTTAATTGAGATACTGGGCTTGTATAATTATTTTTGCATACATTGAATAAAATTATGGTATATGAGTAACGATGATGTATAGTTAGCACAAGGGAACTGAAACGATCCTGATTTAGTGAGTACAGGTAGCCTTAAAGATAGCCTACATAGGGTGCGAATAATGACTTGATCCCCAAGGCTGCTTAAAAGTGTAGGCCTACAGTCTTTTATGAGTAGCGTTTTAGACGCTTCAGCTGGGGTTTCAAATCCTTCAAAGTTAGAATAAAAGTTAACCCAAAGCACTCTTTTCACCTGGCAGTAAAGGTGATCAAGTCACTTTTGTCTGAAGAGGTAATTGCAACCATAGGCCTGCGGAACTTGAGCACTTTTTGGATCATTATCGCATTATTTTTTGCATCATACAATTTTACATTGTTATTAACTGATTGCTTAGCAACATACCACAAAACATTTTATAAAAACTGTTGGGAGAGCCGGTTGTAGGCCTACTCCTCATTTTTTGATCCCCCCTGAAATCATTGTTTAATTCTCACACTGCCGATACACAAAAACAAGAACGAAACAACACAGAGAGACTTACCCCCTCCTCACGTACACCTCCACCGCTACCTCTCTTCACTCTCTCCACTGGAGAAACGGCAAGGAACCGCGACGCGAAGGGCCGCACATAGCTGATCAATATTCGATTTAGTTGCTAATTTAGGGCCTTTCTATAGCTGTCATCCCGTGATGTATGAGTCCTAACCCGAGGTCGCCGTGGAAAAGAAGAAGGAGGAAAAAAGAAAAAAAATATCAAACACCAGTCAACTTTTCACTTAACAATAGACCGACTTGAATATTATTTATGGCCGAAAGCGCCACTTTATGGGTGAATTGCTCCTATCGCTGGCTGAATGATGAAGCGGGCCTGTAAGTAGCCTACAGGACATACAAGCACACACACACACAGGGATGAAAACGTGTAAGCACAACTAACGCACGCAGGATTGAATGAGAGCATTTACAGGGGTCGAGGAAATATTAATTTCCAAAGACTTAACCGAGTGGCCTTTGCATAGCTGTTAGTGCGTGTGATTTTTCTATTGCAGGCAGCGGCTTCCATCTCGAGAGAGAGAGAGTCATGTTCAGTTTTAGTCGGCGCAGGTCAGGGACAAAATATGTAAGTGATTTCAAGCACTCAATGAGAAACTTTCCGTTAATAGGTTACAAAAATGGATGGCAGAGTAAGAAAATTAGATCTGACAAAAACACACAAGGCATAAAATACAGCGACATTCACACAAACTCTCTCTCTCTCTCTCTCTCTCTCTCACACACACACACACACAAATATCTGCTTTATTTCGCCTCTTAATGTCTTCCCGATCGATCACCGTTCTCAGGATGTTATCAATAATTTGAAAGCTTGATTAACTTCAACGTTTCCATAACAATTCTTCGCGTTCATACTCTCCAGCATTTTTAATTAACACTTGCTTAATTAGCTCGAGATGGTATTGGACTATGATGGGTATTTGTATGGGGGAGGGCGGAAATTAACATAAAACCTCTCCTGATAAATTGATATATTATCAGGAAAGCAATGTTGTAGGAATTTCTAAGCGGAACGAATCATAAACAGACATCAATCAAAAGCAAGTAGCTCAAGACAACGTATAATTCTTTAAGAAAATTATTTAATTATTTCTTGCACAAGGCGTTAATTTCACATGGAGAAAAAGATTAGAACTAAGGCAGAAAAGAGTTTGTCGAGTTACCAGAGTGGGGGAATAAACTCTCATTTAATAAAACACACATAAAACATTATTGTATAACAAGAAGAAACTAATGTATTACCATAGTATTTGATGTACATGCTTTTGCAAGTTTTTTTTTTTTTTTTTTTTTTTCTGATACACTGTGGCCTACAGTACACCCATGCAGCCAATGTGTGGGGAAACTCTATGACTACATGGCCACACTGTCATTGAACCTGAATTGTGATTAAGGTGATCGTCTCATGCTTCTTAATTACAATGTACATCACATTTACAAATCTCCACAAGTGCTCTAATGACTATAGAAGTCCATTCTGAGTGATTAGGATGCCAGGCAAATCAATGCAGCTCTGAGTTTTGAAGTTCTGTGCCTGGGTGGAATTTGCGGCTTGTTTTATCAATAACTCTTATGTAAAGACTGGCAAAGGCTAATCCTTATGGGGTTAAGGGGCTATAAATGACCAATACCATATGTTATGCTGGAAAATAATGACCTATTAAATGAAGCATCAAGGTCTTAATGTCAATAACTACAACTGTTTTTTTGTGTGTTTTTTTTTTTTTTTTTTTGCATTGTCATATATGAACATTTTCAAACATGAATGTAATTTAAAAATCAGCTTCAGAATCCATCATTTAAAGTTAAATTAAGTATGCAAACACAGTTGGATGATTAGAAGCATTTACTCTGTGTGTATTAATGTGATATCATGTCTCAATATGACAAACAGAACCGATCTCCTGCTTTGCATATGACAGGCCTATAGGGGCCCAGCTGAGGCCTCCTGCATGGCTCATTTGTATAATGACTTGAATGGGGTTAATCTTTCAGTTATTTTAAGCAGTACAAAAATATTCTTTCCCATTGGTCATATAATGGAATCAAAGCAGCATGTCCAACATGTTCCTCGAGTTGAATAAGCCTTATTAATAATAATGTTAATCCATTCCATTTAGTCTAATTTTGCTTTGTTTGTGTATACTTGGATTTCCTTAAGCTTTATTGTGGGCATGTTATTTTTCAGACCCTTCACTAGGTAATTTGTATAAGTAACGTAATATTATGCAAACATATGCAAAAGTTGCAACACTGTAAAATTTAATTTTAACAGTAAAATTGTAAAAATGCTATGGAAAAAACTGTTAATTGGTTAATGGTAGGCCTAGAGGTTCTCTTATACAGTGAAAAACTAATAGATCTATCAGGACATTGCATGTGATTTTACAGTAAACCATTGTTAAATACAGTTTTTGGAAGTAAAATGAACACGTCATCTTATCCATCTTATTTTACAACGCGGAAGTAAGCTATTTTCTGTGAATGTGCAAGACTTCCGATTCATTAGCCGTTATGTTAAGATAACTAGAAGAATGACAAAGGGCAGTAAACACTAAACTATTTGTGCTACAAACCAGTGTGTTTATAATTATGAAAGTACATCAATAAGAAATACCAGTTTGCAATATTAAGCAGCACAACGAGTTATTTTCTATACAGCTCAAAATAACTGGAAGCGGATGACTCCAGAAGACACAATTTACAGTGACAAAATGTAAATCAACACTCCCAGAATTCCCTGGGTAACATTTATTTGATGGTATTTCATTTAAATAATTGTGTTTCTTATTCATTTTTGTTATAAGTTACATTAGGTTTTCATCTTATGTTGTTTACCTCAGTTTGTGGAAAAGCTACTAATGATGAACTTTGATTCGTCGTTTGTCTTTCTCTTTACCGCCTGTGTTATTATGGTTGTTGTCAGTATATGTTAAAGGATCAAAACAGATTTGAGTTGCAGCTTGGTTATGCTACTTCAACAGAAAAATGCTGTTGGATGTGTCATATTTTACTATTTCCAAACATGTATGACTTTCTTTCTTCTGTGGAACAATTTTACAGTGATGAACGCTTAGTGTTCCTTTAAAAACACTAAAAAGTGTTTTAAAAGTATGATCCCCACAATATGACCCCAGACCACTGAAACATTTCTATGCTTATAAGAGAAGTATGGAGGATGAAAAGAGTGAAGAGAAGAAAACCAAGTGGGATAGAGACAAAAAATGTATAACAATTTACAGTGATGATTATCAGGGTCGACTGACCTCTGAGTCCCGTCTTCTTGACTGACAGCCAGTAAAAGAGCAACAAAAAGAGAATAAAGATGGATACAACAGTGAAACAGAAGCAAGACAATGAAAAGCACAGAAAACTAAACTTAAAAACCGCACAAGTTGACATAATCAGACAAAAGGGGATATATGCTGAAGGGAAATATGTAAACACTCATAACAGCTTCTAAATCAGTGGCAAACATGAGAGAGACAAGAAACCAAAGGGCTAACAGGTCCCACCAGACAAATCTGAACGCCCTCTGTGCTGCTCCCTCTCTGATTTCCTCCTAACCTCTCCTTCCCCTCATCTCCCAGTTCTCCACAAACATCGTCCCTCTAAACTAGCTGGGCTCTGGGGACTTCTGAGGGATGACGGGAGCCACGGAAAGCAGGTGAGAGAGTGAGTGCTTGCATGAGAGAGAGAAGAGGGGATAAGGAGATTGAAGCGTTTCTAATTTGAATAAACCCTTCGGCAGACTAAAACTGGCAGCCGGCTTCCCCTCTGTGCACAGGAAAAGAAAGCAAAGCAAAGAAATAGAAAAGGAGGTAGGGCAGGAGGAAAGGAGAGATAGATGGGGGATATAGAGATGTCTCCACATGCATTTGGCTCTGGAGAATGAGAGTTTGGGCTGGAAGGGGGTGGAATTAGAAAGAGATGTTGGAGAACAACAGAACTAGATAAGGGAAAGAGATTGGACCACAACGATGGAAATAAAACATTGAGATGGGACTTTCTAGGAGTAAAAGGCAGGGGAGACAAAAGTGAAACAAACTATGTGATTTAAAAAATTACCGGATCCAAGCCTTTCCCTGTTGGTCAAAAGTCTGTGCGCTACTTCACCTCTCCTCTTTCTACCTCTCTCTTTCTCTCTCACAAGTGCTCTCTTGTTGAAAATAAAGGTTAGTTAGATACAAAAACAGCCCAATGCCTGGAAAAAACTTTTCTCTCCAGTTCTTTATGTGCCAGTAGCCTACTTTAAATAACCCCAAAACCAACAGGCGGATTTGTAACCTATAAATGTATAAGAACTTAACCATGAAGAACCAACTCAACCCAAAACAGAAAGGTTCTTTGATGAACCCAACTTCAGAGAACTATTGAAGAACATTTTATGACTCCATTGAAAGCATAGGTCTTGGTCATACATTTTAATTGAATATTAGGAGACTTGTGTCTTAGTCTGTATTTTTTATGCTATTCCGCCTAATTGAAGAAATCATCGCAAAAAGGACAAAAATATAAGTAGCGCAAAATGTTGTAGAAACGTAGGATTTTGACCCACGTCAATGTAAAAGGATGAGGAAAAGCATAGGCTACACCGCGCATACTCGCGCAGATGATGACACGATACGATTACCGAGGCGAGAAACGCATTTCTGTTTAACTACACTAGTAGGTCTAACAAAAAAGGAGGAGATAAGGAGGGAGAATGTCTCTCTAACACCTACACACAGCGTAAAACAGAGGGACAGGGAGAGAGAGAGGGAGCGAGGGAGGGAGAGAGAAACACACAAGAACTGGCTACGGCTTCAGCGGCGCTGAAGTGAAGCGGCGACGCTAGGAGAACCATAAATCTTCATATAGAGGCTGTTTTGATTAATGCAGCCGAGTCGAGCTAGGGGGCTGGACCTATCCCATTACGCCCTAATGGAAGATGGAGCGCCGCTGTCTCCACCACTAGGCCCCTGTCATTTGTTCCACTTTGCAGTCCATTTGGCCGAGAGACTACAAGCCACTCCATCAAAAATATTTTCAGAGTTAATTTCCGCCCGCTTAATTCGCCTTGATTCGGATTGCGTATCGAATGGCAGGATCGATTTTCGCCTGGCGTCTAAATTAAATAAAAGAGGGGGGTATACTTTAAGACCGCGTTTTCTTTCTTTTCTCTTTTCCATTCTTTCTCTCCCTCTTTTCCAGCAATCCTTCACTTTAGTCCATCTCATTCTTTTTCCCTTGTTGCATCTCATTTCCCTCTCTCCTTTGGCTGTTATAGATATTATAGGGGGTGGGGCATGACAGTGTATTACACATAATCCGAGATCGAGGGAAAGACATTTGGAATGGGGTGATAGATATAGGCTATGGATCTTTCCAGAAACTGTAAACTGGTATTTCAAGCAGGACAAAATCAAAAAGATGTTTTAAATTGGAACATGCAATACTCCCCAACTTGTCCAAATTATACGGGGTCGATTTTTTTTAAGGAATGCTTATAGAAAAGTTTGTTATGCAAATGCATATTTAGATAAAATAATGATAAAGCATATTTCATCATGCGGTTTGCAATGCTACCTCCGCTAGTTCTATATAACCATATTAAAACGGGTTATTTCAAACAGATATAGGCTATTCATTGAAAGGGATTCATTATCGCCATTTCGTTAGCACATTGCGCGCTAGTTCTATAAAAACCATATTAAAACGGGTTATTTTAAACAGAATATATGGCTATTCATTGGAAGGAGGGGGGGGGGGGGGGTCGCGATGTCAAAATTAGAGTAACCTATTCATAATTTAATTGGAACAATAATTATTCTTGGATAACAGATCAAAGAGAGAAAAAAACGTGTAGGCTATTGTAGGCTACATGTTTTGAAGACATGGAAAAAATAATAAAGAAAAAAGTCGCCAAAAGAAATGGAGAGAAGGGAAAAAAGCGCGGTGACAAATTGGTCGAGTGTGTCGCGAATTCCCTTTTAGATTTAAAGCCGCATGTAGCCCATCGTCATATCTTTCCAGAGTAATTTATTTTCCCATTTCTCTCTCTTCCTCAGCCCCTCTCTGTGAATTTATCTGTTGGCCCCCGCGCGTGCTCCAGTCACGTGCGAGTGAAGAGGGGAGGAAAGTCAATAAAAGTCTCCAGCGACAACTGTTTCCCCCCTTGGGCTCTTGCACTTCTGTACTCTTTCTTTTCCTTATTTGTTTCTATTTGTTTATCGTCAGAAACCCTCTCTACAATTTCTTTAGACTCTTACAGACCAATTGGTAAAAATAACATTGAATATAGGGATTCATATATAGGATTAATAATATTACAAATGTCAGAAACACTATTTTCATTCAAATAAAAATGTATGGGACATTTGGGCAAGTTTTCGTCAAAAGCCAAAGTACATTCAACATAATTATGCTGAAACAATTGATCAGTTGATCCTATAACTAAACACCAAATCCCTTCACAGCTGGATCGTTTAAACACACAAAGTAGCCAAAATGTTGAATTATCTGGTACATCTTCCCTGACAAACGTTGACCGTATCTAAGGGCTTGTCAGTGAAACATGAGGTGTTTCAAACCCCATGAAACTACAACAAGGTTTGACTTTGCAGCCACCCCATGGAGACAAAGACGATGGTTAAGACAAACCCAGATGTGACCATATCGACTCGTTTCAGGCCACCAATATACTCTCTCTATCTAAGTCCACACATCAGTTATTGTCTGATTCTTGAGAAAAATGCCCCAACCCAGAATAATGAATAAATACACAACGTACACAGTCAACAGGCCTCTGGTAAGATACACACTGTGTCAATATTAATCTCACTGACAGAAGATCGAAATATAGCAACTGTCACACATCATCTTTCCTCTCTCCTGTCTCTCCATGGAGTGGGGGTTCAGACAGAAAAAGAGTGTGAGAGAAATAGTGAGAAAGATACAAAACATGAAAAAGAGAGAAAAGCCGAAATGTGGTCAACACAGAAAGTAGGAGAGACGGAAAGAGATGTAGGTATTTAAACAGGAGGGAAATTAACACAGCAAAAAAAAAGAACAGCACTAGGAATTTTAACATGCTAAGAGCTAACTGAGGTGTTGGAGATAAAAAAGGGGGGAAAGAAGGAATGACGAGAGGAAAAGTGGAGAACACACAGCGAGGAAAGAGATATAGAGGGCCCACCAGGGATCGTTTTACGAGCATCCAATTGCTTTCATTGGGGCCCTACTCTCTCTGTCAATTTCCTTATCGTGGCCTTGATTTAATTTATAGACCTGCTTGAAGCCTTTCAGCTCATAACAATGTGTAGCAAGCAGTGGCATAAGTCAACAGAAACTCTGCAGTCGAACTACGAACAGCCTACAGTCCTATCATTCCTATTTCTTATCCCATCTAAGTTAAGAGTCTTCAACCTCTTTCAGCCTAGTACTCCTTGGTGGATAGAGATAGAGCAGAGACCCACGTTGCATAAACTAACAACATGAATATAGTAGGCTACCATAATCATGTACTTTAAATAATTGTATGATGTTTATTTTGTGAAGCCATTAAAATCATTCAAATTGATGGACAGAGTCATCTCTTATATTTTAATTTTTAACATTTATTTTCCACATTTACTACCAAATTGTAGTTTCTTAACTTCCTTGATCTAAATTATTAGCAGTCTGTATGTAAGTAAAAAACTATCATTTCTGTATTTGTTGCAGAATTGCATATACGCTCGATGTTTTCAATAAGCCTTGAGTGTGAAGGGGCAAAAGCTAAATGTGAAGCTATAAATATGAATACAGTCTGTCCTTTAGTCTTTGGGAATGCAGAGGTCAGATACTGACCATAACGAAGACTAGAGGGCAATGTACACGGTTCTTATTGGCAGACAATTGGCTTTGAGTTAGCAGCTATTAGTGCCAATTATGGGATATTAGTGTACTCAGGGTTAGTTCATTACAGGAGCCTTTAATTACAAGTATTCCAACCCTTTTAAAGGGTGCTATTGAAAAGGATATTATAACTACATGATATAGGCTGTGATTACTGTGCACACAAGTTAGTTTAGAATATTGCAGAATAATCTTAAATATTGTTAAGGCTCTGATCCAATAATAAATGAAATTTAAATACGGAAGTTTATTTAAAATGTAATAACCTAAAATTTAATTAAATTTAAATACAGAAATGTTTGTTGCTTCATAACAAAAATATGTGCATATATGTTGTTTAGGCTGAAATCAATAAAGTAGCTGGTGATAAACCACAATAAAATATTAATACAGTAAATAAATACACTTGTGCAGTGTTTTATAGTATCCATTTAGTGGATGGATGGATGGATGGCCCATTACATAAAAAAATGTGTGAACTTCAGTACCCAGTTCATACAGCAACACACGCAGGAATGATCATAAACTACTGTGTACTTTTACCTTTAGTGGTTTAATTAAGTTAGCGAGTGGTAGTGTCTGACTGAACCCAGGCGATAATGACTCTGAAGTCAGCATCTTAAGCTCAGTCACCTTTGGTCTCTGTGGTCAGTACCTGTGTTCAGCACTGAGGATTAAAGCCTTATCAACTGGAGCAGAGTTGTCAAGATCCACACTCACAGCCAGATTACAGGTTGTGATCCGTTAATAAGTTCATTCACTGCAGATCAAAATGAGATTTATTCATTACACCGACCCCAAGCACACCTTTCTGTCCCACTTTCTCCCTATTCTCCTATGATCTGCTCAGACCTATACAGAATTATCACAAACACTTTTGGATTTTAAGCACTTCATCTGGTCACACTGTCAGGTCTCTGCTCTCTCTTCTTCACTCACAGTATTTCAAAAGGCCTGCATCTTTTCATTCTTTAGATCCCACTCTAAACATCACGTCTGCTTGTCTTCTTTTTCCTCCCGCACTCGCTCGAGTTGTTGTGTCATTCTTGTCTTCCCCTCCTTACTCTCATCCCCTCACTCTCTTCCTCCTCGCTCAGGCCACATCGTCCCAGCCGGTTATCCCTTTTCCCGCTCTCTCTCCTTCCCTCCCGCGCTCTTTCCCTTGTGATAAATGAGGCTGTCTGTTGGGTGCAGTTCATATTTACTGAGTAGGGGAGCGCACACTGTCAGTCTCCCTCACCCTCCACATCTCTATCCCTGTGCTAAACAGACACCCAAAGCCAAAGGTTAAGATAAGAGGGTGGACTGGGGAGAAGAAGTAAGGAGGAGAAGAAAGGAGCAGTTGTGGATTGTAGATTTGGGGATATAAGGAGAGCTAGTGCTAGAAACCACACAGCAGATTAAAAGATGTGTGCAGTGACTCTAATCGAAAATGAGAAGCTCCTCATTCTGAGTTTGACAGCACTGACCTAACTCGTTTTCTGTGCTAACCAGCCTCCCCTAAGCAAAACTCACAGCATCATTTCTCCATCTTTTGTGCGCCTGAGCTTTCAGGCACATTTTGTGCACTTAATACGTGCCAAGAAAGTACCATGACCAAAAGAAGAAGAAAAAAAAACTAAAATACACAGTTTCATCTACGCCTACATAAACCATCCCTCACGCACGGCTTGTGTTGTTCGCAGGGAGTGGAAAGTGGTGATTTGACCTCTGTTGTAACCCTTTCATGAATGAGAGAAGTGGATTTGGGCTTGGCTGAGCCCAATGGGACACAGACGCAGCCGCCCTAAAGCCCCCTGAAGACCCCGAAAGCCGGCAGCTCTTCCCACACACTGACCTCTGAGGCCAACAAGCACCAAAACCACTGCAGCGAGACGACATTGTGACACCGGCACACCAAAGCCAACAATGTGTTCCTTCAGCAAATTGACAAGAGTATTGAGAGAAAATATGGAGAAAATTGGATTGTTGGAATTACATATAAAAAAAAATTGGAGATAGGAAAAAAAATGTGCAAGAGGGCTCTTATTTAATTCAACATTGAAGTAATTCAATTTCAGATTATTCTAGAGATGGTCAGTCAGAAAAAAAGCCTGTAAATAAGGGTATTAGAGTTTCAGCACTGACCGTTGATGGAGCATTTTACAAAAGAACATAGGTCATACATAAAAGAGGTTAAAGATCAAACTATGATCTCAGGAAATAAGTCAACACATTTGTTAGCATAGAATGTGGCGAACTAAAGGCTGGACTACACTAAATGACTTTTGCACAGATTTTCACCCTGATTTGTCTAGTTGCTGAAAGTCTGCAGATTTTGGGCAGTCGGAAAATCGCGTAGTGTTTCATGGGCACAGACTTTTTGCTTCAGATCTTAAAATCTCTTCAGATTTTAAAAGTCATGTAGTTTCCGTTTCCAGCCTTAAAGTTGGCATGAAACGGAAGTTTGAAATAGTATTTTATTTCATATTGTGATATGTATATGAAAAACGTAGGGTGGGACATGATTTCGTCTATCAGGAATGAACTGGATCATTATTGTGGTTTGCTATTGCTGTGATCTCATTTGAGTGACAGGTTGTCCCGCCCTCGCGCCAGTAAACAAGTCATCAGAGATGAGATGTCACTGCAAGAGGGAGGGGAGGGGGGGGGGGGGGTTATTTTGATTAAAGATTACGAGATTATAATTTTTTTTTAAATACTGATGTGCAAATAAATCATTTAGGCTATAATAAAAATACGTAAATATTCTATAAAAAGAATCTATTTTGATTTCATGGTGACTTTAAGAGGGTCACATAAACAGCAGTCTTGCCTTTAAAAACGCGAGAAACGCAGCGCAACAAAAAGAAAAAGAAAAGTCGGCTCCTTAAAACCCTCATTTGGGAGACCTCGAAATGTGGGTATCTGTCTCGAAAAATCCACGAGTCGCACCAGCCAAAGAGGTCCGTCTAGCGCTTGTTTACATACAAAAATATGTAAAAGCAGCACAGCGGAACACAAATTCTGTGTGGAAAGTTTGATTTCATAATCACAATTTGACACGGAGACAAGGGAGTAGCGCAAACAGAATTAAATGTTACGCATTAGAAGCCGTTATGCTTTTTCACTTGTTTGTGTGAAATAACCCAGGAGGCTGTCTCGCTGTGTGAAGTGTGAGAAACACAGGAGACAGATGGCACCGAAGCACATCCTAATTCCCAAAAGCACGCATTGACAGATATCTATTTCCCCCTGGTGCCCCAAAGGAGGAACTGCTACCAAATTGAAATGCTTGTTGCAATTTATAAAAATGTACAGTTTCTATTGAGGGACTTACATAGCCAGTACCATTCAAAAGCAATATTTTTGGAGAGTGTATTCAAAAACTCAAAAATGTTACCCATGTTACAGTCTCCAATGGTCATTTCTCTCCGTACCCTGTAAGACAAGAAAATCATGTGAGGGGGGAAAAAACCTGTCACATAATCTGTCTCAATTTTCAAAATCTATTAATTTTGTGCGTGGCTCACCTCCCTATCACCCGATCTTTAGGAGCCGTGCTTGTTCTGACAACTATTATTATACTACAGCAACAGAGAGAATTAAAACACGCTCCCTTCCATACATCTCCCTGACCCTCCTCTCAGACAAGAGGCTTGCTAAATGAAAAATGGACATGCTTTAAGAAGTATTGATTCCAGCTTTAAACAAAGGTAGACTCAATATTATTTAGCCCTAAATACATCTTTGTTATCTGTGTTGGTGCACCAGTCACGCTGTTGTCCTCGTAATCGCAGACATAAAAATAATAGGGCTATTCCCCCAACATTGACTGAAGCAGACCTGTTCGGGCCCTTTGACCAAGTGATCCATCTATTGGCTTTAAGCGTTTGCACAGACTGCGACAATGCTTTGGTAGTTTCTGCACAAGCTGAGAAGGAAAGACAAAAAGACAATGTTTTAGACAAAATGGCCATGGTTAGGATATTGTATTTTACTCTTTATTTAAGATAAGACGAATACAGTTTCAGATGCACAGTTCAAGCCAATACAATGACGAAACCACTGAGTAAATTTTAGCGAACAGTCACAAGTCATATATTTCTAAATTAGCAGAAAAATCATGAACTTATATCATAGAGCTTCATACTGATTTTTATATTACATCAGTATGACCAAGTTATCAGTGCTTCAGGCCATAAACTCATCTTAACTAGCCACAATAATAATTATTAAATTATCTTACATTTGAAATACTTTGGCATTGAACAGTAACAATAAATGGAAGGATTTTAGGATCAACTACAACAATAGACTGTAAAATAACCAACTCATTACAGTATTTACTTGATGAAAATCCAACACACAAAGGTAGATATACAGTGCCCTCCATAAAGCATTAGGATAGTAAAGACAAAATTGCTTTTTTGCTTTACACAAGGCATCTGAACATATTAAAAGATGAATACGAGGCAAAAGTGCATAATGTCACTTTTATATTAACACAACTGCTTTTACACTTAGTTGGCAACAACATGTGCCTCATTCATCTTTTAATCATATTTTCAGATCACTCGAGTGTTGAGCAAAAAGAGTAATTTTGACCTCAATTTATACATGATGCAGCCTTTAAATGCTTCCATTATTATTATGCCACAGCAGTTTTTTTTTTAAATATATATATCCTTGTTCATTATTATGAACCAACAGTGTCTTCAAATGGTTAAATATGAACTTTAAATAATTTTACAATTTCATCTACAGTGCTGCCAACACCTTTAAATAGATACATTGAAGCCAAAGCACTGTTTTTCTGGTTCTTTTTTTCCCGACTTAATTCCCAAACTAACAAAAATAAATGTAAGGCATTAATTCTATTCATTTAATGTCTCCAATGGAGTTGAGCATGCAAAATAACTATATGCTAAACCTTTAAAGGAATAGTTCACCCAAAAATGAAAATTCTGTCATTCTTTACTCACCCTCATGTCATTCCAAACCTGTATGAATTTCTATTTCTGCTGAACACAAAATAAGATATTTTGAAGAATGTCAGTAACCAAACAGTTGATGGGTCCCATTGACTTCCATAATCAATGGAGCCCATCAACTGTTTGGTTACATATAATCTTCAAAATCTCTACTTTTGTGTTCAACAGAAATAGAAATTCATACAGGTTTGGAACAACTTGAGGGTGAGAATTTTCATTTTCGGGTGATCTATCCCTTTAAGGGCAGTCCAGAAAGGAAGATTATGCACCTGGATTCAGATACTTTTAAGAAGTAAACTAATTTCCAATTCATCAATAAACACCCAATCCATTTCCCCAAATGAAACAGAAGTGGTGCAGTCTCCTTATCCTCATATATGCTTTTCCATGTGTTGAGAAAGATGGTGTGAGCGAGTGAAGGTGCGGAGACACCGCGGGCAGCTGTAAGGCCTCTCGCCCGTGTGCGTTTGCTTGTGTAACTTCAGGTGCTGGGGCAGAAGAAAACTTTTCCCGCACTCCGTACACTTGTAGGGTCTGTGGCCCGTGTGGCTGCGCCTGTGTTTGCTGAGGTCGCCTGAGTTGTTGAAGCGACGGTCGCAGTCAGAACAGGCGTAGGGTTTTTCCCCCGTGTGTCTCCTCATGTGTTTGGTCAAATCGCCGGATTGGGCGTAGCTGGAGCCGCACTGCTCGCAGCGGTATGGTTTCTCGCCAGTGTGCGTGCGCATGTGGTTCTTCAGGTGTTGGATACGGACGAAACGCTTGCTGCAGACGTTACAGTAGTACGGCCGCTCGCCCGTGTGAATGCGCAGGTGTTTCTTGAGCACGTCCTCCCGTGTAAATGTCTTTGTGCACTCTCTGCACTGCAGCATTCGCTCGGAGTTGTGCGCTCTTTGGTGGACCTTCACGTACCTCAGAGCAGAGAATGTTTTGCCGCAGTCGGGGCACGGAAATGTTTTTTCTTTGGAGTGAACGTCTTGGTGGATCCGAAGCGTCGATCGGTGGCTGAAACTCATCCCGCATTGGGGGCACTGGTACGGCCTTTCTCCCGTGTGGGTTCGCAGATGGCATCTAAGGTGGCCCATCCTGGCGAACTCTTTATCGCATTCGGGGCACTTGAACGGCCGGATCCCTGTGTGGATGACTTTGTGCTTCCGCAGGCTCCCCATATCAATGAACCTACGGCCGCAGTCTCCGCAGACGCACGGCTTCTCGCCCGTGTGAGTACGTTTGTGTATCGTCAGACATTGAAGCGTGGAGCAGTTCTTTCCACAATCTCGGCACAAGTAGCCACGGTCCGTGCAAATGGGTTCGTCGACACCCACTGTGGGTTTCTTCTCGTCCTCTTCGTGGCAGTGATGTGGTCCGAGACCCCAGACTCCGGCAAAGCTTTTCCCGCATGCGGCACAGCTAATATGTCCATCTTTACACACCGTGGCTAAGCCATGGCATCGGCGGCAGTGGTTTTGCAGGTTACCGATGTAATCGAAGCTCCGATCACACTGCGGGCAGGTGTAACGCTTTCGGGTGGGTTTGGGCGTGGGAAGGTGGGCCTTGCGCATGTGGGTCTCCAGCTGCCTCTGAGAGAAGAACCGATAGTGACATGACGAGCAGCTGAGCATCCCAGAGGATATTTTAGAGCAGTTGTAGACTTTGTGTTTTTTTACCCAAGCCAGATATTCACCTTGATGGCACCATTTGAGGTGTTTGTCCAGGTAGGTAAACTCAGTGAAAGTCACAGTGCAATGGGGGCAAGGAAAAATCAGAGAGGAAGAAGCTGTGAAGGGAAAAAGAGACAGAAAAAAGAACTCGAAAGTCAAATGCCAAGTCTTCTTAGGTTTAGGTTATGATCTCAAATCAATTAACAGGCAGTGTTATTAATATTAATGAAAACAACAACAAAAACATAGACTGAAATCAACGCATATATGACTGGAAGAACTGAAACTAAATCTAAAATAGCACTACATTTTTTGTCTATATTTTTTAAATAAATGTTACATTTATTTATTTTTATTCATCATTATCCAATTATTGTTTAACTTCATTATAAAAAGTTTATACAGTCGGTATACATTTTTGACACGGGGCAAATTGTATAACCCACCTTCATTAAACCATATGTCACTAACAGGAAGGGTTCACTGTCAGAAACTCAATGAAAATGTAGATTGAAATAAAAACTTGCATAATTGAAGGAACTGAAAATAAATTAAAATGCATCCATTAACTTTTATTTAAAAAATAAAATCTAAATAAAATGTAAATTTCGGTAATAATCAATTGTTATTTAATTTCATTATATCAAATTAAATATTTACATTATTAGCATAAAAATACTAAAATAATTAAAATACTAAATAAAAAAACAGATAAGCTCTAAAAAACACTTGAAGAACATTAAACTATACTATCACCCAAACTAAACTAAAACGAAAGGACAAAAAAAAGAAAAAAAAAAAAAAAAAAAAGACGCATGTCTCCACATTTTGTACATTTTTGTAAATTATAAGACCAGGGCTTATTAAATAAATCAATTACCTGTGTTTTTCTCCAGGCCAGAAGCACCCACAGAGATTTCATCTGGTGTCTCAAGCTTCACTTCCTTCCAACTCTCATTTTCCTCCTTCACAATCAAGGCAGACTCTCTCTGCAGCACTTCATAAATGCCAGGCTCAGTTTTGACCTGAAAACTGGGTGGGTTTAAGGGGACATAGTCCGGTTCTGTCTTTGGAACGAATGCTCTGAAAGCAGGAGGATGAGGCTGTTGCTTCTGTTGTTCAGATGACACCGTTAGGACTCCCAAAGCCTCCAGCTCTTCTTGTTCTAGTCTCATCTGTGTGACCTCAGTGTCATTAGATGTTTTGGTTTTATCCATGTCGATACTGATGCCATCACTATTTGATGGCAATGGCTCTTTATCAACATTTTGCAGCTGTTTGGCTATTTTCTTTTGTCTGGATAACGTTCTTTTCTTTAACATGTTAGCTTTCATCTTCTTGTGCACAACCTAAAGAAATATTTGGGAAGGACAATAATATAGTCTATAGCTTTACTTACAAGAAATACCTGGAATAGCATAAATACTATGATATTATTACTATTATAAGTACAATTTCTTCTTTTAAATTATCACCCAAACGGATAGGTTGATGTTTCTGTTCTCCAATCTCAAATTCCAGTAGGAAGTAAAGCATCTGGATTTGAACAAAATTTAGCTGAAAAATCTATGTTTTGGAACATGGTAGCTGGTTAAAGGTGGTCTAATAGTCTGTACAAACTGGTCTGTCTGGTTTCCCATATGGCCAAGCATGTGTTTACTGGTCTCGCAGTCAAACCAGCTGAAAAGTGTGCAAGACTCCTCTAAAACCAGCCAAGAAGACTGCCTGACCAGGCTGGGACACCTACTAAAACCAGGAAACCACCTCAGGCTAGTTTATGTTTATTAGCAGGCATATTTAATCATATAGCTAATGTGACAGTGACAGTATTAGCTGGTTGCAGACATGCAGATGTAAACATGAGGGTCGTATTGACTCAAGTAAAGCACAAAATCATCTTACCGCGAATACTAAACCTTTAGTTAATCGGTTGCATTTAGACGGCAATGAAAATCCGATTGTACTGAAGATTGTGTTGGTTGTCTAAAGGATTTGGACACTGACAGCCTTTAGTGTACAGCATCCTACACCTTAAACAGGCGTCTTGTACATCCATCCACCCCTAAAATGACACCAACAACACGTCTAATTATACTAGGAGATTAGGAGTTTAGCTCTCAGGGACATAACGCAGTTTGCGATTGTGTCCAGGTCTGAAATACGTTAAAACGATACTGGTTATAGATAATATCAACGTAAAGCCAGCAACGATGATACATTTCAAAATAAGGTAAACGCGGTAGCGGTTTTCAAAATAAAAGTTCGTGAACGCTTGTTTTGTATTTATTATCTCTTAAAAAATATATTTTTAAAGACTTATTCCCAAATAAAATACATCTTAAACTTAATAAAATAAAAAATGATGATAAAAAATGCTTTGAGGTCAATTTTCACACCGTTTTCTATGCATCTAATCATAATATAACCTAATCAATATATTACAGGAAAGATCACTGTGTAAGAGACCCGATTTTAATCATACCTACAATGTTATCAAATGTGCAGTTACTGTTTTTTCTTCCACACAGCGAGTCTTTTTTTCTATAGCACATCAAATTTTTATAAGAAGAAAGTTTTAAGTCAGGAATAAAACAACACAACAAACCCTGTTAATTAATGGATGATATTTTATTATGGACAAACTGCTGTTAAGCATCAAAGGCATGTGCATCAACCACAGAAAAAGCTGCAAAAGCATTTGGAAATGACTGAATAGAACACAAAACTTTCTTTACCCTATTCAAACCTGATTTAATGACCAAATAACAAAATAACCAATTGTCAGCTGAAGATTGCTTTATCCCTTGTGCTGCAGCATCTGAGATAAACATATGGCTTCTCCTGTTATGTTTATATTATTTACATTAAATAACCATTATTTCAAATGAACACTTTTCATAGTATCTTATAATTCACCAGGACGCTTCAATTCTCAAAAAAAAAAAAAAAGACAGACAAGAAAAAAAAAAAAAAGGAAAAAAAGAGAAAATGTAACTTTCTACATCAACCTACATAAATACCAGTCAGAACACAGTGGAAAATAACAGTCCATCCTCAAAACACAAAACAACAAATAAGCAAAACAATGGTGACTCCATATAAATGGCAATACAAACGCCAAGAACCATCATACATGTTAAGAGCTAACTGTAGTATTTTCTTCTCTTTATTTTATTACCTTGTAGTTTCTCACCAGGAGCATACTATATTTTAGGTTTAAAATTTCCATTGCACTTTTTGTTCAACAGATCTCATACATCAGGCTAAAACATGACCCATCAGAATGCTGCAGCAACCCAGACTGGGCAATAAAATTGAATTGATCATCCCACTGTCCTACAAAGATTAAAGTAATATGTAATATATAATATTCAACAGTTGTTGAAACTGAAGTAGTGTAAGGAGGGAACAGAAAAAAATAGTATCCTTCATTTCCTACACAATGTGATTTTTTTTTTTTTTTTTTTTTTTTTTTTTTTACTTTTCTGCATGGGCCCTTGGTTAATCAGTTTATTCCTTCATAAAACTCACAATTGCAGCACTAAAGATTAATGGCCTAAACTCAATTAGAAATTCAGTCCTAAATTTAATACAAAACGTCTTGTCAAGGCAAAGTGAGTAAAGGCATTTCATCAATGCAAACAAAAATGACATGTAAGCTGTTGATTGACAGTCTGAAATGCATCTTCAGTCTGAATCAGTATGTATATAAAAAAGCCAATGGCTCACCATGAAACTATTGACCTATTGACTAGATTCAAATCTGTTATATTACAGGAAGCATCAATCAATCACAGCCATGACAAAATACCAGTAACAAAAGCATTACAACTACATTTTTTACAACATTTGCCCACGTTTTTTGCAGACAATCAAAGTTTTGCACATTCAAGCGGACATGTTGCACCGTCTCTTGGTTTGGATGGCAGTTCAGATTGTCACATGAAAATATAAAGCACATTGGTTCAGCTGCAAAGACAACTTTTTCACCGGTTGATATGTCATGCCGTTGTCATCGTCTTGTAGAGCTAATTTCAGTAGTGTATATATAGGACGCAGTAAAGCATGGAGATAAAAGTAGGGCATTGCATAAAGGTTGCTGCCTTAAGTCAATATAGGAGCTTGTTAGGAGTGATAAACAAGTAAACAACACTTAATTAATTACAGTATATGTACAAATCACATTTCCAATGATTTACCTTTTTTCTCTCCTGTAATAAATACACCCCTTTTGTAGCCCCAACAAAGCAAACCAAAACGAAAGGGATAGTTTACCTTGAAAATGGTCATTTACTCACCTTCATGTCATTCAAAACTTGTATGTTTTCCATTTTGGAGTGTTTTTTGTCCATACAATGAAAGTCAATGGGGTACAATTTCATTTTCTTTTGCTGTCTTTCTGTTTTTGACTTTCATTGCATGGACAAAAAAGTCATTCCTGTAACAACATAAGGGTGAGCAAATGCTGACAGAATGTTCAATTTTGGGGTAAACGGAATTCCCTTTGAAATCTCTGCAACTTCCTTTGTCCTTCCTTTTCTTGTTCATGAAAACTCCCTTGATTGTTTTTTTTTTCCTTTTCAATATCTTTCTCCCATTCATTTCCTATCTCATTACGTTCTCCTCACATGGCCATGGTGGTTAGATGCTGGTGGCCCAGCAAGCCTTTTCGCCCCCCCCCAGCACCAGGGTGCGTTCCTGCTCCACCATGTCCACAGTACTCCTGCAAATTCTGTCGCAAAGTGACGAGCGCCGAACCCAAGCAGGCCCGGTTGGGTGCAAGGATGCCTCCTGGCAGCTGTATGAGCACAGTGGCCACCCCTGCCATCCCGTCGTCTGTGGGCTCCAGAGTGATTGGTCCGACTTTGAAGGACGAGTACGAAAAACCCATGAGTTGAGAAAGGAAGGGGTCGGAGCGGCAGAAATGCTGGTAGCTGCCATGCGAGGACGGATGATGGTGGTGGTGATGCGAGGTCGGGTTGGCCGTAGAGCTGGGCGCATAGTGGTGAGTGTTCAGGTAGTGCAGGGGAAGGTGCTGTCCGTTGGTGCCTCCACTCAAAGCGAGATGGTGGTGGTGGTGGAGGTGAATGGTAGTGCCTGTGCTAGGGTCGTGTTTGTAGGACAAAGCCCCAGGTCGTCCCCTCTGGCCCATCACCATGCCACCAAGCTTGCCTGTCCGGACCTGGGCCAGGGATACGGCGCTGCCCCCTCCGGCAGAGGGCAAGTAAACCAGCTGCGGCTCCTCAGGCTCCAGAAAGACGGTGAGTTTGGCGAATGGACGAGAGGCCATCTTGGTCATCTCTTGAATGTGGCGTCGCTGCTCTCGGCGGAAGTCTAAGAACTGCTTGACTTTCCAGAGTAGCACGCAGACGGACAGGAAGAGGAAGAAGCAGGAGAAGAAGACAGAGAAAAAGACAAAGAGGTCAATGTGGGCCTGGTCCTGTCGTAGAAAGAGGAGACCTTGAGACTCTCCGTTATGGGTCTCTGTGCCCACACCACGTAGGGCGATATAGAAACGGCTGGACTTGAGCGAGTGCACTTCGTGCGGGAAGGTGATGACAACGCGGTCCCGTACACTGCGTACGATTAATACCGTCTGTGGCTTCCACACGGTGATGTAGGTTATGAGACCTTCGGTTCGTTCTTCCCGCACCTCACGATCTGTACCTTGTGACTTTGTAGACTGCAGAGTGCCGAGTAATGCCGACGAGGAGTTCGCAAACACCTTCATGGGCGACGGTGGTGCGAGAGGAACCTCCTTTTCTCCCCGTGAAGCGGTCGCAGAGGTAGCCTCGTCCTCAATCTTGATGGTATGCACGCCGGTCTGGCGGTCTACCTCCACAATGAAGGTGTCATGCGAGTTGGATACGTAGACCTCGACCTCTCCAAATGTAACGTCAATGGTGACACGGATATCCACGTTAGTGAACTTGGGCTGGGCAGAAAAGAACACTGTGCGGCCCATGAGCAGATTGCGGATGTTGGGCTCATGGAAGCAGTTGACCTGTGACGTGGGATCGAAGCAGCACTCACTGTCCACGTTGAACTGCCGGTAGCACTGCCGCCCATTTACTGGATTGCCATTGAATGAATCTTTGCACTTGGCGCACTATAAGCACAAATAGGATTAATGCATGTCTTATTTGTGAAATACAGAATAAAATGTAATTGGTTGTAATGAATTGGCCATTACCTGTTGTCTGTAACACTCTTTGCGGTCATTCTGTGGGCTGCTCAGACAGGATGAAGTTTCTGTGTTGTTCTGACAAGGACAGCCAGTGCCATCATGTTCATTACAGGTGTCTGCATGGGCATTACACTGACATCTACAAGCAAGCAATAGAAAAAAAATGGAAGTCTAACTGGATCAGAAACTTTGTATTTTTTACAAAGTGACTTTTAAAAAGCTTAAGATTGAGTCATTCTCTTATCTCTAACATGGTAGACAACTGCCAACTTTTTTTTTAATTCTCTGTAAACATGCGCTAACTTTTGGCAGTCAAATTAAATAATAGCACCTTTCACACAGAGGTTTTACTTGTAAATTACCAGTAAATTACCATTAAGAGATTGTGTGAACAGGACCTTTTCAAAAATACCGGTAAATCAGTTCTGGCAATTTCCCGGTATGAGAAGTTGTAACATTACCAGTAAATTGCTGGTATGATGCTGTGTGTGAACAAAGAATGAAGATTACCAGTATGAGCACATGAGGTCAGAATGCGCTGACGTAAAAAGGTTGCTTTAGGCCAATCATAAAGCTCTGGTGGATGAAGAAAACACCTCAGTATTTAAAGGTAATTTCCAATGATTGACATCAAGAGTTTACCGGTATTTTAGTACTGATGTGTGAATGGTATCTTACCAGTAAAAAGACTGAATGCCATTGCTTGTGTGAACAGCATATTTGTGTATTTAATGGGAAAAATGTTCTGTAATTTACTGGGATTGCTGTGTGAAAGGGGCTAATGAGTCAAGGGATATGCTTAAAAATCATAAAAGACAATGTTTCCAAGTCGAGAGCATTGCAACACAGTTTACTGTAGTTTTACTGCACATTTAAAAAGTCTAAACATCCTTTCAGGTTTTCTATGCCTACAACAACAACAAAAATCTGCATACATTGCACATTATATATAGTGCATTCTACTTTCTCACAAGAATACAAGCATGACAAATATCTAATGAAATATAAGAGAACAATAACAGACAATGCTAATTTTCTGATCCACTCACTTCTCACACTTCCCTTGCAGCAGGAAGTAGCCACTGAGGCAGCTCTCACACTTATCCCCGACACTGTTGTTCTGACAGCTCACACACACAGCATTGTCTTCAGTAGGGCCCTCTGTTGCCCATTGTTCAATCTAAGAAGCATAAGTATACAAAGAAGGACTCAGGCCCTGCAACAAAACTTCATCAACTGCATACAGAGAGAACAGATCTCCTAAACACTGCTTACGCTGTCACGGTCCAGTGGATAGTCTTTGGGATTTTCCACTGCCCTCCGATGCTCGTCTTTGGACAGACATACATCACTGTTCCCTCTGCAGAACTCGCGACATGGGCGACACATCCCACCTCCCACTGCTGAGCCCACAAACAAGGGCTTACACTTTTCACAGTGCTGACCCTAATAAGAAAAAAAGACTTTTATTCAGCAATGGCAAATTAAATTGATAAAAAGTAACAGTAAAGACATTTAAATTGTTACAAATGATTTCTATTAATCAAAGAACCCTTAAAAAAAACGCAAAAATATTAAGCAGCACAACTACTTTTAACTGTAAATCAGTGTATTAGAATGATTTCTGAAGGATCATGTGACACTGGAGTAATGACTGCTAAAAACGTAGTTTTGCCAACACAGGAATAAATTATACATTTTAAAATATATTCAATTAGAAAATATTTTAAATTGTAATAATATTTCATAATATTACTGCTTTACAGTATTTTTGATCAAATAAATTCAGCATTGATGACTGTAAGTGTTCTTTCAACATGAAAAAAAAACCTTACCAACCCCAAACTTTTGTATGATTATGTAAAACGAAAGGCAATAATTCTTATAAGGATCTACTCATGGCAACAACAAAAAAAAACACCAGCAACAAAACCCCACTTGAACCTTCTTATTACCTTTGTGTTATTCTTGCACTCTAGACAGGTGTCCAGCTGAGAGATGCTTTTACAGTTACTGTGTTTGTTACAGCGGCACTGAGAGGAGCAGTTTTCCCCGACAAACCCAAAGTGACACTGACAGACTCCTGGAAACACACAGGTCCCATTAACACAGCCTTGAGCGCACACTGGCTCACACTGACCCGACACACTGAGAAAAAGAGAGAGAGGAAAACATACATTAACTACTCAACCGCTGGAAGGTCAATGATTCTGTTTGAGAATGAAAGCTGTTAAAAATACCTGCTTAGTACGTAGCCCTGTCTGCATGTGCAGTGGTAGCCTTCAGGCTGATCATGGCAGTCTTGAGTGATATTACAGTGGTGATGTCCATTGGCACACTCGTCCTCCTCTGGGCAGTGCAGGAAGGACCAGCTACTGTTCCACTGTGGGCACAGAGGCTCACTCACGCCTGCAGAGTAGGAAGACAATTAAGTTTTAATCCCATAGAAAAATAGATAAACGAGTGAAATAGGTGGGGTGTAACAATTCAGAAGCTGTCTAGAGAGGGATGTTGGGTCTAAATATAGTGCAAAAGTCAGTTTCTGGAAGTAAAAGAAACAGTTGCCCCAAATGTTGTGGTTTAGCTCTTAGCTGGTTGGTTTGGTTTGTAGCTTCTAACTCTTTAAAAAAAAAAAAACTTTGTTAAAAATCCCAATGGGGAAAATACCAAGGCTGCTGAAAAAGTGGGCAACTATTGAACTCTACAGATTTCTCTGGGATACTTGAGTCTTACAGGTCAATCACGACAATGAGTGCTCCAATACTTTTGTACAATGACAGCAAAACCAGGTCTCTCCCTTTCCATACCCCGGCAGGGATATTTTGATAAACTGAATACAGCAGGCCTCTAAAAGGTTTATAACTAATGAATAAATTCAGTGTCATCCATTTTTACATGATTTACAAGTTGAATCTGCAGAAAGACATGAAGACATGTACCATTTAGCCCTCCCTGAAGACAGCGTCCTGCCCCGTTACCACCACGGGCAGCACACCAGCCACACTGTGGCCTGGAAATGCATTGGGAGCACTGAGTAAGCTGGAAGCACTGGGGAGAGCAGGAATCTTCATCCGTGAGCAAACGGCCGCACTGACCCGCCTCACAGCGCAACGGAACAAAGGAGGGACTCATGCACTGGAGAAAAAAGATGACAGATGACAAGGTTGCGGGTCAAATTCCTTTTAGAAAATCATCAAGTTAGAAATAACTTTGCGAAAACATTACCTGCTGCAATGCCATGCTCCATACACAGCGCTGCCAGCCTCCATCAGAGCCACGGGAGCTTAAACAATGGTTGCAGGTTTTGATTTCATGGCAGGGTTCAGGACAAGGCATTGGTGGAGAGGACTCCACTTGCATGGGAGACACGTTAAGCAAGGCGTAGCTGAAACACGTCCAGTCGTACGTTGGATTTACGCTCAGGATACGTCTGGTCTCACCTGAACGGTTGAACCAAAAGTAAAAATATTATTATATTATTAAATATTCATTTTCTTCCGTGTGGGCCTCTGATGCGAGTTCACGAGAGCGCATGCGCGAGAACTGAGAAGATGACGCAGATGGGTCTCGATGTAGTGTTTAAAATGGTTCTAAAGTGTGCATTTCTTGGATTTCCAAATCGTGAGAAACCAACGAGAAAACGTAAAAGTGCCTTACCAATGCCACAAAATGAATGGCTTACCTTTCACACTTTCCCATCAAATGATTGCGAGCGTCATCTTCTCAGTTCTCGCGCATGCATCGTGGCGCTCTCGTGAACTCACTCAGACGTCCACACAGAAGAAAATTAATAGTTGAATAAAGTCGTTATTTTTGGGGGGTTTTGCGCACAAAAAGTATTCTCGTCGTTTATCAAGCTTGTTGATAAACTTAAGGTTGAGCAACTGTAGTCACTATTAGTCACTATATGTAGGACTATTTTACCGATGTCTTTACTAAGTTTTCTGGGCTGGCAGATGAAATCACCTAGCAGCCTATGAAGGAGTGAACCAGCTCTCAGATTTCATAAAAAAATATCTTAATTTGTGTTCCGAAGATGAACGAAAGTCTTACGGGGTTGGAACAACATGAGGATGAGTAATTACAGACAGAATTTTCCTTTTTGGGTGAACTAACCCTTTAACTACAAGCGGTTTTGCTGATATTTGTATAAAGAGACGTTTAAATCTGCAAACTTTGCATTGGCTCATTTGTTGGGGGAATGCAAAACTTTTATTTTAGTAATTAGTAAAGTTATATAATAATTGTTCCTCCCATCTCATATTTTTTCCATCAGCATGTCCCCTTAGGGGCTCCGTAGAATCACTTCTGCTCATTGTGTGGTCACTCTCACCTGTGCGTTTGAACTGGCGTGTCCACATGCATTTCCCAGAAGCTGTGCACTTGGGGCAGTCCGACGCCTCACAGCTGGTCTCAGTGCAGTTACTGGACAGGAAGATCTCTCTCTGGTTTATTCTGCAGTCATGCTCTGATGTGCAACTTACTAAGCTGCTGATACATGCTCCCTCAGGACAGTTTGTGCACCACTTACACTGCAGAGCAGGCTAAAAGATGGAGAGAATTTCATGCCATTTTTCCAATTCTAAGACTGGATTTAACTCTAAATGTTTTGAACTTTTCTTCTTGATCTTTGAAATTGTGACCATATGTACACTACAATTCAAAAGGGTTTCCTTTAGGCTTTATAAACAAACATCCTATTATGCACAAATACAGTGCCTTGCAAAAGACAGGAATAAATGTGAGCATAAAAGACAAAAACCCACCCAAAACTTTTGAATGGCAGTGTCCACTATATGATTTGTTTTTACTGAAATTAAAAGGCCTTGCCAAACCTGTTAATTAGGTACTATTTGGCTATGTAGTGTATTTACTAAATAGCTCGTCTTGAAATACTTTGGCTTGTGATGTGATGATCTTACCTGCATCGGGCTGGAAAATGTTTTAGGGTGGCGGGCCAGACACTCACTGCAAGTCTTAAGTCTGCGACACTGATCAGGAGAACGAGGAGTAGGAAAACAGGTAGACTGACCAATGGTACAACCCAATCTGTTAAAAAGAGAAAGAGAGACATCGTAATTTAGAAAAAAGTTCTGGTACCCACAATGGCCTACTGTAAATTAAGATACTACTAGTTCCTTTAATACCTTTCTGCAGTGTCCGATGAAGCACAGGTGCCTCGGCACCACACACAACTGCCAGTACTGCTGTTACAGGCCTCAGGAGTAGGCAAAAGGATGCAAGGGTCAGTGGGCAGGGAAAGAGTCAAAAGCCGCCCTAGAGTCACTCCGTTAAAACCTCCAGACAGGAACAGGCGACCACCCCACCCAGTCATCGCCAAGGAAACTGAACGGTTTACAGGTTCTCCCACCGAGGACACTAGAGAAATAGGACAAGAAAAGGCCTTAAAAAACAAAGTGAAACTTTCCCACACCATTTGAACTAGTGCTAACGAGTGTATAATTAATATACTGGATCCAGATACTTGTAACTGTTACCTGGCTGTATCCATGTGTTACAGTTGATCTGATAGAGAGAAACCGTGTTACTGTAATCCTCTTCCCCTGTCCTGCCTCCTACAATTACCATGGTGTCCTTCATTAAGGCCGCAGCATGGAAGAAACGAGAGAGAGGCTGGAGAAAAGAAAAAAAAAGAGATTAGTGTCATCTAACATTTCTAATTGTAATCTATCAACTGCTTTTACATACATCATTCTGACCTCAATTTGGCTTTATTTTACAGTTACCTTGTTTCCCTGAGAGGGGACCAGTAAGGACCAAGTAAGATTGGGGTAATAAAGACTGTAGAGTTCTCCAGAAGGTTCTACAGCTTCAACGTGAAAACGGTAACCACCAAACACGTACACAGCATCAGTCTGTTCATGATACACAGCTGAGTGGCCATAAAGACCTGAAAAGGTGAAGGACGGAAAAATTATTGAATCAATATAAAGCGGTTTCACTTCATTTTAATACTGGTGTAATAATGGCAAATACTTTTTGCCCGCTATGGGCGAATAAACTGAAGATTTTAGGATAGAAATATGATACCATTTATTAGTATTCTAATATTCATTACAACAACAATTATTAATATTACTATTATTATTATTATATTCAGGTGAAAGGAAATCTCTTAAGTGGACCCATTAGAGAATTTGTAAAGATTTTAAAATCTTGCTAGTTGCGACAACATTCAACAGTTTGGGGTCGGTAAGATTTTTTTAATGTGTCTCACAAAAGGCTGCATTTATTTGATCAAAAATACAGCAAAAACAGTAATACAGTGAAAAATTACTGTTTTTTTATTTTAATATATTTTAAAATGTAATTTATTCCTGTGATGGCAAAGCTGAATTTTCAGCATCATTACTCCAGTTTTCAGTGTTACATGATCCTTCAGAAATCAGTCTAATATGCTGATCTGGTGCTTAAGAAACATTTCTCATTATTATTAATGTTGAAAACAGTCATGCTGCTTAATATTTTGTAGACATAGTGATACATTTTTTTCAGTATTATTTGATGAATAGAAAGCTGGAAAAAATTTATTTAAGATAGAAATCCTGACACATTATAAATGCCTTTACTGTCACTTTTGATCAATTTAATGTTTCCTTGCTGAATAGAATTAATATCTTTCAAATAAAATCTCACTGACCCTAAACTGTAGAGCATAGTTGTTTATAAAGCCTAAATGAATATTTTATTTTAAATTATGTGAATAAATGTTTTCCTCTTAATGTGTATGGGTATTAAGCTTACATCTCAGTGAACTAAACAGGCAACTAAATTGTTAAGTGTAATTATGACAAACAGTTAAAATTTCTCAATTATGCCAGTCCTAGGTACAGAAAAAGTATAGTGCTCTATCTCTACCTGTAGGGGGTGTGCCAGTATGTGGAGCTATAGTCCAGTTCCCAGACTGAGGGCTGAACTCCAGCAAATGATGGTTAAAGCCATTCTCTGGCGAGTAACCACCAATCAGCAGCACAGATGAGCCTCTTCGCACGGTTAGAGTGTGTCCAGCCACAGGGGGCAGCATTGAGCTCTAAACACAGAAGTCAGAGTCAGTTTGCACTTTTAACACAACTGAAGAGAACCCTCGGAGCACTATAAGCATATTCAACATGCAATACCTTATACTGCTTCCACACCAGACTGCTGAGGTTCAGACACCATGTGTCATTGGCAACACCCTTCTTTGTGACCCCACCAACCACCAACATCAAACTGTGAGTGGCTGTCTGGGAGCCAGAAAATAGGTCATGATTATACACCAGAGCAGAGGCGTGATGGTAGCGGGGCAGGGGCTCTGAACTTTCCTCCACTGAACTGGTCAACATCTGAGTCCAGCGACGATCAGCCACAGAGTACCTGGACCAATATATATAAACATTTATTATCAAATTTTTTATACAAATTATCATCAGTTATCAAGTAAAATGCACAAGATTATACCTGTAAACATTTCCTAGAACACCCTCGGAGAGTGAGAGGCCTCCATACATCCAAAGAGTGCCCTGTGACCCAGACACCAAGGAGTGGCCCATCCTCTGGAGGAACCTGTGTGCCTTATTCTGTGGGAGGAAAATAAACAGACCAACATTCAGAGAGATTGTAAGAACAGAATCTCTTTTCTACAGTCTTGAAGGAAATAGTTAATCTAACCGCAGAGAGCTGAGTATCGAGCAACGTTTCCCAAACCAGACTGTCTGGGTCTGAGATAGAAGAACAGTCTGATCCAGTCCAGCCTTCTGTACACACACACAGGCCAAGGGTCTGTAAAAGTATATGCAAACATGTAAGTTGAGAACTGTGGGACCTGTCTTAAATTCACTTTAGTACATCTTATGTTATTGAACACAATCGGCCACAGTAGGAGTGTTACACACCATGTTGCAGGTGCCTCTGCTTTCCTCTGCCCCACAATTCCCTGGGCAGACAGGACGGTCACATTGTGGACCCCCAAAACCATGGGGACACTCACAAAGGCCGTTTACGCACTGAGCTCCTGCTTGGCACTCAGCTGTACCCTCTCCAGAACTTCCATTTCCACATCGCTTCACCCAGAACGAGGCATTAAAACCCTGTGCACGTCCTGAGGTGACATTTGCCTCAAAATACACAGATACCACCCCTAGAGGAGAAGAAATTAAGTAAGTTATCATGACAATATATAAAACTACATGACATTCAAAGGTTTGGGGTCAGTAAGAATTCTTTTTTTTTTTTTTTTAAGAAATAGATCATTTTATTCAGCAAGGCCGCAACAGTAAAAACATTTATAATGTTACAAAATTTTGGCTTCAAATAAAAGCTGTTCTTTTGAAACAGAATCTTCTTATCCATCAAAGAATCCTACAAATAATGCATCACAAATGTACACAAAAATAAAAAGAACAAATGTTTTCAGCATTGATAATAATAAGAAATGTTTCTTGAGCACCAAATCAGCATTAGAATGATTAGAATGACTGAAGCATAATGTGACACTGAAGACTTGAGTAATGGCTGCTAAAAAAATTCAGCTTTGCCATCACAGGAAAAAAATATATTAGTGTAAAATTATTATATTATTGTTTCATTAGTGTATTTCACTATGACGTAAATTCTACACAATTCTTCTAACACAATTATTCGGTCCTTATTTTTGTCATTCACCTGATGTAGCCTCAACAGTAATTGGCTCCATTCTTGTTGTGCCGCAGAATGCTCCAATGAGGTTGCGGTCGGAGTGCACAACACCGTTGCTGAGGAATCGTGGCAACCCATCAAATACATAAACATAGGAGTTCTGTCGGATAAATAAATGCAAACATTTCCGGCCACAGTATTAGCTGGTAACTATATTTACATGCCACAAATGCTGTTTTGACAGTAATGAATGCAGACTATTGATGTGGAATAATCTACTCACTGTGCACTGGGTGTGTGAATCTGGGTGCCAGGTCAGGGCCACAGGTGGGCATGATTGCCCTGGCATGCATGGAGCCAAATCCTGGGACACAGAGAGGACCCACAGGCAATGAGACAGCCCACCATGGCCACCGACTGCTCCATGCCACCCCAGAGAGGACGAGAGGGACAGGGGTACAGAAGAGGAGGAGGAAAGCAGAACAGAGCGACCCTGACACTGCCTGAAACAGGTACCGTTGTTCCTGTGAGGAAAATTTTCATTTCAATGTTACATATTGTATAAAACAGAACAGCTGCGGCTCATCTGTAAGGACAGGTGGGGCAGTGCCCCACCAACATATTCACCCAAAACATAGACTTCTATATAAACTGAATCAATAAATTGTAAATGTGTTCAGAATTGTGAAACAAATTTTCTTTCAGATTTTCTAGACTATGTTAAGTTGTAAAGTGAGCAGGATATATTAAAATTCATTAAAACGTATGGCTTCAGCAAGCGTCTATTATGATATTAAAACGTTACAGGGGTTGCCTGAGTCCTTTCCAGCTCTTCAGTGCCCCACAATTTTCCAATGTAAATTAGAGGTCTGCTACGGGTTTCGGGTCGTGTCCGGGTTAATGTTTAATGAACAGCCTCAGGTTAGGGTCGAGTTGGGGTTTGTAACTAAGAAAAACTATATAGAAATTTTATAGAAAAACTATATATATATATATATATATATATATATATATATATATATATATATATATATATATATATATATATATATATATATATATATATATATATATATATATATATATATATATATATATAAAGTTATTGTTTCTTAAGAAGAATTGGATTGAACAGCTTGATTCATATGCATTACTTTTACACTCCTTTTAGATACTTTTTAAAGTGTCAAAGTTTTGGTGGAAAATACTTTCAATGAAGGGAACAGAGAAATTTCTCAAGTTTCATTAAAACTTGTGCCTTTGGAACGACACAAAGGCAAGTAATTGATGACAATATTTAAATTTTTGGTTGGACTATGACATTAACTTTGAGGTCAAACAAAAATCTGCAGACCCCCTGCTGAAAACCCATGGTTTACGTCACATTTTCATCTATCCTCACATTTGAAGACACCTTTCTCACCTAATCAGAGCTCGTCCTAAGTGTGACACTCACCTGGGGTCTCCATAATATCCAGGCAGGCAAGACTCACAGTGTGGGCCTTGGGTGTGGTGGGTACAGTAGCACTGGCCGGTCTGGTTATGGCAGAACCCTTGTAGAGCGTCACCGTGGCCGTTACACTGACAGGCAATGCAGCCTTCACCCCCTGCCAAAGCAGAACCAAAACTACCAGGCTTGCAGTGCTCGCAGTGTGGCCCTGTTGTCCAATCTGAGGAGGAATAGAAAAATATAGTAGGTAAGGGCTTAGAACTTGCTAAAAGATGGAGAAATGGATGTTTTAAACTCAGAAGGGTTCTTTACCTTGGCATTGGTCACAGATCCCAGGAGCCGTAATACACGTGCTGTGGAAGTTACATCCACAATCCACATCACACTCCACTCCACTCAGCACCAGAGTGGCCGGGTCCGAGGTCCAACCCAAAGAGCACTCGCACTCAAACCGTGGACTCCCACTGCACCGGCCCTGACGGCACTCGTTATAACATCTGAGAGAGAGCATGAACATGATTACAAATTACAAGGCAGAACTATGAGCTGTAATAACTAATGGCTCTAGAAAAGAAAAAACATCCACCCCTGCAAACAGTGTAACAGAAAGTCTCACGTCTGGTTGCAGTGGTGCACTCCATCTCCTGTGAAGCCCCTCTCACAGTGACACTCATAGGAGGTTGGAGTGTTGACGCAGGTAGCGGAGGGATGGCAGGTATGCAAGCCCAAGCGACACTCCTCCACATCTGGACAGGATGGATAGGACCAAACAGCATCTCCATCTCCTTCCATACCTTCTAGCAGCTCTAGCTCCAATTCCATCTCCATCTCAAGCTCCATCAGCCGAGGGGGCGATAAAGTTTGAGGCTCAGGGCTGATGGAAGATAAAATCAAATAATTATCATAAGACATTTGCTCATCCACTAAGGTATAAAGTGTTTTAATCTCACCTGCTGGCTTTCACCTCAGCTACAGCCATACTGCAGTTAACAGCAGAGGGATCATCCATCCCACCCCAGTCACCTCTCAAACACCTGAGGAAAAACCAGAAGGGCAGGAAGTAATGTAAAGAGGATAAAAGAGAGATGAAGAGAAGTTTTCTATGAGGTTAATTCACTGATATATGCTTCTATCCTACCTGCCGATGGTTGGGTTGTTGTAGTCTCCACACCAGCCGCACTGAAAGGTCTGCAGACACTCTGAACAGGTGGCGAGAGCAGAGCACTGCTTACACTGAGGGACAGAGTGAACACTGGAGAGAGAAGATCAGAGAGGAAGATTTTCAGCAAAAGCAACGACAAGCTGTGTAGTTCAGTACAGCAATCACAATTGAAGAGGGAGAAATTATGAGAGAACTATTAATACTACTGTACTGTAATTTATATTATTTTTCTCATTATTGTTATTATTATCATCATTAATATTAACAACAAAAATATATTTATTATTGAATATATTTTATTTTACAGTATAATGATAAATCATTCAATCAAAATTAAAATTAATTAATCTTATTTTGAGAGATTTTTACATTTCTACATTTTAAGAGTTAGAATACTAATAATATTATTAAATATTATTATTACATTAATAGTTGTTGATATAAATCACATTGTTTATATTTATTTATTTATTATTATTTTTGTTTTTATTATTATTATTATTATTATTATAATTATTATAAAGTCCCAGCAGTTTAAAGTCCCAGCAGAAGCTGCAAAATCCTACCTGTCATACCAGTCCCTGCACTCTCCATAGGGGAACTTTGTGAGGTACGCAGCAAAGTAGAAACAGGTCTGAGCAGATTCACACCATGCACACTGACTGGAGTTAGACAAACATTCTCCACACGTCAACCTCCTGTAAAAGAGAGAGAGACAGAGAGATAGGGAGAGAGGATGGAATATGAAAAGAGAACCTAGGTCGATATCTTTTTGAGGTCCTTCAGTCTCATCAGATATTACATTCACCAAACAAATAATTCATAGACAAGTTTATCACTTCAAACTTACTGGTTGCAAACTTTAGGACACCCTCCTGGTTCCCGGATAGACCCCTCTAATCTCCCACGGCGACTGCACAGATAATCTCCCTTCTTGCTGGAGTTGATCTGCCACTCACAGTAGGGGTCCTACAAACATTCAGACATGAGACTGAACTCCGCTGCAGTCTAACAGAAAACTAAAGTTGGTAAACAGACTGCATGCTGCTCTTGATCAAAACACTCATGGCAGTCTCTCAGACACGTTGATGTAGATGCAGTACCTGAGTGCAGGAGGCACAGTCTCTATACTCCTCACATAGTGTGCAATGCTGAGGGTTGAGCAGTAGGTGGCGCTCCTCTCCCTGGGGGTCAATGCAAGGCTGCTGACTGATGTCAGAGCGCAGAAAACACAGGTTCATGGTGGGACACCAGCCACAAGACTGATCAGACAGGCAGGCCAAGCATGAGCGGTACTCTGAACACGAATTGGAACGGAAGGGTTCGAGGAACAGGAAAGAGATCTCCTGGAAAATGTTGGAAATTAAGGACAGGATGTAAAAGTGCAATGAACCGCATTATATGATACTACATAAATATTAAAGCATATTTTAAAAGTTTACTATATAGTAAATCAGTGGCGGCTGCTGGTCTTTCAAAGAGGGGAAGCTCATTTTCGGCCTACATCATAAAAATTTTCCATTTATTTATACATAAATTCATCCCTACGACGCTAACCTAGCCTACTGTATGAATGAATGAACAAACAATCTAAAAAAAAATATTAAACTCGACGGAGTTGTGGGAATTAGGTTAAACTGAAACAAGGAATGTGGTGTATAATTGTGTGACATGTATGATGAAAATTGGCTATCAACTTCATCAAGCAAATACCAAGAAATAGGTTGCAGCAGTTTGTCTTTCGACTGCACTTGCAAAATCCGCGATGGGACTGAGCTCGAATAGACAAAATCGCTGTCAATCAAAAGGAGATGCAGTCTTTCGACAGACCCTCCAATCATCATGCAGAAGCCCGGAGTCCAGGCCAGCCCACTCCTCCATTCACCCCCAGAGACGCTGAGCGTCCGTGGGCGGGACATAATCGCAGCATTTATCCAATGACCGTCTAGTTTCGAAGCACTGAAAAAAACTGTTCAAAGGAGCCCCATTGAAGTCAATGGACGCTAGGCTTCAACAGGGAAATCCACTGTGACGCTACGGGAATGTATGAGAAGGAAAAATCGAGTCAGCCGACCTGCTATATGTAGCTGATTCTGAGCGAACTTGTCTTCGAGATGAACGTGTTCTAACGCATTTTTAGTCAATGAAATGTTAACACATTAGTACATATTTGACCATATATTTTTTGACATTATAGGGGAAGCTGAGCTTCCCTTGCAGTCTTAAAGAAATCCCCACTGATATATATATATATATATATATATATATATATATATATGTAAAAATATAATACAAATAATTAAGACAGGTCATAATCACTTTGATCAAAAACAACATTCATTATATAATAATATTTTATCAAATCAAAGGGGATAATAAACTCAAAAAGAGATCAAATCATAATAAACTTATCGGGATTGAAATCTGAAATCCTATATGCAACATGTATAAGAAACAATATTTTTATATGAACAATTATATATAAATATACAATTTTTGAATAAAAATGAATAAAACAATGAATAAAAATAAAGATTACTACAATTCTGCGTTTTTCAAACTGTGAAAAGTGTTTCTTCAAACTCCATTTATCAAGAATAATGAAATGTAACTGGTATTGCAATAGTTGCAGCGCTAAAAATTAAAATGTTAAAAAGTTAAATCTAGAATATTTTGCAAGTCTGATATAATATGAGACTTATTTTAAGCTGCTCTGTTAGGTAATATGCACTTACACTGCCTCCAGGTAAAGCTGTGCGGTTCCAGGTAAGAGCCATCTCACTAGTCTGTCCCGACGCAGAGTTATTTAGGTAGCCCTCCGCCTGGATCAGGTACCAGTTTCCTCGTGTAAGATTCTGGAACAGACGGGAACCATCCGGCCGGGATAGCATACGGATCTCCTTCTCCTCCTGAGCGGACCACCGTCCCAGCACATCCGTCTGCACGAAAGAGAGGTTTAAAAGCCTCAAGAGACTGTAACCCATGACACGACTTTCTTGTCTAAAAGAGGAAACCTGATTTTGTGATATTCCATACCAGTTGAAGAGAGTTGGGTCCGGCAGCCATTTGAGCAGTGAAGTGGAGCTTCTGAATTCGAGCCCACATGGCAACAGTTTCCTGAGGTGGAGCTGCAGGAGGAGGGGCGCTCCATAAGGGATGAATAAATCCCCGAAACTGCAGTGTTACATCCATCTCTGTAGAGGGATTGAGGATGATGGAGGTACTGCGCAGGATAGATACCTACAAAGAAGCACACATGAGTGTGAGAGAGAAGAGCAGAGGTGGAGGGTGCTCAGAGGAAGAATAACATCAATTTAAGAAAAAACTTGCAAGAAGAAAATATAGAGATAAAATAATAAAAAAGTGATAGCACAAGAAGAGTGCATAAACAGAAAAAACAGAGGTGAGAACCATATATGGGTGCAGAGCTAGGGTCATGAGAGCTCAGGATTGAACCTGTCATACCTTGTCAGGCTGTGATTGATTGCGTGGATGCTGGAAGGTGAGCAGGTGCAGTCCCGGGACATAGTTCTCGGTGCGACAGAAGGGGAGGGAGGTGAGGAAACGCGTGCGCTCCCCCCACCAGCCGTACGCCCCAGAGATCTGGTCCACGCGGCATGCACTGCGCTCTGCCAGGGGTCAAAGTGTACAAAATATACACATGATATGCCAAAGGATTACATACACACACAGGTCACTTGACATCAACGTATATTGTGTACATGAGCTTAAAAACCAGTGAAAGGCACAGTATGTTAACACAGCACAACTAAAACTGATCTACAAACACATGGCACTCAGTAACACATTATTTCACAGACTGTAAAAAGTGTCCGGAAATAAAGATTTACTGAGCAGTGTGTGGAGCACTGAGAAGTCATGTTATGGTCTGCTCTCTCCTCTCTCTTTACCTGAAACAGGCAAGCAGGACTCATTTTGCACACACCAGCCAAATTCCCCAGAGACTTGTGGTAGAGAGTTTGGCACCCCACTGAACACCAGACATGACTGGCAGTCCGACAAGAAACGAGCCAGGCCCAGACATCCGGTGCTGCCACACTGTGTAAAACGCACACATTAATCAGATGAAGCAGTGAGACACACAAGTGAAAATTATTGTTGGCATTAGAAAGGCATGAGTATCAAAAGCTCATGAGATGAGCTGAATGCAAATGAAAAAAACTAGAGAAGTATTACCGGGTTGGTGGGCTGGTATTCCCGACAACGACCCTCACACCAACTGCACTCTGGATTCTTTAGGCACAAGCTTTCATCTGGAGCTTCGGCGCATACTGTGTCCTGTTATACAAAAACACAAACACACATGTACTCAAATTCACACATTTATTCAAGAAGGACACATTAAATTGATCAAAAGTGACAGTAAAGACATTTATAATGTTACAAAAGATTTTAGGTACAAATAAATGTAATCCTATTCTTTGGAACTTTCTATTGATCAAAGAAAAAAATTAACAGTTATTAAGCAGCACAAATGTTTTCAACATTGAGTAATAGTAATAAATGTTACTTGAGTACCAAATCAGCATATACAAAAAAATGATGAAGTATCATGTGACACTGAAGATTGGAGTAATGGCAGCTGAAACTTCAGCTTTGCCATCACAGGAATAAATTACATTTTAAAATAACAAAAAAAAAATTTTCAATTGTAATAATAGATCAAAATATTACTGTTTTCCTGTATTTTTTTATCTAAATAAATAAATCTAAGAGATTCTTTTAAAAACATTTTAAAAATCTTACCAACCTCAAACTTTCGAATGGTAATGTGTGTACACAAACACTTACAGAAAAACAAACCCTAGGAAAAGTGTAATCTAATGTCTTTACCCTGTCTCCTGGGTCACTGCTTACAAACAGCGGTACTTTATATGCCAAGAGGTCACCACGAGCAACCCCACTGTAACCGCCAGCAACTAGCAGCACGCGTCCCTCCATGACAGCAGCAACATGGGAATATCGGCCTCTCACTGATGCACCTCCTATAGGAGCAAAGAGGAAACAGTGTTAGCATGTCACAGAAAAAATAATATAAGTTCTCAAAAAAACTTTTTTTAAAGAAGAGCATTTTGACAAAGTTGTTTTTTGTGATAATCAACTGCTAATTGAGCTCAAATAGTTCACCTAAAAATGTATATTCTGTTATCATTTACTCACCCTCAAGTTGTTCCAAACCTGTACGATTTGCTTTCTTCTGCTGAACACAGAAGAATATATTTTGAAGAATATGGGTAACCAAACAGTTGACAGCAGCCATTGACTTCTCTAGTATACCACATTCTTAAAAATATCTTCTTTTGTGTTCAGCAGAAGAAGGAAAAACAGTACAACAACTGGAACAACTTGAGGGTGAGTAAATGATCACAGAATTTTCATTTTTGGGTGAACTATCCCTTTAACTTGGAGCATTCCTTTTAATAGATGTACATTCTTCTATAAATTGCCTATTGAAAATAACTAAAGTAAGGAAACAATAAAATTATGTAGTACAATTACAGAGTTACAAGAATCCCAATATCCTAGAGGGCTGAACTGAAGCATCATTATGGAATAATACCACATTTCAGAAAAAATGTCTCACAAACAAAATTACAATTGCAAAAATCCTGACAGGCACTAGGAAGGGTACCAAACCTATGTGAGCTTTCTCTGGTTAAGTTACAATAAAAAATAAATAAACAGAAAACACTGTTTTATCTGAGGGCAGTTTTATTTCTTATGAATCCATTTTGTTTAAAAGCTGAAGGCCAGTAAATCTGCATCAGACACAAGGGCATTTACACAACAAATGACCTCTCAAGAGTAGGTCATAACAAGCCCCCAGTCAGACTAAAGCATCTTGCACACGAGTCCGTACAGGCTCTCCTGTTATTTTTTGCAAAGAGTCCTCAGGGATGCATGGATCATCAATCACATGCATCATCATACTTCATCTCCTCTCTAAACAAAGTATTAAACAGACTCTCTCCCTGACCATTAAAAATACACTTACGCTGACTGAGGCTTTCGCCAACAGACACCCACTGATGGCAACCAAGATGATAAAAAAAGATCTCCTCATCGTAGCACTTCTCTTCCATGTAGTGAATATGCACATTCCCTCCTGAGATAAAAAACAGAAACAGATCTCCCTTAATTAATTTGATTCCCACTCATTGAAACCACAGAAACAATAAGGCTGGGTGTAGTTCTACAACTCTATCTCTACTTACCGTACACTACCATGTAGTTGCCGATGACGGTGGCAGTGTGGAATGCTCTCTCCCTTGGGCCACTGGCAGGAAAACGTGAGCGGAAGGAAGTCCAAAATCGTTTCTCAACATGGAAAGCATCAGTTGAGTTCACACGCACACTAAACCTGGTTGAGACAGGAGTAGACTGTAACTTTAAGCATGAAACAAAAGCAATGAAAAAAATGCACATTGTCAGATTTCAAGTACTAGTTTACAATTTTTCCATTTACTCATGCGATATTCCCCCATTTTGTTTTCTGAATAGCGATATAAAATAACATTTAATAGAGAACTCCTGTTTTTACAGACTTTTATGAACTTATGAACTACACACATTTCCAGCCAAACTTTTGTGTATGCTTTAGGGCCTTTCAATGTGATTTGAACAGCATTGTCCAGCTGTCAGTCAAATTTTCACTTTTCACAATAGACATTGCTTTAAAGCAGTTTACAGAAAATCGTGAATTTGTAATTATTATAAGACGTAAACTGCTAATTCCAAAAACAGGTTATTGTGCTATAAAAGTAATATTTTTTCCGGAACATTTTACTATTAGTTTGTTATCATAATGTCACATAGTTTAAATTATTTATGGTTTTTCTTTCTTCTTTAAATTAAGCCTTGTGCTATGCAAAGTGCATTTGTTTATGTATATCTGAGTTGATTTGGGCTAAAAATACGAAATGGGCAGAGAGTTAATGATGACTGAAAGACATCAGACCCTGGATTATCAGAGTAAAAAGGCGAGTGCAGTCATTTACAGTGTGTTTACACCGCAAAACAAATCCTCTCCTTGCCATTTTCGCACTCTTCCAAACGGTATTGTCCTCTCCGACTTGCCGTAATTTAAAGAAGAAAGAAAAATCATAAATAATGATTCACTTCATGAAGGCAGCGACATTGATAGCCTTGTTCTAAGCCAAATGGCTAACTCCATCCTATCGCACTCAATGAGTTGATTAACTCATCCCGTGCTGATTTGATTATCTGAACGTGCTCCTCCCAAACTTTGTTATTTAATTTAAATATAATTTAATGAATGAATTTAAGGAATTGCATAAAGGGAAATTAAGGGATATTTATGCACAAATTAGCTGGGCATTTGCGATCACTAATCGCAGTTAGACATCTGAAATGATTTGACTCTACAGACATTTTTTCTGGTCTCTGATAACGGGAGGGGCGAGCCAGACTACATCGCGCCGGATCTTAAGCTAGACCTTTTTATTTTATTTATTTATTTGTATTTTTTCTTGAACAAAATTCATTTACATTTACACTTCACACTCAAAGTCATTTACAGTGTGTTTACACCGCAAAACAAATCCTCTCCTTGCCATTTTCGTGCTCTTCCAAACGGGATTGTCCTCTCCGACTTGCTGTAGAGTCCTCAAACTCAGTAGAGGAGGGGCCATGTAGATGAGCTCATAAATCTGCACTTTGAATGGCGTGTGGCGTCAATTTAACATCTATCGGCGAGTGGCGTTATTTTAACGCGTGGCGGCGTGTGACGTTAACTTATCATATTTAACATATATGATACTTAACATATTTAACGCCTGGCGGCGTTATGAAGACGGCGTTTTAATATTGATACGGCGGTCAAAAGCACGCGAATTGTGAACATTTTGGCTTTTCATATCAAACTCAGTAGAGGAGGGGCCATGTAGATGAGCTCATAAATCTGCACTTTGAATGGTGTGTGGCGTCAATTTAACATCTATCGGCGAGTGGCGTTATTTTAACGCGTGGCGGCGTGTGACGTTAACTTATCGCCTGACGGCGTTTATTTAACGCCTAGCGGCGTTATGAAGACGGCATTTTAATATTGATACGGCGGTCAAAAGCACGCGAATTGTGAACATTTTGGCTTTCCATAGCAATTGATACTTTTCACACGCTCTCACGCCACACATCCATTTTCTCACGCACAGAAAAATCGAGAAGCAAAGAGGACACGGAGACCGACAGACTAACGTTAGACAGAGCAGGTTACTAATGATATAAAAAAATCTCAACTTTTAGATTCTGTCACTTTTATTACGAAATTCAAACAATAAATACCGTTTTGGCGTTTGTAAATGTTACGTGACAAATCCCTAGCGCACGTGAACCGATCATCTCTACTAGATAATAGTAAAAAAAAACACGAACACTGTTGAAAGATACAGTAGTAGGCTACAACTTACCGAAATGTATATTCCTCATACATAATATCGATCAATCAGTGTTTTTTTTTTTTATCAGCGTGAAGAGGTCAATAACATAGCTGGAGAACAATTATGTCACATTTACCTCAGGAAAGCCCTTTAATGAACATAGGATAGCACGTAGTTGGCAAGGAAAAAAAGAGCTATAGAGAGTATTTTGCTAAATATGTGTTCTATATTACATATTTATTATATTTTTACTTATATCATTAAATAAAGTTGTTGTTATTATAATAAAAAAAACGCATTATATTTAATTTGAGTTATTTTTAACCTTAAATAATACTACCAGCTGAGAGGGCTGTCTGTATGTTTACAGCATTAGGTGAGTTGTTTTTTTCTTGAGAAAAACATCTTGAGTACCTAATATTTATCCAAATGAGTCAATATTAAATCAAATTACAATAACTGAATTGAATTGAAATAATAAAAAAGCGTAGCTTACCAGAAATTGTACCATGCACCATAAAATTTACATATAATTTTACACTTATGCTATACTAAAGCCTGAAATGGGCACTTTTTGTGACAGCAACCCTATCATTTTTGATCAAAGATGTGGCTTAACTTCAGAATTTGAACTGTATTCTTATGATTGCTCTGAACATTTCTGACTAAGTTCAACAAACATTAAATTACTTATTCATAAACTTAAAAAAATAATTAATAAAAATGTAGGTGTGACTGTGACGGGGTTGAGACTAGGGTAACAGGGCTGAAGATGGTAACGGGGTTGAAGAGACAAATACAGCTAAACATATACATAGTTGTTTTTTAACTCAAATTCACTGTAAGATTTTATATAAACCCAAGTTACAAATACCCTGGGGGATAAGCCCCCCGTCTTCCAATCCTAGTGACATCCCTGTGTGTGTATATGTGTGTGTGTGTGTGTGTGTGTGTGTCTGCTATATAATCATCTTATACTACAAACACAAAAGTGTGCGATACAGTGGTAAGCTGGTGTTGTCATACCTAGCAGTGGTAGGTCTGTGCCCCCCGTACACCAGCAGAGTTTTGGAATGGGCATGATAAACCATGCTGTGTCCTGCAGTAGCAGGTGGTTTTCCACCCGTAGGCTGAACTGCCTCCCACACTCCATCCCACAACCGGAACCGGTACAGTGATGAGGAGAACATGTCCTCCTCTGTCCTCCCTGAAAACACAGGTCGATCAATTATTCTTAAGGATAGGTACAATTTCTCCTAAGTCCAAGTAACAAAAAATATAAATATATATAAAAAAGAAGAAGCAAGGATACACAGACAGACATTTGTGGGGACAGATGGCAGGAAAGGAAAAAAAGAGATAAAGCATGTATTTTTTCCATGTGTTTTGAACAAAATCACATTAATGCTCATGTTGGTCTTTTTTAGAATCCTCCATTTAAGAATAGGAATATGGTTTACTCACCCCCAAAAATATAGAGATAGTTATCTACTATCGCTGCAGCATGATTTGCCAGCCTGGGTGCCCCTGAAGAGTTTGATTGGCCTAGCTGCTGCCATTCATCTTGCTGTGCACGGTACACCCATACATCACTAGCCAATGAGTGGTTGGAAAGCTCACCACCATAGATGACCATGTTGCCTTGCCATTCTACTGCTATGTGGGAATGTCGAGGAGCCTGATACAGAGGTGATATTATTTATGGGATCGTTAAAATGAAGATATATTATTAGAAATACATAAGATAAGAAAATTCTTAAGAGAAGAAGTTTCTTACTGGACTGTATGAATGTGACATCTGTTCCCAATTATTGGTCAAAAAGTTGTAAACAAGAAGGTCCCCCAGTGCTCTATTCAGATCAAACCCTGAAATAAAGAAAGAATTTAAATAAATCACAGCTGTACTTTAAAGCAAGGGTTTTCAAATAGAGAGTAAAATAAAATCAAAGTTCATGTTCAAGTTAACGTCCAACAATAAGATATTAAATAAATAAATTATTTTATAATATTGTTGTTCCATTTTGATTTTCTACAATTGTGATCAATTTATTCTACTGGAAGATAGTCTGTATATAGTTTGTATATAACATTTTAATGTCTATGTAAAAAAATTAACAAAGTAAATATTGCTTTAGTAGACTGATAATGTAAAATACAGTTAAATAATAATTTAATATATGAAGCCTAATATGTTTCTCATACATATAAAGTTTTTATACTTGAAGATACATGGCTGCCTTTATTTTGTAGGAGGGGGGTCCTTTGCAAGAAACCTTGGCAAAAAGTTTGAAAAACCCCTGAATCAAATGATTCAAAAACATTTTTTAAATGTGTGAAACCCACATCCCAGATTATGAGAAGTGATTAATGATCAGTCAGCGATGGGAAAGGCTGAATAACTTTCTCACTCCGTCTTACCTCCGAACATGTACATGGCTCCAGCGGAAGCCAGGTAAACTCCAGCAGAGGCGGTGCGAGGGGCTGCTTGAATGTCACCTGAGCTCACCTCCCACCACTGTCCTGCCCCACTGTTGTCACGGAGACCCAACTGACAGTTCTGTCCCACAAAGCCAGGGTTGCAGATACAATGCTCACCCCTCTGTAATCAAGAGAAGGATTCAATAACTCTTTAGTCAAATAATTCAGTTGATATTTCAGTGTTTGCTGCTTTAATAACATGAGAGCTGAAGGATATCTTCTGCAGACTCATGTTATTAAGGATGGGTTACCTGGAGAACAATACTTTTACTAATAAAACTAATACTAATAGTATAATAATAGTACTTTTTTACTTAATTTATGTATGAATAAGAGGTTCCCTTTTCCTTACCTTATCACAGCGACCATGGTCATGTTGTGTGCAGACCTGGGAGCAGAGAGGGGTACTGCAGTCCACTCCTCCCCACCCCTGATGGCACTGACAGCGGGCAGTAGCTACGTCACAGCGCCCATGACCACCGCAGTCCCCAGGGCAAACCGAAAACGTGTAGGTGGCATTGAAGCCCAGCAGGTTGTAGTTGGCATCACTGAAGAGGTGGAGCAGCATCTTGTAAAGAACACAACAAAAAGATGAACAAATTATAATGACTATGTATGCACAAAGAGAGGCAGAAAATGAGGAAGAAACCAGTCTAGCAGTCAAGCTCTGGCACAGTTTCTTATGACTCATGGTCTTATAAAACGGACACACGCTGACATAAATGGAAATACCTAAGATGGAACTTCTCAAAGCAGAATAAAAAGCATTAAGCAAAAAAAAAAAGAAAAAGAAAAAAAAAGTGAGTGCATTTTGACTCCTTGAAAAGAAAAGCACACAGACTCAGACTAGAGTTGAACAGAGGATGTAAACTGATACTTTTGGGCTTACCTTACCAGACTTGGCTTCAATTGGTTGTGGTAGGGTGATGCCACTTAAACTTGCTAGTAGGGGGCTCTGGTAGGAATCTCCATCGTAGACAAACAGATAGTCATAGGTGCACTCCGTCTCCATAAACGTGAAGTTAAGCACAATGCGATGGTTTCTGCTGGGAGCTGAAGAAGTAGTTCAGGAAGAGTTCCAATTACAAATAGAACAAACATACAACTATCACAATTGAGAGAGTGAAGTGTTACGGTCACTTAGCTACTGATATTGGTAGTTATTAAGTAAGCCATCCTTAGTAACATGATGAGTCTGCAGAAGATTTCCTTCAGCTCTCATTTTATTAAAGCAGCAAATACTGAAATACCAACTTAATCATGTGACGAAAGAATTCAAGATGCAATAAAACAAATGTAGTGACAGATCTTTTCTTCCATATTGTGATGTGCATCCAAGCGAAACAGATAATCAAAAAAAAAAAACAATGTAGAAGACTTGGTTTTATCTATCGGTTGTTGATTGGATGGAGGCAGATCTGAATGCAAGCTTGCAGAAAGGGGCAGACTTTAGACTTTAGACAGACTAATTATTTGGAGAAGTCTGTCATACGTCACCACAGAGAGGTCTATAGTTTGAAGAGAACAGAATATCTGGATTGACCAAATTATGAAAAATTTTAAAAAAAGAAACATTGATGCATGAACAAATCGTTCACAATAAGATCAATAAGATGTATTTAGAAAAAAGATTGGATGAATGAAAAAAACTGAAAACTTTCATTTCTACTATATGCTAATAAAGCTTCTTTCATTCATCAGCCCTTTGTTTTTGTAGTTTTTGACACCAACCCTTGATGAGCCACTCGCAGTTCCCATTCACAGAGTAGTTTCCCGGCCCATCTGTGACATATCCTGGGACACCCCGGAGAACCTGTCTTTGGCCCTTACAGTCTCCTGCCCATATAACAGGGATCAGAACCATCAAGACAGGCAGCAGGAGAGTCGGGGTGTGGGAAATCATCCTCTCCTCCAGCCGCAAAGGGCAAAGTGAGAAAAAGATGGAGAAACTGCTGGAGGGTGGGAAGTTGGACTTGCTCACAGTATGAAGACCTATAGAGAAAAAACATCAAATTATATATATGAATTATCCACAAATAACACAACAGTAAAATTAACTCTATAATATGGCATCCCCAAATAGCCTACTGTATATTAGACCTCTAAATTATCAACTCAATCAACACTTGCAGAAAAACCTCTGCTGAAAATCATTTACATGCCTTCTGCCCTCTGACTGATATTTCATACTGTTTTAGCAAGTAAAAGGCCTTTAATTATAATTCTAGAAATGTCCACCTTCAAGTTCTAGTACATGTCAATGTCAACTTTATTTATATAGCACCATTAAAAACAACAATTGCTGACCAAGCAACATTTAACACCACATACAACATAAATGACAACACAGAACAGACCAGACACTGCACAAATCAAGTAAAACATCTACATGTGTACACTTTTTTTCTGTGAAATCTTTTGATTTTTTTTTTTTAAGTAAACATAAGAAAGAATATATTTGTTTATATGTACATCTCTCAATCATTTTATTGCTTTGCATTAAGCATGTTTTAGCCCTACAATTAATTAATTAATGGAATGATTGTAATATTCTAACAATAGCATATTAGCCAAAAAAGCCTGGTGTATCAAACATGATACAAAACATGAAACTTTTTTTTTTTTTTTTCAAAGTTTCCATTTTTAAAAAAAAGAATAGAAAAATATTAGGCTTTACAAGGTTAATGCTTATATTAGATACTATCCTTAATACTTATTTGCATTAGCCTATATATATTATTAAATCTGGTCGTTTTATGTTTTTGTCTTGTCACTGACACAGCAGAGACTGTAAATTCGTTGTCCTGGATAATCAAAGCATTCTTATCTAATCAAAAAGACAACATCTGATGCAAAAGGGATGCTTGCAAAAACCCTAAGCTGTCTTTGGAAAACTATGCAATAGACCAGAATCACCCATATTTGCTGCAAAAGTAGCACAAACCTTATGAGTAAAAAAAGCACTTTCAACGAAACTATGTGACATACACACAGAAAATGACCCAACATAAAATCTAAGAAGGCGTGCATTTGGAATTTGATTAATTTTCCAATCTTTTTTTTTTCTAATTTGTGCTTTTAAACTAGTATGTATTGGTTTAGCTGACACAGGCATCATTGTAACAGCAATGCTGGGCTAACGGTTTACTTAACGTTAGCTGTTCTGTCATGACATTTAACCGACTGTCCCCTGTGAAACAAAAATGTATATAACAATGTACATCTGTCCATTGTCAGTTAAGCATTTACTGACTCGTATCAATCAAAGAGACTGTTAAAACCGACAACTGATCCAGCGCTTTAGCTGAACAAGCTAACTTAACCGACTAACGTTAGCCATGTCTATCCCGCTAGCTCTCGGGAAAAAGCAAACCGTCCTCCGCTCATTTACTCACCAATTCCCGAGTCTTGGTCTCCATGTTTCTAAAGCATTGATGTATTCGTAACTTACATCCTGTGTCAGGTAGATAAATAAATAGACGCGCTGAGCGACGCGACGCGACGCCCCAGCAGTATCGCTGCGGCTATAGTGGTGGTGTTGTTGCTGAGCCCAGCGGCGGTTTAAAGCGCGAGACCACCGCGGATGATGATGATGTGTGAGAGGCGAGCTGCTGGAATCAAAGGCCTTGAGCTCTGCTCACAGGATGGCTTTATTTACCAAACATATCCAGATGTCATTAAGAAGAATGTGAGCTTCCTCTTTGGTTTAACCTCTGGCTAAAAATCCAAGAAATAACTGCTCCAACATCAACCGTGTGCCTAAGTTTTTCCTGATGCCCAGGACGCGTCTTGAATCGTGCAGCTGTGTGCTTAGTGTTTGTTAACTGGGGATTGTGTGTGTGCGCGCTTCCAGATGGTTGTCAACAACACAAAGCCTTATAACCGTGAGCATGCTGAACGGGTTCTCTGCTGGTCTTTTGATAGTATTGCATTGCAATCTTACATGTCAGGGTTTTTTAAAACTTTTAATGCTTAGGACAAAAATGACGATCCCCTGGCGAGAACCATTGATGTGTCAAAACAATAGCAAGCTTGATATAGATATTAAGACAACGTATGGAGTGATTTAACAGACTAAAATAAACAATTTACTTTATAGCTAAATTATTACATTTTCGTTTTGTTATTTCACGCCGTAGGTTATAGGCTATATGTCAGTTTCATGTTACATAAATAAATAAATAAAATAAATGTACATTTATTTTTACTCACCTTTTATTATTTAATATATTAAAAAATAAATGACTGAAAAAAATATTTATGCTTACATTTAATCATATATTTTTAATAATATTTATTTATTTTTTTGTTCATAAATGTTGTTCAAATACTTTTCTTTATATTCAACAATGTATATTGACAAAACATTACACCATTTATTATGTATCACGTATTATCAATTATTAATTAATAAATATCACAAACGACAAAAAATACTTTAAGAGAAAACTTCATCCGATCATGAAATTCCTGACAGAAATTCATATATCTGTAATTCTATATATCAAAAGCCAATTAACTAGTGGTGTTGTTGAGAGATTTCAAACCAATTCTGTATGAAAATGTAGACAAACTTGTTTGACTGTTTGCACTTTTATTATATTATCCTGATTTTCTGTCCCCGCCCACTCTCTCTCTCTCACACACACACGCGGAAGTTGCAGTGACAGAAATACGACGAAAACAGGTAGAACGCCTCGTCCTTAAAAATTGCTTACTACTTTTCTTTTCTTTTTAAACAACACATTTTAGGCGCTAAAGGTTTGCTGTTTTAAACAGCTCAGCGATTTTTAAGCATCTTTTAAACTCCCATAAGAAAATATTGGCGTTTTGCGAAAGTGAAAGTACAGCTCGAGTCTAACATGGCAGAATGCAGTGACGAGGACATCACAGACAGACAATCTCTTCTCGAATCAGACTTAACGTGTCCTGTGTGTAAAGACATTTTTAGGGACCCCGTGTTGCTCTCGTGTAGCCATAGTTTCTGTCAGCAATGTCTGGAGAGCAGCTGGAAGAACCAGACGAAAAAGCAGTGCCCGATGTGCCGAAAATGCTGCGACGGAGAGACACCGATCCCCAACCGTGCACTGAACAACACCTGCGTATCCTATAAAAAGGAGAGGAACTGGAGAACAGGAGGTCCTTTCGATGAGGCCATCTGTGGTTTGCACCAGCGCCCCTTCCAGCTCTTCTGCATTAAAGACGAGGAACCTGTGTGTGTGGAATGCGTGACTCTTCACCCAGGACACGAGCTGGTGCCGATAGATCAGGGAGTGCCTTTCTGCAAGGTGAGCTCATTACATTTCCCCTCACCATGATAAGTAGTGAACCAAAAGAAACATCCTTCATGTTACAGCTAAAATGAATACTGACTTTTTTTGTTTGTGTTTGCAATTTTTTTTAAAGGATGAGCTTAACATGAAAATAAAAATACTGGAAAGTAAGCAGGACTCCTTCAAAAGAACGAAAAAAAGATATAGAGACACAATCTCCTTTATTGAGGTAAACAGTTTCTGAAAACGTTTTAAAGGCCAAAAACTTCAACAAAGTCTTGATCATTTAAACCATATGCTCATTTCACTTCTCTGTTTTGTTACAGGGACAGACCAAAGAGGCAGAAACGCAAATCAAGCAGGAGTTTGAGAGACTCCATCAGGTCTTAAATGAGGAGGAGACAGTTAGAATAAATGCTTTGCATAGAGAAGAAAATGAGAAGAAGCTGATGATGAATGAGAGGATTGAAAGCATCACTCGTGATATTTCAGCTCTCGCAGAATTGATTCAATCGGTAAAGAGGGAAATGGGAGCCGAGGACTTGACTTTCCTTCAGGTAAGATTTTATTGGAGGGGGTAATAACTTTTTGTGTACCAGTCTAGATAATGATTAAAACTTACTCTCAGTTTACCATTTGTAAACAGGACACACATATGCATCCATACATTTTGATTAGACTTACTTAAACATGCTCAGCAGAGGTACATTCCAGTTATTGTATGTATGAAGTGCACTTTTCAATAAATTAATAGATTCAAGTTCAAGTTTATTTATAAAGCACATTATAAAGCAACAAATGTTGTACCTTAAGTGCTGTACAATCAACAAAACTATAATAAATACAAAATGTAACAATAAAAAAGAACAGATTAATAAAACTGGGATATCCAAACCTGCCCCATTCTGTCCGGCAGAGTTTAGCTCCAACTTGCCTCAACACATCTGCCTGGAAGTAAGACCTTGATTAGCTGGATCAGGCCTGTTTAATTGGTGTTGAAGCTAAACTCTGCAGGACAATGGCCTAAATCTCGAAAAAATCAGTCAACGGGGAAAAATGAACTTCAACCTGTAAATATTATGGAAGCAGAAGGAGGAGGAGATCACCAATGTACTGTAGGGCTAAGCCATGCAAGGCCTTAAAACATACAGCAAAATCTTTTATTAAACCAGGTAACTAAACAAGATATGGAAATTGAGCATTAGTTCATTGACTCCTTACATTTATAAAGGGTTTTCTCATACTGTAACATAACTAATAACTAAATTATACATGAATCCTTCATTCAGCTCTTTTAAGTGAACTTTTCACATTTTCTTTCTCAGAATTTCCAGAAGCTAAAAAGAAGGTATGTGCCTCTCAATTTTTTTTTTTCATATATTTCTTAGTTCTGTTATGCTATGAATTGCTATATTTGCTCACACTGATGCCCTTTTGCCCTTTTTTCCATCTAATATGCTTTAAAGTTGACATGAAATGAAACTACCCTCTATCTAGTTTCTAAATGCATGTTATAGAGCTTAAAGGGTTAGTTCACCCAAAAATGAAAATCAAGTCATTATTTACTTTGGCATTAGTGTTCTAATGCCATATGTCCTTCTTTGCTTTTCGGATCACAAAATGTCCTGCTCATCCTCATCCATATAATGGCAGTGAATAGCGATTGGCTTCAAACCTGGTCACAGAACGATCCCTGGTGACTTATATTCTATATATTCTAAGTGCTCTGAGGGCATACAAGGATTTGGTAAAAAGCAAACAAAAATGTAATTTATTATTTAATTAAATCCTTACCTCGTCCACTGGTCTGCTGTGTATGACTGCACGTTCACTGTGTAGCACACAAGCGCAACACTTTGAGAAATCAATATTAATAAAAACACAACAACAAAAACACTAGTAAATAATGACTTAATTTCTTTTTGGGTGTACTGTACCTTTAAGGTGTGGTCACATTAGCTAAATTCCCACTGTCTATGAGTGTTGTGATGTATAAGCACAGCTCACAAAGAAGTCATTTTAAAGTCAAGCAGTTTTCTGTTGGTTAATACGCATGACCAGCTGAACCTGTAGCGAAATTTTCATGGGGAATTCTTTCACCCTCGCTAAATTCTTTATCGGTCGGATTCCTAATAAAAGTAACTGGATTTTGATAAACAATTGTGAACATAATGTTTCTTTCTTTTTTTTTTTACCTCAAAATGTAATAAAAATATCGTAACTGGATCTTCCAGTGAAAACGACAGACGTATGCAGAAGTGCAATGCACATCTCAAAATCCAATCAACAACTCTTATAACCAAGTCCCTGTCCTACATTTTTTCATTTTTCAACAATCTGTTTCAGTCCATTTCATTGTGACTTTAATTCTGCTGTGTGTAAGAGGGTAAACGTCACTTGATGTCTGTCACAGAACCCAGTGGACTGGTGATGAACCAAGGAAGGTTGAAGGAGCTCTCATTAACATGGCCAAGCATGTAGGCGCTTTGGGTTACAAAATCTGGGAAAATATGCAATCTCATATCACATGTTGTGAGTGCACATTTCATCTTGTATACAATATCTGTAATACTAACTCAGAGAACTTTGTGGGTCACCTTCAAATTTTTGTGTCTGCAGTGCCTGTAATCCTGGATCCCAACACAGTCTCGCCTTGGCTCTCTATATCTCCTGATTTTTCCAGTGTGCAAGAGAGTCAGGAGAGGCAGTCTTTCCCAGACAACCCTGAGAGGTTCGATCCCTGTGTTTTTGTTCTTGGTTCAGAAGGTTTCTCTTCAGGGCGCCACCGTTGGGAGGTCAAAGTGGCTGACCACCCCAAATGGATCTTGGGAGTATGCAAGGAGTCAGTAGTTCGGAAGAGGAAGTTCACAGTGACAACAAAAGCAGGAGTGTGGACCATCGGCCTGAGTAAAGGGGTCTACAATGCTCTGACCACTCCACGCACTGTGCTGAATCTAGAGAGAAGGCCCGAAACCATCAGGGTAAAGGTCAATATGGAGAAGGGAGAAGTGTCGTTCTGGGATACAGGCAACAACAAGCACCTATGCACGTATAATGATAAGTTCAATGAAAAGCTGTTTCCCATCTTTGGCCCAGGGCTCCAGAGCACACCAATCTCTATCTTGCCTGCTAAAGTGAGCATAAACAAACAATAAGTTAACATGCTAACATCTAAGCCTGGTAAGGCTGAAGAGTCTAAAACCTCTTCTAAAGTTGATATACTGTTTGAATTATATTGAGCTTTTGGATCCAGTACAAGTTAAGTCAAGCAACAGCATTGTGGAATTATGTTTTAATGATTACCACAGAAATGCATTGCACCATGATTCTCCTTTTTCTTTAAAATCTGAATTGCAAATAAACAAATGTATAAACTTTAAAATACTGTTTTAATAGTATAGCCACAAGACATAAACAATATGTGCTAACATGATTTCAGTGTGGGAAAAATTACTAACATTTTCTGTTATATCCAATTTTACAGTTTCGTCAGTCTGACTAAATAAATACTAAAAACCTAACCACTACAAAAAGCTTTACATCTCAAATAATACACATTTTTTTAAAGTATAATTAATGTAAGCACATTTCTAAAATTGAAATTAAATATAATTTCATATAATAATAATTAAATATAATAATATTAATATAAAATTAAAAAAGTTTCACATTTCTGCTTTTAAATCCTCCAAAAACTGGACCCGTTCCCTTCCATTTTAAGTGCAGCACCATAACCTTGATCCTTGATTATTGCTTCTTTTTTTTTTTTTTTTTCCCAAAACTATTTTCTGTGGTAATCAACATTACGCCACAAATGCTATTGAGCGTAACTTGTACTAATATTGGAAAACTCCAAAATGTAATGGAGAATATGCTTTTATATTATGCAGACATTAAGCTTGCATCATCATTTTTCATGTAATATTTGTGGTATTTACTAAGTCACCATAGTAAATACCACAAAAAAATAAAAGATAATAAAAATATATATATATATGAATGGCATCTTTATTTCTGCAGAAACACTATTGATCATTAAGTAGAGAAAGTGTTTTTAATCAACTTTAAATCTCACAATTAACCCTTCTACTGTTGAATGACAAAAGTCAACATTAAATCAGCTACACTGTTATTTGAACTTATAATGGTCATGTGACTCAATAACAAGAATTTTCTCAAGTTTTTTTTAGTTAAATATAGTTAACAATAACTCTTTCCATTTTTATTTGCCACTCAATTGTGTCAGGTATGTTTATTTACAGATATGCTGTACAATGTGTGCCATCAGCAGGTGAAAGTTAAAGAAAATTGATTAAACAACAATAAATGATCTCACTTATCAGACTGAATGTGTTTCTTATGTCTCAAACGTTATTTCAATTTTGCGTCCTCCCATCAAGAAAAAGGAACACCCACATTGGTTAATAACAGAAAAATCTCAGATTGCACTAGACTCATTTAGATTAGCTAAAATTGATGTCCAAATTATTGTGTCAATAATTAGCTTACTAGCTACTTTACTAGCTTGACCTAGGCATAATCAGTTTTGCTTTTCAGCTTCAAATTACATTTTATGTAAGTGGCTTTAAAAAAAAAGACCAGTCTTAAAGGGAAAAAAAAATTAACTTGTAAGACTAGCAGTTTATGCAACTGTCCACTGGGACTGTACATGTGTAGAAGTTTGACAGTTACAGTGTTATCTAAGTCTCATGCTTTCCTCTGCACTGAGACAGATAACAGACACAGGACTGCTCTAGGATTCAATTGCCCAAGACACACATTTATATAATAATATCATACTGCGTTTCCGCTTACACTGAAATATAGTGTTAAATAGAAAGGCTTGCTTAGAAAGACTCCACCATTCTACACTGGAGAAGAGGATGGGAGAGTGAAAAGATGGATGGAAAGGCTTAGTTTAATATTTACACCCAAGTGTCCATCAGATCAGTAAAAGTGGTTTAGCTCTTCACTTTGGAGTTTGCAACTTTAAAAATAAAGCTGTTGTCCTCTATATGTTATGGGGGGATACTCATTATTTAAAAAATAGTGTTTGAAATGTTTTCAGTTTTGTTTAAGATATGCTAGGTCTGGTTTCATCTGCACGGCTCATTATCTCAGTACTAACGTCATGGAAATAGTGTTGACCCTCCACCCTCATCATAGACTGCTGGGAGCTGCTACATGAGAAGACGAATGAAGACCTCACAAGCACAGGTAGGCTGATCATTCATGTTATTTTCCTACAGACTCATTTCATTTATATTAGGCAATAAGACATTTTAGGACTTAATTTAAGTTAGTTAACAGAAAAATCAGCTATAGCTGAAAAAAAAATGCTATTGTTGTTAATAGTGTCTAAGTAACACTGTGAATAGAAAAGAATATTCCCATTTACTAAGGATATTTTCACTCTCACAAGACGTTCATATAAAATATTAATGTAATAGGCCTGCATACTATTTTTCATGTACCACAACATTATATTTAAACCATGTGGTTGAAAAGTTTAAACCCTGAATACCATTTGACATATAAACAGTATGGAAAGCTTATAGTATCTCTCTTTTTTTAGTCATTTTTGCCCATATTTTGTAATATGAATATAATGTTACGTGAGGGAAGAGTTGCATGGAGATCTTTGGCTACCCCACCCATTCTTATCAGCTTATCTTAGTCAGAAAAGACCGGGTAACATAATATTAAATACATAATCCATTTATACTGTAGTAATTCCTTCTGGTCTCCTCTTTCTCAAGTCATGATGGACAAATAAATATGTTTATGACTGACCCCCTCACTTATCACAGGCATGTTGATGTATTTATGTGTTTGTGTGTGAGTGGGTGAAGGGGGGGTCATATCTTTCTAAAACACTCATATTAATATCACACAACAGGACAGTGCGGGAGGGCAGGGCCTCTTATGATGCCTCATACAGACGTGTGCTGCTTTAGGGAACATGAATGTGAACTGAAGTGCAGTTCGAAAGAAAATTGTAAAGCCTTGCGACCTTTGCAGCTCATCGCCTGACGAGACCACCTAAACTCCACCACCAGAGGAATAAACAGAAGAGAAGAGAGTACTTTGAGAGACATGTTGCAGTGTCGAGTGAATTTCCTGGATGACACCCACTTTGTGTGGGAACTGGAGGTATCTGAACAAAGACTCTCTGTCCTTTTTTTCACATTGCAAAAAAATCACATTCTTAATCAGGAATCTTCAAACAAGATTTTTTTTTTTCTTGACAATATATTGAATTATAATAATATTTAATTAAGTTTATATTTGTTTTGTTATAAATTAGGTTTATGCTTACAAGAAGAAGAAAACTATAGAAATAATATTTAAAAAAATAACTAAGAAATTCAAAAATAATTCAGTCATATTACCTGAAAAATTTATTATTATCTAACTCAGTTAAGTAAATTCATCTTGCTTTAAAGATTTTTAGATATTTTTACTGTAAAAAAAAAAAATTGATGTTAGATGTTATTATTAAAACTCAATTTCTTCTTGCACAGAGAAATGCAGTGGGACAGGATCTCTTCAGTAAAGTTTGTGAACACCTTGACCTGCTGGAGAGGGATTATTATGGTCTGGTTATGTGGGATTCTCCTAGTACCAGGGTATTTATTTCATTTTATATCACACTGGCATATAGAGATTATCTTATATTCAATCATTTGACAAATAAAAACTCATTTGTTTTAAGCATTATTCTGTGTTTATTGATTCAGGTATGGCTGGACTGTGCTAAAGAGATCCGAAAACAGATCAAAAGTATGAGATTTTCACATATACATTATTAGTGGACGGTGCAGATTCACACATGCTTGCGTTTTCAGCTCTACATTTGTTCCCTGTTTGTTTGGTTTCAGGTCCAGTAATTGAATTCCTTTTCAGCATCAAGTTTTACCCACCCGATCCCTCAGTTCTGGCTGAGGACATCACTAGGTACAACAAGAGACAAATGCACACATATAAAACATACACATTGAACTCCTTATAGTTGTGTTGATACATTTGTGCATGTTTTTCTTTCTGTGTTGACTGAACACTTACTACTCCATGTAATTCTTTCAGATATCTCCTGTGTCTTCAGCTGAGGAAAGATATTCTGATTGGGCGACTGCCCTGTCCATCAGACATCTTGGCTCTGTTGGGTTCATACACAGTTCAGTCAACACTTGGAGATTACGACCCAAATCTCCACAAGAACAACTATGTCAGTGAAATCGTTCTTGCACCCAATCAGAGTGAAGAGCTGGAGGAGAGAGTGATGGACCTGCATTCCACATACAGGTATCCTGTACCAACAATCATACACACATATATGTACACTAACTCACACACAAAAACACATTTGTACAATTTCTTTGTGTACTACACAGATTCATGAGTCCTGCCCAGGCAGATCTGCTTTTCCTTGAGAACGCCATGGGGCTTCCCATGTATGGAGTGGACCTGCATCCTGCCAAAGTAATTTTAATTTGTCAACTCAACTTGTGCTTAAACAGTTTGAAAGTATTTGGAATGTATTAAAGCTGCAGTTCACCCCCCAAAAAATGTTATATTATAAATGTTATAATGTTACTCATATTATTTAAACTTTTTTTCCCAAACATGTAAAAAAATTTTGTCTTCTGCGGAACAAGTCAATGGGGTCAAGTGTTGTTTTTCGACCCCACTGACTTTCATTTCATGAACAAAAACATTCTTCAAAGTCTTCTTTTGTGTTCCACAGAAAGTCATACGGCTTGAAACAACATTGAGTGATAGCAGAATTTTCATTTTTGGATGAACTAGCCCTTAACAGGGCATGAACAGTGCACATTTTTAGTATAATGTTTGATTTGTTGATAGGATGTCAGCGGTGCAGATGTGATGCTCGGCGTGTGCTCTGAGGGACTGATGGTTTATGAGGATGAGATAAAAACAAATGTTTTCCTTTGGCCCAGAGTTCTTAAAATCTCCCACAAACGCAGCACCTTCCTTCTCAAGATGCGTCCTTCTGAGGTATTCATGCACACTAGCTTTATTCTTCATAAACCCATTTATTTTATTTTCGGATTATGCATTGCTCTTGCTCTTTTGGAGTAGTGACACACGCTAATGTGGTTAACTTCTTCCATTTGACCTGATTTAGCAGGATGATTCTGAGGGTGACGTCAGCTTTAGTCTGGCCAACTACCGAGCCTGCAAACAACTGTGGAAATGCTCTGTAGAACATCATAGCTTCTTCAGGTAAGCCAGCCCATGTATGTATGTTTATTACCTAACCAAGGCTTACAGTCAGTATGCACATAACAAGGTTCAGCCATTTTTTTGTGTGTCCATGTGACCACAAGAAACACAAGGGGGCGCTCCAGTCAATACATTCTTTGAAACAATTATTCGAAGTAAAATATGCTTTTTCCAACCTCTTTGGGATATTTCAAGAAATACGTCCATACCTCTTAATGTGTTTTTCAGAAACAGACTTCAAGACACAAAAGCAAAACGGCTCATGACCTTGGGTTCAAGGTTCCGCCACCATGGACGCACTCAGTCTGAGTGTCTGGAGGCCAGTGGCAACATCACGCGAGCTCCTCCACGATTCACACGTTATATCATCAAGAGAAAAGGCAACCTTTTATTTATTTATTTAGTTCGTTTTAGTTGTAGTTTATTTTATTTGATATGTAGTTAATTTAGTTTCCTTTTCTATAGTTTTTTAGGCTATTTAGGTTTTTTTTTTTTTTAAGATTATTTATTTATGGATACAAATGATTGACTTTAAGTGTTTGTTTGTTTTCAGCAAATGAAGAAATTCTTGATATTCTAACGCAACCAGTTCGAGCTGAGTTTGACGACTGGTTCCTGGTCTATGGTCCAGACAAATGGCACATTTCTACATCAGGTAAAGTCCTATGGCAAATTGAAATAATGTAATCTGACTGAAATAACTGACTGCATTATAAATATGTATCTACTCTCAGTCTCTCAGATCTTATCACCTTTATGATCAAAGAATAGTAAATAAATAGGCAGTCTTGCTCTTGCCATTTGACCACAAAAAATATATGTATTTGTGTCAAACACATATTAGCCTATTTTAATGAATAATTCTTGTTTAAACAAATACATTTCACTATATGATTTTTGGTTCCTTTGTTCGTTATACCATTAAACATATTTTCTAATGAACTGCAAACATCCTGTACAGATGATGGGATGCTGGAAAGCCAAAAGCTGCAGGAGTGGAAGCATCATGCAGATGATTGGTGTGTCCTCCTTGACAGCAGCTCATGTAAGTCTTTTCTAATGCTCTCAAATACACCACTGTGTACATCTACAGAAAAGCCTGCAATGCCTAACTGAGCATTAACCCATGCCTAACTGAGCATGCACATACTCTAGAATATATAGTGATATCATTTGGGGAAAATAAATAATTATTAAATATTAAGTGATGAATTATTATATAACCCAAATTATTCACCCAAAAATACTCACCCTCATGTTGTTCCAAACCTATAAGACATAGGTTTATCTTTGGAACACAAATGAAGATCATAATGTGAAGATCTTTACCATAAAGTGGTAAATTATGTTTGTTTGTTTTTTGGTGCTAACAAAGCACTCGCGTCACTTTATATAATTGAAGTTAAACCACTGGAGTCACACAAATTACTTTAATGGTGTCTTTACAACCTTTCTGGGGCTTGAAAGTGGTAGTTGCGTTGCTGTCAATGGAGGGACAGATTTCATTAAAAAGATCTTCATGTGTGTTCCAAAGATGAACAAATGTCTTACAGGTTTGGAACGACATGAGGGTGTGTAATTAATAACTGAAATTAAATTTTTGAGTGAACTAACCCTTTATCAATAAAAATATTTTCAAATATTAGGCTTTATCATATTTTTGGAGCTTGCACCTAACTTATGCTTTTTCACTTCCATCCACATGCCAAAAAGTCAAGCTCAAGTTTGTTGACATAAGAATAAAAGGGCAGCCTGGGCAGACATTTTCCATAACATTCAAGAAGAAACGCACAAGTCCCTCTGGACTGCTCTGCGTAAATAAATATTATCGTTTCTATTAAATCTTGACATTGAAAGAGCTGTGATTGGTTGTCATTTTGGTTTATTTTGTTCCAGTTTCACTATCAGGCGTCCAGCAGCCTCTTCAGACGGAAGAACTGAGAGAGGACGTGGAAGTTGTGGAGGGGTCAGACGAGAGGCTCACAGATGAGCTTGTGATAAAACAATCATATAAAGTTCAGGTGGTCCAGGAGGGGTCTGATGTTATCGAGAAAGAACACCAGGAAGTAATGAAACCTCTAAAGGAGACACTAAGAGAGGAAGTTCTAGAAGTCAATGGAGAAAGAAGACAGAGGGTAGTAATCACTAAACAATGGACACAGGAGGTCAACTCTGTGGTGGAATCACAAGTAGATGTTGAGAAAAAGATAGAGAGGATGGAGATGGTAGAAAGACGTGTTATGGTCACTGAAGAGAGGAAATTTGGTTCTGGGGACACTTTTGAAAGACTGGAAATAATGGAGCAGAGACTGGAGGAGGTTGAGGCTATCGAACGAAAGCTAGCTGAGGTGGAAGAAATGAGGGTTGGATTACAGGAAGTGGAAAGTTTGGAACAAAGGTTGCAGCAAGTTGAAAAGGAGGAGCTTCAACGCGTGGAGACAGATGATTGGTACATTTTACTAGATCGCAGGCCATTGATGCTTACGCCTACTCCCATAGGTATGTCATGTGATTTTGTCATGTCTCATGTCATATGTTATGAAATTTTGTCCATTGCTTTTTCATTAAATATATTTCTAAGTTAAAATGAAAAGCTAATTGAAGTGCCTAAGGAGGAAACATCATATTTTTTTAGGAAGAGTTCAGGAAGAGTTGCAACAGATAGTATATATCCCCCCCAAACTAATGAAGAAAGATGATGATTGGTACATTCTATTGGATGTGCTCCCACAAACCATGGAGATATCGCATCTTCTTTCAGGTATTTATAAAATACTTTTCTGTTTTAATTACACGGCTTTCTGAAATACTCTATTCTGATTGGTCGTTTGCACCATCTAAATAATGTATAATAAATACTGCAATATTCCCTAAAAACAAGAATTGTCAATTATGATTTCATGCTGACTTTAAGGCCCGTTCACACCAAGAACAATAACTATAGCAACAAAGTTTTAATAATCGTTCTAATTTAAATGAGAATAGTGAAGTCCACACCACAGCACTAACAATAATGACACAGAGGAACAATATCATTGGAATCTTTTTCAGAACAACTTTTTACAGTTGATGAACGATAAAATAATTGACAACCAATCAGAATTAAAGACAATGAGCTCGTAGTGGAAGAAAATAATGGATTTTTTTTATATTAATAATAATGCTTCTCAACAAATGTAACAAACCACTCAAATGGATTTCTGCTACCAGATGTGAGCAGCTCCGTTCCTGAAGAATATCAGGCTGAAGAAGAGAAGAGAGAGGTAGAAAGGAAAATACAGCAAGAGCTGGTGCCACCGGAGAAGCCTAAAACACAGACTACAGAGGAGGTGATTCCAAGCAGAGTGGAAACAGAGGAGGTACAGAAAGAACAACAGGAGCCAGTGACAGTGGATTATGGGAGACCACAGACAGTTGTTCTTGAGCAGAGAGCAGCAGAGCCTCAAACAGATGAAGACGATGACTGGGTTGTCGTTTTGGATGGTTCTCCTAAAAGATCAGGTACATGCTCTCACACAATCACTATCATGCACTCATGTAAAACAAACAAGAAATCAATATGTGTGTGATGGATTGTGTTTGTTTCAGTGCCCTCTGTTGAGCTGTATGAAGAGACCAGAGACGTGATCCGGAGCGGAGTTAAAACAGAGCAGATAAAACAACAGGAGCAGGTGGCAGAGGATTATGGGAGACCACAGACACTTATTCTGGAGCAGAGAGTGGCACAACCTCAAAGAGACGTGGAGGACGACTGGTTCCTCATTTTTGATGTTTCTCCTAAAGAGTCAGGTACATGTTGCTTAGTGTGAATTTCCTCAGTGTCATCATCCTAGAACATCATATAACAATATTTCTATCAACAATGACAAGTGTAGTTTATGGTTAGGATAGGTGTTGATTCAGGAGCACATCTATACCACATCAGGTTTGGGCCAAATTCATTATTTATGATTTGACACATTTCATTAGTTGAAACTTGAATTCAACTGGCCATACATCACAGGAGGTTGAACTGAAGTTACTGAACTGAAAGAAATTCATAACATCCATTTATTAGACTTATTCGTCCAACATAATTTTTAAAACAAATAATTAATAATTGCTCAATTAATACTTTCTAATTATGTCTATTTATTCCCTGATATGAATACTTATTTATCAATAAGTTAAATATATTATTTAAAACAATTAACAGATTGTATTTTTGACATACAGCATTACTAAATGTCCACCATATTATTCCAGACAATCATATACATATTGGCATTAAAATGTTTATATATATATATATATATATATATATATATGTGTGTGTGTGTGTGTGTGTGTGTGTGTGTGTGTGTGTGTGTGTACAATTTTTAATATATGAATTACAAACACATTTATATTGATGGCATTTCAAGCATCATTGCCCATATAATGCAATCACAAAATCACACAAATCAAACCATACATTATGCATTTTGTTTTTTAGAGCCCTTGCCTTTTCCACATCTACAAAGCCCATCTGCAGACCTGAATGAGGAGATCAGAGAGGAGGTGATCCAGAGCAGATTAAGAACAGAGGAGGTGCAGATAAAACAGGAGCAGGTAACACTGAAAGATAGGAGACCACAGCCAGTTATTCTTGAGCAGAGAGCAGCACAACCTCAAAGAGACGTGGAGGACGACTGGTTCATCATTTTCAATGTTTCTCCTGAAGAATCAGGTACAAACATTTACATGTTGTACAGCAACAATCACACATACACACACACACACACACACATAAGCACACATATCTAAACATACATCATGGGTTGTGTTTGTTGCAGAGCCCTTGTATCCACAGCTGCAAGGTCTATCTGTTGAGCTTTATGAGGAGACCAGAGAGGAGAAGATTCAGAGCAGAGTGAGGACTGAGGAGAAAGTAATTGAGGTGATGACCGTGAGCACTAAAGAACAAATAACAGTACCAGAGAAGAAGAGGACGAGCATCGTACAAACCCCACAGTTTCCAGTGGTGCCCAGGGAAGTTGATGACGACTGGTTTCAGCTTTTTGACAAAGTGCCTTATGAGCAGACGAGTTTTCCATCAGGTGAAGTACTTCTTTCTGCAAGCATAATCACAATCAAATTGACATTTCACAATTCTGAGATTTGTGTGATAAAGATTCAGTTGTAAGACAGTTCACCCAAAAATTCTGTCATTGGTTATTCACCCTCCTGTCACTGTATGATTTTTTTTGTAAACCACTATTTTATAAACCGGTATGATTTTTTTTCTTCCATGTAACAAATAAGACGTTATTAAGTAGAATGTCCAAGCTGCACATTTCTGTAAAACAAACATGAAAAGTAACTGTGGCATTTATTATTCAAAAAATTTTTGATAATGTTATCTAAAACTAAGATTATTAAAAATCATTAGAAATGTATTAGAAATGTTGCACTGGCAACTAAATGAAATAGGTTCAAGTTGAAGTATTACAATTACTAATAATAAAACCGAAATAAAAATAAATTAAATCTATATAGAAATATTAAACAGCAACACAATTTACAAAAGCACATAACAAAATGACTGTAACTTTAAAATTAAAACTGAAAATATAAAAACACAAGCGAATTCAAAATATTATTAAATATATAAATAATACTTAAATAACACTGATACAATTCAATTATGCTACAAAATAATTAACAAATAAAATGTTTTAATTATTAATCAGTATTTTTAATGACAATAATTTTTCTCAAACCAATTTTTTGTCGTTGTAAGCATAAATCTAACAACCTGTCGTGAGATTTGGGCTTCAAACAAGAAAAAAAACAAAACATTTTACCTGTGGGTTAAGAAAAATAATCTTTGAGTACCATGATGGCGGTGAGTAGATAATGATAGAATTTGCATTTTAAGTGTTTTATATTGTGAGAAAGCTAATGGATTTTTGCGATTACTTCTGTTTACTACACTTCAAGATCGTTGTTGTGGTAAATTTCATTGATAACAGGTCTTTTCTAATTTTTAGTTTCTGTCACTCCAGAGACTCGTGTTGTGTCTGTGTCTCCTTTGGAGGCTGAAGAGAAGAGAGCTGTTGAGAGGAGAAAAGAAGAGGTGCAGATAAAACAACAGGAGCAGGTGACAGTGAATTATGGAAGGCCAGAGCCACTTGCAGAGCCTGAAAGAGACATAGAGGACGACTGGTTCATCATTTCTGATGTTTCTCCTATAGAATCAGGTACACACACTCACACACAACCACAAATGCACACATGAAAAACACATCGAAACATTCATCATACATTGTTTGTTTCAGTGCCCTCGTCTCCACAGCTGCGAGGCACAACTGTTGAGCTTTATGAGGAGACCAGAGAGGAGAAGATTCAGAGCAGAGTGAGGACAGAGGAGAAAGTAATTGAGGTGATGACCGTGAGCACTAAAGAACAAATAACAGTACCAGAGAAGAAGAGGACAAGCATCGTACAAACCCCACAGTTTCCAGTGGTGCCCAGGGAAGTTGATGACGACTGGTTTCAGCTTTTTGACAAAGTGCCTTATGAGCAGATGAGTTTTCCATCAGGTACAGCACCACACATGCCTTTAAACACTATCATAAATGTATAGCAATAATAAAAAAATAATAAACTCAATGAAAAGGTAATGGAAAACCACATACCAATACATTTTAACATGAAACATTGTATACAATAACATTTAACAAATATTATTAAATGCTTTAAAAAACATGATACATACTATAGTAATGTTAATATATACAACTTTACTGTAAACTGTATAATTAAAATAATGGGTAACACTTTACAACAAGGTTCCATATGTTAATATTAACTACATCAGATAATAAGAACTAAAATGCTTCTAAAGCCTTTATTAACCTTAGTTAATGTTCATTTTTAACATAAACTAACAATGGACAGGTGTATTTTTGTTAACTAGCATTAACAAAGATTAATGAATACTGTACAAATGTATTGCTCATTGTTATTTAATGTTAGTTAATGCATTAACCAGTGTTAACTTATTGTAAAGGGTTACTAAATAAGGTTTTTACTCAAGACTAGTATCAAGTATCATTATTACATGCTTTTCATAAAGATGAGTTTTATGTGTTTTTTTATGAATCTGTGGTACAAATAATTTAACAAGCTTCTCATGAAGCAAACCCGCTACAAAAGTGCACACAAACTCCATTGTTTACTGTGCTTTTTTTTTTAGATGTCAGAAGCACAGATTTTGAGGTCTGTGAAATCACCAAAGACCAGAGAGTTCAGAGGGTGGTGGAGGAGCAGAAGAGAGAGAAAAGACTGATCACTGAAGAAAAGAGAGTGATCATCATTGATGAGCACAGAAAGAGAGCTGACGTTGTTCCGCAGATGATTCCCACCGGGGTTCAGGAAGTTGATGATGATTTGTTTGAAGTGCTGGACACAACACCTTCTGAGAAGAGGAGCGTCCCTTCAGGTGGGAACACTAACTGCATGTCTTATTCTCTGTTCTATCCTGGTATTGTTTCAGGTGAGAGGCATATTGTAATCAGAATATGTTTGATCAGTTGTTTCAGTGGCCACTGAAGAGCGTAGGATTAAAGAACAGGAGGACAGAGAGAGACAGCAGGAGATGAGAGTGAGAGAGGAGGAGAAGAGGAGACTTAGAGAACAAGAGAAGCGAAAACAGGAACTGGAATCCAGAAGAGCTCAAACATCTATTACTCTGGCAACAGAAGTACAGCCTCAGATTGAAGCAGAAGACGACTGGTTCATTCTTTTTGATGTTTCACCAGAAGAAACAGGTACATACACACCTCATAATATAGTTGTTCTAATATACTGATTTGGTTCTGAGGATGCATTATGCATTATTATTATTAATGTTGAAAACAGTGGTGTTGCGTAATATTTTATAGAAATAGTGATACATTTTTCAGGAATCACTTTTGATCAATTGAATGTGTCTTTGCTTATATCTTACTGAATACTAAATTTTTAATATATAATCTTTTTAACAATATGTCCGATTTACATACAAAATAACAACATATACTGTATTTGGGACAGATTTCACTATTGCACAGTTGGCAGTCTTTGTCAAAAAAATTCATATTCTCTACTTTCTTTAAAGTTGTCGCCGATTACCTTAAAGTGGACAGGAGGGCTGAGGAAGAGAAGACGAGAAGGGAAGAAGAGAGGAGGAAACAGATAAGAGTTGAGGAAAGACCAATAAGGCCATCGGTACCAGAGAAAAGACCAGTACAGCTGCAGACAGAATTGGAGGACGATTGGTTTACTCTTATGGGCATTTCCCCTAAACATTATGGTATTTATCACAAACAGAATCAAAAATGATTATAAGAAATTCATATTTTATAATGTCTGACAAACCTGTTACCATGTATTCCTGAACATCTCTCTTTCTCTAGTTCCCACTCTTCCACACACACCTGTTATTTCCCCAGTGGCTCCGCCCAAACCCCGCCCACAGATCCCAGCTGACCAACCACTGACTTCCACTCCAACCGCACAACCTGTGTCCATTACAAAAACACGTCAGGAGAAGACAAAAGACATCCTGAACATCACACTGGAGTCTGAGGTTACAAACACACTCATACTGTAAACTTCACATACACACAAAAGAACACGTGAAAGTTTCAATCCTCTAAAAATCATCTTTCTCTCTCCTAACACTAACAGGCTGAGACTGAGTCCATGCTCATGAGGAAGGTGAGACACTCATCTATTTCTATCATCTTTGTCATGTTCCTTCTTATCCAGAGCATATTAATCCATAATTGTGTTTTTATTTTTTTTCTTAGTCACAAATATGGACAAAGAAAATTGAAGGAGAGAGCATTTACGTTCGTCACAGCATTCTGATGCTTTGTGAAGTGTGTGAAATTTATATTGGCTTGGCTACTTTAATGGTAATCCTATACTAAATTAATCATAATATATGCTCTCTTTAGGACTTGGATGTGTCCCAGGAGATTATTTTAAAGCACCACGCCAGCATTACTGAACTTAAGCGTGTCTTTATGGCCGTCAAGGAAGATTTCGAACCCACTGAATGGGACAGACGACTCTCGTCATACTCGCCTTCTGGCAAAGCTCAGCTCCCTCATTTCAACGGCGAGATACTCGTCAGAATGGGCTTAGTGAGTTACATACATACATGTATACACACACAACTGCATATAGTTATAATGTGCTTAACAAGTAATTGTTAAAAATAGCAGTGGCTCTCAACCAGAGGACCGGGGCCCATCAGGGGGCCCCATTAAGTATAACTTATTTAAATTGAATTCTAATTCTAAAGATTCTATACATGTACAACATTATGTGGTGTTTTTTATTATTATTATTACAACAGAAGTGAGAGAAACACAGGGATTTAGGGACGGATCCAACCTCAAACAGCTTTATTGTTCCACCTTTCATATTAAAACACACTCCTGTCTTTAAAGACTTTCCAAAATGAACGCTTTTAAATGCTTTTTAGAAAAGACTGTGAACCAATTTTGACTGTAAAATCTTCTTTTGCAGATTGAAGATGATGAAAAAACAGTCTTGCTTCGCCAACAAGAAACAATATATGTTTGAATTCAAACTGCCTGAACATTTCATTTCTACGCACTTGCATATAATCACGGCTGAAACATTCAAGGATATGAATATGTGGAAAAAAACAAACGCTTTGCATGTTTTATAGAATATAATCCTTTTTTGCAGTTTTCAGCAATTTGATCAGTGTAATTTAACATTGTTGATAGTTGTTTACTTGTACACTGGTAATCATGTCCACAATAGTATATCATTTGACATAATTTAATTTTTATAGACCTTCAAGCTGAAAATCAATACAAATCTCAAGCTTCAATTTAGTTTATTTTAACTGCTTACACCTATTCAATTATAATCAAAAGGAATAAAAGCTGTCATATGCACTGCCAAATTTGAGATGTGTTTATTCTGAGTATGGTCAGTATGTGGTACACTGTCGATTTCTAAACATGTTCAGCAATTTTTTATACATATTTTTAGGCATAAATCTAAGAAAATAATAGAGAAATATGAAAAATAAACATAATTCAAGTTAATTTATCTTGTTTTAAGGATGTTTAGATATTTTACTGTAAAACAAGACTAAATTACAAATAAGAAAAACTTTTTTCTAGCACATTTTAGTCTACACTCTGAGCTCTAATGAAATTTGTGATTATTTGGTGGCTAACGTGAATACCTCTAAAAACATTGTTTCTGTTCCCTCTGATGTTTGTGATTTATAAGTTCCTTGCAAAAAAATTATTTAATCAGAATGTAATTATTTTTTTTGCCTCCAAAATACTGCAATTACATCCTCCACAGAGCAGGGACTCATTAAATCATGATAACCAACCAAACCATCATCCCTCATACTTACTGACTACTGAGATATTGAAAAGACTGTTAATCCATGTTTCTAAGCTCTGATGCTATACTGGTTTTGCAGCAGTCGTACAGTTTGGGATTAACCCACACTAATCAAAACAGAGCATTACTCACTGCTGTATGACTGCATGTGACTGATACCCACTGTGTGCTGTGACTTCTAGAAGCTTGTCTTTCAGGCTGTCTCTAACAATTTAGGCATGTCGTATGCAGAACAATTAAAGGTGCAGTAAGCAATTTCTGAGAAACATTGGTGATTTGAAATCACCAAAACAATCACGGCCCTAACCAAAAGGATCATCTTGATAGGTCCGTCCCCAGATACACGAATATGCTATTTAATACTGGAACCTCCCCCCTAATGAGTGTATACACGAGTGTATTTAAGTATACTTTAAGTGTAACAGTAGTATACTTTGAGTACACAACTAGTTTACAACTATGTTTTTCATTTGTACTGCAACTATACAAGTGAACTTATACTGAGTTTACTATTTACATACTTGTAGCACGTTTTAGTTTATGAAAGTACCCTTTGAAGTGTACTCTCAGTAAACTACTAGATTAGTAGTTTTATACTGAAAGTATACTTGTAAGTTTTCTTTAAGTGAAATTAACATCATACTTATAGTTTACTATTTATATATTATTTTTGCACTTTAAGTGTACAACTATATTCCTATTTAGGTATTAATTTTTATACTTGAAATATACCTTTAACTGTATTTTAACTCTTTCCCCACCAGGGTTTTTTAAAAAGTTGCTAGTCAGCGGCAGCATTTTTTTTAATAATTTTCATGGCTCCCAGAATATTTTTTTTGTACGAATATCTGAACATATAATATATCAAAAGAAAGATCAGAGTATCTGCTTAAAAAAATTATTCTAGCTTCATGCATTCTTTTTTTTTTATCAACACTTGAATGTGGTTAAGTTACATAAAAAAGCAACATTTTGAACAGTCAGTCCTATACTTCTTCCTAGGTCAACATTTCATTCGGTATTGTTTGGCAGTTTTGATTTATATGCTGTTTAATAATGTCTGATGATCGCGTTGGATTACATGCACATAAGCAATGCTTATATAGCTTGGCTTGATTCTGCTGCTTCTTTGGAATCGGCTGTTTTAAACTTTCTGTACTCTTTCAAAAGATGCGTAATAGCGCACCCCTACCGTAAAACAGTTTTCCATCAATGGTGGCGAGAGTTAAAGGTGCAGTTGGTGATCTGGGAAAGGCTAACGTTAGCCTGCTAGCATTGAAAGCATACAATCCAACCCTCCCTTCATATCGCCGTTCAAAGTCACGCCTCCTCCAAAACACATGAAGGCACACACAAACAGCTGCTCTCGGCAAAGCGTCACAAAAGACGGCGTTAAACTACCTCATGTCTCAAAGCACATAACATTACAATAACAATGAATGCAAACAACTTGTACCTGACTGCTGCAGATTCATTGCGGTGTTGATACTGTTGACATGGACATGCATAATTCCAAGTCTGAGAAAAGCTCCGGTTGGAACACCACGGGTTGCCATCTCTTAATTATGGTAGTTATGGCATGAACGCAGCATAAGCTCGTTGTTTTGGAGGAACTGTAAATGGTGGCTGCTGTTTGTTTGCGGTGCTCCATGACCGACGTCTGTCTATGGTCTGTACTCTGCGCCAGTGTGTGGAGTGTAACGTGGATCGTGACGTGTTCTGTGACGTTGAGCGCAAATGCGCAGATCCGGGCGGCGCATGCGCGTGGGTTCTTTTTGTGGTGTTGTTCTAACCTCTTCCGCCATTAAAGGCTTGACTAAACCAGTCTCTCGTGTCAGCGACTCTTTGGCGCTGCATAGCATGAAACGCGCTGATGACGTATGATGTCTGCGCGAACAGGGTGCATAGTGGTATGTAAAAACAAATGTTGACAGGCAGGTAAGATATTGTATTGTTTCATTCCCGACCGAATATGATGCTTGAATTTTCATTTTATGGTCCCATGCCTTCCACAGACGATATTTATAAAAATACACTTAGATCGATTTAACATGATTGCTATCAGGATATGAGGATAATTTCAACCAGTATAACAAAAAATTACCTATTGCACCTTTAAGTAGATTTGAAGTAAATTCTTATGTACACTACCAGTGGACTACACAAAAATTCACATACTCAGAATTAGGAACACATCCGTTTTCTTTATAAATCAATATTTTCAAAATAATCTATTGTACTGGATGCCAAGACATGTAAGCTTATAAGATAGTATGCAAAACTATGTGAAAAAGTAGGCTATTTAATCAAACACACTACAGGCCAAGTATAGGGCTACTTAGAATACTTAATTATACTTTTAAGTATCTCAATCAAAAGACTGAGTACAAGTATATGCCAAATATACTTAGATTTTTCGGTCAGTGTAAGTATACTTAAGTGTAATTTTAAGTATATTTCTGAGTTGTACATAAAAATTTGTCTGAACTTATACTTGCTTATTTTTAGTTTAAAAGAAGTATACAAATAGTACACTTGAATAAACTTGTTTTTTTGTAAGGGCAGGACTAGGATAATCTGTCTGTGTGCACACATATCTATTTATGCATCTCACAGGTGGCCGCCTTTCATATTTGATCTGACATTTATGTGAACTATAAAGACCAGCACAACAAACACAATGTCACATAGTGCAGTCTCTATTCTTTTGAGCTTGTGTGGGTGGGAACACAAAAAATAGGATCATATATAATTGATTAGGCCTACTTAAAATCCATGTGAACAAAAATCTACAAACAAAGCCTTATGCCACTCTCACAAGTCAGATTACAATCTATCAATCAAATAAAAAATAAAAATAAATGCATGTGATAGCAACAGCACTGCATAAGCGATTTATAAAACAGTTCATTCAAAACTTAAAATCTCTATTTGAGATTAGCATCTTAACTGATCCCCAGTACAAGGTAAAACATGAAAGAGTTTTCAAATTTATGTGACAAGAAGCCTATGTCTGGGTAAAATAGAGTTTCTGAATAATTGTGATATTTTTTTAATATAAAAAAACTTGATTGATCTTTTACTCAAGAATTTTAGAGCCATAGAAGAAAAAAAAAATAATAATAATAATATAAATATATATATATATATATATATATATATATATATATATATATATATATATATAGTTGCGAATGTAAATTCTGTATACTGATGTTATAGAAAGACTGTGTAGGTTACTGTGACATGACAGCATGAAACGACTGCCTCTATAAACAGACGGAGGTGACGATATACGAACAAATGTCTCTTGTGAGCCGGTTTTAGTAAATCAAAAACCTGCAGCGTGTTCAAAAACCGTTACCAGGTTGAATACATTTGAAAAACTGCCCAGTAATAATGACAGAATTAGCACAGAAAGAAATGTAAGAAAAATGCATAGGCCTATTACAATGGAAATATACCCAAAATAATTAGAATTGAATTAAAAAATAGGAGAATTTGTGAATCGGAATCAAATTTGGAAATCTATCTATTCTCAGCCCTTATATCTTTATTAGTTTGACTTGAATAGATATTCACATGTAGACCTTTAGTGAGGACAACAGATGTAAAAGACTACCGATCCTTTAGCTCTTCTTTGCTCAGTGTAATAAGAGATGAATCTGCAGGATTAACTTGTGTCAGCTCCACATTTGTTATATTTTCCTCTGCTATATTTTTCCGGTATGTCCGTTCAGGGAGAGGTGGAGGCTCTGGGTCTGAGGGGCCAATCAGGCAGTCATTGAGTTTAATGACTGGCAAAGCCAATGTTTCCATGTTTCTGTGATCTCCGAGGGGTGATCCAATCTCCAAGTTAACCTGACTGGAGCTACATGAGCCAGAGGATGGGGAAGAGCACTTTAGAGTGGGAATTCCCACCCCTTCTTCTAAGCAATGAATGTTGATTTCAGACAAGTCCAATGTACGCATGTTGGTGTTCATTTCCATTTGTGAGAATCCTTTTGAATGATTATTCCTATGAGTTTGTACTAGTGGCAGGATCCCCTGGTCGTCTTTATCTCTGTCTTGTTCATAACGTTTTTCTCGGTCACGATTTTCATAGAGAACTGTATTGGCACAAATAAATATGAAAAGCCCCACCCCCATGATGACAGGACCAATCAGTTTCAGTTTCTCTGAAGAAGTGCGTCCAGTTGAAACATGATGTGGTGTTTGTTGTCGGCGGGGTTGACTGTTCCAATACCCCACCACAGCGACGCCGATTCCTACCATCAGCAAAACACCAGCAAACAACAAACAAGCCCCTGGTGCAGATCGCAGGCGCAGTCCACCAATCGCAGGCCCTGGATCCGTCCATGGCGGTGGAGTCTTTGACTCTGGGACTGTTACAGCGACTTTTTCTGTGGGATTTACCTCAGACATTCTCCTGGGAATAAAGGCAAAATAGGCTAATGGACTCCAAATACTCAAGCAAATCTCCAGCAAATCATATATATTAAAAAAAAAAAAACATTTTAAATGACAACATTGAGAGTCTTTGCATATTGAATGCATGCATTATTATAGTAATCCTAGCAGTTTCTCAGAAGCATTTATTTGTAGGGAAGACAACTAATCCTTGACAATCCTTTTATAATCCTTTTTTTAAGTTCTCACAGGTTTACAGCAAATGTTTGACATTTCATCTCTGCTCAGTAAGGCAATCTGTGTAGTTTCATCTTTACTTGTTTTAACTGTTTTCTTTTTATATTTGAACTGTAGGCGCAATAACTGAAATCAGCGAGTAATAGGCTACAATACCATTTTATTAAATGTTCCCAACTTGAAAGCTGCTGCTCTAAAAATTAGAGCTCTACCACTCTGTGTATAGCCTATAAATAGACACATGGGTAACACATATTGTCAACAGGCAAACATTTTTAGATGTAGGCCTACTACTGAAATATAAGTGTTAAAATCATGGGTAGCACATTTTAGCTATCAGGATGTGGAACCGATGGAAACGATTTCTTAAGAAGAAGGTTGTTTTTACTACCACCAGCACATCTAGTCATGCAGTTTAACAATAGGAATTTTGACAATAGCATTTATAAACATATTTTTTAAGATACAATATTTTACATTTTTCTTTTCCACTAAGCTCATTGATATAAGGTTCATTTGTGGTCAACCAGAGGCCTAACTCGTCATATAGGTTCCCTCAGACAGTAAGATAAGGTCAGTAATTAACATTACTTTAAGAGACTTTCACAGTCTGTTTCAAATCATAAATTAAAAACATACTGCAAATGTGTGTGTATGTGTTTTTTTTGTGTGACAGGTCTTATTATAGAGTGGTGCAGGTATGATCACTTTGTAGGGCAAAACACGCAAGCGAGTTAGCATTTTAGCACTTCCAGTCAATGGGTTTTTTGAATGGGGTTTTGGTTAAATAGCTGAAATAAGGTCTGTGGGGAACACAAGCTCAAGACACTTTTTTTAAGCTGTTATGTGTCTTGAAAAAGGCGGTTGCTAATAAGTGGCTAACTGGAACTACAGAGGCTGTCTGGGACATTAAAAGTCATCACGCCGTACAGGTTGGCTATTACAGAATCGTTATGGTTATAATTGTGCTCTTGCAAACTATTCTAACTCAAACGTTCTGGGGAAATGTTTTAAGATAAAAACTGAGAGAGTTGTCGGGAGCTTAGTGATGGTGACGTTGAATTTGTAGGACCGTGATGTAGTTCGTTTATAGTCTACCTTTAGCTTTTTACTTCTGGCGACTGCATTTAGGCTTCAAAAAAGTTGTGTTCAACTGTGATAATTATCTTGATGGACAAAATATGCAAGTATCATAAACTTTTGTTGATCACAGAGCTTGTTTTTGGCGATAATCCAAAAGACTGTTGGAAAATCCTATTGGGTTTTTGTCAAGGGAACCAGTGTGATGCTAACTGCCGGTTGGCCTACAAAGTGACGTCATACCTGCACCACTCTATTGGGAGATACCAGCTTTAACTTGGTCACATGTGCCTTGACAACCAATCACATTACAACCTTGCATATCTACAGTAATTAGTGTGTTTGACTTGAAGCGGCGCTGCGCAGACCGATCAGTGTATCACGTACCGCAAGAGCGATTAGAAAGCAGAGAGAGGGCTCCGTATACTGTTTGTGAATACCAATGAATGAGAAGTGGTGAAGTACCTGTCACAAAACGTCTTTTTTCAGTGTAAACTCTAAAAATATGTTAATCTAAAACTAAAAAATGGCACAATACCTATGACGAATGTAAATCTGAATGAACAAGAAAAAATGTAGGGCAGGACTTGATTTTAACCATTTAAATTGGAATAAAGTGCAACAGAACTGCCCTCACGCCAGTAAACTTCATCAGAGAAGAGATGTCTTTGCAAGAGGGAGGGAAAGTCATTTTGATGAAAGATTACGAGGGCACGTGAATAAAAAGAAAATATGTGCATGGATAAATCATTTACAATAAATAATGAAATTTTGAATAAAATAAATAAGAAAAGTCAATTTAGATATCATGGTGACTTTAAAGTGGCCTTCGTTTTGTAAAAAATTTAAATAAAGGTGGAGTTTGTCTTCCATTGGTCAGACATACAGATAGTCCCGCCCCAAACACATGCCATTGGTTGGGCCACAGTTGCTAGAATTGGGCTGATTAGATTCTCAAACAGTATAATCTTACAATAGCGCCACAACATTTACACTTTTGCAGGGAAATCAACATGAAAATGGCTTATTTATCGTTTTCCTGTAAAACACTTCACCTTTAAGGTAACAAACTTTATGGGTGTGTCTTCAAAATGATGTATCCAAGCAGTACAACGCAGTACGTGTAGCATGTCTGTTTCAGAACACACTGTTTCATACTCATCGTGAACGTTGAGCTATATCAAGTCGGGACATCAGCACCTGAAGTTAGTACCACTTAAACTCACCTCAGTTGCTTCTCCACTGGAAACACATGATTGGCTATGGTCCGTTTTAATTGCTTCAATGACGTGAGAGCGCGCGCCTTGCAACGAGTCTAATAACCATGTCGATGAAGACGTGCAAATCCATCAGTCTCCTGCCTTAGCAAACGCGCGCATCATGAGCGTGAGGGGAGGCGCATTTACTTTAAACCGGCCAGTGACGTGGGAGTGAGCGAGCGAGAGAGATACTGTGGTTAGAGGGTCATGGGAACATGTGGGCAAGCCCTTTGGGTCCCACGGTGGGCAGAATAACCTATTCTTAGAGTCTATAGGGAGTCTAGGCCCAAATTCAAGGTTTTTTTTCTCACTTACTCAGACTCTTTTTGTATTATATTTAGTTATTTAAATATGTATTCATAGTTTTATGACCAGATAACTGTGGGCCATCATGAAAGTTAAGTATGCAAGATTCTTTAGGTTATGAAGTGGCCAGTTACTTTGGCGTTTTCAGTTTCAGTCTGAAAACAAATGTAATAATATTGTAATTGTATATAATGATATTGTATTATTAAAAAAACAAGCTTTTTGATTACAAAAATAATTGATACTATGCTAAATAAACAAAAGTTTTAGACCTGCAAACAAATACAGCAGAACAGAGCAGAATATATATGGGTGCGTAATAAAAAGTGTGGGAACTGCATAAAGAAAAAGGAACTTTATTCAGTGCAGTTTCTATTTTTGTAAAAAAAATTTAAAACAGCTTTAAGAAGACTTTTTATTTGCAATCTTTTTATTTTATTTTTATTACAATCTTAATTATTTTTGTTCTCAAACCCGATATGCATAATTGCATAAAAAAGACACAAAAGTAACTCCATGCTTGAGCCTCTGTTTATAAGCATGAATTTAAATTTCAGTTTTATGCAACCATTAAAGGGGTGGTTGATTATGATTTCACTTTTCTAACTTTAGTTAGTGTGTAATGTTGCTGTTTGAGCATAAACAACATCTGCAAAGTTCCAACGCTCAAAGTTCAAAGCAAAAGAAGATATTTGCTTTTAAAGAAATAGTTTTTTAAGGACTACAACAAACAGCTGGTAGGGACTACACGACATTCCTCTCGGGTTAGTGACATCACCAACCCTAAAATTTGTATAAACCCTGGCCCCGGGAACGCGATTTATAGATTATTATGACAGAATATGCTAATCAATGACTAGAAGATCACTCCACATCAGCTGCATAAATTCTTCAACTAACCATTCAGAAATGTCCTGTTGCTTCTACATGTTGTCACTTCTTCTGGAGTCTCTCCGTCATTGAATGACTCCGGTTTGAACATAAAAGGCTTAAAGTTTAGAAATTTTCAGTGCATGTCTGTGTGAGGTAAAAGGACACAAGTTGTTGAAGCTCCGCCCACTGTGCTGGGAGCAGCAGCTCATTTGCATTTAAAGGGACAGACACAAAAAAGGTGCGTTTTTGCTCACTCTCAAAAAGTGACAATTTTAACATGCTATATAAACATATCTGTGGGGTATTTTGAGCTAAAACTTCACATACACACTCATACATCAAAGATTTATTTTACATCTTGTGAAAAGGGCATTATACCATTAAGATCATTATGAATGAAAACAAAAAATAAACAAAAGAGTTCTGTTTGAAATCCTTATTTATTGTCCTTCGCTCTGTTCATTCATCCATTCGGGACTGAAACTCACAATCTGTCACACATAAACAGTCTGCTTAGAGAGACATTTAATCTGCAAACATACACACACACACACACACACACACACACCAAAGAAAACAATCAAAATCTGATACAAACTCATCCTTGACGCAAACCACTGTGATTAGGATTTCCTTAAATCTTGATTTTCCATCACCATCCAAATGCCTACTTGTAATCTAGTCAATAATCTACAGACTAATATCTATTTTATTTAGTATTTTAGCTTTTGTACAACCATTTTCCGAGTCTTCAGCTTCTCCAGTTTCAACCCTGGATCTATTATCCTGACCTAATGCTATAAGAAGAACCTGCATATGCACTTTGAGAAGCACTGCAAAAGCCAAACCAATGCATGAAAGTGTAGTGATTCCAACATGGCTGAGTAAAATCAGTTGCAGCAGAGCTGAGAATTACAGCTGTATTATACAGAAGGTCACGGATGTACAAAAAGCTTTTGCTCGGTGAATGACAGAACAAAATGTCTTAGTACTCAGGAATGCTTGTACAAGGCAAAATGTCAGGGTCTCAGAAGCTTAAAATACACACTCAAACACACCCGCTCATTTCTAATTCTATTTTCAGTGTCTAGTGAGTCAGTCACACTGTCCAATTCACTTCAACAAATGTACAATTTCTTCAATTTACAAATGCATTTTACAAGATCACACATTTCATCTGAAGTAAATACAAACGTGAGACATTCAATTCCAGATTTGCCCAGAGCAAGAATTCCCTGACATTAGATGCAAGCACACATTTATACATTTTTCTCTCACAAACACGCTTGCAAAAGTCTTTCTCTCTCTCTCTCTCTCTCTCTCTCTCTCACACACACACACACACACACACACACACACACACACACACACACACACACACAAAGAATCCTGCTGCCCTCTAGTGGTCTCAAACAGGATCATTTGGATTATTTTGGATGTGTGTTCAATTACAAACAAAGGTCTTTTTGCATTAAAAAAAAAACTAAATTACATTTCAAGTAAAAGCTCCACCATCATGCCTTTCAATCGTGCTCTGGCACCAAATGCAATTAGCAGTAATTTTAGCAACTGTAAAAGCATAAATATCAACAATGAAACAGTCCATTTTAAGGTGCCTCAGTATAGTGTACTCACCCCTCCAAGAGTCTAATATGAATCAAATGATCTATTTCAAAAGAGAATGTCAGACCTAATTTAGAGCGAGTGCAGGGTTGGAAGGGGAGACATCAAATATTTATCAGCCTTAAGAGATGTGATTTTTCTGATCACATACAGTTTGTTGGATCGGCTGATTTTCAATGTCCGTCAATCAAAAATGAGACCAATGATTGAGCATTTGTCAGTCCGCTGGACACATCGGTGGAGACAAGAGCAACTTTCAAACATGTTGTTTGATGGAGCAGCAGTTGCTATGAGGTGTCTACTCTTCATCTGCGCTCTTCAGCATGAGGATAGAGTTATAAATCTTGAGAGCGGGGCCGAGCTTGATGCTCAGAATCTTTACAATGTCTGACTGAGTAAGGAGGAGGAAGGCCTCGCCATCAATTTGCTGTAGGAAAAAAGAATGGGGAAAAAAACATATTCACTTAGTCTGAGAACAAAAATACTCACAGATTAGTGACTGAATACCCGAATGCTTATTGTAATTTGTTCAACCAACATTATCAATTAAACCAGGCCATGAATTTCATTTTGGAAAATAGGGGGGAATTCCCCCTTGGATGACTCTTATGGGGATTTTTTAGACATTTTGTTTATTACAATTATCTCAACTAATTGTTTGCTCACTCTATGTATAGTGCTTTTACAATGAGGTAATTTTGTTCTGCAATATAGCTTACACACAGCACAAGGAATCTTGATTTTTACTAACCATCAGTAAAATAAGAACAAATACATTGTGCAGTAGCACAAATAAATACAACAGAATAAATATAAAAATGAAAGTTTTTTCAGACGCAATGTGTTGCTGTAAAGCCATATATAAGAGCGAGGGAGAGGGAGAGAAGACTTGGAACCACTGAATCACTCACACTCTTTTCAAATTACTGATTTGATCTGATATTCTGTGTGTATTAATTTACTCCTCTCGAAATTCAGGCACTGATTAAGCATATATTCTATAATACAGATATTTGTGGGGAAAAAAAGTTCCATGACTTTTCAGGCCACGAAATTGCTATTTTTAAATACTTTTCCAGGTTTTTCATGACCATACGAACCCTGCTGGAGTAATGGTTGCAGAAAATTCAGCTTTGCCAGCACAGGAATAAATTACATTTTAATACATACATAAAAATACAGTTATTTTAAATTGTAATAATATTTGTACAATATTACTGTATTTTTGAACAAATAAATGCAGCCTTGTTAAGTATAAGAGACTTCTTTCAAAAACATTGGAAAAAATCCGACCCCAAACTTTTGAATGGTAGTGTATATAGGGAAGGTACGTTACGTTAATATTCACAAGTAAAGTTGATGTTTTAGTTATTTACCTCCTTCCTGAAGGTGGCAGCATGCTCTCTGCAGCCAGGCAGGCCTCGCACAAAACTTGAAACCTGAAAGAACAACATTGTCAAATAAGATGCAATAAAAATAAATACGTTTAGAAGACTTCTTTTAAAGCACAAATGAACTTTTCTAGAATTATCAAATGCCACCTCTTCAGTGTTCCACTTTGCCACTCTCTTGGCGGTGAGGCCCAAAGCTTCAGGCAGCAGTTTGCCATGCTTTTCCCAACACAGCTGAAACCTTGGTGGCTCCCATCCACAAAACACAGACTCATGCAGGAACTGCTGAAGAGAATCTACAACACAAATAGAATTTATTCATGACATGCCTTGCAAACGTTCTCATATGTCAGTCATTGGCAAATAAGAGTGTCCAAGATAAAGAAAAGGTTACTAGTTAAAAATACAGCTGCCAAGTTCTTAGAAATGTGCTTTTTGTATTCAGGTAGCTTCTTATATGGTTGAAATTTAGTATAAAATGTAGTATAACCATCAGTAAATGTATAAAAATTTTCTTACACCCTGAATACATGTGAGTCTATACATCTTAATCATTATTTTCACAAAAAAATAGTAAGTAAAAAGTATAATTTCGAGGCAAAACGTTTTTTTGTTTGTTTTTTATATAAATATCATGAATTATTAAATCATAAATATTTCACAAAACATGTAATTTTACATAAAATGAACTAAGCTTGTCTTGTTATAAAAGGTCAAATTACCTTATTGACCATGACAGTCATGACAGCATGCATTTCTGATATCATTTTCTGGTCATGTTAGTTGTCATGGCTTTGATTTGGTGGACAAAAGTGAGTAAAGCAGTTTTGTTAAGATATTTTTTTGTGTTCTAAGAAATAACAATTATTGACTGTCAAATTACTTATTAAATAAGTCTTGAATTAAAAAAAATAATAATAAAGCTTTTTTTTCCTTCATTATGTTATATGTTTTACTTTATTTCTCCCAAAAATATCAAACTCATTTTAATTCAGAACTTAAAAATATGCACTTCATAGATGAAGTGTATTGAAGTCATTATATCTATTCATTTTTTTATTATTATTACACATCCAGGCAAAAAACCAAGCATCGCTTCATTGACCCATGTACAAAATTCTCAGAGGTTATGGATTATCCACAAAAAAAGCAAATTAAGCCAAAAAAATCACAATATCTGAAGGATCTATACCTTTCCCATCACCTTCCTGCTTCACCTGGGGTGGCTTGACACATTTAGGTGCGCTGCCAGACCTGAAGGAATGAGAAAGAGATAAAAAGTGAGCGTGAGCGTGTGTGTGTGAAAGAGAAAAGTTAAACTGTGCATCACTGCTGACACTCACACAATGTGCTCACGCACTGCCCGAGCTTGTGGACAGGTGTCTGTGGTGGTGTCAGGGGGGTCCGGGGTGCTGGCGCTGGGTGTGGGTGTGGGTGTGGGAGGCTGCGTCTGAGTGAGTGTTTCAGCACGGCGGTGGCGCGGGGGTCCACTGAGCGTGACTGGCCTCTCCCCGCTCAGTCTGTCTGGAACCAACCCGTCTTTATTCAAATTCAGATCTGAGTATGGACAACTCACCGCCCTAACAACAGGAGAGAGACTCGTTTGCATTTGAATGCGCATTATGAGTTGTGTTTGTAACAACATATGTATAACTTACGTGTAATGTGTCCCATACCGAGGTCCTCGAATGTGTCCGACTCCGTTGCATCCTTGGGTTGGGCAGCCTTGTCCTGGGGGGACTGGAGAATCTCTGGGACCTGATAATATTACCATTACGAGTTAGATTATGAGTCTGGTGTGGCCATGTGCTGAAATACTTTATATTTGTGTATCGGACAGTATGTTACCGTTGGGGTGTTGTAGAGGATGACCTGTTTTCTGACACCAGCCTACTGGGTGCAGTTCAGGGCTATCGGCATCTAGCCAATAATCATACTCGTCACTCCAGCCATCAAAATGGATCTATATATATGTAAACACAAAGATTTAGTGAAGATATACTAGCTGTACAAGCATATTAAATATTGTATGTCCATGTCAGCTTCTAATTAGAGTTAATTAGATAAAACGGATATATTTGTGTGTAAACCTTGACTCTGTGGTCTTCTGTATCAGAGATGGTGGAGACACGGATGAGTACGGCATTACGTTTGTCCACTGCCTCTAGCTTCATCCCAACTTGGAAGCCATGTGGTGGTCTCTGGATGGCCAAGGATCAATATGTAATTAATATCCTTTTAGGGAGTGTTTCTCACCACTGTCACCTTTAGCTTGTTTGCTATTTGTTTATATTTATTATGAAGAGAGCTATACTAATACATTTGAATTGTGTAGAAGATTAAATTAAGTTGTTTAAACACAAAATATGTATAAAACAGAACATATGTCTTTTATATTATCATTGAATTAATTCTGGTGTATTTTTTCATCAAACTGCCCACTACTTTGAACCAGATCAAATGTGTTTTATTCTTTGTAAATTTTATTTCTATGTTGTTCAGGCTGACTCTGCACTTTTGCACCACACCAACTACTAGGACCTTTCAAATTACATTTTACCAATTATAAATTATAGTAAATGATTTACCTACACCTCTCAAGGTTCATTGCAATGATTTAAACTGTACCTGTTTAAAGGCTCTAGCTGGTGCAGCTTGGGTTCCAGTTTCTTCAAGGTACTTTTCCCAAGAAAAACTCTTTGGGTGCTTATACTCTAAGAAAGACATAAATAGACTTCCAATAACTTTAAAACAACTTTTCATGCACATTAGAGCTTGTTAAAAAAGAAAAGAAGAAGAAAACTAATTCTGGGGCTTTCAAACTGGGGTCCAGGGGGTGCTATGGGGTCCGTGGTAAATTTGAGAGGGAAAAAAACATACAAAATGTCTAGTTTGTTCGTGTTTTCTTTGTTGTTTTTTTAATAAAAAGTGCTATACTTATAAATGTAATTGAATAGAAGATGTTAGATACATCGTAAATTGTAAATATTTTCCAGATAATTTATTTTGACTTTAGTACAATGACACATAAAAGCTACATATAAGAGAGTTAAGTTAACAGAGAAAATTATTAAAGGGAGTCTGACCTGCAGGTGTGGTGAGTGTTAACTCCACCTCCTCACAGTACCCGACTGGATGAATGTACGGACTGCTGGCGTCACACCTGAGAACAAACAGAATGCATTTACAACCACATGCACATGGGGACACTCATATGGCCAGTATTCTGCTCACGATCTTACCAATAATCATATGTATCGTCCCAGTTGTCAAAGTGAATGAGGAGCCGGTTGTCGACAGCAGCAGCAATGGTTGCTACGCAGATGAGTGACGGGTTCTTCCTGTCAACGGCTTCCAGCTTCATCCCAGCACGGAATCCTGACGGTGTGACTGACTAAATAGGGCAGATAACACACGGTTAAAGAAGAAAGCATGATCTCCTGGAACAGAAACTATTGAGATATCTCTTATTATCTTGAAGTGTGTGCTTATGAAATGACATACTGTATTAAGACTCTTGAAGAGATGTTTGGGGGCCAGTTGACCCCTACAGTTCTTTACATATGTGTTCCAGTTAAAATCTCCATCTCTGCAACCTGTTAAATCATAGTAAAGAACAGCATATGCAATACATTTTACTAGCAGCATATGCAGCAACTAAGAGTGTCCACAAAAAACTTTTTTAAACAACATGACAACTATGCTAACATAACCATGCTTTATTAAATAAATGATTAAATTATCTAATATTATATTTAATTATATTTATTATTTATAAATAAATTACAATACTTGTAATTACAATACTATTACATCTATGTTGAATATCAGAATAACAGCTAGTAGACCAGTTTGTCATCACACAGTTCAGAGTGAATATTGAGTTTACGTAGTTTTAACACATAAAGAAACATCTATAAAACAGATCTACCATGTTACAGAAAATAAAAGTAGCGTTTTGCATGGTTGATCCTTGCCAACAGTTGTTTTTTTTGTTTTTTTTTACAGTACATCTTTATTAGTACATTAAGCACCTTTTGGAAGCAATAGCTTGAGGCCGGTTTTCTCACACCAGCCTGGCGGCTTCACATCCCATGAGTCAGCATTTACCCAGAAGTCATAGCACTCAGGGTAACCATCAAAGTGAAGTCGAATCCTGTAACCTTGCACCTGGAACAGAGAAAATACCTTACTATAAGCGCAACCTAAAAACTATATTTAGTTCTGTGCTCCTAATAATCAGACATCAAGTAACATCACAGAAACATTTGACCCTGGTTACCTCTGCAACAGTCAAAACACAGAAGAGAGCAGGGTGACAGGGGTCCAGTCCCTCTAACTTCATGCCAACTTTAAATCCATTCCTACTCTGCGGAACAGACTGGTGCTGTATTGCAAACACACAAAAACAAAATTATTGAATTTCATTGATGTCATGCTTTTAAAAAATCTCTCAATTTTTTTTCAAGTAACACTTTTTTCTAATGACAAAACTGAACTGACATCAAACTTACCATCCTAATCAAGATCAAGACAGAAATATAAGTTATATATGCTGTGTTTCTCACCTCCTTAAAAAGTTTCAAAGGAGCAGCAATGGCTCTCTCTTCCTCCAGATAAGCTGACCAACTCCAGGTTTTCTTCTTAACAGGAGGTGCTGTCACTATGGAAACAGCATCACAGGCACTTTAGATGGCTTAAAAAAGCGTGTTTATAATACATGGAAAGGATGAGTCTGAAACTGACTGAAAATATACATGACACAATCTGTACAACCTGCTAAAAGACTCAAGTTGGGATGCACCAATTTAAAAAATATTTTGCCAACACTGATCCAAAATAAAATAGGACTAAAACTCAAATCAGTCAATCATTTTAAATGTAACCAGTGAATTTAAGCATCACAACATTATAATGTATAGTATGAATACAAATATGAATATGACTATACTATTTACATTTAACAGTGTTATTACATAATTCATTTGATTTTTTTTTTTAAATAACTTGAGTTAATTATGTGATTGTAAGACAGCAAAGGTCATTTAAATTAAAATTTGTAACCTTAATTAAAAAAAATGGGAATTGAGCATGCACAATTAAATTTCAGATGATATATATCCAATATCCTAAAATAAAAAAATAAAAAATCCCTGATATCAGATGATAACTGATATGGCACCAATTTATTGTGAATCCCTAGACATAAAGCATGAGATACTGTCTGGCCAGAGTTTATATTTCCGTGTGTGTGTGTGTTAGCTAAATGAAAATGACCAACCTAGTCTAGCAACTTTAGCCGCTCGTCTTCCCTTCGAGGATTTAACCTTCTCCTGAAAAAAGAGAAAAAAAATAAACACTGATCAATGCAGTAGTTCATCCCTGTTGAAAATATGCTCTTTTCTGTGAGATTTGTGTGTGTTACCTCTTCCTCCTCTATGTTGTCCTCCTCTTCATCTCCAGATTCCATAAACATCTTCTTCTTCTTTCTCACACGTTTACCTAAACGCTCTCCTTCGAATGCCTCAGCTGGGGTTGACCTGCACACACAAAAGAACTTATAAATTCACCATAAACAGTGCAACTGGCAGATCTGTGTAAGTGCCAAAAACACCTGAAAAGTACCTGCCACTGGTAGGCTGCACACAAGGAGCACTGCAAAATTTGCCCTGTAGGAAAGACTCCTGTGAACCAGAGTGACCACAGGACCTGCAGTTTGCAGTGGCCTCAGTGATGGGAACAATCACATTGGGCACTGTACTCACGCTGGGGCTATCCACAGTGCTGGGGCTCCTAGTGTTGATGCCCCCGGCCTGCCTGTGGGGGTCAGTGGAAACTGGAAAAAAAAAAAAAAAACGAGCGAAATTGAGTCCTCAAAAATGAATTAAAGAGCAAACCATTCCTCTATTTGGTAGAAATATGTGTTGCATGTACTCACCCACAGTATTTGTCTGATGGTCTGTATTCAACTGGGGCTTTGCAGTCTGATTTGAAGTTTTGTTTTGCTCAGGGGAATTACTGTTGTTGGTGCTTGTAGTTTGAGGTTGTGGACCTGTAAGCTCCGCCTCTTTAACTTTGGGCTCTGCCTCTGTGACAATCTCCAGGGTGCCAAATTCAGTCATCCGAAACTAAAAAATGAACAGATTTTGAGATTTTTCATCAGCACATTCAGAATAGTCCAATATGTCCCTTGCATCACATTTATTGCATCAGATACATTTAACATTTGTACCCGAATGTCACTTCCAGGCAATGTGGCTATGCCGTCCTTCCAGTCAAGAGCGCTCATCATGTCAAAATCGGTTCCAGTGGCAGCAGGACCACTACTCGTAGATGTCTCTGCCATCTTTTCCAACAAAATGGAAGACAAAAGAGAAGAACATATTGTTACAACATGGACAGATGACAGAAATAAGGATCTTAAAGGGTTAGTTTACCCAAAAATGAAAATTATGTCATTAATTACTCACCCTCATGTTGTTCCAACCCTGTAAGACTTTCGTTCAATTACCTAGCAGCCTATGAAGGAATGAGACGGCTCTCAGATTTTATCAAAAATATCTTAATTTGTGTTCCGAAGATGAACGAAAGTCGTACAGGGTTGGAACAACATGGAGGTGAGTAATTACTGACAGAATCTTCATTTTTGGGTGAATTAACCCTTTAAAGCTAAAGGGTTCACCCAAAAATGATAATAATCCCATAATTTACTCACCCTCAGGGCATCCTAGGTGTTTATGACTTTCTTCTTTCAGCCAAACACAAATGGAGTTATTGTAAATAATATCATTGCTCTTCCAAGCTTTATAAGGCTGGGCAACAAACTCAAGCTCCTCTGACATTTCTCTTTAAAAATTCATTTTAAACTTAACAGTGTTTTGTTTTGCTCTATCCTCTGCGCTTCCACGTTCATCAATACATCTTATGTCGGGTCAGAGGTCACTCTTCTGCAAGAACTAGACTTAAGTGCGGCCGTTACCGAAGGCCAGTCATTATAGTTTATAAAGTTATAATTATGGATAATTTTCATACAAAAACACATAACTTTGTTTCAGAAGGCGAGCCATATGGATTACTTTTAGGATGGATGGATGTGTTTTGTTGGGCTTCAAAAAACAAGATACCATTCACTCCCATTATAAAGCTTGGAAGAGCAATGATATTATTTAATATAACTCAGATTGTGTTTGGCTGAAAGAATAAAGTCATAAACACCTAGGATGGCTTGAGGGTGAGTAAATTACGGGAAATTTTTCATTTTTGGGTGAACCAACACCCATTGTCCACAACGATATCTGAAGGACCCCTAACCCTAGTTTTGTTTTTGTTTTAAACTTATTTTAATCTATCTACACACTTAGTTTCTTTAAATTAAAAAAAAAGAGTTTAAGTTATAATTAAAGTTAAAATAATAAGATTTCAGGATTCAAGGTTTTTAAGATCTGAATGTTCTTTAGGGTTTAACCAATTAACCTTTTCAGTCATTCGTGATTTACAGGATATGGATTATAGATATAGATATAAAAATATGTTCTACTTTTTTCGTTCATTTTTTCCTGATATTTTTTCCTGACTTTTCCAGGTCTATAAATCACACTTTTACAAATAGGCTTCCCCATCCAGGATTTCCAGGACTATGGGAATCTTGGTTCTTCAAAAAAACTGTTTCAGAGGGGGTGAATTACAGTAAGTAATATCTTGATTTTTATATGCTCGTTATTTTCTGCTTTAAATTATTTTAAGTCTTGAGGGCTTTTAATTGTTGAGGAAGACTGCTGAGCCCCCCTGGTTGAGAACCACTGTTTTAATGCATTCACATAACTGCACTTTGAGAACCAAGCATCAGCTGTGAGTGTCATATAAATATTAGCGCACATTGTTTTAGTAAACATAACAAATCTGTCGTTTTCAATATTCAAATACGACGTTCTCGTTTCGAAAACCGTGTTTTGACGGCGGCTGATGAAACGACCGCAACTTGGGATTACGAAATAGCCGCGCGTCGCTTGTAGTTCCAGCCAATTCCGCTAGAGGGCGACTGTTGCTCGCAGTACGGATTGCACCAAGCACTTAAACGAGGACAAAAATATGTATTTCTACATTGTTATGATGTTATTTTTTATGGACTAGCTATGTATATAAACTCTCACTGAGACACTTAAACTACTTTGGTGGTTATTAATGGAGGAAAGCGATTAAAAGTAAAGTTAGACGAACAAGTTCAGCTTTTCCTTGTTTTAAAAGAATCTCGCTAAATCTGTGCTTTTAAAGAAAGCGGATAATCGCGATGACAAGTTAAAACGTATATACTCACAATGGATTAGTTTTTGAAGAAGAAAGTCTTTATTCAAGCACGTTATCGTTCGTATACAGTAGGCAATAGTGTTTTAACGTTCTTGACCTGTCGTGAGTCTTAAATCAAAATATTATCAAAATCTCAGACTGTACAGTAACGGTGCCCCGCGAAGATCACCCAAAAGCTCGTCTGGTTTAATACAAAACGTTTGTTTGGATATTTCAAGTGATGACTGAATTTATTCTGAGCATAAATAAAGTGCAATGCGCGAGCGCCCATTATTAGCATTCGACTGACACACAAAATGGCGGAGGATAGCAAAGGGCCGCCGACACGTCTAAAGTATGTAAATTATAACAGTTTTCTGGTCTGATTCACGTCGCTCGGACCTTCAAACAACACGGGAAGGCCAAGTGTACAACTTGTTTTATTAAAACGCAATGTTTTCCCCTCCGTCAACAAATTCCTTACTTTCCCCTTGTCACGGAATGTCGTTAGCCCGACTGATAGCCCCGGCTAGCTGTAACATTAGCAGGGCAGCCTACAATAAACCAAATCAACAGTTTCACGTTCATATCCAAAAGAAAAACATTTCCCGAGGTACTTTGAATGAGTTGTCATTTATCAGTATATAAACATAATAACTCGGGTGCATGCAGACCCGGGGAAATAACAAATTGCATGCTTTTAGTTTCTTCTGCACAAACTTGACTTCTAATTATCTTTACGGTTTTTGAACCTCGTTGAAAATAGTCGCAATGGTTGAAAACTGTTAAACAAGAAACGCACTCTGTGTTAGTATCGTTGTTTACTGCGTGGGTGACGACATTAACGTCATATTTATTGATAAACGTGCAACTCACCTCGTTTCTCTCTTAACTCTTATTTAGACCTGGATGGTGGCGTTATTGCGCATGCGCCGGTTAATATGTGTCTGTCCAACTTCTACAGCCCCGATAAACTTCACCACAGCATATATTTGTGAGTGATTATCTTAATGTAACGGAGAATCAGAGGAACTGAGCCTTATAGCGTCCTTACATGACCCCAGCATTGACTGCGATACCCGTTTCAATCGGTGCTTGTTGCGCTAAAACAATCGAAGGCCTTATTATTACAGATATAGAACATGGTTTTGATCCCCTTTACGTTTTTACGCATTTTAAACAAAAACAGAGCGCTTTGTAGTGTTCAAACGGGGTCACAAATGATTCCATTTTAATGGAGTCCTAGTGCGTGCTCACTGAAACGAGCTGTTTTCAGAGTGTGATTTTTGTATCTGTTCAGTTTACAGTCAATGTAGCGGTGATCCTCTGATTTGATTTCCTGTAACCATCACGTGTTCAGGTTTTACTCCGCAAATCTCTTTTGAAGGGCATACTTCGCCATATGCAATAAACAGAGAAAGGCAGAACTTAGTAATTAAAACAACACTGCGTCGAGCTTCAAACTGAAGTTCGTAATATTTAAATACAGTGTTTTGACAGCCGCATTGTTGCAAAAGTGGCGAAAAGGAAGACAGCGAACTTAGCGAAGACGCCACAAGATGGCGCTGTGAGCTTAAAAGTGGAGGTTTCTTCCTAGACTCAGGTTGGCACGTTGTAAAGTAGGTCTGAGGCAAATACAGGAAACAGATCATTCCCATTTATAAAAGTAAATTAGTGTCAAATTATATTATGTAAATGATCTGTGGATGACAGCTCTGTTCCTCTTTGTGACCCATGTCTCGATTACAGTATAGCGCAACTGTGAATTGTTTGTGGTACCTTATTTTTTAAAGCACGTTAACTACTTTCACAATAAAACGTATTCAATAACCGCGCATTAGCTTAAAATAATTGTTTCCATTCCAAAAATTAGACATTCTTTACTGATCAGACAATTTCATTACAAACACTTACCAATGCAATCTTAATACTGTACACAATAACATTAACATTCCGATTTAATATTCTTTCGGTCTCACAACTTTATATCTCTTTTATTTTCAAGCATCTGATGCAACCTGTCTCAGTCTCACTAGTCTCACTTCATCTCATTACAATATAGTACAGTCAGAACACCATTAAACATTGTATTTCTTTACAAATAGTTTTTATCAAATAGGGCTAAAAAATAATTAAATAAGATATGAATGTTAGGAAAACACAGTCACTTTTGATAGAAACTCTGTAGTCATGTTGCAAAAGCATTGGTCCAGCTAACATAAAAAATGAACTGTGTTTAAAATCATTAGAAACATGTTCCGGCAAAATGTATTGGTCTGACAAAAAAATTGTCTTAGTGTCCACGAGTCAGGGAGAAAATGTTTTCATTGGTGTAGGTGAAGCCAGGAAAGGTTGCTCCAGACTCCTCACATGCTCCTAGCGAGTGTGGAACAGGAAGTTCTGTAAACCGAGGGTCAATGTTCGTGAGGTCACCAGGGCCAGACTGAAATGTAAACAAATGCAAATTAATATCTATATGAAATAAGCTCATGTCCTGTAAGCACAGCATTTACTCACACTCACATTTTTTTCTTCTGTGGAACACTAACAAAATATATTTAGAAGAATGTTTTTTTTCTGTACAATGAATATTTGGATCCCATTGACTTTCATTGTGTGGACAAAAAAAGAAAATCTTCAAAATATCATCTTTTGTGTTCCACAGAAGAAAAGAAAGTCATACTGGTTTAAACAGTAAAACCATTTTTTTAGGTGAACAATCCCATTAAAGACAAATGTGTCAATAAAAAACTCACCAGTAAGGGAACAAAAGGCGGAGAAATTTTCTTTGTAACAAGGTCATCCCATTGAATAGATGAGAAGAATGGATGAGACTGCAGCTCGGTCTAAAAGCCAAAAAATGGGGCAAAATGACATTTAGCCACTCTTCCGTTTAGCAAGATAAACCAATTTCAGATTGTGTGATTGTTCGTGAATGTGTCTGTGTGCTTGTTGGATTACCAGGTCACGTTTGGCTCCTAGTCTCTTCGTCCTGTCCCTGTTTAGCAGTCTCTTCAGCAGATCTCGGCCTGCACTAGACACTCCCGTTTTTAGAACCAGAGGCTGATAAATAATATTTCTGAGCATATCAAGACGATCTGCACTGTAGAAAGGTGGCTGGAATGAGAAAGAGTTTGTGTAAAACACACCTGTCTACCTGTATTATTTATCTATCTGAGCATTCATTGGTGGGTTTGTTTACCAGGCCGTAGAGCATTTCATGGAGAACAGCGCCCAGGCCCCACCAGTCCACAGTCCTGTCATACTCCTTCTGCAGGAGGACCTCAGGTGCTAGGTACTCCGGGGTTCCACAGAAGGTTTTGGTGGTGCCATGTCCACTCACGCCCTCCTTGCACAGGCCAAAGTCGGTCAGAACCACATGACCCGCAGAATCCAACAGAATGTTTTCTGGTTTCAGGTCCCTGTGAGCATGTGAGAAAGATGGATTACTGTAAATCTGCTGAAAGTTGGTGATCATTTTGTTCTTACTAAGCACAAACGAATGAGCTTATCAGCATTACACAGGCACAGATATTTCAGAAGAGTGTTGTTACCTATAGACAATCTTCAGGGAGTGTAAGTATCCTAAAGCACAGGCAATCTCAGCAGCATAAAATCTGGCTCTGGGTTCTCCAAACACCCCCTCTCTCTGCAAATGGTAAAAGAGCTGCAAAAATGAAAAATAGACATTCATTAACACAATAATACATACATACAACATAGTATTATTTGGACTTTTGTATCATATAATTTATATGAATATTTGATAAATTGTTCTGTCACTTAAAACAGTGATTCTCAACCTTTTTGACTTGAAGGCCCCACGCTGTCCAACAGAATATTCAAAGTATGAACAGAACTATAAAATAATAATATTAACTAATGTATTATTAACACTGGGATACTGGGAGTGCCAATATATAATTTATTATATATCAAACTATATTAATTTTAATGAAGTTTGATGTCTAAATATATGAATAATATTCATCTTAATAATATTTATAATAATATATTGGAATAATATATTAATTATCCCTTGGAAGTTTGCTGAGAGAGACCCCTATTGGGCTCCGACCCCCTGGTTAAAAAAGTTAAATTTCAGTCAGACTAAAACAATAATTCATCTTTTTAAAATGTCCTGTAAATGCAGTTTTTCCTGAAATTGCTACAGTCTGGTTTTGCGAAGACGGACTAACAGATCTAAATAGCGTGACTGTAGGCTTCGTCCACTACAATTGGCCTCAGAGTTGTGTTTTTTCTTAGTAACTTTTCGATTTGATATTCAATTACACTTTGTATATTCAGACAGAGAGATAAGAACTATGCGAAAACCAGCCGTAGCACAATTATAACTTTATTATAAATATATTATAAACTACTATAACTATTTTATAAAAATATCTGATAATCTGACAATAATCCTGTTATTGGCCTCTGACTTGAACCTTTGGTCTAGATTCAAAGCTGTGTGTACTTGGTTGTGTCTATATACCTTCTTATATTTCAGGGACAAATATGTACTTAGAAGTGAGCTAAATCTGACAAAAAATACTTATGGAGTCCTCATTTGTATAAATGGTATAGAAATATAGTACATAATTTTTTTTTTTAATTGTATAAAAGCCAATGTTTTCTGTTAGGGTTAGAGTGTGATTTAGGGTTAGATAGCTAAGGGGTAGATAGCTAAGTAAGCATACCTCTCCTCCACATGCATAGTCCAGCACTAGATAGAGTCTGTCCTTAGTCTGAAAGCTGAAGTGGAGCTTCACCAGGAATGGATGATTAAGAGTCTTTAACAACACCCTGTGCTCACACATGACATTTATTTCCTGTAAAAAAACAACAACACAATTAATACATACAGACACATACAGAACCAAATAATTATAGTATACTCCTAGTCATACTCGCCTCTTTCCTTGTTAAAATAATGTGTTTCTGTAGGACTTTGACTGCGTAGTATCTGCCATTTTCCCTGTGTGTGGCCAAGAACACCTGAATAAAGACATTCAAACCAGGTTTAAACAATATTTATACATTATTGAAAATACAAAGCAGAGTGGGTCCCTATAAACATTATACCTTGCCAAAGCTTCCCGTCCCGATAACCTTCAAGTAGTCAAAATCAGCAGCAGATACCCTAAAATCATATAGAATTAAATATTTATGTGTAATTGTATGTGTTTGTGTCCATATAGACTGATAGTTGAGCACCCTATTTACCGAGATTGTGGCTCTTCTGTTAATGGATTACTGTAACAAACCTAGGAAAGAGATCGGGGAGAGAGTCAGCAGCTTACTCCAGTGACATATGAAACCATACCACAGATCACTTCACTTCCTGTTACATCTATAGATTACACAGGTCAACCAGTATAGCAACTCAAATCAGTGTAGCTGACTTGACGTTATGTTTCTGAAAGGACCTTTATTAATACTTTAAGTAAGATACTGCTAATCTGTATGTAGGCCCAGGACATACAAGTGGACATGAGCTTGTTAAAGTTCACTTACAGCTGCTGCTCCGTCATCCTCAGAAAGACTACCCTCAGGTCGCAAGAAATGCATCCTGGAATGAGAGAAACCATATCAGAGAAATGCAGCTGTTTTTAACAAATGAAAATCTTTAGTTCTAGCTATTTTCTCATAAAATTGCCCCAAAGTCAGCCAACACCTATGCAACAGTACTTGTCTACTGGTTTCACGTTGGAATGTTGCTATAAGTAGGTCATGGTCTTAAAGTTGCACTGGTGGTCAGTCTGAAACATGCAGTGCAACTTCAGTCATTCCTGATTTTTCAGCTGATCTTTGCAGAAATAATAAGACAATCTTCTGAACTCTGCACTGGAATGCACTCAGAGCCATGTGCTGCTTCACTTTTAGCTCACGCAATGGAAAATGATGACTAGACTCACTGTCGATAGATTGGGTGGCTGGATCCAAGCTTCTTGTCCTTGATCAAAGCTGAGAAAATAAAATATTATAAGATTATTATTATGAACTGAAATATCTGCTGCATATGGTGGACATAGAACAACCTTTGTAAGACTAAGCAAATATGTATATTTGAACATATTTACCATTACCTTCCAAATATTGAATTTATATTTTGATAGATAGATAGATAGATAGATAGATAGATAGATAGATAGATAGATAGATAGATAGATAGATAGATAGATAGAGTAGGAAATCTTTTGAAATATTTAATTTACTGTGACAAACAAGTTCTGCGTTATATCTTACGTATCTAATCCCAAAAATGTCTCTTCTTATTAAAGTTTGAGGAAAAAGTAGGTTATTTGAGCTTACCTGTAAAATATGAAACTATTCCCTTCATTTTTGCATAAGTGACGGGGCTTTTATCCTTTTTCACCATGTTTTCGACGAGAAAGAAAGCCCTGGCTTGCAGCTGTGAGTTGTGAGTCCGTAGGTAGTCTGCTGTTTTACCGGTCAGTTCTGGTTGAGCGCTGCTTCATGTCATAAGGGGAACCGTCCGTGACCGGCTATTTTTTGCAGGACACGTGGTTCCTTCCAAAAGCTGTGACGCCACTGCGCCCGTTTTTGTCAGATAAGACACGCTTGCTGAGCTCTCGTTTTCCCTTTTCAACATACTGCGTCTGAACTCAAAAGAAATATAAAAATTGCCACAAAAGATACAAGGTTGTTAGAGGGCGCTAAATAAACGCGAACGAAACGTTAGACTGAGGTAAAAATACATTTACAAAAGCTTTGAGAAGAGAAGAACCGATTTGCACTGAAGTTTAGGCCTACTGACAGGACAGAATATTTTTTTTAAAGTCTTCCAAATTCCTCTTTCACATTCTACTAACATACTTTGGGTTATGTATTTAAATGTGTATATTTAATAGAGAATTTCATAAGTGGGCTTGTGTTTGGAGAGGGTTTCAACTCTTCTTGGATAGACTATTACCTTCCAATAAGGGGGATCCCTCATCAACCTGTCTGGCTCTTAATAATTTAAGAGTTCTCTAATTGCATGTTGGCATGTTAAAACTCTCAATCAGCCAACTTTACAAGTTACATAAGAGATGCCTGCTTGTCACCACAGCCAAATACACATACGCAAACATGAGAGACATAAAAGCACATTCATTAGACATTGATGCTGGAAAAATTAGTCAAGGGAACATTCTGAACAGGTAAAGTGTCTCTTGATATATGTGCAGATCAACAACAGTTGAAGAAAAACACATGTGTTTGTACTTGCAGAGGTACTACGTTGAAGAAGGGTTTATACAGACATGAAATACTAGATTAAGTGATAGATTCCTATATTAGATTAATGCTTGACAAAGAAAGAGTGAAAATCTGAGAAAAGATGAGTGACAAGACTGTTGTCATACAATTCCCAATTATTTATTAAGGCTATACCTTCCAAGAAATCCACTGATCTCTCTGATCTCATAGAGGGGTGGGGGTGTGGAGTATAGAGAAATCTATTTTTGGCAAGCAGAAGGTTAAGGGACAGTCAGCCCTGATTAGTTTCTGAATCAGAGAGATGACACCAAGACACACAAATACTCTCCACCCATGCACAGATCCACGTATCTTTGTCAAATTACCTCAAGGATTCTCATTGGGTGACACAATTAACAATCTACTGTAGAAACAAAAAGTGTGAGTGATCTGGTGGCCATGTACCCACATTTCTCAGAACAATAAGATATCACATTGTAGCTGTTGTGCATCCCAATTTAACTAAATGCTGCCTGATCACAACAAGACAAATCACATGAGGTGCCTCATTTAAGGTTTTAATGGAAACCAATTAAAACATATGTTGTCAAATGTCAAAAACTTGTGCTAGTCTAATACATTTGCACAACACCCTCCATTTTTTTTTATCTAAGCTGCTTGTGTTTTTGCAAGACCAGAAACATTGTGGCTAAATGTTAATCTTTAATTACTTAAAATCTCTTTGGCACAAGAGAAACAAATTGCAAACAAAACAAAACATGGTTTTATAGTGCAAACAAGATGGTTCAATTTCCTTAAAATTTCTATAGCCATTCTGTAGCTATATGGTTTATCTTGTACATAACTCACTCATCATGAGTAAAAGCTCCATGAATTCCCATAAGTCATTTGGCTATACCACCATTATAACCCTGAGGTTTGACCTTAAACTGGTCTAGCTGGTCTCCCAGCATAACCAAGCTGGGTCCAGATTCAACAAATTCTTCTTCTGAAAGAAGTTAGGACATTCATAAGACTTGTTGGGAGTTTAGCGCTTTATCACTCTTTTTTAACACATTTTTTATTTGAAATAGATATTTGTAAAGAGTCCGTCTCAAAACAGAGTGGTCTGTTGCATGTTTGCGCTCATTTTTTTATCCGTTTTTGTACAGTTGTTACTGAATATCAAATTTAGCAAAAAGTCATGCCTTGCATAATAATGACATTGTCACTTAAGAGTATTCAAGCACATCCCAAGTGATGCTATAGTCTAATCAGGGTTTCTCAAATCTGGCCCTGGATGGGCCCTGCCCTGCAGTGTTTAGCTCAGACCCTAATGAAAATCACTTAGGCCTATACTTGTAACTCTGAAGACCTTGATAAACTTTTTCAGGTGATTTGGGTTGGAGCTAAGCAGGGCAGTGGCCCTCTAGGGCCAGATTTGAGGAACCCTGCTAAAAGGTTGTAGTGCTTAAAATTTGAAATAAACCAATACTTTCATTTAACTTCTTATCTTTGGGGATTTAAGACAAGCTGGAGATTATCCTAACTTTAATAAGTTATTTACCATGATTTTAAGAAGAATCAGAATTTGATTTCCTCTTAAGTTTGTCTTAAGAACAATCTTAAGAAAAAAGATAACATCCGTAAGAAGTAACTGTTTTCTTAAGTAAGAAAGGAAGAAGAAAAGAGCAAGTAATAAATTGTTTGTGAATGTTTAGCTGGGCGGTCGACAATTTTTTTTATTTTTTTTATCAGAAAGCATGAGCAGTTTTTTTTTTTTTTTTTTTTCTGGGCTCAGGTGTGCTTTATTGACTCGGGAGGCAGGCAGCGCCCTAACGTAGTGCACACGCACCTGAAATTGCGCGTACCCGTGACATTCCTGAGAGTTCACGCACAACACGAATCACGCCTAGAAAGCAAGGCTTGTGTGAACTCGGAAGTCTCCATGTGTGGGTTGACAATCACATGTACATTAGGAAATTTGTGAAAGGTGTGTTGTAATCACACTATCAGTGAGAAAGGAAACATAATAACAATACATTTGCTACATGTTTAAGATAGATCTTGCGCTCGTGGTCAGCACAGTGACGACGTGATTGCCCTCCCGAAGGAACCCGGAGAAAAAATAACATATTCCGGAAGTTTACCGACACCTGCAACTATGACCGCCTTAACATGGAAACTTTTCTCTCTTCACGGGGACTAAGCACCACTAGCATCGCAGAGACATTGGGAACACCTCAAACAGGTAACTTTCTGACGCTTTTCTGTGCTATAGCACTGCTCTATTTGGACTCTTGTGGGCTGAAGTAGGAAAATGCCAAATGACGATTATTTGGCTTTAAAAAAAACAACAACAAATCTGTTCACTCTTGGATGGGTTTTAAAAACATCGCGATAAAGCCCCCATAATTGTTTCGTTTAATCTGATATATGTAGGCTATTCGTTCGAGCCAACATGTTGGTGCAGGACTGTCTGTTCTCTCCTTCGGTTTCGTGACAGTTCGGTTCAGAAATGCCCGAGCCCTCGCAGATCAGAGTGAACTTGAGTCAGAAATGCGAGACGTCACACCCAGAAAAGCCCGTGTCTCATACAGAAACTTTCTCGTGTTGAAATGTCCAGTCTTGCTTTCGTGTTTCAAATACATATCATAACGGTATTTATGGTCGGAAAGGCCTTTGTTTTATGAAGTATTGTCTTAAGTAAATACACTTCATTCCTCGTAAAATATCGTCTATCAAATGAGCTCGAGCGTGTAGCGCTTTGCAATTGAGCTACTGCTAAACATTAACCTTTAATGATCGCCAGCCCAGACCGTTTCCAAACGTGTGAGTGAAAGTAAAACATGTATTTTAGCCCTCTGGAGTGTGTTTGATATGTTAGAAAGGTTGGCAAAACCAGGTGAACGTCTCTCTAAGCCTGTTTAGTGTTAGGTCACTGTAATTTCCCTAGTCTCAGAGATATAACTTCTGCAATTGCTGAAGAGACCCGTAGAGCGTACAGGATCAGGATCTGTAAGGTAAGGTCTGAATATAAAAGAGTGATTTTATGTTCATTCATTTGAAGTAACTTCAGGCTGTTAACATGAATTGTCATAATAGTATCAAATAACATAGTATTTCCATAGGACAACATAATATGTATCAAATTCTCTAGCTTCTCTCTCACCCACCATTTCCTTCTCTCAAATTACAAAGTACTTTATTGATGTGAATGTTTTGCATACAGTATTGCCAAAGCATCAACACACACTCATGTTTACTTGTTTAATGCCAAATTTACACTTTAAAGGTGGCAAAGAAGTACTTCTGAAGTGGCATATAATTGTCTTTACACAGACTGTTTCATTGATGCTCAGGGGTAGCATTAAACACATTTACAACGGTACACACTGATGCTAGGGCTGAGGTGGGTCAGAGCATAGTCTGGGTTTAATGCAGCATTAGCCTATGTCTGTACACTTAAATTTGGCCAGGCACAGAGCAGCCTGAACATGGCGATGTAAATATGCCTTATAATGAGGACAGACTTGTATTCTTTTTACATGCAGCTAATTATAAATACTATGGAAGCTTGTTTCCACCACAGAATATAAAAAAAATGTAAAAGGTAATTGCGACTCTCTTTCTCTCGATTGCAAGATTACAATTGACTTTAAAACGCGCAATTGCAAGTTTATATCTTGCAATTCTGATTGTATAACTCACAATTGTGAGTTTATATCACACAATTCTGAGAAAAAAGTCAGAGTTGAAAACAAAATCGCAATTGCCTTTTTTTTTTCTATTCAAAGGCAGAAACAAGCTTCCATAAAATACTGAGCTAACCCAAAACTTTATTTTCTTTATGTATTGTTTTTACAAATGAGGACACTGATATTGCAATATATCCAATAAAATACACATTTAGCAAGACATTAATGAATGTTAAGTAATTTCTACTACAATAAATCAACTGGTGTGTTTGAAGATTAAAGCTGCTTTCAATATAAATTTGGCCTTTACAGATGCATGACTGTACTCCCCGTAACATCTGCATTTGATCACTTTCTTACAATGTAGGACAATATAGGGAATGAGATTTTCAATGTAATTCACTCTTTTACTATTGTATTTGTGGACAGAGAAATTATTTCTGTCTCACTCTCACCCTCAGCAGTGAGGAACTTTCTTCTTCTTTCTCACTTCTTCAGGCAGTAAAATAGTCCACATTCCTGGACATTGCTGGGAGAAAACAAGAGTGTGAAAAACAATGCAAGAACATGTTTAGACCTAGAGAGTCTGACTCAGTGTGTGTGTGTGTGAGTGTGAGGAAGAGAAAAGGATGATTAAAGGGTTAGTTCACCCAAAAATGTCAATTCTGTCATTAATTACTCACCCTCATGTCATTCCAAACCCGTAAGACTTTCGTTCATCTTCGGAACACAAATGAAGTAGCCTGGGAAAACCCAGACAGCTTCCGGCAAATTCAGATTTGCTCGAGAAGTAGTCTGGCAAAGAGCTCATTCAAGCCCATTTTCATGGCCTAGAAATCGCGGCACCAATCAGAAACGTTGAGGCGGGCTTTACACAATGACGATCGCTCTGATTGGTTTTAGGTCTATCCAATTGCGCCCAGAGGCATTTGAGCGACGTCCGCTCAACTTTTAAATGCATTATTATATTCAAATTGCAAACACATGAGGACAGTCTCCATGAAAGATCCACTGGCAGATGAACGTGCTACTACATTTCTCTCCGAAACGGTAGGAAATTAAATTAGATTTAATGGAGGATTTTAACTGTGACACGATGATTGACAGGGCAGTTTGACAGGATGCACACGACAGACCCGTCCGATAAAGATGACGAAGTAGTATGTCCCAAAGCTTGCCTACTTTTTTGCTACACATTCAAAAGTAAATACCTTTTCTTCACAAAAAGAGTACATACTTTTATGGCGTAGTGTAACTTAGGCGAATTGGGACGCAGCTTTACACGATGACGATCGTTCTTGACGAGGCATTTGAGCGACGTCTGTTGGTGACGCCCCTTTGGAAATGATTTGTCTATGGAGCTTTGCCAGACCATAACTCAGTTACTACTGAGAATGGTCTGGTTTTAACCAGGCTACAAATGAAGATCTTTTTGATGAAATCTGAGCGATTTCTGTCCCTTCATTGACAGCTACGCAACTACCACTTTGACGTTTCAAAAAGTTCATAAAGAGATCGTAAAACTAATTAATATGAATTGAGAGGTTTAGTCCAAATTTTCTGAAGAGACACGGTCGTTTAAACAGACTGAATTTAGGATTTTATTCACATATAGACATAAGCTCAACCGAACCTGCTTGAACAAACCTCTTGTGGAAGCTTAAACTTGCTGCGTAATACTCGAGAATGAACCTCATTGTTTCTACCACAACTGATGTGTGAGTTGATGAATGTTTATATGTGAATGAAAGCCTAAATTCAATCTGCTCATCATATAGGCTAAAGCGATCGCGTTTCTTCAGAAAATTTGAAGTAAACCACTCAATTCAAATTGATTAGTTTTACCATCTCTTTTTGAACTTGTTGAAGCATCAAAGTGGTAGTTGCTTAGCTGTCAATGGAGGGACCGAAAGCTCTCAGATTTCATCAAAAAGATCTTCATTTGTGTTCCAAAGATGAACGAAAGACTGTTTTGAACAACATGAGGGTGAGTAATAATTGACAGAATTTTCATTTTTGGGTGAGGTGAGTTAATGAAACCCAAATGCTTAAAAAGGGTCAGTTTTAATTCTGAAAGTTGATGACATCAAATCATGCTGTTCCATTCTGATGTTATCAATGCCTAAGGTGCTTCTCACACTTTAGCATGACAGACCGACTGTTTCTAAAATCACTAAATCTGTGTTATATTTCTTTTCTTAAAGTGTGTGTTTTTTTGTTGTTGTTGTTTTACGTCTTATTGCGGCATGTGTGTCATAGGCACTGTGCTGACAGGATGTATAATTACAGTTATAACTTGGGATTTGCTGAGGTCTCGTCATCGGACCAACATGTTTTTAAACATGTCCGTTGCACACGGTATGATAATATGTGCTGTATACATCTGTTTCACAACACTGAAACGGTATGTACAGAAATTCTATCATGCGTCACATTATTTTATTACAGGGAGTCATCATCACCTTCACATTTGGAATAAGTTCTTGCGTTTAACCTGTCTGACTCCTTGTTTTGGCAGGTGTGTATATGTGAGAGTGTTAGGAGATGACATCCCCATGGTGCATGCTTGGAAACAAGATCACTGCTCTTGGACGTGCCGATCTGTCCAAACATACACACATGCCACGCTCTGGCTTACTGTGTGTAGTGCTCTTCCCTGATGGCACAACCCAAAATTTTACTGTCAGTGTGAGTATAAGAGTGTATACAGATGTGTTGGGATCATTGGATGAGCGAATATGTCTGTCAAAGCCCTAGAGAGAGAGGGGTAATGTGCATGTGTGTATGAGCTTGCCTTTATTGGCAGTTAGAGGGTGGAGATGGATATTAAACTGGTGCTTCTCTTCTCGGATATTAAACTGGTGCTTCTCTTCTCGTGTTCCATATTGCACTGCTGCAACCTTGGCTTCATATTCTGAAGGACACCCACCCACACTTACGTGCACACATGCATGTTTTTCAGACAGAAACATATAGGTCAGTCATATACAGTGGTGGTCAAAATTGATGGCACCCCTGATAAATATGATAAAAAATGGCTGTAAAAAATAAATCTGCATTGTTTATCCTTTTGATCTTTCATTAAAAAAATTCACAAAAATCTAACCTTTCATTGAAGTAAAAGAATTGAAAGTGGGGGTAAATCACATTATAAAATAAATGCTTTTCTCCAAATCACGCTGGCCATAATTGTTGGCACCCTGTTATTAAATACTTTTTGCAACCTCCTTTTGCCAAGATAACAGATCTGAGTTTTCTTCTATAATGCCTGATGAGTTTGGAGAACACCTGACAAGAGATCAGAGACAATTCCTCCATACAGAATCTCTCCAGATCCTTCAGATTCACAAGTTCATGTTGGTGCTTCTTCTCTTCAGTTCACTCCACTCATCAGGTCAGGGAACTGGGATGGTCACGGCAGAAGCTTCATTTTGTGCTCCCTAACACATTTTTGTGTTGATTTTGATGTTTGTTTTGGACCGTTGTCCTGATGGAAGATCCAACCACGGCCCATTATAAGATTTCTAGCAGAGGCTGTCAGGTTTTGATTTTTTATCTGTTTGTATTTGCTAGAATCCATAATACCATGTATTTGAACAAGATGTCCAGGACCTCCAGCAAATAAATAGGCCCGCAACATATAAGATCCAGCAGTATATTTAACCATAGGCATGGGGTACTCTTCATCCCTGTTTGCACCAAACACATCTGCTGGGTTTGCTGCCAAAAAGCCCTTTTTTTGTTTCATCTGACCATAGAATCCAGTCCCTTTTGAAGTTCCAGTCGTGTCTGACAACTGAATATGCTGGAGTTTATTTTTGGAGGAGCGAGGAGGATTTTTCTTGAAACCCTCCCAAACAACATGTGGGGATGTAGGGGTTGTTTGATAATTTTTTTTTTAGGCTTTCTGACCCCCAAGACTCAACTAATCTCTGCAATTCTCCATCTGTGATCCTTGAAGAGTCTTTGGCCACTCAAACTTTCCTCCTCACCGTCCATTAAGACAATATAGACACATGTCCTCTTCCTGGCAGATTCGTAACATCTTTAGTTGATTATAACTTCTTAATTATTGCCCTGATGGTCAAAATGGGTACTTTAGATATTTTCTTACAGCCACTTTCTATTTTGTGAAGCTCAACAATCTTTTGCTGCACATCAGAACTATATTCTTTGTTTTTACTCATTGTGATGGATGATTCAGGGAATTTGGCCTTTGTGTTTCCTCATATATAAACTTCTGTGAAACAAGAAGTCATAGCTGGACAATTTCATGTTCCTAGTCACCCTGGTGTGCTAAAAAAGGTAAATATTAATGGGAATATACTTCAGAGATATTTTTCTCATAAAAAATTCTAGGGGTGCCAACAATTATGGCCAGCGTGTTTTGGAGAAAAACATTTATTTCATAATGTGATTTACCCC